>NC_058521.1:1432500-2032500 GCF_904849725.1 Hordeum vulgare subsp. vulgare | reverse complement strand
TTTGTGTTTTCCACACTTTCATAATTCTGTTATGATTGTGTTTACTGTGTTTCTTTTTGCATTTGTGCCAAGCAAAACCGTTATGATTAGTCTTGGGGGTGATCGTTTGGTCATGCTGGAAAAGACAGAAACTTTCTTCTCATGAAAAGAATTTTCATTTTTTTGTAAGAGCTATTGAGTTGATTCTTCTTGCTGCTGATTGCTACGCAAATTCGCCATACTGGCGTAAATTTTCAGAATTTTTGAAGTAACAGAAGTATACGAAGTATACAGATTGCTACACACTGGTCTGCTGTTAACAGATTCAGTTTTTGTTGTGTTGGTTGCTTATTTTGATGAAACTATGGATAGTATCAGGGGGTATTAGCCATGGAAGATTGAAAATACAGTAACCCAACATCAACATAAGTAGAATTCAAGTTTGCTACAGTACCTAAGGAAGTGGTGGTTTGCTTTCTTATACTAATGTTATCACGAGTTTCTGTTTAAGTTTCGTGTTGTGAAGTTTTCAAGTTTTGGGTGAAGTTCTTATGGACAAAAGATAAAGGGTGGCAAGAGCTCAAGCTTGGGGATGCCCAAGGCACCCCAAGATATTCAAGGATGCCGTAAAAGCCTAAGCTTGGGGATGCCCCGGGAAGGCATCCCCTCTTTCGTCTTCAATCCATTGGTAACGTTACTTGGGGCTATATTTTTATTCACCACATGTTATGTGTTTTGCTTGGAGCGTCTTGTATCGTAGGAGTCTTTTATTTTTGTTGTGTCACAATCATCATTGTTGCACACCTAGATAGAGAGACATGCACTCACCATGATTTTGTCGAGCTTCACTTATATCCTTTGGTTAGAGAATTCAGCTCACTTGTGCTTCACTTATATCTTTTGAGCTAGTTGATTTTGCTCTATGTGCTTCACTTATATCTTTTAGAGCACGGCGGTGCATGGCTTGGTAGTTGATCTATGCTTTGAAAGTAGTCTCAAAAGGGGTAGCTATCCAAAGGGATACGAAAACTTCCACCTTCATGTGCATTGAATAGTTAGAGAAGTTTGATTCATCTCAACTAGTTTTGAGTTGTGGTTATGGTAATATTGAAGTTATGCTAGTAAGGTGTTGTGGATCTAGAAATACTTGTGTTGAAGTTAGTGATTCCCGTAGCATGCATGTATGGTGAACCGCTATGTGATGAAGTCTGTGTTGGGGAACGTCGCATGGGAAATAAAAATTTTCCTACGCGCACGAAGACCTATCATGGTGATGTCCATCTACGAGAGGGGATGAGTGATCTACGTACCCTTGTAGACCGTACAGCAGAAGCGTTAGAGAACGCGGTTGATGTAGTGGAACGTCCTCACGTCCCTCGATCCGCCCCGCGAACAATCCTGCGATCAGTCCCACGATCTAGTACCGAACGGACGGCACCTCCGCGTTCAGCACACGTGCAGCTCGACGATGATCTCGGCCTTCTTGATCCAGCAAGAGAGACGGAGAGGTAGAAGAGTTCTCCGGCAGCGTGACGGCGCTCCGGAGGTTGGTGATGATCTTGTCTCAGCAGGGCTCCGCCCGAGCTCCGCAGAAACGCGATCTAGAGGAAAAACCGTGGAGGTATGTGGTCGGGCTGCCGTGGAAAAGTTGTCTCAAATCAGCCCTAAAACCTCCGTATATATAGGTGGGAGGGAGGGGGCCTTGCCTTGGGGTCCAAGGACCCTCAAGGGGGTTGGCCGAGCCAAGGGGGAGGACTCTCCCCCCCCCAAACCGAGTTGGACTAGGTTTGGTGGGAGGGAGTCCCCCTTCCTTCCCATCTCCTCCTTTTTTTTTCTTTCTCTCTTGATTTTCTTCTCCTTGGCGCATAGGGCACTTGTGGGCTGTCCCACCAGCCCACTAAGGGCTGGTGTGGCTCCCCCAAGGCCTATGGGCTTCCCCGGGGTGGGTGCCCCCCCCCGGTGAACTCCCGGAACCCATTCGTCATTCCCGGTACATTCCCGGTAACTTCGAAAACCTTCCGGTAATCAAATGAGGTCATCCTATATATCAATCTTCGTTTCCGGACCACTCCGGAAACCCTCGTGACATCCGTGATCTCATCCGGGAATCCGAACAACATTCGGTAACCAACCATATCACTCAAATACGCATAAAACAACGTTGAACCTTAAGTGTGCAGACCCTGCGGGTTCGAGAACTATGTAGACATGACCCGAGAGACTCCTCGGTCAATATCCAATAGCGGGACCTGGATGCCCATATTGGATCCTACATATTCTACGAAGATCTTATCGTTTGAACCTCAGTGCCAAGGATTCGTATAATCCCGTATGTCATTCCCTTTGTCCTTCGGTGTGTTACTTGCCCGAGATTTGATCGTCAGTATCCGCATACCTATTTCAATCTCGTTTACCGGCAAGTCTCTTTACTCGTTCCGTAATACAAGATCCCGCAACTTACACTAAGTTACATTGCTTGCAAGGCTTGTGTGTGATGTTGTATTACCGAGTGGGCCCCGAGATACCTCTCCGTCACACGGAGTGACAAATCCCAGTCTTGATCCATACTAACTCAACTAACACCTTCGGAGATACCTGTAGAGCATCTTTATAGTCACCCAGTTACGTTGCGACGTTTGATACACACAAAGCATTCCTCCGGTGTCAGTGAGTTATATGATCTCATGGTCATAGGAATAAATACTTGACACGCAGAAAACAGTAGCAACAAAATGACACGATCAACATGCTACGTCTATTAGTTTGGGTCTAGTCCATCACGTGATTCTCCCAATGACGTGATCCGGTTATCAAGCAACAACACCTTGTTCATAATCAGAAGACACTGACTATCTTTGATCAACTGGCTAGCCAACTAGAGGCTTGCTAGGGACAGTGTTTTGTCTATGTATCCACACATGTAAATGAGTCTTCATTCAATACAATTATAGCATGGATAATAAATGATTATCTTGATACAGGAATTATAATAATAACTATACTTATGATTGCCTCTAGGGCATAATTCCAACAGTCTCCCACTTGCACTAGAGTCAATAATCTAGCCCTCACATCACCATGTGAATTACATTGTAATAAATCTAACACCCATACAGTTCTGGTGTTGATCATGCTTTGGCCGTGGAAGAGGTTTAGTTAGCGGGTCTGCTACATTCAGATCCGTGTGCACTTTGCATATATTCACGTCCTCTCCCTCGACGTAGTCGCGGATGAGGTTGAAGCGTCCTTTGATGTGTCTGGTCTTCTTATGAAACCGTGGTTCCTTTGCTAAGGCAATGGCACCAGTGTTATCACAGAACAAGGTTATTGGATTCAGTGCGCTTGGCAGCACTCCAAGATCCGTCATGAACTGCTTCATCCAGACACCCTCCTTAGCTGCCTCTGAGGCAGCCATGTACTCTGCTTCACATGTAGAATCTGCTACGACGCTTTGCTTGGAACTGCACCAGCTTACTGCACCCCCATTAAGAATAAATACGTATCCGGTTTGCGACTTAGAGTCGTCCGGATCTGTGTCAAAGCTTGCATCGACGTAACCTTTTACGGCGAGCTCTTCGTCACCTGCATACACGAGAAACATCTCCTTAGTCCTTTTCAGGTACTTCAGGATATTCTTGACCGTTGTCCAGTGATCCACTCCTGGATTACTCTGGAACCTACCTGCCATACTTATGGCTAGGCTAACATCCGGTCTAGTGCACAGCATCGCATAAATGATAGAACCTATGGCTGAAGCATAGGGGACGAAGCGCATATGCTCTCTATCTTCATCAGTTGCTGGGCACTGAGTCTTACTCAATCTCGTACCTTGTAGAACTCGCAAGAACCCTTTCTTGGACTGTTCCATTTTGAACCTCTTCAAAACTTTATCAAGGTATGTGCTTTGTGAAAGTCCTATCAGGCGTTTTGATCTATCCCTATAGATCTTAATGCCTAGAATGTAAGCAGCTTCTCCTAGGTCCTTCATAGAGAAACTTTTATTCAAGTAATCTTTTACGCTCTCCAAAAACTCCACGTTGTTTCCAATCAGCAATATGTCATCCACATATAATATTAGAAACGCCACAGAGCTCCCACTCACTTTCTTGTAAATACAAGATTCTCCAACCACTTGTATAAACCCAAATGCTTTGATCACCTCATCAAAGCATTTGTTCCAACTCCGAGATGCTTGCACCACTCCATAAATGGATCGCTGGAGCTTGCACACCTTGTTAGCATTCTTAGGATCGACAAAACCTTCGGGTTGTATCATATACAACTCTTCCTTAAGGAAACCGTTAAGGAACGCCGTTTTGACATCCATCTGCCAGATTTCATAATCGAAAAATGCAGCTATTGCTAACATGATTCTGACGGACTTAAGCATCGCTACGGGTGAGAATGTCTCATCGTAGTCAATTCCTTGAACTTGTGAAAAACCCTTTGCCACAAGTCGAGCTTTATAAACGGTCACATTACCGTCAGCGTCCGTCTTCCTCTTAAAGATCCATTTGTTCTGAATAGCCTTGCGGCCCTCAGGTAGTACCTCCAAAGTCCACACTTTGTTCTCATACATGGATCCTATCTCGGACTTCATGGCTTCTAGCCATTTGTTGGAATCTGGGCCCACCATTGCTTCTTCATAATTCGCCGGCTCATTGTTGTCTAACAACATGATTGACAAGACGGGATTCCCGTACCACTCTGGAGCAACACGTGGTCTCGTCGACCTGCGTGGTTCGACAGAAACTTGAACTGGAGTTTCATGATCATCATCATTAACTTCCTCCTCAACCGGCGTCGCAACGACAGAGGTTTCCCCTTGCCCTGCGCCACCATCCAGAGGGATGAGAGGTTCGATAACCTCGTCAAGTTCTATCTTCCTCCCACTCAATTCTCTCGAGAGAAACTCCTTCTCGAGAAAAGCTCCGTTTTTAGCAACAAACACTTTGCCCTCGGATTTGAGATAGAAGGTGTACCCAACTGTCTCTTTTGGGTAACCTATGAAGACGCACTTTCCGCTTTGGGTTCCAGCTTTTCAGGCTGAAGCTTTTTGACATAAGCATCACATCCCCAAACTTTAAGAAACGACAACTTTGGCCTTTTGCCATACCACAGTTCGTATGGTGTCGTCTCAACGGATTTTGATGGTGCCCTATTTAAAGTGAATGCAGCTGTTTCTAATGCATAACCCCAAAATGATAACGGCAAATCAGTAAGAGACATCATAGATCGCACCATCTCTAACAAAGTACGATTACGACGTTCGTACACACCATTACGCTGTGGTGTTCCAGGCGGTGTTAACTGCGAAACAATTCCACATTGTCTTAAGTGAGTACCAAACTCGAAACTCAGATATTCACCCCCACGATCAGACCGTAGGAACTTGATCTTCTTGTTACGATGATTTTCCACTTCACTCTGAAATTGCTTGAACTTTTCAAAAGTTTCAGACTTGTGCTTCATCAAGTATACATAACCATATCTACTTAAATCGTCAGTGAAGGTGAGAAAATAACGATATCTGCCGCGTGCCTCCACGCTCATTGGACCACACACATCGGTATGTATGATTTCCAATAAGTCACTTGCACGCTCCATCGTTCCGGAGAACGGAGTCTTAGTCATCTTGCCCATGAGGCATGGTTCGCACGTGTCAAGTGAATCGAAGTCAAGTGACTCCAAAAGTCCATCAGCATGGAGTTTCTTCATGCGCTTTACACCAATATGACCCAAGCGGCAGTGCCACAAAAATATGGCGCTATCATTGTTTACTCTAACTCTTTTGGTCTCAATGTTATGTATATGTGTATCGCTATCAAGATTCAATATGAACAATCCTCTCACATTCGGTGCATGACCATAAAAGATGTTACTCATAGAAATAGAACAACCATTATTCTCTGACTTAAAAGAGTAACCGTCTCGCAATAAACAAGATCCAGATATAATGTTCATGCTCAACGCAGGCACTAAATAACAATGATTTAAGTTCATCACTAATCCCGATGGTAGCTGAAGTGACACTGTGCCGACGGCGATTGCATCAACCTTGGAACCGTTTCCTACGCGCATCGTCACTTCGTCTTTCGCCAGCCTTCGTCTATTCCGCAGTTCCTGCTTCGAGTTGCAAATGTGAGCAACAGAACCGGTATCAAATACCCAGGCACTACTACGAGAGCTGGTTAAGTACACATCAATAACATGTATATCAAATATACCTGATTTTTCTTTGCCCGCCTTCTTATCTGCCAGATACTTGGGGCAATTGCGCTTCCAGTGACCCATACCCTTGCAATAGAAGCACTCTGTTTCAGGCTTAGGTCCAGCCTTGGGTTTCTTCGGCGGATTGGCAACAGGCTTGCCGCTCTTCTTCGAATTTCCCTTCTTGCCTTTGCCGTTTCTCTTGAAACTAGTGGTCTTGCTCACCATCAACACTTGATGCTCTTTACGGAGTTCAGACTCTGCGACTTTCAGCATCGCAAACAACTCGCCGGGAGACTTGTTCATCCCTTGCATGTTGTAGTTCAACACAAAGCCTTTATAGCTTGGCGGCAGTGATTGAAGGATTCTGTCAGTGATAGCTTCTTGCGGGAGTTCAATCCCCAGTTCAGCTAGACGGTTTGAGTACCCACACATTTTGAGCACATGTTCACTGACAGACGAGTTTTCCTCCATCTTGCAAGCATAGAATTTATCGGAGGTCTCATACCTCTCGATCCGGGCGTTCTTCTGAAAGATAAACTTCAACTCCTGGAACATCTCAAATGCTCCATGACGCTCAAAGCGACGTTGAAGTCCCGGTTCTAAGCCATACAAGACTGCACATTGAACTATTGAGTAGTCCTCCTTACGTGCTAACCAAGCGTTCTTAACATCCTGATCAGCCGTAGCGGGTGGTTCATCTCCTAGCGTAGCATTAAGGACATAATCCTTCTTCCCAGCTTGCAAGATTAGCTTAAGATTACGAGCCCAGTCTACAAAGTTGCTTCCATCATCTTTCAACTTAGCTTTCTCTAGGAACGTATTAAAATTCAGGATGACTGTCGCGTGAGCCATGATCTACAACACAAATATATTCAAAGTGGACTTAGACTATGTTCAAGATAATTAGAGTTTAACTTAATCAAATTATTTGCTAAACTCCCACTCAAAAAGTACATCTCTCTAGTCATTTGAGTGGTTCATGATCCACTTACACTAGCTCAAGTCCGAGCATCACGTGAGTTGAGTATAGTTTCAGTGGTAAGCATCCCTACGCTAATCATATCAACTATATGATTCATGATCGACCTTTCGGTCTCATGTGTTCCGAGGCCATGTCTGCACATGCTAGGCTCGTCAAGCTTAACCCGAGTGTTCCGCGTGTGCAACTGTTTTGCACCCGTTGTATGTGAACGTTGAGTCTATCACACCCGATCATCACGTGGTGTCTCGAAACGACGAACTGTAGCAACGGTGCACAGTCGGCGAGAACACAATTTCGTCTTGAAATTTTAGTGAGAGATCACCTCATAATTCTACCGTCGTTCTAAGCAAAATAAGGTGCATAAAAGGATTAACATCACATGCAATTCATAAGTGACATGATATGGCCATCATCACGTGCTTCTTGATCTCCATCACCAAAGCACCGGCACGATCTTCTTGTCACCGGCGCCACACCATGATCATCCATCAACGTGTTGCCATCGGGGTTGTCGTGCTACTTATGCTATTACTACTAAAGCTACATCCTAGCAAAATAGTAAACGCATCTGCAAGCACAAACGTTAGTATAAAGACAACCCTATGGCTCCTACCGGTTGCCGTACCATCGACGTGCAAGTCGATATTTCTATTACAACATGATCATCCCATACATCCAATATATCACATCACATCGTTGGCCATATCACATCACAATCATACCCTGCAAAAACAAGTTAGACGTCCTCTAATTTTGTTGTTGCATGTTTTACGTGGTGACCATGGGTATCTAGTAGGATCGCATCTTACTTACGCAAACACCACAACGGAGATATATGAGTTGCTATTTAACCTCATCCAAGGACCTCCTCGGTCAAATCCGATTCAACTAAAGTTGGAGAAACTGACACTTGCCAGTCATCTTTGAGCAACGGAGTTACTCGTAACGATGAAACCAGTCTCTGGTAAGCGTACGAGTAATGTCGGTCCAAGCCGCTTCAATCCAACAATACCGCGGAATCAAGAAAAGACTAAGGAGGGCAGCAAAACGCACATCACCGCCCAGAAAACCTTTTGTGTTCTACTCGAGAAGACATCTACGCATGAACCTAGCTCATGATGCCACTGTTGGGGAACGTCGCATGGGAAACAAAAATTTTCCTACGCGCACGAAGACCTATCATGGTGATGTCCATCTACGAGAGGGGATGAGTGATCTACGTACCCTTGTAGACCGTACGGCAGAAGCGTTAGAGAACGCGGTTGATGTAGTGGAACGTCCTCACGTCCCTCGATCCGCCCCGCGAACAATCCCGTGATCAGTCCCACGATCTAGTACCGAACGGACGGCACCTCCGCGTTCAGCACACGTGCAGCTCGACGATGATCTCGGCCTTCTTGATCCAGCAAGAGAGACGGAGAGGTAGAAGAGTTCTCCGGCAGCGTGACGGCGCTCCGTAGGTTGGTGATGATCTTGTCTCAGCAGGGCTCCGCCCGAGCTCCGCAGAAACGCGATCTAGAGGAAAAACCGTGGAGGTGTGTGGTCAGGCTGCCGTGGAAAAGTTGTCTCAAATCAGCCCTAAAACCTCCGTATATATAGGTGGGAGGGAGGGGGCCTTGCCTTGGGGTCCAAGGACCCTCAAGGGGGTCGGCCGAGCCAAGGGGGAGGACTCTCCCCCCCCCCCCCCCCCAAACCGAGTTGGACTAGGTTTGGTGGGAGGGAGTCCCCCTTCCTTCCCACCTCCTCCTTTTTTTTTCTTTCTCTCTTGATTTTCTTCTCCTTGGCGCATAGGGCACTTGTGGGCTGTCCCACCAGCCCACTAAGGGCTGGTGTGGCTCCCCCAAGGCCTATGGGCTTCCCCGGGGTGGGTGGCCCCCCCGGTGAACTCCCGGAACCCATTCGTCATTCCCGGTACATTCCCGGTAACTTCGAAAACCTTCCGGTAATCAAATGAGGTCATCCTATATATCAATCTTCGTTTTCGGACCATTCCGGAAACCCTCGTGACGTCCGTGATCTCATCCGGGACTCCGAACAACATTCGGTAACCAACCATATAACTCAAATACGCATAAAACAACGTCGAACCTTAAGTGTGCAGACCCTGCGGGTTCGAGAACTATGTAGACATGACCCGAGAGACTCCTCGGTCAATATCCAATAGCGGGACCTGGATGCCCATATTGGATCCTACATATTCTACGAAGATCTTATCGTTTGAACCTCAGTGCCAAGGATTCGTATAATCCCGTATGTCATTCCCTTTGTCCTTCGGTATGTTACTTGCCCGAGATTCGATCGTCAGTATCCGTATACTTATTTCAACCTCGTTTACCGGCAAGTCTCTTTACTCGTTCCGTAATACAAGATCCCGCAACTTACACTAAGTTACATTGCTTGCAAGGCTGGTGTGTGATGTTGTATTACCGAGTGGGCCCCGAGATACCTCTCCGTCACACGGAGTGACAAATCCCAGTCTTGATCCATACTAACTCAACTACCACCTTCGGAGATACCTGTAGAGCATCTTTATAGTCACCCAGTTACGTTGCGACGTTTGATACACACAAAGCATTCCTCCGGTGTCAGTGAGTTATATGATCTCATGGTCATAGGAATAAATACTTGACACGCAGAAAACAGTAGTAACAAAATGACACGATCAACATGCTACGTCTATTAGTTTGGGTCTAGTCCATCACGTGATTCTCCCAATGACGTGATCCAGTTATCAAGCAACAACACCTTATTCATAATCAGAGATATATTGCCATGCAACTACCACCATGACATGTGCCACCACGTCTACATTGCCATTGCATGATCATAAGATAGCTAGCATGATGTTTCCATTTATGTCTATGCCATGCTAGATCATTGTCACGGTACACTACCGAAAGCATTCCATATAGAGTCATCGTTGCTCTAAGTTTTGAGTTGAAAGTGTGATGATCATCATTGATGGAGCATTGTCCCATGTGAGGTAATAAAAGAGGCCAAAGATGCCCACCAAAATAAAAAAAGAGAGGCCAAAGAGCCCATTCAAAAAAAATGAGAGAAAAAGAGAGAAGGGACAATGCTACCACTTTTCCACACTTGTGCATATTAAGCACCATGATCCTCATGATTGAGAGTCTCTCGTTTTGTCACCACCATATAGCTAGTGGTAAATTTTCATTATATAACTTGGCTTGTATATTCCAATGATAGGCTTCCTCAAAATTGCCTTAGGTCTTCGTGAGCAAGCAAGTTGGATGCACACCCACTAGTTTTCTTTAAGAGCTTTCACACACTCTTAGCTCTAGTGCATCATTTGTATGGCAATCCCTACTCGTTCACATTGATATCTATTGATGAGCATCTCCACAGCTTATTGATATGCCTAGTTAATGTGATCATCTTCTCCTTGTTTGACTTGCAATCTCCACCACTTATAGTGCTAAAACCATGGCTCATGCTCATGTATTGTGTGAGAGTTGAAAAAAGTTTGAGAAAGTAAAGGTGTGAAAACAATTACTTGGCCAATACCGGGGTTGTGCATGATTTAAATTCGTTGTGCAATGATGATAGAGCATAGCCAGATTATATGATTTTGTAGGGATAACTTTGTTTTGGCCTTGTTGTTTCGAAAGTTCATGATTAGCTTGCTAGTTTGCTTGAAATATTATTGTTTCCACGTCAATAGCAAACTATTGTTTTGAATCTAATGGATCTGAACATTCACGTCACATAAGAGGAGTTACAAAGCACATCTATGCTAGGTAGCATGAAAGCATAAAAAAATCATTCTCTATCACTTCCCTATTCGAGGACGAGCAGGGGTTAAGCTTGGGGATGCTTGATACGTCTCAAACGTATCTATAATTTTTGATGGTTTCACGCTGTTATCTTGTCAACTTTGGATGTTTTGTTTACCATTTATATCTTTTTTGGGACTAACTTATTAACTCAGTGCCAAGTGCCAGTTCCTGTTTTTTCTGTGTTTTTGACTCTTTTGAGATCTAATTTTGGAACGGAGTCCAAACAGAATAAAATCCCCAAAATGATTTTTTCCAGAACGGAAGAAGATCAGGAGGCTTGAGGGCCAAGCAAGTGGGCCCACAGGGAGCCCACAAGCCCTGTTGCCACGACAAGGGGGGAGGCCGGGGCAACCAAGCTTGTGGCCTCCCTGGCGCCCCCCTGCCCTAGGTCTTTGGCCTATATATTCCCTAAAAATGCAGAAAAAATCAGGGCGTCCACGAAAACACTTTTCCGCCGCCGCAAGCTTCCGTTTCCGCGAGATCTCATCTGGAGACCCTTCCCGATGCCCTGCCGGAGGGGTCTTGGAGTTGGAGGGCTTCTTCATCATCATCATCGCCCCTCCAATGACTCGTGAGTAGTTCACTTCAGACCTATGGGACCGTAGTTAGTAGCTAGATGGCTTCTTCTCTCTCTTGGATCTTCAATACAAAGTTCTCCATGATCTTCATGGAGATCTATCCGATGTAATCTTCTTTGGCGGTGTGTTTGTCGAGATCCGATGAATTGTGGATTTGTGATCAGATTATCTATGATATATTTGAGTCTTTGTT
Source organism: Hordeum vulgare subsp. vulgare (assembly GCF_904849725.1). Lineage (NCBI taxonomy): Eukaryota > Viridiplantae > Streptophyta > Magnoliopsida > Poales > Poaceae > Hordeum > Hordeum vulgare. The sequence continues at coordinate 2,020,755 of NC_058521.1, read as the reverse complement.
GATTTCTTATATGCATGATTTGATATCCTTGTAAGTCTCTCCGAGTCTTGGGTTTTGTTTGTCCAACTAGATCTATGATTCTTGCAATGGGAGAAGTGCTTGGTTTTGGGTTCTTACCGTGTGGTGACCTTTCCCAGTGACAGTAGGGGTAGCAAGGCACACATCGTGTAGTTGCCATCAAGGGTAACAAGGTGGGCTCTGTCGTAGATATGAGATTGTCCATCTACATCATGTCATCTTGCTTAAGGCGTTAGTATTTTCTTTTGGACTTAATACACTAGATGCATTCTGGATAGCGGTCGACGTGTGGAGTAATAGTAGTAGATGCATAAAGTATCGGTCTACTTGTTTTGGACGTGATGTCTATAGATATAATCATTGCCTTAGATATCGTCACGACTTTGCGCGGTTCTATCAATTGCTCGGCAGTAATTTGTTCACCCACCGTCTACTTGCTTTCATGAGAAAAGCCACTAGTGAATACTACGGCCCCCGGGTCTATTCACACCTATCGTTTACACCTCCGCTTTTACTTTGCTTTGTTACTTTGTTGCTTCCAGTTCTCACTTGGCAAACAATCTATAAGGGATTGACAACCCCTTCATAGCGTTGGGAGCAAGCTCTTTGTGTTTGTGCAGGCACTTATGATACTCCTTCACTGGATCGATACCTTGGTTCTCAAAACTGAGGGAAATACTTACCGCCGCTCTGCTACATCACCCTTTCCGCTTCGAGGGAACACAAAGGCAAGGCTCCAAGGCCACGGGGGAATCCTTTGCATATTTGCCAAGGAAGTCCCTAAAGGCGTAGCCGCAGCAGCATGATTCCTGGCGCCGTACCAGGGAAAGTATGTTGTCGCAGTAGCACACACCATATTTTCAGCCTTACACTTTTTACTTCGTTGCACTTTCCGCCTTCAGATCTTAATTTGCAAACAATCTTGAAGGGATTGACAACCCCTTTGAAGCGTTGGGTGCAAGCTTGTTTGTGTTTGCGCAAGTACTCTCGACTTGACGAGACCCTCCTTCTGGATCGATACCTTGGTTCTCAAACTGAGGGAAATACTTACTGCTCCTGTGTTGCATCACCCTTTCCTCTTCAAGGGAAAAACTAACGCAAGCCCAGTCTCCGTCAACGTGTCAATTTCTGGCGCTGTTGTTTGAGAAGTAGCAAAAGGATTTCTGGCGCCGTTGCCGGGGAGGAAGATCAAGTCAAGAACTCATCCAAGTAGGTGTCGCAAACTCATCTCTTGCATTTACCTTGTTTGCCAGTTGCCTCTCGTTTTCCTCTCCCCCACTTCACAATTTGCCTTTTTCGTTTGCCTTTTTCGTCTGCCTTTTCGTTCGCCCTTTTCTCTCGCTTACTTTTTGTTCGTATGTGTGGGATAGTCTAGCCTGATGGCTAGATCCACCACTTCGAACGATACCCCCGAGAGCGAAGTCCTCAATTTCAAACAAATTGAGGAAGAAAACTTAAAGGACGCTTGGTATAGGATTTGCAATGCTCATAGTAGATCTACTCATAAGCAATCCCAACCGTCGTGCTTCGCAGTTTTTATGTGGGTGTTTCTCCTTGGAATAGGTATATTCTTGACACCATCGTAGGTGGAAATTTCTTGGGTAGCCATACCGTTGATTCTTACGGAGCTGTAATAACTTTGGTAGGCTCACCCCCACTCATGGTTAATGGAACTACCTTAACTCTGGAACATGTGATGCGTAGGCTAGACGTCATTGAAACTAAAGTTGCTACGATAGAACTCATTGAGAATTTGGATAAAAAGATCCACAATCAAATCACTCGGTACGGATCCAAGGTGGGAATGGTTTTAAAAAATTTAAAGGAGAAGGAACCCATAGTTAACGAAAAACTAGGTCATGATTCCGCTAGGATTGGCAAACTAGAGGATGTTATAACCAACTTGGGTTCCGCTTTTGCCGCCGTGCAGAATACTCCAAACTTTGCCCACAATAAGGTCACCAAATCTGTTTTTGCTCCCAAAAATAGTGGTGAATCATCTAGCAAGAAAGATGAAAACCTTAAGATGATAAGTGATCGCGCTACTTATGGTTTGAGCACCAAAGACGATGATACGTGATTCTACCGCTTTTATGCCTAGCTAAGGGCGTTAAACAATAGTGCTTGTTGGGAGGCAACCCAATGAATTTATCTATTTCTTTATGTTTTGTTTCATCTACACCATCACAATTCTGTTGTGATTGTGGTTTTTGTGTTTCTTTTTGTGTTTGATCCAAGCAAAACCTTTATGACTAGTCTTGGTAATGGTTGTTTGATCCTGCTGGAAAAGACAGAAACTTTTCCCTCACGAGATGATTTTTCATTTTTATTCAGAAAGAGAGTTTGAGCTGATTCTTTTTTCTGCTGGTTGATATGCCTTTCTCCCAGTCCGTCGTAAGTTTTCAGAGTTTTTGAGGTACCAGAAGTATATGAAGTATACAGATTGCTACAGACTGGTCTGTTTTTAACAGATTTTGTTTTTGTTGAGTTGGTTGCTTGTTTTGATGAAACTATGGTACTAGCCATGGAAAAGTGAGAATACAGTAGCCCAACACCAATATAGATCGAATTCAAGTTTGCTACAGTACCAAAATAAGTGGTAGTTTGTTTTCTTGTGCTAATGTTATCACGAGTTTCTGTTTAAGTTTTGTGTTGTGAAGTTTTCAAGTTTTGGGTGATGTTCTCATGGACAAAGAGATAAGGAGTGGAAAGAGCTCAAGCTTAGGGATGCCCAAGGCATCCCAAGCCAAATTCAAGGACACCAATAATCCTAAGCTTGGGGATGCCCCGGGAAGGCATCCCCTCTTTCGTCTTCAATCCATCGGTAACATTACTTGGAGCTATATTTTTATTCACCACATGATATGTGTTTTGCTTGGAGCGTCTTGTATCTTAGGAGTCTTTTCTTTTTGTTGTGTCACAATCATCCTTGCTGCACACCTTTTTGAGAGAGAGACATGCACTCATCGTGATTTTGCTAGAATGCTCATAGTGCTTCACTTATATCTTTTGAGCTAGATACTTTTGCTCATAGTGCTTCACTTATATCTTTTGAGCTAGATACTTTTGCTCATAGTTCTTCACTTATATCCTTTGAGCCAGATACTTTTAATCTTTGTGCTTCACTTATATCTTTTTAGAGCACGGCGGTGCGTGATTTGGTAGTTGGCTTATGCTATGAAAGTAGTCCCAAATGTGATAGGTACCCAAAGAGGATGCAAAAACCTCCATCTTCATGTGCATTGAGTAGAAAGAGAAGTTTTGATTCCTCTAAATTAGTTTTGAGACGTGGATTTGGTAATATTAAGAGCTATGTTAGTAGGGTGTTGTGAATCTAGAAATACTTGTGCTGAAGTTAGTGATTCCCGTAGCATGCACGTATGATGAACCGCTATGTTAGGAAGTCGGAGCATGATTGATCTATTGATTGTCATCCTTTGTGTTGAGGTCGGGATCACGCGATGGTTAACACCTACCAACCCTTCCCCTAGGAGTATGCGTTTAGCACTTTGTTTCGATTACTAATAAAAACTTTCGCACCAAGTATGTGAGTTCTTCATGACTAATGTGAGTCCATGGTATAGATGCACTTTCACCTTCCACCGTTGCTAGCCTCTCTAGTGTCACGCAATTCTCGCCGGTGCACAAATCCACCATATGCCTTCCTCAAAATAGCCAGCATACCTACCTACTATGGCATTTTCATAGCCATTCCGAGATATATTGCCATGCAACTCCACCCGTTCCGTCTCATGACTTGTGTCGTCACTCTCATAGTCTCATATTGCCATTCCATGATCATAAGATAGCTAGCGAGATGTTTCAACGTCATACGCCATGCTAGATCGTTGCACATCCCGGTACACTGCCAGAGGCATTTCCTATAGAGTCATCATCATTTAGAGCTGTGAGTAAATAAAAGTGTGATGATCATCACTATTAGAGCATTGTCCCATGTGAGCAAATAAATAAATGAATAAAAAGAGGCCAAAGAGTCCAAAAAAGGGGGAAAAAAGGGAGGCCTAAGAGCCCAATTGAAAAAAGAGAAAAAGAGAGAAGGGACAATGCTACTATCTTTTTCCACACTTGTGCTCCATAATAGCACCATGTTCTTCATGATTGAGAGGTTCTTGCTTTGTCACTACCATATGCTAGTGGGAATCTTCATTATATAACTTGGCTTGTATATTCCAATGATGGGCTTCCTCAAAGTTGCCCTAGGTCTTCGTGAGCAAGCAAGTTGGATGCACACCCACTAGTTTTCCTTTTGAGCTTTCACATACTTATAGCTCTAGTGCATCTCTTGTATGACAATCCCTACTCATTCACATTGATATATATTAATGGGCATCTCCATAGCCTTTTGATACACCGAGTCAATGTGACCATCTCCTCCTTTTTTCTCACAACCACCACCACACTCTATTCCACCTATAGTGCTATATCCATGGCTCGCGCTCATGTATTGCGTGATAGTTATAAAAAGTTTGAGAAAGTAAGAGTGTGAAAACAATTACTTGGTCAATACCGACGTTGTGCATGATTTACATTAGTTGTGTGAGGATGATGGAGCATAGCCAGACTATATGATTTTGTAGGGATAACTTTCCTTGGCCTTGTTATTTTGAAAGTTCATGATTACTTTGCTAGTTTGCTTGAAGTATTATTGTTTTCATGTCAATAGAAAACTATTGTTTTGAATCTTATGGATCTGAACATTCATGTCACGTGAAAGAAGTTGCAAAGGACAACTATGCTAGGTAGCATTCCACATCAAAAATTCATTCTTTATCACTTCCCTACTCGAGGACGAGCAGGAGTTAAGCTTGGGGATGCTTGATACATCTCCAATGTATCTATAATTTTTTATGGTTTCATGCTATTATCTTGTCAGACTTTGATGTTTTGCATGCCTTTTATATATTTTTTGGGACTAACTTATTAACCCAGTGCCAAGTGCCAGTTCATGTTTTTTTCCATGTTTTTGACCCTTTCAGAGGATATTTTGAAATAGAGTCCAAACGGAATAAAATCCCTGAAAAGAATTTTTCCGTAACGGAAGAAGATCAGGAGACTTGAGAGCCATGGCAGGGCGACCCTAGGGGCCCCACAAGACCTCACCCCGCGGCGAGGGGGAGGTCGCGGCCCACAGGCTTGTGGGCCCCCTGGACGCCCTCTGCCCTAGGGGTTGCGCCTACATATTCCCTAAAAATCCCAAAAAAATCAGGAGATCATCGAAAGTACTTTTCCGCCGCCGCAAGCTTCTGTCTCCGCAAGATCCCATCTGGGGCACGTTCTGGTGCCCTGCCGGAGGGGGGATTCGGATACAGAGGGCTTCTTCATCAACACCATGACCTCTCCGATGATGCGTGAGTAGTTCACCATAGACCTACGGGTCCATAGCTAGTAACTAGATGGCTTCTTTTCTCTCTTGGATCTTCAATACAAAGTTCTCCATGATCTTCAAGGATATCTATCTGATGTAATCTTCTTTTGCGGTGTGTTTGTCGAGATCCGATGAATTGTGGATTTATGATCAGATTATCTATGAATCTTGTTTGAGTTTCTTCTGATCTCTCTTATGCATGATTTTATATCCTTGTAATTCTCTTCGAGTTGTGGGTTTTGTTTGGCCAACTAGATCTATGATTTTTGCAATGGGAGAAGTGCTTGGTTTTGGGTTCATACCGTGCGGTGACCTCACCCAGTGACAGAAGGGGTAGCAAGGCACGCATCGTGTTGTTGCCATCAAGGGTAAAAGGATGGGGTTTTCATCATTGGTTTGAGATTATCCCTCTACATCATGTCATCTTGCTTAAGGCGTTACTCTGTTCGTCATGAACTCAATACACTAGATGCATGTTGGATAGCGGTCGATGTGTGGAGTAATAGTTGTAGATGCAGAAAGTACCGGTCTACTTGTCTCGGACGTGATGCCTATATGTATGATCATTGCCTTACATATCGTCATGACTTTGCGCGGTTCTATCAATTGCTCGACAGTAATTTGTTCACCCACCGTGATATTTGCTATTTTGAAAGAAGCCTCTAGTGAACACTATGGCTCCTGGGTCTACTCCACACCATATTTTCAGCCTTACACTTTTTACTTCGTTGCACTTTCCGCCTTCAGATCTCACTTTGCAAACAATCTTGAAGGAATTGACAACCCCTTTGAAGCGTTGGGTGCAAGCTTGTTTGTGTTTGCGCACGTACTCTGAACTTGACGAGACCCTCCTTCTGGATCGATACCTTGCTTCTCAAACTGAGGGAAATACTTACTGCTCCTGTGTTGCATCACCCTTTCCTCTTCAAGGGAAAAACCAACGCAAGCCCAGTCTCCGTCAACGTGTCAATTTCTGGCGCTGTTGTTTGAGAAGTAGCATGCATTCATAAACCTTCAACCCAGTTTTGCCATGAGTGTCCACCATACCTACCTATGGATTGAATAAGATCCCTCAAGTAAGTTGTCATTGGTGCAAGCAATAAAAATTGCTCTCTAATATAGTGTGTGGAAAATAAGCTTTGTACGAACCTGTGATGAGGAAGACATAAAAGCGACAGACTGCATACTAAAGTTCTTTATCATAGGAGGCAATATAAAGTGACGTTCCTCCGCACCAAGAGGACACGCATCCAAACCTTAAAAGCGCATGACAACCTCTGCTTCCCTCTGCGAAGGTCCTATCTTGTACCTTTACTTTTTTCCCTTGAAAGAGTCATGGTGATCTTCACCAATTCCTTATTTCGCCTTTATCTTGGCTAACGTCATATGCTTGGGAAAGATCTATATTCATATGTCAACTTGGAAGTAAGTATTCATGAATTATTATTGTTGACATTACCCTTGAGGTAAGCAGTTGGGAGGCAAAACTATAAGCCCCTATCTTTCTCTGTGTCCAGCTGAAACTTTGATCTCATGAGTACCACGTGAGTTGTAGCAATTGTAGAGAACGAAAGAATGATTGAGTATGTGGATTTGCTTTACAAGCTCTTATTTGACTCTTTCTGATGTTGTGATCAATTGCAATTGCTTCAATGACTAAAGGCTATCGGTTGTTACTTCTCGGTAAGGTTCTTGATCCATGCTTTACTTTGTGAAGGAATTATCACTTTAGCATGAGAGATTATATGTTGGTATGGTTGTTCTGATCATGATCACGATGCATGCATGTTCGTATCTTGTTTTGTCGACACCTCTCTCCCTAAACATGTGGACATATTTATTGAGCTAGGCTTTCACTTGAGGACAAGCGAGGTCTAAGCTTGGGGAAGTTGATACGTCCATTTTGCATCATGTTTTCATGTTGATATTTATCGCTTCTTGGGCTGTTATTTCACTTCACGGTACAATACTTATGCCTTTTCTCTCTTATTTTGCAAGGTTTACATGAAGAGGGAGAATGCCGGCAGCTAGAATTCTGGCTTGAAAAAGGAGCAAAGTTGAGATACCTATTCTGCGCAACTCCAAACGCCGTAAAAATCAACGAGGATTTTTTTCTGGATTTATAAAAAATACTGGGCCGAAGAAGCGCCAGAGGGGCGCCAGCAGGTGTCCACAAGCCTGCTTGGTGCGGCCACCCCCCTAGCCGCGCTGAGGGGGCTTGTGGGCAGCATGCTGGCCCACTGGCCCCCTCTTCTGCTATATGAAGGGTTTCGTCCAGAAAAAAAATCAGGGAGGAGCTTTTTCGTGGATTCGCCGCCGCCACGAGGCGGAACTTGAGCACAACCAATCTAGAGCTCCGGCAGGACGATCGTGCCGGGGAAACTTCCCTCCCGGAGGGGGAAATCATCGCCATCGTCATCACCAACACTCCTCTCATCGGAGGGGACTCGTCACCATCAACATCTTCATCAGCACCATCTCATCTCCAAACCCTAGTTCATCACTTGTAACCAATCTTCGTCTGGCGACTCCGATTGGTACTTGTAAGGTTGCTAGTAGTGTTAATTACTCTTTGTAGTTGATGCTAGTTGGATTGTTTGGTGGAAGAGTTTATGTTCAGATCCTTGATGGTACTCATTACCTCTCTGATCATGAATATGATTATGCTTTGTGAGTAGTTACTTTTGTTCCTGAGGACATGGGATAAGTCATGCTAATAGTAGTCATGTGAATTTGGTATTCGTTTGGTAATTTATTATGTTGTATGTTGTTTTTCCTCTAGTGGTGTTAGGTGAACGTCGACTACATAACACTCCACCATTATTTGGGCCTAGAGGAAGGCATTGGGAAGTAGTAAGTAGATGATGGGTTGCTAGAGTGACAGAAGCTTAAACCCTAGTTTATGCGTTGCTTCGTAAGGGGCTGATTTGGATCCACTAGTTTAATGCTATGGTTAGACTTTGTCTTAATTCTTCTTTCGTAGTTGCGGATGCTTGCGAGAGGGGTTAATCATAAGTGAGATGCTTGTCCAAGTAAGGGCAGTACCCAAGCGACGGTCCATCCACATATCAAACTATCAAAGTAACGAACGCGAATCATATGAACATGATGAAAACTAGCATGATAGAAATTCCCGTGTGTCCTCGGGAGCGTTTTCCTCCTATAAGACTTTGTCCAGGCTTGTCCCTTGCTACAAAAGGGATTGGGCCACTTTGCTGCACCATTGCTACTTTTGTTACTTGTTGCTTGCTACGAATCATCTCACCACACAATCATTTGTTACCGACAATTTCGGTGCCTGCAGATTTTACCTTGCTGAAAACCACTTGTCAGATCCTTCTGCTCCTCGTTGGGTTCGACACTCTTACTTATCGAAAGGACTACGATTGATCCCCTACACTTGTGGGTCATCACCCAGCGTGCTAATCGGGCCTACAGGCCGGCCCGTTTAGTATCCGGGTCGTGCCTGGGCCTGGAGGCGCAGCCCACGGGCTGGCATGGCACGACCCGATTACTAAACATGTCTCGGCGGGCCGTGCTAGGCCAGGCACGTTTAGCACGGGCCGTGACGTGCCATGTCGGGCCGGCCCGTTTGGCCAGGTATGGATACGATTGCCGTGCTTAGATGACAGAGCCCAGGAGCCAGTTGGTCCCGCTGACGACTACTACCATCCCGACGAAGCGTACTACTACGTGGAGGCCACCAACGACCAACAATAGATAGGAGGCTCCCACGCAGGAGGTGTGCGCCTTTTCGATCCAGATGTTGTTGTTTCTGCTAGCCTTCTTAAGTCAAATTTATTTACTTATGTATGTACTCAAATATTGTTACCTCTGCTGACTCGTTTGCACTCGAGCCTATGTATTCGAGCCCTTGGCTGTGGCTTGTAATATAAAACTTATATTATTTTATTTGTGTCTAGAGTTGTGTCGTGATATCTTTTCGTATATTATAAAATGATTGTCTATGTCCTCCTCTTGTGACGACACAACATAATGCTTATATATGTACTCCATATCCGAATCCATTAAAGAAGAAGGGACAATTTTTTTAGCACGAGCATTTCACCAAAGAATTGCCAAGCGTGGTGACTACCGTAGCGACGGATGGTGCGTGTGCGGCGGAAGGAGATGTGTAGGCCGGTGGCGGAGGACAAGAGGCGTGGAGCCCGGGTGTAGCGATGGAGGTGACGGGGTCGTGGAGTTTCGAAAAGCACGGGGGCGGGTCGACGATGGTGGAGCGGCGACGTCGGCAAGAGAGAAAGCAGATAAAGAGAAATACGAAAGGATGTGGACGCGGGTCCGGAAGGAGTATTAAATGCGCTGGAGGCGTCGGGTGCTACGAGGCTGCTGTCCGACTCCCGCGAAGCCCCCCTTTGCTTCCCGTTTACCGGAAAATGACGTCTGGCCCGGCGGCCCTCTTGCCCACGCAATCCGGACAGTCAGGGCCCGCTTCGGAGGCGCCCTAAGCTTTTTTGGGAGAAACAACGGAACATCTATTTGCCATTTGGTCACAAAAGAAAAGATCTATTTGTTGCCGCGATGTAGGAGGGTGCTGCGCGCGTTGCCGTGGTGGAAGGGAAGGCCATTTGAAATTTGAAATTTGAATTTCGTATGCGGGGGCACCGCACCGCACCGTAGCCAGAATCCTTTTCTTGGGGCGGAGGTTGATGGAACGGACCAAAGTGCAAAAAAAGGAAGCAGAAACGGATAGAGTTGCGGAAATGCGCGCTTTGGTCTCGAGGGGCGTAATCGCAAAAACGGCACGGGCCTACTCATACCCCCCCACCCCACCCTGTTTCCATTTCCTCCTCGTCATTTCCAGAGAGAAGAGAGAAGAGAGAAGAGAGAGAGAGGGTTCGAGAGTCTTCCAGAGAAGGGGATCCAGAGCCGTCTAGGGTTTCTCTCTATCTCGCGGGCGGCGAAGGCGGAGGAGGAGATGTCGATGGCGGCGGCGGCGGCGAGGGCAGCGACGAGGGCCCCGGGGAGGGCGGCGGCGCGGTTCGTGCAGACCAGGCTCCGCTCCTCCGGCGGCAAGGTGCTCGGCGAGGAGGAGAAGGCCGCCGAGAACGTCTACATCAAGGTATCATATCATGCCCCTGCGCCCGCCTCCCCCTCCTCCTTCCCCCCCGCTCCGGCGCGAGATGTTTTTTCGTGGACGCGATGCGGGTCGGCCCCGTCTCGTCTCGTCTGCCCCGCGCGATCCGCGCGCTTGCGGCGAGATGCTCGCGTTATTTTCATGGGTCGCGTAGTTGTTGCCATGTCGTGTGGTTCCAGGAAGACGACGGTGTGGTACGTACCCTGCGCTACGGTAGGCGATTTGAGGCGCAGGGCTCGACACCACGCCTTGGTGGTGCCGAGCCCTGCGCTGGTTGGTGATTTGAGGCGACCTTGGTCGGACGAAGGGACGTTCTAGGTTAGCCGTGCTGGTCCTGTGCGTCTCTGCCCCGTTGTGCTTGCTTGCGTCCTGTATCTGATGTATGGTTGGTAGCTCTTCTGTCCGTCTAGATTAGGGGGATTTGGGGATCTTCTTCAAGCCTGCCACTGAACTGATTTTATTTGTCCGAGTGGATTGGTTGCTCTGGTGTGAAGTTTTAGGTGGATTTATTTGAGGAAGTGCAAATCATACTAGCATGAACGGGCAACAACCTGTCAATGTTAGCCTCTTTGTGATCATGTGAATCTTCTGACATGAGATCTGTTCTGCTGGTGTAGTGGTGGAATCGGGGATCTCTTCAAACCTGCCCTCTGAACTGATTTTATTTGCTCATCAATCATCATGCTTTTTCTACCATTGGAGATTCAGTTGGATGGTTGCTGTCATATGGGGTTTTAGTTTGGTTGCAATTGGGGATTGATATTTGGATATACAGATAGCATTGCATGCAAGTACTATCATTAGGCACTGCCATTGATATGTGTTAGTTTGGTTGCAATTGGGGATTGGTATTTGGATATACAGATAGCATTGCATGCAAGTACTATCATTAGGCACTGCCATTGATATGTGTTAGTTCGGTTGGAATTGGGGATTGAAATTCTTGCCACGTTGTGCCCTGAACCTTTTTCTTTCATTTTGTGGCCCAGTTGGGCTATAAGTTTTGCTGTGACTCTTGTGAACTCATCAGTTATGTTTATCGATTTTATTGTTCATCATGGGAATGTGCAATTAGATGATTAGGTTCGAGTAGAAATATTCTACCACTATGCTACTTGCTTGTTTTGTGTGTTTTCTGTTTATTAGTATCCTGAGAACCATTGTTATTTCATTATTTCTGCAGAACGCCAATAGAAAGCCTGTGTTTGATACAACACTTCATTGCTTCAAATTATGCTTGTCTTACCATATGTATCATTGAACTGGAACTGTTACCTTATTAGTAGTTTTCTGTTTAAGTCGTCAACCATAAATTGTACCAAAGCTGATTCTTCGCTTTCTCCACCTGGCTGTAATATATAAGAGTTGTGTTTCGGTGGTTTAAATTGTAGCTGGGCTGAGTACTTGTTTTCCTTTCCTAGGAAAAGTGGCTGTAGGGAGATGACCTACAGGTTCGATAAGACGTAATCGTTTCGATGCGATGTATGTTCTGGCTTTGCTCTGCTTCAATAAAATGGGGCAGGGGGGAAACCCCTTTCTTTCAAAAAAATATATGCCATTGTATATCCTGTGTTGAGTTGACAAATGAAGCACTAGACTTGTCAGAAATAAAAATTCAGCTAGGAATCCTTGATAACAGTTGTAATCGTTTCGATGCGATGTATGTTCTGGCTTTGCTCTGCTTCAATAAAATGGGGCAGGGGGGGAAACCCCTTTCTTTCAAAAAAATATATGCCATTGTATATCCTGTGTTGAGTTGACAAATGAAGCACTAGACTTGTCAGAAATAAAAATTCAGCTAGGAATCCTTGATAACAGTTGTACCGGTAGATATAATTGATACTTCTTTCTGCAGCACATTAATTAACCTGTTCTTGATGCATCCATTGCTTCAGATAATGCTTGTCTTATCTTACATATATAATCCTTGAATTCTATCTGTTACCTTGTTAGTTGCTTCCAGTTGAAGCCTTGAACAATAAAATGTTCATCTCAGTGGTAATATTGCTTGGACAGTAGTATGCTCATATTTGTGTATTTATCACTTCATGTATGGTGTTATACCCTGTTACCTCTGTACAGTTGATGAATGAAGCACTAGGCTATATGTATGGTGTTATACCCTGTTACCTCTGTACAGTTGATGAATGAAGCACTCGGCTATATGTATGGTGTTATACCCTGTTACCTCTGTTCAGTTGACGAATGAAGCACTGGGCTCATCCAGAGTACAAATTCAACCATGAAAACTTGAAATTAGTCAGGACATCCTGGACTGATAGATGTGAATTGTATCCAATAGGCTTTACAAACCGTCCTATGTTAATATAAGCGATAAACTATGAAGTACCGGTTTTTCCTGTTTCTGACTCTGATATAAGCGATACTGTCGGCATAAGTTGGTCTTTTGTGCATGTGCTGATGCTTTGTTAATATAAGATATACTGTCAGCATGAGTGGTCTTTTGTGCACGTGTTGATGCTTTGTTAATATAAGCTATACTGTTGGCATACGGGGTGCTTTTGTGTATTTGTTGATGCTTTGTTAATACAAACTATACTGTTGGCATAAGTGGCCTTTCTTATATGTGATGCTTTGTTAAATACTTAAGAACATGCCTGATGACCTGTTTCTGACCTGTCTCTGCAGAAAATGGAACAAGAGAAGCTGGAGAAGCTCGCACGCAAGGTATGCCAACATTCAGTTTCTTGAACCGATGAATTGGCCAGTGGACTTTGATGTTTTATGTCCATAGTTCTTCTCTGCCTGTGAATTAGCATCATTATTGACAAAATTATGTGTGCCCAATGCATATGTATCTTTTGGCTTCCCATAAGTTGAAATGCACTAATATATATGTTCTGTGAGGGTCATGAAACTGATGAAATGTCCTGACTGATTTTGTGTTCAGCAAATTAGCATCCTTATTAACAGAAGTTATATATGTCCAATGGATAATTATGTTTTAGCTTTCAGTTGAGTAGCTCTAGTTCTCTGTGTGTGTACAGCAAATTAGCTTCCTTATTAACAAAGTTATATATGTCCAATTGATACCAGTATTTTAGCTCCTAACATGAGATGCACTAGTCCTGTGTGGCTCATGAAAACTGACAGGAGAAGTAAATTCTGTGATGTCGTGTACAACAAATTAGCATCCTTATTAACAAAGTCATTTTGTCGAATGGATGCGTATGCTTTGGTTGGTCGCGAGATCTTATGTCTTTCATCTCTAGCCTACCCCAACTTGTTTGGGACTAAAGGCTTTGTTATTGTTTGGATGCGTATGCTTTAGCTTTCTAAGTTGAGATACACCAAGTTCTGTGTTGGCCACGAAATTGACAAGAGATGTAAATTGTTCTTTTGTCGTGTACAGATAATTAGCCTACTTATTGTTTTGACATCCTTATTTACCAAATTTACACATGTCCTCTAGATATGCTTGTCTTGTGTTCCTAAGTTCCTAAGTTGAGATACTGTGCATGGTTCTGTGTGGGTCGCAAAACTTACAAGTGCTGTGAATTGTTGAAATACAATATTATATTCGTCCTGTGTGGTTTGTGAAGCTTACAAGTGCTGTAAATTGTTGAAATACAATACTACATATGTCCTGTGTGGTTTGCAAAAATTACAAGTGCTTTAAATTGTTGAAATGCAATACTGTACTATATATGTTCTGTGTGGTTTCTGAAGCTTACAAGTGCTGTAAATTGTTGTAAGTTGAGATACACTACTAAATAAATATGTCCTGTGTGTGTGGTTTGTGGAACTGAGGAGTGCTGCTGTGAACTGTTGCAGGGTCCCAGCACTGGAGAGCAAGCTCCGTCCACCGCAAGCGCTGCAGCAGGGGACGTGAACACTGGCGTTGGCGGTTCGACTGCGTCGGCATCCGCAGCAGGCACGTCGACCGACAAGAACAGGAACTACGCGGTGCTGGCAGGCACCATTGCCGGGCTGAGCGCCCTGGGCTGGTACCTCCTGTCGAAGCCCAAGAAGACGGAGGAGGTGGTCGACTGATGCATGGGTCGGTCCCGTCCTGGCTTTACTTCCTTGCTGCACATGACGATGATGATGATAATAAGTTTTCCTATGTCGCCGAACTGCATGTCCGCCTTGTTAGCTGCTTTCTGAGAATCTGAGACTGAGATGATGGTGAACTGTAGTGCGTAGTTGTTTTTGCTATGATGGCAGTTGGTACCTCTGGTTGGCATGGTATGCTGTGATGGTGGTTAAAGAGAAAGAAGGCATTTTGGATTATACGCGGTTTGGTCCTTTTGGATGTCTGTGGAAATGCGTGGTTTCCTGATGTGGATTCTTTCGAGATTCTTGTTTGTTTGCTCGTTATCTTTGGTCAAGAGTGTTTGTGATTCTTTGTTATATCTTTGGTCAATCTGGTGATTTTCCTTGGGCGGTTGCAGTTAAGCTGTGATATATAACACTATGTTGCTACCTTCGGGTAAACAGACTGCTGATGACCTTGCATGATGCAACTAGAAATGTCATGACTCATGTTGCAATCTTGCTCTTGGATTTGTACATCACAGCCAATGCAATGATATCCATTTCCTTCTTTCTTTCTTTCTTCGCCATGAACTGAATCTTGCTTGATGAGATGCGACCCGTGACCCGCCAACCTTTGTTCTCGTTGCAGATAACTTGTGTCACTGTCTCACTTCTTGTTCCATAAACTCATTGCAGTCCACACACAACATGAGAAAGATGAACCACAACAATCAAGTCAAACGCCCAATCAAATTAGATTGAACTCGGCGCATATTGATCTTAATGAACAGGGCAGATATGGCCTTGTAGGTGACTTCACCCTTTAGTGAGAACCTTGAACCAACAAAATTTCAAAACAGTCGCCTCTAATGCAGAGATGACCTAAAAGTGAATATACAGTAGCTGAATGAAAAACAACCTTATTCGTAATTTCGGGCCATCCAGCCAATTCCTTCCTCCAGTGACGAATCCAGAAATAAAACAGAGGGTGTACACACTTAAAGAAAAAAAAAGGTCTCTTTCAATTGGCTTGGGGTGGCCTTGAAAACTAACTGTTATTACATGGTGAAAATTGTTTCCCAAAATTCCGGGTCTGCCGGGGCACACCAGGCACAACCGCTAGGTATGCCACTGCCTTAGTCCATCTATTCAGCGCGGGAGAGCAAGCTCCGTCCACCCCAAGCCTTGCAGCAGACAGGCGGCGGTTCGACTGCGTCAGCATCTGCAACAAGCACGTCGACCGACAAGAACACGAACTATGCCATGCTAGCAGAAACTTGATAAGTTTCATAACATGTCGTAATGGATAAAAATGGATGTATCTAAAAATAAAATACATCTGCATACATTTATTTTTATGATAAATATTTTCAGACGTTGGGAGTTAGTTAATTAATGAAGCAGTCACAAACGGCAAAGTCGGCGCTAAATTATGTGTCCAACAAACAAAATGAATCGTCAGAAATCCAATTAGCCACGACCATGGAGGAGACGTGGAGGCTGTGCGTCCACCAAACCCAACTACTAACCTCGTGAGTTTTGTTGCACACATATATATCTCTCTACTATTAAAGGGAGATCTGCCGTCGTCGTGATGGTTCGACCAACAGCGATCCCCCTCCTACCGTTAGCCTTTCCACCGACCAGCAGCAGTTCCATAAGCAATTGTGATGAGGTTCATTTTCTGAGCATTCTTCTTGAAATGTTTTGATCATGGGTCGAAGGTGGTATATTTTGGTGCGTTTTAATGGTGACCCATTTTCATTTCCACACCGCTCTGCATGGCCCATGATATTGGGCGTTGTGAAACAATTGTTTTTTGGCAATGCACCTATGTGGATGTTTCCCCCGCTCAAAAATAGGAATTATTATTGACCAAAATAAATATTACTATAAAATTGTGACCAATTTTCAGAACAAATCATTTTTCCTATATAATATTTTTTGTAATATTTAATTTTCTTTTCTTTATGATAGTACTAATTAATGTGGCAGCTGTCTTGTTCCAAAGATTACTTGAATCACCAAAACGGAGGCGTGGAGCCCAGCCCTTCACGTACGGCATACACCAGTCCGCGCGCGTATACCACGCAAGCATACGACGACGATCCACGCAGCGTCGGAGTCGGACGCACGGAGTGAGTGAGTCTCGTCTTCTTCCTCCCACGACTCCATGAAAGTGCTAGTCTCCGGCTGTCTCTCCCCTCAGGCCCCATGATGAGAGGCCCTCCCTATAAGAAGAGATCGACACTCCATGCATGGAGCTCCACCGGCACAAACCCGATAATAACCTACCTCCCCACCTACCATGGAGCTCCAGGGCATCGTACGACCTGTCTGGATCAGCGTTTATACCAGTCCAAAAAAATCTACTCTTGTAGTATATATATATGATTCTCAGGATCCAATTTACGTGGACACAGTGTGTTTTTGACACAGTGTGTTTTTGACACAGATACAATCAGCGAGTCAGAGTAATAATAGAATGTTTGACGTACATACGCATGGACGATACGAGAGCCCAATCCTTCACGGCATATACATACACCAATTTATTTGCGTATACCATTCCACGCATCGAATCTCGAACGTCGTCTTCATCTTGCGATGACTCCATGGAAGTGATAGTCTCGGGTCGTACGCGGAGCTGTCTCTCGCCTCCTGTCCCATGGTGAGATCGATCGAGGTACACCTATATATGGAGGTGCGCCCTACTATATAAGAGGACTCCGTGGAGTTTCATGGGCACCCACAAACCAAGAACCTACCTAGCTTCTAGCTAGCTACTCCTGTCATGCGACTAGCCATGGCGACCTCCCCTCACCTAAAGTTCATCTCTCTCACTCTCCTTCTGCTAGCGTCGTTTCCCCATGCCATGGCGCTGGCGGCACCACCACCATCCCTCCTGGAAGAACAGGCGAGAGCCCTCCTCGCCTGGAAAGCCACCATAGAGAGCCCCCCGGCCCAGCTGCGGTCCTGGGGAAACACCACAACACGGCCATGCGGCTGGTACGGCATCAGGTGTGGCGAGCATCAAGCAAGCATCACCGAGATCACTCTTCGGGGGCTGCGGCTGAGAGCCAGGCTGGAAGACCTCAACTTCACGGCGTTGCATACTCTCACGAGCATCCGACTACCCTACAATCAGATAAGAGGCCCCTTTCCACCCGCTTTAGCATCATCCTTGCCAAACCTGCGGCACCTGCTGCTCCAGGGGAATGAACTCTCCGGTGAATTACCGAGGCAAATAAAACAACTAGAGAGTCTCGTTGGATTGGACTTGTCAAACAACCACTTGTCTGGTCCTATACCCAACGAACTAGGTTACCTAAAGAAGCTCACCAGGTTAGATTTTTCCACCAACAACCTCACGGGTTCCGTTCCAACAAGCCTAGGGAATTGCACTAGGCTCACTATCTTGTACCTTGATGGTAATCAGTTATCCGGATACCTTCCTCGAGAACTAGGTTACATGGTGAAACTACATGAGTTAGCACTTAGCAACAACAATCTCATGGGTTCCATCCCCGATACCTTTGGGAGTTTGATTAACCTCACCGGATTGTACCTATGGGATAACCAACTATCTGGACATGTTCCTCGACAACTTGGTTCCTTGGTGAATCTGAAAGACTTGGAACTTTCCAAAAACAGACTCACGGGTTCTATCCCCCGTTCCTTTGGAAATTTGACAAAGCTCACTACATTGTATCTCTATGGTAATCAATTCTCTGGACATGCTCCTCGAGAACTAGGTTCCCTTGTGAATTTGCAAGTGTTGTCGCTTCACAACAACCAATTAACCGGTTCCATCCCCAACACCTTTGGAAATATGACCAATCTCACTACCTTGTACTTACATGATAACCAATTCTCCGGGCATATTCCACAAGAACTAGGTTCCCTTGTGAATTTGAAAGGCTTGGCACTTGAACGAAACAAACTCACGGGTTCCATCCCCAACACCTTCGGAAATTTGACCAAGCTCACTGCCTTGTACTTATATGATAACCAATTCTCTGGGCATATTCCTCAAGAACTAGGTTCCCTTGTGAATTTGAAAGGCTTGGCACTTGAACGAAACAAACTCACGGGTTCCATCCCCAACACCTTCGGAAATTTGACCAAGCTCACTACCTTGTACTTATATGATAACCAATTCTCTGGGCATATTCCTCAAGAACTAGGTTCCCTAGTAAATCTTGAATTGTTTGATCTTAGCAACAACACAATCTCGGGTTCCATCCCCAATACCGTTGGAAATTTGACCAAGCTCACTACCTTGTACCTCGATGACAATAAGTTCTTCGGACATGTACCACAAGAAATTGGCACCTTAATGAATCTCAAATATCTACAGCTTGATGGTAACAACCTCTCTGGTCCCTTGCCACCCGAATTGTGCGCTGGAGGCATGATAGAGAAGTTAACTGCATATGACAACAATCTCAACGGACCTCTACCATCAAGTTTGATAAACTGTAGTAGCCTAGTTAGAGTTCGTATTGAAAGGAACCAAATAGAAGGAGATATTTCTGAGATGGGGGTTTACCCAAATTTGGTCTACATAGATATGAGCTCAAATAATTTGTCTGGCCAGTTATCTTATCAATGGGGACGATGCCAAAACCTCACGATGCTACGCATCTCAAACAACAACCTTACGGGGAAAATACCCGCAAGTATGGGGCAGCTACCTCGACTAGGGATACTTGATCTTTCATCAAACAAGCTTGAAGGAGAGCTACCAAGTGCACTGGGCAATCTAAGAAATTTGTTCAACCTAAGCCTCGCGGATAATTTGCTCCATGGAAGCATTCCACAGGAAATTGGAAAAATGACGAGTCTGGAGTTGCTAGATTTGTCATCAAATAACCTAAATGGTTCAATACAAGACTCAATTGAGCATTGTTTGAAGCTACGCCTTTTGAAGTTGACTCACAATAACTTCAAAGGAAACATCCCTTTCGAGCTAGGGTTATTGATCAACTTACAAGACCTATTGGATTTAAGTGGTAATTCATTTACTGGAGAAATACCAAGCCAACTTAGTGGTCTTGTCATGCTAGATACTCTAAATCTTTCACACAATGAACTTAATGGATCCATCCCGTCATCATTTCAGAGTATGAAAAGCTTGACATTCATTGATGTATCTTACAATGAATTGGAAGGGCCAGTCCCAGAGAGTAAGCTCTTCCAAGAAGCTCAAATCCAGTCATTCATGCATAATAAGATGCTATGTGGTGTGGTGAAAGGATTGCCCCCTTGTAGTAGTTCAACTCAAAGCATAGGGAAAAGGAAAGGATACAAAGTACTTGTATTAACCATCGTTCCTGCTATGATATCTCTTGTGCTTGTTACGGTGATAATGATGTTTTGGCATGAAAGGAAGAAAACCAAGGCAACTAACAACGATAAAGTAGTACAAGCAAAATTCTTCTCTATTTGGAGTTTTGACGGGGCAAACGTGTTCAAGCAAATCGTTGAAGCAACCAACAATTTTAGTGGGATGCATTGCATAGGAACCGGGGGATATGGATCTGTCTACAAAGCTAGACTTGCAACATGCGAAATATTTGCAGTGAAGAAGATGCACAAGATAGAAGATGAGTGTTGTGTGAATGAGCAAGTGTTCCGTCGTGAAATTGAGGCATTGGTGCAGATCCGTCATCGAAACATCGTAAGACTGTTTGGGTATTGTTCTTCCAGCCAAGGAAGGTTCCTTATGTATGAATACATGGAAAGAGGAGACTTGGCAAAAACACTGAAGGTCAATGAAATGGCAATTGAATTGAACTGGAGTAGGCGGATACATATTGTGTTGGATGTAGTTCATGCATTGGCATACATGCATCATGATTGTTCATCACCAATAGTCCACAGAGATATAACAAGCAACAACATTTTGCTTGATCCACACTTCAGAGCTTGTATCTCTGACTTTGGCACGGCCAAAATTCTCGATATCAGTGGCCAGAATCTCACAAGGCTTGCAGGAACGAAAGGCTACCTTGCCCCAGGTAAACAAAACTAAAATCTTAGCTTTTATTCTTGCAGTTTTGGCAATAAATATGTACGTAGATGTAAAGTCGATGTAATCTAATGACTATGATAGACCTTAAACTTCTTAGCTGTAACATATGCACTAATCTGTTTGTATTAATTGCAGAGCTGGCATATACAGAAAATGTAACCGAGAAATGTGATGTATACAGCTTCGGAGTGCTTGTTTTGGAGCTATTTATGGGATCTCATCCAGGCGATTTGCTCTCGTCGCTCTCCTCTGCCACCAAGAATAATGTTGTGTGCCTACAAGATTTGCTGGATTCCAGGCTCGTGGTCCCGGATGCTGAAACCGCTAGAGAAATATACTACATAATCAGCGTTGCAGTTCAATGCCTGGAGCCGAGTCCATCACACAGGCCAACGGCACGACGCGCCAGCGACGAGCTATCTGCGACTAAAGCTGGAGAAGATCAGGTTGATTATTTGCAGGCTGGCATCACTTTTTCTGCACTGTAGTGCCTATGGCTATGAGGATGAAATCGTACCGTGCAGCTTCTTCTCTACTACTACCTACCTAGCTGCTTGGTCAAAAATTGTTGTTTTCTCTGTACGTAACTGATAAGAAATGTAACATCTGATGGTGTATATGGAGCTAGCAAAACTGTACTACTGTAGTATATATCATTATTATAAACAACTTTGGTTTCCTTTTAACATTGTACAAAGAGACAATGCACTAGTGCAAAACATGTCTGCACTGAAATGTCCATGAGTAATTTGGTCGTGGATAAATCAGTTATCTCTGTCAGATGGAAGCGTTCCTACTCCTCGAGAGGAGCCGCGGTGTCTATTTATATTGGGCAAAACCCTTGCCTTGGATTACAAGAAAGGAATACAGACTAGGACTCGTTTAACGAGGAGATAGAGATAGATTGAGATTACAACAAGAATATATCTCTAAGTCTAACACCCTCCCTTAATCTCAACTATCCTATATTAAGATTCCTCTTGAATTCCTCGAATGGTTTAACTGGCAAGGCTTTAGTGAACCCATCTGCGACTTGATCTCTGGAGGGAATGAACCGTATATCCAACTTCTTCTATGCAACTCTTTCTCTGACAAAATGAAAGTCAATCTCTATGTGCTTTGTTCTGCCATAAAACACTGGATTTGCAGAGAGATATGTGGCTCCTAGATTGTCACACCATAAGCATGACACACGATGCTGTTTAACTCCTAGTTCCTTTAACAATGATTCTAGCCAAATGATCTCAGCAGTTGCATTTGCTAATGACTTGTATTCGGCCTCAGTACTTGACCTGGACACTGTGGCTTGTTTTCTGGCACTCCAAGATATAAGACTAGAACCAAAGAATACTGCAAAACCTCCTGTTGATCTTCTATCATCACTGCATCCTGCCCAGTCAGCACCAGAGAATGCACTAACAAGAGTGGATTTAGAGTGCTTTACCTGAAGACCCAAGCTCACAGAATGTTTTAGGTATCTTACAATTCTTTTGATTGCAGTCCAATGTATGCTAGTAGGTGCATGAAGATACTGGCAAACTTTGTTAACAACAAAAGAAATGTCAGGTCTTGTCAGTGTCAAGTACTGCAGTGCTCCTACTGCACTCCTATATTTTGTGATCTCTTCTTCTTTCAGTGGCTCATCTTCAAAAGCTGATAATTTCTCTGAGGATGATAAAGGTGTGGATGAAGGCTTACAGTCCTTCATTCCCATTCGAATCAGAAGTTCAGTGGCATACTTCTCTTGATTTAACACTGTGCCATCTTGAATTTTCTTAACCTCAATGCCTAAGAAAAAATGTAGATCACCAAGATCCTTTAAGGCAAACTCTGAACTTAAATCATGTAGGAGAGCATTGGTGGCACTTTGTGAGGAGCTTGCAACTATTATATCATCAACATATACTAGCACAAATATAGTTGTGTTTGTTGGAATTATGCCCTAGAGGCAATAATAAATATAGTTATTATTATAATTCCTGTATCAAGATAGTCGTTTATTATCCATGCTATAATTGTATTGAATGAAGACTCATTTACATGTGTGGATACATAGACAAAACACCGTCCCTAGCAAGCCTCTAGTTGGCTAACCAGTTGATCAAAGATAGTCAGTGTCTTCTGATTATGAACAAGGTGTTGTTGCTTGATAACTGGGTCACGTCATTAGGAGAATCACGTGATGGACTAGACCCAAACTAATAGACATAGCATGTTGATCATGTCATTTTGTTGCTACTGTTTTCTGCGTGTCAAGTATTTATTCCTATGACCATGAGATCATATAACTCACTGACACCGGAGGAATGCTTTATGTGTATCAAACGTCGCAACGTAACTAGGTGACTATAAAGATGCTCTACAGGTATCTCCGAAGGTGTTAGTTGAGTTAGTATGGATCAAGACTGGGATTTGTCACTCCGTGTGAATGGAGAGGTATCTCGGGGCCCACTCGGTAATACAACATCACACACAAGCCTTGCAAGCAATGTAACTTAGTGTAAGTTGCGGGATCTTGTATTACGGAACGAGTAAAGAGACTTGCCGGTAAACGAGATTGAAATAGGTATACGGATACTGACGATCGAATCTCGGGCAAGTAACATACCGAAGGACAAAGGGAATGACATACGGGATTATATGAATCCTTGGCACTGAGGTTCAAACGATAAGATCTTCGTAGAATATGTAGGATCCAATATGGGCATCCAGGTCCCGCTATTGGATATTGACCGAGGAGTCTCTCGGGTCATGTCTACATAGTTCTCGAACCCGCAGGGTCTGCACACTTAAGGTTCGACGTTGTTTTATGCGTATTTGAGTTATATGGTTGGTTACCGAATGTTGTTCGGAGTCCCGGATGAGATCACGGACGTCACGAGGGTTTCCGGAATAGTCCGGAAACGAAGATTGATATATAGGATGACCTCATTTGATTACCGGAAGGTTTTCGGAGTTACCGGGAATGTACCGGGAATGACGAATGGGTTCCGGGAGTTCACCGGGAGGGGGCAACCCACCCCGGGGAAGCCCATAGGCCTTGAGGGTGGCACACCAGCCCTTAGTGGGCTGGTGGGACAGCCCAAAAGGGCTCTATGCGCCAAGAAAAGAAAATCAAGAGAAAAGAAAAAAAAGAGGAGGAGGTGGGAAGGAAGGGGGACTCCCTCCCACCAAACCAAGTCCAACTCTGTTTGGGGGGGGGGGGGGAGTCCTCCCCCCTTGGACTCGGCCGACCCCCTTGGGGCTCCTTGAGCCCCAAGGCAAGGTCCCCTCCCTCCCACCTATATATACGGAGGTTTTAGGGCTGATTTGAGATGACTTTTCCACGGCAGCCCGACCACATACCTCCACGGTTTTTCCTCTAGATTGCGTTTCTGCGGAGCTCGGGCGGAGCCCTGCTGAGACAAGGTCATCACCAACCTCCGGAGCACCGTCACGCTGACGGAGAACTCTTCTACCTCTCCGTCTCTCTTGCTGGATCAAGAAGGCCGAGATCATCGTCGAGCTGTACGTGTGCTGAACGCGGAGGTGCCGTCCGTTTGGTACTAGATCGTGGGACTGATCGCGGGATTGTTCGCGGGGCGGATCGAGGGACGTGAGGACGTTCCACTACATCAACCGCGTTCACTAACGCTTCTGCTGTACGATCTACAAGGGTACGTAGATCACTCATCCCCTCTCGTAGATGGACATCACCATGATAGGTCTTCGTGCGCGTAGGAAATTTTTTGTTTCCCATGCGACGTTCCCCAACAGTGTTTACCTTGTTGTAAATGAACAGAGAAATATCAGCTTTGGATGCAACAAAGCCTAAACGTTTTAATTGTGAACTTAACCTTGAGTACCATGCCCTTGGTGCTTGCTTCAGACCATAGAGTGCTTTTTCAAGCCTGCACACATAATGAGGTACCTTTTTGTCAACATACCCAGGTGGTTGTCTTATGTAAACCTCCTCTTCCAGAACACCATGCAAAAACGCATTCTGAACATCTAGCTGTCTCAAGCTCCATCCCCTGGATACAGATATAGCTAACACAAGTCTGATAGTTGCAGCTTTAACCACAGGACTAAAAGTATCCTCATAGTCCAAACAATATCTCTGTTTAAAACCTTTTGCAACTAGACGAGCTTTATACCTGTCAATGAAGCCATCTGCTTTCCTCTTTATTCTGTAAACCCATTTGCAATCAATGACATTTTTACCTCTCTTTTCTGGCACAAGATGCCAAGTCTTGTTTCTCATGAGCGCTGAGTGCTCTTCATCCATTGCATGTTTCCATTTCGGATCTCTGAGTGCATCATCCAAATTTGCTGGTTCCCCTGCTACACATAACATGCCATATGGAATAGTGCCATCAGTTTGAACCTTTGGATTTTTTATACCTCTTTGTGACCGAGTCGTGACACGAGAAGTTGCGGCTGCAGCCGGCTGGATTTTACTTCTTCGTATTTGCGCTGGTTGAGGTACGGGAGATGACGCAGCCGTCTCGCTCGCAGAAGATCCCGAGCCCCTGTCTAGATCGCCATTCATAGCAGATCCGGAGGACGATTGTGTTGCCTGCGGTGTGGCTGATGTCCCTGACGAAGTTGCCGCAGAAGATCCGCCGCTGCCAACCGCCGCATGCATGCGCGCAGGGGCAGAGATCCCGACGCGGGTCCCACCAAATCTGCCGTCGCTGTCGTGCCTGGCGCGGTCGGCTCGCTCGTGAGGCGCGCCACTGGAACGGTCGGCCTGCACGTGGGACGCGGTGTGCTCCCGCCTGACGTGGAGCTCGCTGATTGGTGCGGGGTGGTGGAGGCGCTGATAGGCGTACGGGTTCGCGCGCGCACAGGAGTTCCAGGTGCTGCCGCCGCCGCCAGATCTTTCTCGTGCTCTGCGCCACCTTCGTCTTCTTCTGCCACATGCAATATAGGTGGCAAATCTGCAAAATTTTGATCATTTTCTCCACCGTTTTCTGCCCTGATTTCTCCTGTAGGGTCCTACACACATGGAGACAACTCTCTGGTAATACAATCATCAGTTGGATTAGTACAATTGTCGCTCCCATGATTGGAATTTTGGAGATGTGGTGGAAGAAGAAGGATGGCTTGTTTTAGAAGTGCTCCGGCGTTGGGATGGAGAATTGCAAAGGGAAACACTGACTCATCGAAGACCACATCTCGTGAGATATAAACTCGGCCAGTGGAAACATCTAGGCATTTGACTCCCTTATGAATGGGGCTATAGCCAAGAAAGACACATTTTTTTGAACGAAACGCAAGTTTGCGTGTGTTGTATGGCCTGAGATTGGGCCAACAAGCACAACCAAAGACACGAAGTGACTTGTAGTCAGGGGAGATGCCAAAAAGGCGAGTGATGGGTGTCTCAAGGTTGATGACTTTGCTAGGTAGAAGATTTATCAGGTAGGTGGCTGTTAGAAAAGCTTCATCCCAGAATTTGAGTGGCATGGATGCATTGGCAAGAAGAGCTAGTCCTACCTCGACAACATGGCGATGTTTTCTCTCAGTTGAGCCATTTTGTTGATGTGCATGGGGACATGCAACATGATGTGATATACCAAGCTCTTGGAAGAAAAGATTTAATTTTCTGTATTCACCTCCCCAATCTGTTTGCATAGCAATGATTTTGGTGGTTAGCTTGCGCTCAACAAGCTTCTGAAAGTTCTTAAAGACATGAAAAACTTCAGAACGTTTTTGAGAAGATAGATCCATGTGAATTTGCTAAAATCATCAATAAAGCTAACATAATATGAGTGTCTGCCGACAGAGGTGGGGGCTGGCCCCCATACATCTGAAAACACAAGTTGTAGAGGAGCAGTGGAAATACTAGTAGAAATAGGGTATGGTAGCTGATGACTTTTAGCTTGCTGACATGGATCACAAACAGACTCAACACTAGACTCATGAGAATAAGGAAGATTGTTCTTGTTAAGAACAAATTTGGCAATAACTAAGGAGGGATGACCTAGTCTACTATGCCACTTTGATGAAGAGGGCTTGACAGCAGCAAGAGCTTGTTTATTGGATGGTGTTGATGAAGATATGAGTGGGTAGAGACCTCCCACGCATTTGCCCCTAAGAAGTATTTTCCTCGTGTCCAAGTCCTTTACCAAAAAGAAATAAGGATAGAACTCAATGAGAACACGATTATCAAGAGTAAACCTATGAACAGAAAGAAGGTTTTTTGATGTTGTGGGCACATATAGGACTTTGTTAAGATGAAGGTTTTTCATGGGGGTTTTAACAACTGAACTTCCAACGTGAGTGGTTTTCATACCAGATCCGTTTGCAGTGTGGACTTGATCATGACCGCGATACTTGTCTCTGATCGTCAGCTTGTCCAGCTCGCCTGTGATGTGGTTGGTGGCGCCAGAGTCGGCATACCAGTTGGTGTTGATGCCGTAGGAGTCTGAGGCGATATTGGCCTCCTTGTCCTCATACTCATCTTCTTCATAGCGATCCCAGCATTCACAGGCACCTCCGCGATGATGCTTGAGACAGATTTGGCACTCAAGGTAGTCTCGGTGCGGTGGACGCTGCTGTTGTTGCTGGGACCGACCGCCTCTCCTGCCGTTGCCATTTGGAGAGGATGACGAGGGTGAGCGTCTCCCTCGACCACGGCCTCTGCTGCCGCGCCCGCGTCCTCTGCCGCAGGACTGGCCACGCCCCCTGTACGCCATATTTGCAGAGGTGTTGTAGCCAGCTTCTGGTCCATCGCCGAGCATCTCCACCCTTTGATCAAAGGCGGAGATTCGAGCGAAGAGCTCGTCGACGGTGATGGAGGTTTTGACGGCGCCGATCGCCGCCACAACCGAGTCGTAGTCACGATCTAGACCGGCAAGGACATAGTCCACCATCTCTGGATCAGAGACAGGCCGACCTGCGGCAGCAAGTTCATCACCTAGGCTTTTCATCTTGGCGATGTAGGAGGTGCTCGACATGGAGCCCTTCTTGGTGGTGGCGATGGCAATTCTTAGATTGGTAATCCGAGATTGGGACTGCGAAGCAAACATGGTGATGATGGCAGTCCATAGATCAAAGGTATTTTCTTTACTCACAACTTGGGCGAGGATTTCCTTTGATAAGGAATTGAGGAGATGGCTGAGAACTTGTTGGTCTCTGGCCAGCCACGGTGCATAAAGTGGATTAGGCACCGTGATCATTGTCTTGTCCGTCTGCTGCTGCTCCATTGTTTCTGCGGGCGCTGCATCGGATCCATCCAGGAGGCCGGTGACCTGCGCTCCTCGCAGGCCTGGCATTACCTGGGCTTTCCATAGGAGGAAATTCCCCTTGGTTAACTTCTCGGCGGGCGGCGCTCCAAGGTTTAGGGCGACGGTGGCCGAAGAAGAGGACATGGCGATCGGTTTTGTCGATCGGTGGGTTTCTGGTGTGGCTAGATAGATGGGAAGAGGTTGGCTCTGTATACCATGTCAGATGAAAGCGTTCCTACTCCTCGAGAGGAGCCGCGGTGTCTATTTATATTGGGCAAAACCCTTGCCTTGGATTACAAGAAAGGAATACAGACTAGGACTTGTTTAAGGAGGAGATAGAGATAGATTGAGATTACAACAAGAATATATCTCTAAGTCTAACAATCTTCACGGTTATTTTCCTCCTTTAGAGAGAGGAGCATATTCTTCCTCCATCTTAAAATAAGTGTCTCAAGCTTAATACAACTTTGTATTAAAGTTGATACATTTATTTTGAAACGGAGGGAGGATATACCAGCTATCCTGCTACTAGCATATGTGCATTTCCTGCCGTTTGCCAGAATTACTGCTGAAAACCTAAACAAACAGGACTGGGGACTTGCCTGAAGGCGTCAGGCCTTCTTGCTATGCGAGTCGCCATCAGCTCCTCATGCTCCCGGCCAGTGCTAACCATGGTGACAACATGGTCGGGCGACTTCGACCGAGTTGTGCGAACTGTCCAATAGATGCACGCGCACGCCAGCGAACAAGTCAGCTGTGCCGCTGTGGTCTGTGGTGAACAGCCATTCTCTCCTCTAACACCGGCGGATGCCGAGAGCGAGAGAGCGAGCTCCTATACGACGGCCGCGTGCCTCAAAGACTTGCTCAAGGAACAGTTCAACTTGAGCCTCCTTCCTTGGGATATGTATACTTTTCCTATGCAGAATTCATGGCTGAAATTCCTTGCAATTAGCTAGGACACCCAACCATACAATGATCATGGCTATAAATTCCAGTTTCAAAAATATTTCAGAGGTTGCCAATTTCGGTTTTCATTTCGGCCGAAGGACTGTAATTTCTAATAGAATTTGACCGAATCCAATCAAATATTTTGAAAATGCTGAAAATAATTAAACAAATATTTGAATTTAACCGAAAGGCAATTATTTCAGTATGTATAAAAATTAATGAAATTGCAAGGAAATTACACCAAAAGTGAAAACACTGACAATGCTATAATCAAAGTAGGGGAATTAAATGAGGCATCAATCACGGAATAACCATCAGATCAGTGCACCATGACTTGGGACGCATACTTTTCATATACAGAAGTTATGGCTGTAATTTCTTGAGATTAGGACACACAACCATATGGTGATGCAACGAAAGCAGAGGAATTGAATGAGGCATCAATCACGGAATAACCATCAGATCAGTGCGCCGTGACTTGTACCAATGACTTGCTCAAGGAACAGTTCAACTTGAGCCTCCTTCCCAGATCATGTCTACAGAGATATCTGCCTGCCTGTCTGGGTGACCTATCACCTTATCAGTGGACGCACGACCTGTCATCTCTTGTTTAACAAATACGTATTTTTCTTAAAATCAAATTGTGTACACGACGAGTCCAACAAAACCTAATCTCACCTCCGGTCCCATGGTGAGAGGTATATGTGAGTGCACCAGCTATATAAGACTCTATGAGGTTTCACAGGGACAAACAAAACCAAGAAGCTAGCTACTACTCCTGCCATGCGACTAGCCATGGAGACTTCCCCTCACCTAAAACTCGTCTCGCTCGCCCTCTTGCTTGCCTCGTTTCCCCAAGCCATGCCAGCACCACCTCCCTCCCTCCTGGAAGAACAGGCAATGGCCTCCTCACCTGGAAAGCTACCATACAGAGACCCCCAGCCGAGCTGCGGTCCTGGGGAAACACCACAACACGGCCATGTAGCTGGTACGGCATCAAGTGCGGCGAGCATCAAGCAAGCATCACCGAGATCTTTCTCCGGGGATTGCGGCTGAGAGCGAAGCTGGAGGCCCTCAACTTCACATCGTTGCATACACTCACGAGTGTCCGGCTACCCTACAATCAGATAAGAGGGCCCTTTCCACCTGCTTTAGCATCGTCCTTGCCAAACCTACGGCACCTGATGCTTCAAGGCAATAACATCTCCGGTAAAATACCGAGCCAAATAGGAAAACTAGAGAGTCTAGTGGGGCTGAGCTTCTCAAACAACCACTTGTATGGTCCCATCCCACGAGAAGTGGGCCACCTAAAGAAGCTCACCAGGTTAGATTTTTCAAGCAACGACCTCACAGGCCCCATTCCAAGAATTCTAGGGAATTGTACTAAACTCACTACCCTATACCTTAGAGAAAATCACTTATCTGGAAACATTCCTCCAGAACTAGGTTCCTTGGTGAACCTAGAAGACTTGCAACTTGACAAAAACCAACTCATGGGTACCATTCCCAATACCTTTGGAAATATGACCAAGCTCACTACCTTGTACCTATGGGTTAACAACCTAACAGGACTTATTCCTCGAGAAATAGGTTATTTGGTGAATCTGGAAAGCTTGGACCTTAGCAAAAACAAACTCAAGGGTCCCATCCCCAGTTCCTTTGAAAATTTGACCAAGCTCATTCACCTGTACTTATGGGACAACCAACTCTCCGGAAACATTCCTCAAGAACTAGGTAACCTGGTGAACCTAGAAGACTTGCAACTTAACAAAAACCAACTCATGGGTTCCATGCCCAATAGCTTTGGAAATATTGCCAAACTCACTACCTTGTACCTATCGAATAACCAACTCTCAGGGCTTATTCCTCAAGAAATAGGTTATTTGGTGAATCTGGAAAGCTTGGACCTTAGCGTAAACAAACTCATGGGTTGCATTCCCAATACCTTTGGAAATTTGACCGAGCTCATTCTCTTGTACTTATGGGACAACCAACTCTCCGAAAACATTCCTCGAGAACTAGGTAGCCTGGTGAACCTAGAAGACTTGCAACTTAACATAAACCAACTCATGGGTTCCATGCCCAATAGCTTAGGAAATTTGACCAAACTCACTACCTTGTACCTATGGGATAACCAACTCTCAGGGCTTATTCCTCAAGAACTATGTTCTTTCGTGAATCTGGAAAGCTTGGGCCTTAGCGGAAACAAACTCATGGGTTCCATTCCCAATACCTTTGGAAATTTGACCAAGCTCATTACCTTAGACCTCGGTGATAATCAATTATCTGGACATGTTCCACGAGAAGTCGGCACATTAATGGATCTCAAACATCTTTCACTTGAAAGTAACAATCTCTCTGGTCCCTTGCCACCTGAATTGTGCCTCGGAGGCATGCTGATGAACTTAACCGCATATGACAACAATCTCAATGGACATATTCCATCAAGTTTGGTGAACTGCCGAAGCCTTGTCAGAGTTCGTCTTGAAAGGAATCAACTGGAAGGTGATATTTCTAAGATGGGGGTTTATCCTAATCTGGTATACATGGATATGGGATCAAATAATTTGTTTGGTCAAATATCTTTTCACTGGAGGGTTTGCCAGAAACTTATGATGCTACGCATCTCAAACAACAACCTCACGGGTGGCATTCCCGCAAGTATGGGGCAGTTATCTCAATTAGGGTGGCTTGATCTTTCATCAAACAAGCTTGAAGGAGAGCTTCCAAGTGCACTAGGCAATCTAAAAAAATTGTTCAACCTGAGCCTTGCTGACAATTTATTTCATGGAAGCATTCCACGGGAAATTGGAGAACTATCCAATTTGGAGTTGCTTGATTTGTCATCAAATAACCTAAATGGTTTGATACAAGATTCAATCGAGCATTGTTTCAAGCTTCGCCTTTTGAAATTGAATCACAATAACTTCAAAGGAAACATCCCTATCGAGCTAGGGTTATTGCGAAGCTTAAATGACCTATTGGATTTAAGTGACAATTCATTTACCGGGGCAATACCAAGCCAACTAGTTGGTCTTGGCATGCTAGATACTCTGAATCTTTCACACAATGAACTTACTGGCTCCATCCAGTCATCATTTCAGAGCATGGAAAGCTTGACATCCATTGATGTATCTTACAATGAATTGGAAGGGCCAGTCCCAGAGAGTAAGCTCTTCCAAGGAGCTTCAGTCCAGCGGTTCATGCATAATAAGATGTTATGCGGTGTGGTTAAAGGATTGCCCCCTTGTAGTAGTGCAACTCAGAGCAGAGGGAAAAGGAAAGGATACAAAATACTTGTATTAGCCATTGTTCCTGCTACGATATCTCTTGTTCTTGTTGCGGTGATATTGATGTTCTGGCATGGAAGGAAGAAAACCAAGGCAACTAACAACGATAATGTAACACAACCAAAATTCTTCTCTATTTGGAGTTTTGATGGGGCAAATGTGTTCAAGCAAATCGTTGAAGCAACCAACAATTTTAGCGAGATGCATTGCATAGGAACCGGGGGATATGGATCTGTCTACAAAGCTAGACTTGCAACATGCGAAATATTTGCAGTGAAAAAGATACACATGATAGAAGATGACTGTTGCATGAACGAACATGTGTTCATTCGTGAAATCGAGGCGTTAGTGCAGATTCGTCATCGAAACATCGTGAAACTATTTGGGTATTGTTTCTCTAGCCAAGGCAGGTTCCTTATATATGAATATATGGAGAGAGGAGACTTGGCAAAAACGCTGAAGGATAACGAAAGGGCAATTGAATTGGATTGGAGAAGGCGGATATGTATTGTGTTGGATGTGATTCATGCTTTGGCCTACATGCATCATGATTGTTCGTCACCAATAGTCCATAGAGACATAACAAGCAACAACATTTTGCTTGATCAAGAATTTAGAGCTTGCATCTCTGACTTCGGTACAGCTAAAGTTCTCAATATTTATGGCGAGAATCTCACTAGGCTTGTTGGGACGAAAGGCTATCTTGCCCCAGGTAAAAACAAATATAAGCTCAGTTACTAGTTTAAGCAGTACACATGTATGTAGATGATGTAATCTCATAACTATGATGATCCGTTTAGTTGCAATATATACACTAATTATTTTGTATTATTTGCAGAGCTAGCATATACAGAAAACGTGACAGAGAAATGTGATGTATACAGCTTCGGAGTGCTTGTTTTGGAGTTATTTATGGGATCTCATCCAGGCAATCTGCTCTCATCCCTCTCGCTGGCCACCAAGAACAATGTCGTGTGCCTGCATGATCTGCTGGACTTCAGGCTCGTGCTCCCAGATGCTGAAACCGCTAGACAAATATACTACATTCTCAGTGTTGCAGTTCGGTGCCTGGAACCGAGTCCATCACACAGGCCAACGGCACGACGTGCGAGTGATGAGTTATCCTGGATTAAAGCTTGTGAAGATCATGTCGATTATTTGCACGCCAACATCACCTTCCCTGCATTGTAGTTCCTATTCCCTGCTATGGAGGATGAAATCGTACCATGTGGTTTCTTCTCTGATACCTACCTACTTAGTGGTTTAAACGTAGTTGGTTTCTCTGTAAGCGGTCAGTAAGTAAAGTGAAGATGTGATGGTGTATATGGAACTAGCAAACATGTAGTACTACTGTATCGTTATAAACCGCTTTGGTTTGCTCTTGACATTGAGACAATCCACTACTGCAAAACAAGTCTGCGCCGACGGATCCATAAGTAATTTGGTCGTGGATATATAGATAAATCAGTTATCTCCATGGTTATTTCACTCCTTCAGAGAGGAGCATATATACTCGTACTTGCTAACCTGCTAGCATACATGCATATATACCTGAAAGAGGATTGCCTAGCATACATGCATATATACCTGGCGAACAGGCTTGTGGCGAACATCCATTCTCTCCTCTCGGACGCCGGAAGAATCATTGGGAGGTGAGAGAATGGGCTAGGCTTTGTACGGCTCGCCGATTCTGTTCGGCCCGTGGCCATCGTGGACCAGAAAAGAGTCTATAAAAGAGTCATTTTTGGGCTTTCCTGAATTTTAAACACTTTTCTCTTCCTTCAAATCTATGGTTCCCCTCTAGAAAAAAAAGCATTTATGGTTCCCCTCTAGAAAGTAAGGATTTATGGCTATGTTTAATAAATTTTTAAGCCATGTAAGCGCCCGAAAAATCTGTGATTACTAATATTTAAGTAAACGACAAACATGAATTAGTAATTTTTTTTATTTATGTGGTACTGTCTCTGATCCATATTAATTTCCGCGGAGTTAGTACAAAGTTAGTATGTACGTACTAAGTCTGCATCATTTAATTTAGGCGGAAAGGAGTATTAGTTTTGTTGTCAGTTTTTATGACATTTCTTAAATGATCATCACTTTTTAGTATCATATTAAAATCGTAAAATGATGGATCTTGAGAATACTTTCGAAAATGATGCCCCCTCAAGTCTTGAGGCATCCTGTTTGACAGATTTATTTTCACTGAACGACGCCATATATTTTTTAAGATTTTTCACTGGCCATGTCTTCGGCTTCCAACACTGCTCCGCGTGGTAGATATGTGTGGCCACATGGGAAAATAAGGTTTTGGCAGTGCATTTGACAATTATCATTTTCATGTCAAATATTTGATACGTTTGGTACAAAAATATTACTTGGAAATTTTGATGTTATTTTGCCATTCAAAGTTCATTATTTAGGAAAATTTGAAGATATTAACGTCTTTTCCAATGTGACTGTCATTCTTATTATTGATGTCAATTCCAATGACAATGAAAATTATAATTTTGGCAAATCTTATTACTGATATTATTATTAAGGATAACTCTTGTGCCCAAATTTAATGCCAAAAGGTCTATTAATTTGCCAGGAATCAATTGTCTCCTACACATTGAAATGCATGCACTTCCCATATTGTTTATGCTAATGTTTTTTAGAAACATTGATTACAACATAGACACATACACAGACTCCCACCACTTCCCGGTAGATGGCTCGGTCTGGGTATATGGCCCGACTTGCACCCCTTCATCATATGGATAGGGTAGCGGCAGATGTTGCCAAGATGGCGGACTCAGACATATTGTTGTTCTACTTTGTAAGGTCCTCGAGAATAATCAATAAAATGGCCGCATGCATCTTCCAGATGCAGAGGCCCGGGGTCATCCTCCTTTTCTAAAAAAAACAGACCCGCACCACCACACACACACACACGTACTCACAAATAGTGGCGGCTCTAGGATTAGGCGAAGCCCAAGGCCATCCCAGACAGCCTTTGTGCATTGTAGCTACAGTGTTTACAATACACAAAGGAAACTAGACAGGTTTGCCTCCACTGCTGTTCACACAATACCTACACAAAAATGGGGTCGAAGGAGTGGAGCTTTGAAACTGAAGAAGTCAGCGCGAGCGCCTCGCTATCCATGGAAACATCGTCTTTCACTGAAAGAACAATCTGCATTTATGAAAAAACAAAGCGCCCGACCTGAGATCTGATCCCTGATGGGTTGAGGGTATCAGTGACTTCCTAACCATCCAACCAGTGGACTGTTCTCAATGTTGGCTATCACTTGAACCAATGTTCCCAATGGTCATTGTTCAAATTTAAGTTAATTTAACCTTCATGAAGCTTTGATTAGGGAAATAATGAGCATATATTCTTATGTCATATGATGATACTCGAAACAACATTACTTATTAGTCTATAATGTAATTACAAATCTTCATTTTCATCTTTGTCTATAGTGGTAGAATAACAATTAAGCATGTATTTATTCTGACAATTGCAAGTGTATTCATGCCGGATGTTTATTATGATGCTCACAAAGGTGCTAACCTCTATTCAGCATCATCAATGAACAACATTGTGCCTTAGAAACCTACATTTCTCCAACCCACTCTTCTCATTTCCCAAACTGTGAACCCATTTGCGTCCCTGCGTGCATTTTGGGCCGACCCATGTGAGGGATTTTTTTTTCTTCTTTAATGTTTTCTATTCTGTTTATATTTGGATTTTTTTCTTCGAGAATTGTTCATGATTCTGAAATTTGAAAAACAAAGTTTGGGATATCAAAAAATCCTCTGAATGTCAAAAATTTGTTCATGAATTTTCAAAAATGTATTGAACTTAACACATATTTGAATTTGACTGAATATGACTTATCCAATTGAATTTGACTGAATCCAATCAAATATTTTGAAAATGCTGAAAATAACTTAACACATATTTGAATTCGACCGAAAGACAATTATTGCAGTATGTACCAAAATTAATGAAATTCAACAAAATTACACTGAAAGTGAAAACAGTGACAACGATACAATCAAAGTAGTGAAATTAAGTGAGGAATCAATCAAGGAATAACCATTATATCAGCGCACCATGACTTCTACCGAAGACTCGCTCAAGGAATGGTTCAAATTGAACCTTCTCACCTGGAGCCCATACTTTTCTTATACAAAAGTTATGGCTGTAATTTCGTGCGATTAGGACACTCGAGCATATAGTGACACAATGAAAGCACATGAATTAAATGAGACATTAACCAAAGTATGACCATCAGATCAGTGCACATGACTTGTACCAATAAAGACTTTCTCAATGAACAGTTCAACTTGAGCCTCCTTCCCGGATGAGGGATGGAGTAATTTCCGTGCAGGCACCTTAAATTACAAGTTTTACAGTGGTTGGCATTTTTTTCGTTCGTTTGTTGACGTTGATCTAAAGGTGATAAAATTGTTAGTACTTGGTTGTTCTACTTCATAAGTACTCGCTACTAATATCGATGGAGTCTGTGCTGGAATTTGTGCAAGTCATTCTCTTAAGTCAAGGGAAAATTAGTCCATCATTTCCCCCTCGCCGCCTCTCATATTCCTCTCCCAGCATGCCGCCCCTGTCGCCCAATCTAGAACCGTCGCTGCCCCTCCTCTCCTCTTCCATTATTGTCACACCATCGGAGATCCCACGACGAAAGACGAGTACGTTTCCCCTCGCCGCCGAGGTGGACATTTTTCCACCACGGCAACGTCAAGTTCGGGATGAGCGGGTGGCTGATGTCGCTGGCCGAGGAGGTTATCGGCGCGCTGATGGCTGTAGAGGAGTTCGGCACAGCCCCGGTGTCCTTTGAGAAGGCCGTTGTATTCAGGAGACTCCTGCTCGGTATAAGCATGGAGAGGCTCCGGGTCATTGGAGTAGCGAGAGTGGATTTTCAGCTCCCGGATGCCTAGGCACCCTCTATGAACAGTAAAATCAAAAGAAATAGAAAACAAAATAGGAAAAATCTGAAACTTTGCTGCATCAAAGATGATGAAAGTTTGTAGGTGTTTGCAAGTTTTCATGCCAAAAAACTATTCGAGGAGCTCTACACACGGAAAATATTTCAATGCTTGAAGTTTTGAGCACTTTTTAGCTGTAATCTGAAACTTGTTTGTACATCTTTCTCTACATGATATTTTGACATGAAAACTTGTAGGAACCTACAAAGTTTGATCATCGTTAATGCTGGAAAGTTTCAGATTTTTTTAATTTTACTGTTCATAGAGGGTGCCTAGGCACCCGGGAGCTATCACACCTTTCTCTTGGAGTAGCTAATGAGCGTGCCCGGATTTATGGAAAGACTGATTTCAAAAGGTAGATTTCTATTTGTTTCAAAAGACTGATTATAATTTATTGACAAGAACAATTTCAAAAGGTAGATTCCAATTATTTCAAAAGACCCATTTCAGATTAATATTTCTTTTTGCCAGCCCCTCATTAGCGCCGACGGCGCGCACACCATCATTGGAGAAATGAAATCTTTACTAAAATGTTGCTTGAAACCACATATGTCACCTATATCGGTTTAAGAACAACGTGATAGATTAGGTTGTGATCACATCATCCAGAACCCAATGGCAGACACAGAAAGAAACGTATATTCTCTCTTGACCAGGAGGAAGGCTGAATCGAGGGGGATGCACGACTCAGAAATTTTATTACTAAGTATTACAAAGAGCTTTTTGGACCTTCAGCTGAAACAACTTTTCAGCTGGACGAGTCTAAATGATGACATTCCTCAAGTTTCGGAAGTGAAAAATGAATTCTTAACCTCTCCGTTCTCTGAGGAGGAAATTCGAACCGCGGTGTTCCGAATGGAACACAACAAGGCTCCGGGACCGAATGGCTTTCAGGTAGAGTTTTATCAATGTTTTTGGGACGTGATTAAGGCATCCTTGGTTCAGTTGTTTAACCAACTGCATACTGAAGACCTTGATATTTCTCATTTAAACTATGGGGAAATTATCCTTTTGCCTAAGATTAAGGAGGCTAGTCGTATTCAACAATATCGTCCGATTTGTCTTCTAAATGTAAGTTTTAAAATCTTTACAAAGGTCGCAACTAATCGGTTGAACGGGGTGACTGGCCATTTCATCAAACCCACTCAAACAACATTAATGCAGGGCCGCAACATATTAGATGGAGTTGTTGTGCTGCATGAAACTGAATGAAACTGTACATGAGCTTCACCATAAAAAGTTGAATGGAGTCATCTTTAAAATAGATTTTTAAAAAGCCTATGATAAAGTTAAGTGGCCCTTTCTGTTGAAAACTTTACACGCATGAAGGGGCTTTCGCCAAAATGGTGTCGCTTGGTCGAGAACTTTGTTTCTGGAGGTAGTGTGGCTATCAAAGTTAACGATGATGTTGGCAACTATGTTTAGACAAGGAAGGGGCTTCGCCAAGGGGACCCCGCATCCCCTAATTTGTTTAACATTGTGGCCGACATGCTAGCTACCCTTGTTGAGCGGGCTAAGCTGGCCAGTCAAGTTAGCGGTGTCATTCCACATTTGGTAGAAGATGGTCTATCTATTCTACAATATGCGGATGCCACTATACTTTTCATGGATCATGATCTAGATAAAGTAAGAAATCTCAGGTTGCTTTTATGTGCTTTTGAGGAACTTTCTGGTCTCAAAATTAATTTTCATAAGAGCAAAGTTTTTTGCTTTGGAGATGATCCAGAATTAGCACCTGTGTATGCTGAGATTTTTGGATGCCAGCTCGGGCAGTTCTCGATTCAATATCTGGTTATTCCCATACACTATCGACATTTAACTATCGCTTAGTGTAGGCATGTGGAAGAGAGACTTGAGAAACGACTAGCCAGCTGGAAGGCCAAACTATTGTCTTACGGGGGCGATTGATCTTGATCAATTCTGTTCTCGGCAACAAGGCTTTATACATGTTGCCATTCTTCCACCTCCCGAAAGGGGTTCTTCAGTGCCTTGGTCAAGGGGGACTGGGAATTCAAGACCTTGAGATTAAAAACATTGCTCTTATCAACAGATGGGTTTACAAACTACTCACTCAGAATGGGGTGTGGCAGGAAATCATTCGTAACAAGTATGTGGGATCCAAAGCCATTTCTCAAGTTCATTGGAAACCCGGGGATTCACATTTTTGGTGTCGCGTGATGAAGGCCAAGGAACTCTTTTTCCAATTTGGAACCTTCTCGGTTAGGGACGGTTCTCATGTTCGATTCTGGGAAGGCACCTGGCTCGGGACCAACCCACTCATGGTGCAATACCCGAGCTTGTATAGGATCATCAGATATAAATTTCTCACGATCAAACAAGTTTTGGGAAAATAAAACCCTGATATTTCTTTTCGTAGGGATCTTTTAGGTCCTCGCGTGGCATCAGAATGGAAAATTTTTAGTCAAATCCATGTATGATGCAATGGTTCATTGTGATGTTCCGATAGATAACAGGAAATTGTGGAAGCTCAAAATTCCTCTAAGAGTGAAGATATTCCTCTGGTTTCTAAATAAAGGAGTCATCTTAACTAGAGATAATATAGCACGACGCAGCATAGCATGGTAACAAGATATGTGTTTTTTGCCAACATGACGAGTCTATTAAACACTTATTTTTTGAGTGTAAGTTTGCTCGGGCAGTTTGGGCCATAGTTCAAGTAGCTTCAAATTTATACCCACCACGTAGTGCACGTAACATGTTCGGCAACTGGTTGTGGGGTATTGATAAACAATATTCTGCACATATTCTTGTGGGGCAGCTGCCTTATGCTGGACATTGTGGCTTACCAGGAATAATGTGATTTTTAATAGTAAACGTGTCTCATCTCCAATGCAGGTTATTCACGTATGTACACAATGGCTCCGTACTTGGTCTATCCTGCAGAGGCCGGAGGACAAGGACCTTTTTATGATGGCGTCTACATGGCTGGAGCGTACGGTCAGGGAGGTTTTCTACCCCCATGGATGACGGTGTGATCTCCGGACAGGATCTGCCACACCTTAGGCTGGACTTGATTTATTTTCTTAGGTGTAAAGCGAATTTTCTTTTTGGGTAGTTTGGACTTTTTGGCTGTGTGCATCAAGCTATGCAGATGCCGATCTTTCTTTCGATGCGATTGTATCACCTCAATATATCTATTCAATGAAATATCCTTTATCGAAAAAAACATCATGCAGAAGGTTGTAACAATTACCTACATAAATAAACTTTTACGGAATGTATTGGAACAAGATGGAACATAGTGATTTGACCCCATCAAAACAGACGGTTTAGAACCCAAGAATTTTCCTTTCGCCTGGAATATTTGGCGTAGAGAAAAATGATTGGACTCGAGTGGTTTGTATCACATTATTATCATCGCAGATCAAAATTTTGTTTCTGTAGAGGAAAAAAAATAGTTAGCGTGGGTAGAAAAGCTTCAAGCACATAATTAAAGCAAACCTAGATATTTTTCCTGAGCAGACCTAGATACAGGCACCCTTCGAAACGTCCATAATATATAATCGTATTTTATTTTTCTTATCCTCTATTCCTAAATAGATGCCTCCCACTATGTAATTTTCCTGCGTTTTGGTGAAGCCACATCATCAGATGATGTCATCATATTTTTTTTGGGAAAACTCCGTCCTTTTTTCACGATGCTGTAAGTTTCCATCGTTTCATTTATCGCCCGACCCACTCCAGCCGTTTCATCCTCCTATGCTCCCACACACATTAAAGCAACGAGGCAGTCGATCGGCCGCCCATCGGTTCATCAACCATTCACCACCAATGCGCACATGCTTCATAGCGTTCCCTTTGCACAAGTCTTCGTCCACTTTTGTTCCCGCATTCTGCCTACCGCCGGTGAATTCTACTATGAATGTCAATCTCCTAGCTTTCACTCCGGTACGTCAACTACATCATTGTGAGGTTGCAACATCAGGTCTTTGGCTGCTCGCATCTGAACACATGCTTGCGTTTTCAAATTGAATTATTTGGTAGTGGTGGCCATGGCGTTTTCTTCCCTTAATTACTTATACGTCTTTCTCCGAATTTAGATGATTTCTTATTTGGACTTGAGATTAGTTATGTCATACGTTGCTAGCTGCTACTACACGCACCGAACAAGTAGCTAGATCTGCCTTATTATCTTTTCTTTTTCAGTGTTACTTTCTTCTACAAAGATGTTCAAGCAATGTTCTAACTTCTGAAGTCTCAACTCTCACACAATTCAGGTGTTTAGGGCCAAAAGGAGTACTATCCATTGATTTCGGATCGTTATTTTTATTAAAGCCCCACCACATGTGCATCACTCCCATTCCCAAACAATGTTCCTGGCTTTCACAAGGACGAAGAATCCATGAGGAGATCAAGGAGATAACAATCTGAGACCTATTTGACAGGCGAGTTTCGTTTTATTCACGGCGGTCAGATCTGGGAACCAAGGTAAACATCACTAGCTTTTCAGCCCGGCGGCGCCCAGATCCCTGCTCATTCCCTCTTCGTTTTCTTCAACAGAATAGAGAAAGTACCATCTATTTCCTCTAAAAAATGCATTTCTGCTTTTTTCCTATTTATTTCCCCTCATGTTGTGGGTTTCTATTCTGTCGTCCAAAATTGATGGAATTGTGAGCATTGGCATATGACAAGGTGAGAGATCCTGATCTTTCTTTTTTTCTTCTGAAGATGTGTTCCGTTCAGAATTTTTGCCATGACATTGGCATGTTGTGGGCTGTAAATAAAATTTCAGGAAACAAAGTAATCGTGTTTGCTTACTCACTTGGTTCATATAATAGCGATGACCTCTACACACAAAATAACTGGACTAAGGTTCTATTTATTTAACCCTTCATTGTTATTTCAGAGGATGTGGACGGGAAAGAATACCATTTAAATTTTCCCCAGGATTAATAGAACCAAGAATCAAGTACAATACTCATCTATATACTTGATATATACTGAATAATTGTTTTACACATCACCCATCATAGTATGGTTCAGTATATGATGTGCACAGTTACAGTTTACCAAGATGACGCTACTAAGGAGATTGTGAATGGTCAGTTAACTTATTTACTTCGACGAAGACATAGACCAATTTTACCATAGATTTTGACCAACAGTATTCAGTTTGCTTTAGCATCCATTTTGTGTATCCTTATTTTTTTCCTTTGCAGGTTAGTTAACTTATTTACTTCAACAAAGGCATATAGGACAAATTTTCTATAGATTTTGATCAACAATATTCTGTTTGATTTTGCATTAATTTTGTGTATTCTCAAATTGCATTGCAGTGTTCATGTATGAGAGAGTTTCCTCTATTATTCCTCCGGACAGTTGGTATCCCACATTTAAATACATATATCTCACATTTGCCATACACGCTCATGGATGTCTACAGAAAGGTGCAGAAAAGATGCAAACATGTCTTGATTTGCCATATATGCTCAGATGGAAAATACTTTGGCCATCTCTACTCTACATACCCATATAATCCAGTTAAGAAGTGTTATGACACATAAACGAAAATTATTAACAGTAAGGCAGTTATGTCACTATAAATATAGTTCAAAATAGCAAGCGTTGGCTACAATAAGGCAGTTATGTCACTATAAAATATCACCTAGGAGGCGCTTCAATTATCAAGCAGTATATCCAATTTTTCATTAGCATGCCTTGATTTACATCATGTTGGACATCATTAGGGTAATACAAGTGGTTTGTTAGACGGTTTATATATACTTTGTAAACCTAGAGAAATGTGATATCGAGTGAGACGTCAGAAGTTTATTTTGTATCCAATACCATCATCCAGTATTATTCAACTTAATAGTTTTGCATTTATTTCTTAACATCATGTGCTACAAAATTCCCGCGGCAACGCGCGGGGCATCATCTAGTAATAATAAATAGTAACATTCTTCAAGCACACAGATGACAGATTACGTGGTAGTACAACACAATCGTATACATTACTTGTAAATTAAACTCGATCGAGAAACATGCATGTCGGCATGTTGTTGTATATATATATATATATATATATATATATATATATATATATATATATATATATATATATATATATATTCCCTTTGCATGCTGCCGGAAGCACAACATCTGCTGTCCAAGTGTTGTAGCCTCGAGTCAGAGTCCAACCATATCACTCACAAGTAGTCCAATAAATCGGCAGTGTATTTTTCAGCAGGGAATCAACCAGCGACTTAATTTCTCGATTCTCCACTAACAGCGATAGGCCAATAAATCTACGCCGCAGCCCACAGACAAAAATTAATTCCAGGATCCATTTTTGCGTGGACACATTTTTTTGATACTTGAGCAGTTTAGTTGAGAGAGAGTAACAGAATTCCAGCCATAGACGCCATAGACCAGTCAGCGTACGTACAGCATTCTTGTTGCCGTCTTGTTGGAACGACTGGGTGCTACCGTGCTAGTCTCTCTCACCTAAGCATGATCGATGAGAGGTGCACCTACATAAGATCAACACTCCCACGGATCAGTTCAGTTTAACAGCTGGCACAGAACCAATAACCTAGCTAGCTACTCCAGCCGCCATGGACATGGAGACCTCCCCTCACCTAAAGCTTGTCTGGCTCGCCCTCCTCCTCCTAGCCTCGTCTCCCGGTCCCGGGGCCATGGCGGCACCACCCCCACGCCTCCTAGAAGAACAGGCAGGAGCCCTCCTCGCCTGGAAAGCCACCATAGAGAGCCCCCCGGCCCAGCTGCGGTCCTGGGGAAACACCACAACACGGCCATGCGGCTGGTATGGCATCAGGTGTGGCGAGCATCAAGCAAGCATCACCGAGATCACTCTAAGGGGGTTGCGACTGAGATCGGAGCTGGACGCCCTCAACTTCACGGTGTTGCATACTCTCACGAGCATCCGACTACCCTACAATCAGATAAGGGGCCCCTTTCCACCCGCTTTAGCATCATCCTTGCCAAACCTGCGGCACCTGCTGCT
This sequence comes from Hordeum vulgare subsp. vulgare, assembly GCF_904849725.1. NCBI lineage: Eukaryota > Viridiplantae > Streptophyta > Magnoliopsida > Poales > Poaceae > Hordeum > Hordeum vulgare. The sequence continues at coordinate 1,976,785 of NC_058521.1, read as the reverse complement.
CCAGGGGAATGAACTCTCCGGTGAAATACCCACGCAAATAAAACAACTAGAGAGTCTCGTTGGATTGGACTTGTCAAACAACCACTTGTCTGGTCCTATACCCACTGAACTAGGTTACCTAAAGAAGCTCACCAGGTTAGATTTTTCCACCAACAACCTCACGGGTTCCGTTCCAACAAGCCTAGGGAATTGCACTAGGCTCACTATCTTGTACCTTGATGGTAATCAGTTATCCGGATACCTTCCTCGAGAACTAGGTTACATGGTGAAACTACATGAGTTAGCACTTAGCAACAACAATCTCATGGGTTCCATCCCCGATACCTTTGGGAGTTTGATTAACCTCACCGGATTGTACCTATGGGATAACCAACTATCTGGACATGTTCCTCGACAACTTAGTTCCTTGGTGAATCTGAAAGACTTGGAACTTTCCAAAAACAGAATCACGGGTTCTATCCCACGTTCCTTTGGAAATTTCACAAAGCTCACTACATTGTATCTCCATGGTAATCAATTCTCTGGACATGCTCCTCGAGAACTAGGTTCCCTTGTGAATTTGCAAGTGTTGTCGCTTCACAACAACCAATTAACCGGTTCCATCCCCAACACCTTTGGAAATATGACCAATCTCACTACCTTGTACTTACATGATAACCAATTCTCCGGGCATATTCCACAAGAACTAGGTTCCCTAGTAAATCTAGAATTGTTTGCTCTTAGCAACAACACACTCACGGGATCCATCCCCAATACCTTTGTAAATTTGACCAATCTCACTACCTTGTACCTATATGATAACCAACTCTCTGGACTTGTTCCTCGAGAACTAGGTTCCTTGCTGAATTTCAAACACCTGTTGCTTCAAAACAACCAACTCACGGGCTCCATCCCCGATACCTTTGGAAATTTGAACAAGCTCACTACCTTGTACCTTCACCGTAACTTACTCTCCGGAGATGTTCCTCAAGAATTAGGTTCCCTAGTGAACCTAGAAGACTTGACACTTCACAGAAACAAACTATTGGGTTCCATCCCCAATACCTTTGGAAATTTGACCAGGCTCACTACCTTGTACCTATATGATAACCAACTTTCCGGGCATGTTCCCCGAGAACTAGGGTCCTTGGTGAATCTAGAAGATTTGGAACTTCACAAAAACAAACTCTTGGGTTCCATCCCCGATGCCTTGGGAAACTTGACCAAGCTCACTACCTTGAACCTAGGGCAAAACCAACTTTCAGGGGGCATTCCTCGAGAACTCGGTTACTTGGTGAATCTAGAAGACCTGGAACTTGACAAAAACAAACTCAAGGGTTCCATCCCCAATACCTTTGGAAATATGACCAAGCTCAATACCTTATACCTTGATGATAATCAATTCTCCGGACATGTTCCACAAGAAATTGGTACCTTAATGGATCTCCAATATGTACAACTTGATAGTAACAATCTCTCTGGTCAATTGCCACCTAACTTGTGTGTTGGCGGCATGCTCAAGACATTAACCGCATTTGACAACAATCTCAATGGCCCTTTGCCATCAAGTTTGGTAAACTGCAGAAGCCTTGTCCGTGTTCGTCTTGAAAGGAACCAAATAGAAGGAGATATTTCTGAGATGGGGGTCTATCCAAACCTTGTCTACATAGATATGAGCTCAAACAATTTATTTGGTCAGTTATCTTATCACTGGGGGGGTTGCCATAATCTTCAGATGCTAAGAATCTCAAACAACAACCTTACAGGGGAAATACCCACAAGTATGGGGCAACTATCTCAACTAGGGTTACTTGACCTTTCATCAAACAAGCTTGAAGGAGTGCTCCCAAGTGCACTAGGCAATCTAAAAAAATTGTTCAACTTGAGCCTCGCGGACAATTTTTTCCACGGAAGCATTCCACAAGAAATCGGAGCACTATCAAGTCTGGAGTTACTGGATTTGTCACCAAATAACCTAAATGGTTCGGTACAAGATTCAGTTGAGCATTGTTTGAAGCTTCGCCTTTTGAAGTTGAATCACAATAACTTCGTAGGAAACATCCATGCCGAGCTAGGCTTATTGGGCAATTTACATGAACTGGATTTAAGTGAAAATTCATTTATTGGGGCAATACCTGGCCAACTTAGTGGTTTGATCATGCTAGATACTCTGAATCTTTCACACAACGAACTAAATGGTTCCATCCCATCATCATTTCAGAATATGGAAAGCTTGACATCCATTGATGTATCTTATAATGAATTGGAAGGGCCGGTCCCGGAGAGTAAGGTCTTCCAACGATCTCCAAACCAGTGGTTCAAGCATAATAAGATGCTATGTGGTGTGGTGAATGGATTACCCCCTTGTAATAGTGTAACTCAGAGCAAAGGCAAGAGGAAAGGATACAAAATACTTGTACTAGCCACTGTTCTACCTTTCATATGTCTTGTCCTTATTGTGCTGATATTGATGTTTCGGCATAAAAGAAACAAAATCAGGGCAACTGGCAACGATAAAGTAACACAAGCAAAAGTATTCTCTATTTGGAGTTTTGACGGGGCAAATGTGTTCAAGCAAATCGTTGAAGCAACCAATGATTTTAGCGAGATGCATTGCATAGGAACTGGGGGATATGGATCTGTCTACAAAGCTGGACTTGCAACATGCGAAATATTTGCAGTGAAGAAGATACACATGATAGAAGACGAGTGTTCTGTGAACGAGCTATTGTTCAATCGTGAAATCAGGGCATTGGTGCAGATTCGTCATCGAAACATTGTAAGGCTACATGGGTATTGTTCCTCTAGCCAAGGCAGGTTTCTTATATATGAATATATGGAGAGAGGAGACTTGGCAAAAACACTGAAGGACAATGAAAGGGCGATTGAGTTAGATTGGAGAAGGCGGATACATATTGTGTTGGAAGTGGTTCATGCTTTGGCATACATGCATCATGATTGTTCTTCACCAATAGTCCATAGAGATATAACAAGCAACAACATATTGCTTGATCTAGAATTCCGAGCTTGCATCTCTGACTTCGGTACGGCTAAAATTCTCAATATTTGTGGCCAGAATTTCACAAAGCTTGCTGGAACAAAAGGCTATCTTGCCCCAGGTAAACAAAAAATAAAACCTTAACTAGTAGTTTCGCCGTTTTGGCAATGAATATGTACGTAGATGTAGAGTTTGATGTAATCTAATAATCTTTATGAACTTCGAACTTTATGGCTGCAACATATACACTAATTAATTTGTACTAATTGCAGAGCTAGCATATACAGAAAATGTGACGGAAAAATGTGATGTATACAGCTTGGGAGTGCTTGTTTTGGAGCTATTTATGGGATCTCATCCAGGCGATCTGCTCTCGTCCCTATCATTGGCCATCAAGAACAATGTTGTGCGCCTGCACGATCTGCTGGACACCAGGCTCGTGCTGCCGGATGCTGAGACCGCTAGAGAAATATACCGCATGCTCAGCGTTGCAGTTCGGTGTCTGGAGCCGAGTCCATCCCGCAGGCCAACGGCAAGACGCGACGAGCTATCTACAAGTAAATCTTGTGAAGATCATGTTGATTATTTGCACACCGGCATTACCTTTCCTGCGATGTAGCTCCTGTGGCTATGCTTTCTGCTCAGCTACCTACCTAGCTACTTGGTTAAAAAGTGTGGTTTTCTCTGTAACTGATAAGAAAGGTAACATCTGATGGTGTGTATGGATTATGGAACAAGAAAAAATGTGCTACTATTGTATCATTATAAACCACTTTAATTTGGTGTATATGGATTATGGAACAAGCAAAAATGTGGTACTACTGTAACATCTGATGGTGTATATGGTTTACTTTCAACAATTGTATGAAGAGACAACTAATGCACTAGTGCAAAACAAGTTTCCACTGACGGGTAGTCTTTGAGTAATTTGGTCATGGATAAATCAGTTATCTCCATGGTTATTTTCCTCCTTCACCTTCAGAGAGAGGAGCATAATAAGAATACGTAAACAGTTTCTAATTATATGGAGATTTTTAAAAGAATGAATATTTCTAAAAATATAATATCACTTTTTAAAATGTGTAAATATTTATTAAAAATTGCATGAACAAATCTAGAAAATTGTTCGCCCTATATTGGAAAAGTGCTCACTAATTTTTTTGAAGCAAACTTGAACATGTATTTTGTAAATATTCATATACACACAAGAAAAGCGATGGATCTTGACCCCCCCCCCCGGGGGGGGGGGCAAGTTTTGAGGCATCCTATTTGACAGATTTATTTTCACGGAACGATCCCATATATTTTTTATGATTCTTGGGTGCCCATGTTTTCGGCTTTCAACACCGCTTCGCACGGTAGATATGTGTGGCCAGATGTGAAAATAAGGTTTTGGCCGTACGTTTGGCAAGTATCATTGATGCTTAATATTCCCTTCGTCCCATAATATAAGATTGTTTTTGACACTACACCAGTGTAAAAAAACACTGTTAAATTACAGGACAGAGAGAGTAATAATGTAGCCTGATGCTTAAATTGGGGAGGGGGTGCCCTAAATAATGCTAATGAGATTATGACCAACATGTAATTCTCATTTTTATGACAATATTAATATTTGATAGGTTTGGTACAAAAATATTACTTGGAGAATTTTGATGTTATTTTGCCATCTAAAGTTCATTATTTAGGAAAATTTGACGATATATTCATGTTAATATTAATGTCTTTTCCAATGTGGCTGTCATTCTTCTTATTGATGTCAATTCGAATGACAATAAAAATTATAATTTTGGCCAATCTTAGTACTGATATTATTGTTAAGGATAACTCTAGTGCCCAAATTTAATACCAAAAGGTCTATTAATTTGCCAGGAATCCATTGTCTCCTACGCATTGAAATGCATGCACTTCCCATTGTTTATGCTAATGTTTTCTTAGAAACATCGATTACAACATAGACGCACACCACAACACATGCACGTACTCACAAACAGTGGCGGCATTAGGATTAGGTGAAGCCCCAGGCCATCCCAGACAACATTTTGTGCACTGTAGCTACCGTGTTTACAGTACACAAAGGAAACTAGCCGGGTCTGCCTCCACCGCTGCTTATACAATACCTACTCAAAGATCGGGTCGAGGTAGTGGAGCTTCGAAATTGAATAAGTGAGCGCGGGCGCCTCACTATCCATGGAAACATCGTTTTCCACTGAATCGACAATCTGCATTTATGAAAAACCAAAGCGCCCAACCTGAGATCTGATCCCTGGTGGCTGGTGGGTTGGGGGTATTACTGACTTCCTAATCATCCAACTGTTAGGAATAAGCAACTTAGTATGCGTGGGTAGAAGGGACGAGACTCATCAAAAGTCACATCCCGAGAGATACGTATCCGACGACCGATAGGATCCCAACAACGATAACCCTTATGCTCATCACTATAGCCTAAGAAGACACACTCAACAGACTGAGCGGTCAGTTTGGTGCGTTTGCGGGGGGCAAGAAGAACATAGCAAACACAACCAAACAAGCGAAGCGTCGAATAATCGGGAGACCGATCAAAAAGACACTCGAAAGGAACACCACCCTGTAGAGCAGCGGAAGGCTGGAAATTGATGAGATAGGTGGAGGTGGAGACGGCCTCAGCCCAAAAATGCGGCGGGAGAGAGGCAGCAATCATCAATGCACGAGCCGTCTCAAGAAGATGACGATGCTTGCGCTCAGCCACGCCATTCTGAGCATGAACACCAGGACAAGAGAATTGAGAGAGAGTCCCTTGCTCAGCAAGAACACCACGCAACATCTTAGAGATATACTCGCCAGCGGAGTCAGCACGAAACACACAAATGGGAGAAGAGAACTGAGTATGAACCATGGCAGCAAAACGCTTATAAATGGACAACACCTCACTACGAGAAGTCATGAAATAAAGCCATGTGTAACGAGAGAAGTCATCTATGAAAATAATATAGTATTTATGACCCCCTTTCGAATCGAAGGGAGCCGGACCCCATACATCGGAATGGACTAAATCAAAAGGACGCTTAGACACTGACTCACTATATGGATATGGTAACTGAATCTGCTTGCCAAGACGACAACCCTGACACTCTAAGGAGGCATCTCCTGAGACAGACCCCGGAAGACCTCGACGAACTAACGACGACAAATGAGAACCACACAGATGACCAAGGCGATGATGCCACTGCTGGAAAGAGCCAGTAGCCGAGGCGACCAAAGCGGAAGAACTGGCGAGAGAATGGGCGGAGGAAGGAACATGAAGCCAGTCCACCTCCCAAAGGCCCTCAGAATCACGGCGGCAAGGGCCAGCCCCAACCAGAGTGTGCGTGCGACGGTCCTGGACAGAACAAGAGTCAAGATCAAGGATGACACGACAACCAGAATCAACGAGTTGAGCAGCGGAAAACAAATTCATGGTAAGTCGAGGAACATGAGCAACATCAGGAACAAAATAAGAAGGAGTGGTAAGAGTGCCTCTACTAACGACAGGAAGGGGAGTACCATCAGCGGTGAGGACATGAACAGGAGAATCAAGCGAACGAAGAGAGGACAGAGTGGAAGAATTAGAAGTCATATGAAAGGAAGCTCCAGAGTCCAGAACCCATGGGGATGTACCTGACTGTGTAGAAGGTGGTTGCTCAGTGCGGGAAGCCTCAGTCACAGAACCAGCAGTACCCGTTGAGGAAGAACCTGAAGCAGCGAGCAGACGCTTAAGTCTCAGAATATCCTGCTCAGTCAAGGCGATGGCTGAAGCTGTCGAGGTAGATGACGAAGTCGCTGGAGATGGTGATCGCGCCTTGCGCAAGTGTTTCTTCTTCGTGTAGCAGTTCGGCTCAATATGACCATCATTGTTGCAGTAGTTACAATGTGGACGGGGGCGACCTGAGCCGCCAGAAGGAGTAGGCAAGAGCGGCGGAGCAGTCGAGCGAGAAGGGGTCGGTGCAGCAGGTAGTGTAGAAAAAGTCCGGACAGCGAGCGCCGAGGGAACCTCCAGCAAACCAGCACCACGTAAGCGAGTCTCCTCAGCGCGAATCTCAGAAAGCGCCTCCATGAGAGAAATACGGCCACGAGCAAACAACTGAGCACGCCGGGGCTCAAACTCCTTACGAAGCCGAGACAGGAACTCGTAGACGCGATGAAACTCCAAGTCGGCCTGTACAGCCTGGCAACAGGGGCAAGTACGACAACCAGCACTGCGGAGAGAATCAAGCTGGCGCCAGATAGCAGAACTCTGTGCATAGAAGTCATCCACAGTAGAGTCACCCTGATGAAGAGCATGCTCCTGATGGACCACGGAGAGGTATAAGGCATCACCAGAGGGCTCATAGCGCTGACGAAGGCGGGTCCACATCTCAAAGACAGTAGGAAGGCCCAGAAACTCAGAAGCAAACTGAGGCAGAACACTAGCAGTGAGAACAGCGGCAGCACGAGCATCATCATCAAGCCACTGGGTGTAACCGGACAGAGCATCACGATACACCTGAAGAGCCTCCTCATAAGCCAAGACCTTCTCATCATAAGCACTCACAGCGGCCTCATCAGCAAGCTGAGTCGTATCCTTTGCGGCCTGAGAAGCATCCGCGGGAAGAGCCGGTGGGATCGGCGGGGTGGGAGCCATGGGAGGAACCGGACATGGCGGACAAGAGACCTCGCCAGAAAGAAAGCCCCATAGGCGGATGCCACGCATGTGAATGCGCATGAAGCCAGTGAACTCGGTGTAGTTAGTGCCATCAAAAATCACTGGACAACGAGGAACAGCAACGTAGCCGGATGCAGCAGACATTTTTTTATTTTTTTTGGTCAACGAAACGCGTCAGACAACAGGACGCGATCTGGCGCGGATGGAGTCGAGGGCCAGGGGCGGCGCAATCTGAGGAGATGGGACGCGGCCGCCTCTGCTGGTGGAAGCCGCCTGTGCCTCTAACAGCCTGGAACCGCTGGGATCGGGACAGGCCGAGGCGGCAAGATCCAGCACCGCAACGGGATCGTGGCGGGTCGCGTCAGGAGGAGGCGGCGGCCTCGAGTCGGGACGTCGCCTGGAGCCGCTGGGATCGGGGCGGGCCGGGGCGCCCTGACCAGCGACGGGAGACGAGGCGGCGTGACGGGGCGCAGCCGACGCAGCGAGGGGGGCGGGCTGGAGATCGAGCGGGGCCTGCAGAGGGCAGCCGACGCAGTGAGGGGGGCAGGCTGGAGATCGAGCGGGGCCTGCAGAGGGCAGGATGAACCGAGCGGGAGGGAGGAGCTCGATCTGAGCGGCGGCGTGGGATTGGATCAGCACGAGTTGCGCGTGCGAAAAAATAACCTAAGGCTCTAATACCATGTTAGGAATAAGCAACTTAGTATTCCCATGAGGCCATAGGCCAATATATATACATGTACATGTTATGGACTATATGCAGGAAAACCCCTTATATATTGGGATAAATACAAAAGGGTACATGAGTTGTATTATAACTCTAACGCCAACCACTGGGTTGTTCTCAATGTTGGCTATCACTTGAACCAATGTTCCCAATCGTCATTGTTCAAATATAAGTTAACTTAACCTTCATGAAGCTTTGAAAACAAATTGTAAATATTTGTACTTGTAAAATGTTCAAAATTTCATAAAATTTTCAGCAATCTAAAAAAATGTTAACGGATCTAACATATGTTGTGAATTTCAAATAATGTTCACAAATCTGAAAAAATGTTCTGAATTTCATATATTGTTCCTGTATTCCAAAAAAATCAAGAATTTACAATTGTATTCCATATTTCAAAACAGTTAACGAACTGAGAATTTGTTTCAAGAAGTAAAAAAAAAGGAAAGAAAAAAGCATAACCATAAAAATCTATATATACCCAATAATAAAGCGGCTATTGCTCCTCCTCGCGCTCCAGGCTGGTGCACCGTCCCCGATGGCCTCGGGCTCACCGGGCGCGGGGCCGTCGATCCTCTGTACGAAGCCATCAACTGCATCCTCCTCGCCACCCTCTGGGGCATGGTGGCGACGCGGTCGGGCGAGTTTGACGGATCCGCACGCATTGAGCCATCGAGGCACGCGCGCACCAACGAAGAGGTCAGCCGTGCCGCCATGGTTCCAGGCTAGCCGTCATCGCCTCTCACGCCACATGTGCCTGGAGAATCGGGCCAGAGAACGAGATCTAGGCTTCGGTCTGCTCGACCGGCTAAGCCCAAGATGCCGTTCTCATGGCCGAGGCCTGCAATTGGACCAGATTACCAGAATGGAATTTTGGACGCTTTGCTAATTTCACCATGTTTTTTTTATTTAGAGTATTTTGCTATTCCATGCATTGTTCTAAATTCGATAAAAAATTGCATAATTTATCGTTAGTTACTTATGTACAGAAAATAATAATATAATGATATGAGTGCTTTCGGATGGTCTTTGAGCCAAATGTGTCTTTTAGTTTTAAAAAAAGTTTTCTCTGCCTTCAAAGGTTTCAGTATGATAATAATTTGTGGAGTAGGGCATTTTGGAGCTCGGGCTCCATGCCACCCTTTATTTTTGAAATTTTCAAAATTCCAATTTTTCGGTTTCAAAAAATTCTAAAAAAATACAGGTATACAAGGATGAAATGTATATGTGTGCAAAAATTCAGGATGAAATGCCTTAAGATGCAATCTGTGTAAAAAGAACAAATTCATGAACTTTTGGGATGAATAGTATCATGTGTGTAAAAAGCCACAAATTTGTGTTTTTTACACAGACCTCGTTTCAACGTATTTTGTTCTAAAAATGTGCACACATGTGTTATGTCTCCATGTATATTCGTATTTTTTAGATTTTTTTAAATGTAAAAATATAAATTTTGATGAGTTTTGGGGTTTTCAAAAACACGGTGCCATGGAGCCCGAGCTCCAATAGGCATTTTGGTATTATGTGCACTTTTATATAGAAAAATGCCCAATATTTTGTTATTAAGTGAACTGAGCGTAGCTCAGACGGCTAGGTTCTTTGCGATGGAGCCAACTCACGAGGGTTCAAGTCGTGGATTTATTTCAGACCTTTCGGCGATATGCGTTCAATGGATAGGATGTGCATGCCCGAGCATTCATAGGGAATGAGTGTGTGTGCGTATGTATGAGCGTATATGTTTGCACTATGTTCAAAAAAACAATTCCATGACTAATACAGTAATATTTAAGTTTGTTGGATAAATAACATTGAAATTTATTTAGGAATTTATATGTGCAATCAAAATTTGTATCATCCGTTAACAATGGTATCATTTTTAATATTACATCAATGTTGTTAAAATGATGTTAATCTTGAGAATAAGCTTGGAAATTATGATCTATGCCCGAGAAAAGTGTTGAAATTATATCATTTCCACATATAAGTTGTTGGAGGAGCTACATATTGCTGTAGAGACAATTTGGAAGCAAGAAATGAAGTGGGACTACCAGCATATGTCGATTTGTCTATGTAAACAACTTTTTATTTTCACATAAGGAAAAAATATACCATGATGGACTGAAACAATACGAATAATATTACAAATTGTCCGATTTCCACATGTAAGTCATTGTGTGAGTTATATAATGCAAGGGTAACTACTCTTGAAAATTGAATTGATGGAAAGGCGAGTGGAATATGTCGAGATGATATATAAATAAGTTTTCATTTTCAGATGAAGTGAAAATCTAGAGTGAATCAAGAGGGTGCGAAAATGGTGCTAAAGATGTATGATTCCTATATAAGAGGAGCCGGCAGAGACTAAACCCGAAGAATGAAATGATGGAAAGGTTGTTGTAATATGACTTCTATTCTATTTGAAAAATGTTTCAGTTTACACGGTAGGGAAGTTTAAAGTAATGAATGAAAAGGTTATGAAAATGTGCTAAAATTATATCATTTGTACAAATAAGTTTTTGGAGGAGCTACATAGTGCCGCAGAGACAACTTTGAGAGCAACAAATGAAGCAGGACTGATAGCATATCTCAATTTCGCTACTTAAACAAATTTTCAGTTTCACAAAAGTGAAAAATATGCCATGATGGTTCGAAATGGTACAAAACATATTATAAATTGTTCGATTTCCACATGTCCGTTGTTGTTTGAGGTACATAACGCAACAAAAACTATCCTGTAATAATGAAATGTTCGAAATGCTACTGTTATCTGTTGACGATACGATATAAATTCATTTCAGTTTTGGACGAACGGAAATCTAAAGTGACAGATTAAGATGATGCAAAAATGATGATAATGATGTATAATTTCTACATAAGGGGGAGCCACATACTGCTGCACAGTGTAATATGGCGAACTATGAAAAGAAGAAAATGATGTCCTAATATGACGAATACCCTATTTGAAAAATATTCCACTTCCCCAAGAAGAGAAAACCTGTGGTAATGAATAAAAAGGTTATGATAAAAGTATTAAAATTATATCATTTCCACATATAAGTTGGTGGAGGAGCTACATATTGCTGTAGAGATAACTTCGGAAGCAAGTAATGAAACGGGACTACTAGGATATGTCGATTTGCCTATTTTAAAAACTTTTTATTTTCACATAAGAGAATATATACCATGATGGACCGAAACAATATGAATAATATTACGAATTGTCAAATTTCCACATGTAAGTCGTTGTGTGAGGTATATAATGCAACGGTTACTACTCTTGAAGATTGAAATGATGGAAAGGCAAGTACAATATGTCGAGATGCTATATAAATATGTTTTCATTTTCACATGAAGTGGAAATCTAGAGTGATGAATCAAGAGGGTACGAAAATGGTGCTAAAGATGTATGATTCCTATATAAGAGGAGCCACATACTGCTGCAGAGACTAATTCCGAAGCATGAAATGAAAGAAAGGTTGTTGTAATATGACTTCTACCCTGTTTTAAAAATGTATCAGTTTACAGGGTAGGGAAATTTACAATAATGAATGAAAAGGTTATGTAAATGTGCTAAAATTATATCATTTGTACAAACAAGTTTTTGGAGGAGCTAAAAACTGCTGCAGAGACAACTTTGACATCAACAAATGAAGCAGGACTAATAGCATATGTCGATTTCGCTATTTAAACAACTTTTCAGTTTCATAGAAGAGAAAATATACCATGATGGATCGAAATGGTACAAAACATATTAAAAATTGTCCGATTTCCACATGTAAGTTGATGTTTGAGGTACATCATGCAAGAAAAACTACCTTGTAATAATGAAATGGTCGAAAGGCTACGGTTATCTGTTGAAGATGCCATATAATATAATTTTCAGTTTTAGACGAACGGAAGTCTAAAGTGACAAATTAAGATGATGCGAAAATGATGCTAATGATATATAATTCTTACATAAGGCGGAGCCACATACTGCTGCACAGAGTAGTGGCAAACTATGAAATGAAGAAAATGTTGTCATAATATGGCGACTACCCTATTTGAAAAATATTCCACTTCCCCGGGAAGACAAAATCTATAGTAATGAATAAAACAGTTACGAGAAAAGTGTTGAAATTATATCATTTCCACATATAAGTTGTTGGAGGAGCTACATATTGCTGTAGAGACAACTTCGGAAGCAAGAAATGAAGCGGGACTACTAGCATATGTCGATTTGTCTATTTAAACAACTTTCTATTTTCACATCAGAGAAAATATACCATGATGGACCGAAATAATATGAATAATATTACAAATTATCCGATTTCGACATGTAAGTCATTGTGTGAGTTATATAATGAAACAGTAACTACTCTTGAAAATTAATTTGATGGAAAGGCGAGTGGAATATGTCGAGATGATATATAAATAAGTTTTCATTTGCAGATGAAGTGAGAATCTAGAGTGATGAATTAAGAGGGTGCGAAAATGGTGCTAAAGATGTATGATTCCTATATAAGTGGAGCTAGATACTGCTGTAGAGACTAATCCAGAAGAATGAAATGAAGGAAAGGTTGTTGTAATATGACTTCTATCCTATTTGAAAAATGTTTCAGTTTACATGGTAGGGAAATTTATAGTAATGAATGAAAATGTTATTTAAATGTGCTAAAATCATATCATTTGTACAAATAAGTTTTTGGAGGAGCTACTTACTGCTGCTGCAGAGACAACTTTGACAGCAACAAATGAAGCAGGACTGATAGCATATGTCGATTTCGATATTTAAACAACTTTTCAGTTTCACAGAAGTGAAAAATATACCATGATGGTTCGAAATGGTACAAAACATATTTTACAAATTCTTCGATTTCCACATGTAAGTTGTTGTTTGAGGTACATAAGCAACAAAAACTACCCTGTAATAAAGAAATGGTCAAAAGGCTACTGTTATATATCGACGATATCATATAAATTAATGTTTAGTTTTAGACGAACGGAAATCTAAAGTGACAGATTAAGATGATGCGAAAATGATGTATAATTCCTACATAAGGCGGAGCCACATACTGCTGCACAGAGTAGTGGCAAACTATGAAATGAAGAAAATGACGTCGTAATATGGCGATTACCCTATTTGATAAATATTCCACTTCCCCAGGAAGAGAAAACCTGTGGTAATAAATAAGAAGGTTATGATAAAAGCGTTGAAATTATATCATTTCCACATATAAGTTTGTGGAGGAGCTACATATTGCTGTAGAGATAACTTCGGAAGCAAGAAATGAAGCGGGACTACTAGCATATGTCGATTTGTCTATTTAAAAAACTTTTTATTTTCACATAAGAGAAAATATACCGTGATGGACCGAAACAATATCAGTAGTATTACAAATTGTCCGATTTCCACATGTAAGTCGTTGTGTGAGATATATAATGCAACGCTAACTACTCTTGAATATTGAAATGATGGAAAGGCGAGTGGAATATGTGGAGATGCTATATAAATATGTTTTCATTTTCACATTAAGTGAAAATCTAGAGTGATGAATCAAAAGGGTCCGAAAATGGTGCTAAAGATGTATGATTCCTATATAAGAGGAGCCACATACTGCTGCAGAGACTAATCCCGAAGCATGAAATGAAGGAAAGGTTGTTGTAATGTGACTTCTACCCTATTTTAAAAATGTATCAGTTTACAGGGTAGGGAAATTTACAGTAATGGATGAAAAGGTTATGTAAATATGCTAAAATTATATCATTTGTACAAATATGTTTTTGGATGAGCTACAAACTGCTGCACAGACAACTTTGACGTCAACAAATGAAGCAGGACTAATAGCATATGTCGATTTCTCTATTTAAGCAACTTTTCAGAAACGTCGCATGGGAAACAAAAATTTTCCTACGCGCACGAAGACCTATCATGGGGATGTCCATCTACGAGAGGGGATGAGTGATCTACGTACCCTTGTAGATCATACAGCAGAAGCGTTAGTGAACGCGGTTGATGTAGTGGAACGTCCTCACGTCCCTCGATCCGCCCCGCGAACAATCCCGCGATCAGTCCCACGATCTAGTACCGAGCGGACGGCACCTCCGCGTTCAGCACACGTACAGCTCGACGATGATCTCGGCCTTCTTGATCCAGCAAGAGAGACGGAGAGGTAGAAGAGTTCTCCGGCAGCGTGACGGCGCTCCGGAGGTTGGTGATGACCTTGTCTCAGCAGGGCTCCGCCCGAGCTCCGCAGAAACGCGATCTAGAGGAAAAACCGTGGAGGTATGTGGTCGGGCTGCCGTGGAAAAATCGTCTCAAATCAGCCCTAAAACCTCCGCATATATAGGTGGGAGGGAGGGGACCTTGCCTTGGGGCTCAAGGAGCCCCAAGGGGGTCGGCCGAGCCAAGGGAGGAAGGCTCCCCCCTAAACCGAGTTGGACTTGGTTTGGTGGGTGGGAGTCCTTCCTTTCCTTCCCACCTCCCTTTTTTTTTCTTTCTCTTTGATTTTTCTTTCTATTGCGCATAGGCCCCTTTTGGGCTGTCCCACCAGCCCACTAAGGGCTGGTGTGCCACCCTCAAGGCCTATGGGCTTCCCCAGAGTGGGTTGCCCCCCGGTGAACTCCCGGAACCCATTCGTCATTCCCGGTAACTCCGAAACCTTCCGGTAATCAAATGAGGTCATCCTATATATCAATCTTCGTTTCCGGACCATTCCGGAAACCCTCGTGACGTCCGTGATCTCATCCGGGACTCCGAACAACATTCAGTAACCAACCATATAACTCAAATACGCATAAAACAACGTAGAACCTTAAGTGTGCAGACCCTGCGGGTTCGAGAACTATGTAGACATGATCCGAGAGACTTCTCGGTCAATATCCAATAGCGGGACCTGGATGCCCATATTGGATCCTACATATTCTACGAAGATCTTATCGTTTGAACCTCAGTGCCAAGGATTCATATAATCCCGTATGTCATTCCCTTTGTCCTTCGGTATGTTACTTGCCCGAGATTCGATCGTCGGTATCCGCATACCTATTTCAATCTCGTTTACCGACAAGTCTCTTTACTCGTTCCGTAATACAAGATCCCGCAACTTACACTAAGTTACTTTGCTTGCAAGGCTTGTGTCTGATGTTGTATTACCGAGTGGGCCCCGAGATACCTCTCCGTCACACGGAGTGACAAATCCCAGTCTTGATCCATACTAACTCAACTAACACCTTCGGAGATACCTGTAGAGCATCTTTATAGTCACCCAGTTACGTTGCGACGTTTGATACACACAAAGTATTCCTCCGGTGTCAGTGAGTTATATGATCTCATGGTCATAGGAATAAATACTTGACACGCTGAAAACAGTAGCAACAAAATGACACGATCAACATGCTACGTCTATTAGTTTGGGCCTAGTCCATCACGTGATTCTCCTAATGACGTGATCCAGTTATCAAGCAACAACACTTTGTTCATAATCAGAAGACACTAATTATATTTGATCAACTGGCTAGCCAACTAGAGGCTTGCTAGGGACGGTGTTTTG
The DNA here is from genome assembly GCF_904849725.1 of Hordeum vulgare subsp. vulgare. Lineage (NCBI taxonomy): Eukaryota > Viridiplantae > Streptophyta > Magnoliopsida > Poales > Poaceae > Hordeum > Hordeum vulgare. The sequence goes on along the minus strand of NC_058521.1, from coordinate 1,960,895 downwards.
TCTATGTATCCACACATGTAAATGAGTCTTCATTCAATACAATTATAGCACGGATAATAAACGATTATCTTGATACAGGAATTATAATAATAACTATATTTATTATTGCCTCTAGGGCATAATTCCAACAGTCTCCCACTTGCACTAGAGTCAATAATCTAGCCCTCACATCATCATGTGAATTATATTGTAATAAATCTAACACCCATACAGTTCTAGTGTTGATCATGCTTTGGCCGTGGAAGAGGTTTAGTCAGCGGGTCTGCTACATTCAGATCCGTGTGCACTTTGCATATATTTACGTCCTCTCCCTCGACGTAGTCGCGGATGAGGTTGAAGCGTCGTTTGATGTGTTTGGACTTCTTGTGAAACCGTGGTTCCTTTGCTAGGGCAATGGCACCCGTGTTGTCACAGAACAAGGTTATTGGATTCAGTGCGCTTGGCACCACTCCAAGATCCGTCATGAATTGCTTCATCCAGACACCCTCCTTAGCTGCCTCCGAGGCAGCTATGTACTCCGCTTCACATGTAGAATCTGCTATGACGCTCTGCTTGGAACTGCACCAGCTTACCGCACCCCCATTAAGAATAAATACGTATCCGGTTTGCGACTTAGAGTCGTCCGGATCTGTGTCAAAGCTTGCATCGACGTAACCTTTCACGGCGAGCTCTTCGTCACCTACATACATGAGAAACATCTCCTTAGTCCTTTTCAGGTACTTCAGGATATTCTTCACCGCCGTCCAGTGATCCACTCCTGGATTACTCTGGAACCTACCTGCCATACTTATGGCCAGGCTAACATCCGGTCTAGTGCACAACATTGCATACATGATAGAACCTATGGCTGAAGCATAGGGGACGGAGCGCATATGCTCTCTATCTTCATCAATTGCTGGGCACTGAGTCTTACTCAATCTCGTACCTTGTAAAACTGGCAAGAACCCTTTCTTGGACTGTTCCATTTTGAACCTCTTCGAAACTTTATCAAGGTATGTGCTTTGTGAAAGTCCTATCAGGCGTTTTGATCTATCCCTATAGATCTTAATGCCTAGAATGTAAGCAACTTCTCCTAGGTCCTTCATAGAGAAACTTTTATTCAAGTAATCCTTTACGCTCTCCAAGAACTCTACGTTGTTTCCAATCAACAATATGTCATCCACATATAATATTAGAAACGCCACAGAGCTCCCACTCACTTTCTTGTAAATACAAGATTCTCCAACCACTTGTATAAACCCAAATGCTTTGATCACCTCATCGAAGCGCTTGTTCCAACTCCGAGATGCTTGCACTAGTCCATAAATGGATCGTTGGAGATTGCACACCTTGTTAGCATTCTTAGGATCGACAAAACCTTCGGGTTGTATCATATACAACTCTTCCTTAAGGAAACCGTTAAGGAACGCCGTTTTGACATCCATCTGCCAGATTTCATAATCGAAAAATGCAGCTATTGCTAACATGATTCTGACGGACTTAAGCATCGCTACGGGTGAGAATGTCTCATCGTAGTCAACTCCTTGACCTTGTGAAAAACCCTTTGCCACAAGTCGAGCTTTATAAACGGTCACATTGCCGTCAGCGTCTGTCTTCCTCTTAAAGATCCATTTGTTCTGAATAGCCTTGCGGCCCTCAGGTAGTACCTCCAAAGTCCACACTTTGTTCTCATACATGGATCCTATCTCGGACTTCATGGCTTCTAGCCATTTGTTGGAATCTGTGCCCACCATTGCTTCTTCATAATTTGCAGGTTCATTGTTGTCTAACAACATGATTGATAAGACGGAATTACCGCACCACTCTGGAGCAGCACGTGGTCTCGTCGACCTGCGTGGTTCGACAGAAACTTGAACTGGAGTTTCATGATCATCATCATTAACTTCCTCCTCAACCGGCGTCGCAATGACAGAGGTTTCCCCTTGCCCTGCGCCACCATCCAGAGGGATGAGAGGTTCGACAACCTCGTCAAGTTCTATCTTCCTCCCACTGAATTCTCTCAAGAGAAACTCCTTCTCGAGAAAAGCTCCGTTTTTAGCAACAAACACTTTGCCCTCGGATTTGAGATAGAAGGTGTACCCAACTGTCTCTTTTGGGTAACCTATGAAGACGCACTTTTCCGCTTTGGGTTCCAGCTTTTCAGGCTGAAGCTTTTTGACATAAGCATCACATCCCCAAACTTTAAGAAACGACAACTTTGGCCTTTTGCCATACCACAGTTCGTATGGTGTCGTCTCAACGGATTTTGATGGTGCCCTATTTAAAGTGAATGCAGCTGTTTCTAATGCATAACCCCAAAATGATAACGGCAAATCGGTAAGAGACATCATAGATCGCACCATCTCTAATAAAGTACGATTACGACGTTCGGACACACCATTACGCTGTGGTGTTCCAGGCGGTGTTAACTGTGAAACAATTCCACATTGTCTTAAGTGAGCACCAAACTCGAAACTCAGATATTCATCCCCACGATCACACCGTAGGAACTTGATCTTCTTGTTACGATGATTTTCCACTTCACTCTGAAATTGCTTGAACTTTTCAAATGTTTCAGACTTGTGCTTCATCAAGTAGACATAACCATATCTACTCAAATCGTCAGTGAAGGTGAGAAAATAACGATATCCGCCGCGTGCCTCCACGCTCATCGGACCACACACATCGGTATGTATGATTTCCAACAAGTCACTTGCACGCTCCATTGTTCCGGAGAACGGAGTCTTAGTCATCTTGCCCATGAGGCATGGTTCGCACGTGTCAAGTGAATCAAAGTCAAGTGACTCCAAAAGTCCATCAGCATGGAGTTTCTTCATGCGCTTTACACCAATATGACCCAAGCGGCAGTGCCACAAAAATATGGCGCTATCATTGTTAACTCTAACTCTTTTGGTCTCAATGTTATGTATATGCGTATCACTATCAAGATTCAATATGAACAATCCTCTCACATTAGGTGCATGACCATAAAAGATGTTACTCATAGAAATAGAACAACCATTATTCTCTGACTTAAAAGAGTAACCGTCTCGCAATAAACAAGATCCAGATATAATGTTCATGCTCAACGCAGGCACTAAATAACAATGATTTAAGTTCATCACTAATCCTGATGGTAACTGAAGTGAAACTGTGCCGACGGCGATTGCATCAACCTTGGAACCATTTCCTACGCGCATCGTCACTTCATCTTTCGCCAGCCTTCGTCTATTCCGCAGTTCCTGTTTCGAGTTGCAAATATGAGCAACAGAACCGGTATCGAATACCCAGGCACTACTACGAGAGTCGGTTAAGTACACATCAATAACATGTATATCAAATATACCTGATTTTTCTTTGGCCGCCTTCTTATCTGTCAGATACTTGGGGCAATTGCGCTTCCAGTGACCCATACCCTTGCAATAGTAACACTCCGTTTCAGGCTTAGGTCCAGCTTTGGGTTTCTTCGTCGGATTGGCAACAGGCTTGCCGCTCTTCTTCGAATTACCCTTCTTGCCTTTGCCGTTTCTCTTGAAACTAGTGGTCTTATTTACCATGAACACTTGATGCTCTTTACGGAGTTCAGACTCTGCGACTTTCAGCATCGCAAACAACTCGCCAGGTGACTTGTTCATCCCTTGCATGTTGTAGTTCAACACAAATCCTTTATAGCTTGGTGGCAGTGATTGAAGGATTCTGTCAGTGATAGCCTCTTGCGGGAGTTCAATCCCCAGCTCAGCTAGACGGTTTGAGTACCCAGACATTTTGAGCACATGTTCACTGACAGACGAGTTTTCCTCCATCTTGCAAGCATAGAATTTATCGGAGGTCTCATACCTGTCGATCCGGGCGTTCTTCTGAAAGATAAACTTCAACTCCTGGAACATCTCAAATGCTCCATGACGCTCAAAGCGACATTGAAGTCCCGGTTCTAAGCCATACAAGACTGCACATTGAACTATTGAGTAGTCCTCCTTACGTGCTAACCAAGCGTTCTTAGCATCCTGATCAGCCGTAGCGGGTGGTTCATCTCCTAGCGCAGCATTAAGGACATAATCCTTCTTCCCAGCTTGTAAGATTAGCTTAAGATTACGAGCCTAGTCTACAAAGTTGCTTCCATCATCTTTCAACTTAGCTTTTTCTAGGAACGTATTAAAATTCAGGATGACTGTCGCGTGAGCCATGATCTACAACACAAATATATTCAAAGTGGACTTAGACTATGTTCAAGATAATTAGAGTTTAACTTAATCAAATTATTTGCTAAACTCCCACTCAAAAAGTACATCTCTCTAGTCATTTGAGTGGTTCATGATCCACTTACACTAGCTCAAGTCCGATCATCATGTGAGTTGAGTATAGTTTCAGTGGTAAGCATCCCTATGCTAATCATATCATCTATATGATTCATGATCGACCTTTCGGTCTCATGTGTTCCGAGGCCATGTCCGCACATGCTAGGCTCGTCAAGCTTAACCCGAGTGTTCCGCGTGCGCAACTGTTTTGCACCCGTTGTATGTGAACGTTGAGTCTATCACACCCGATCATCACGTGGTGTCTCGAAACGACGAACTGTAGCAACGGTGCACAGTCGGGGAGAACACAATTTCGTCTTGAAATTTTAGTGAGAGATCACCTCATAATGCTACCGTCGTTCTAAGCAAAATAAGGTGCATAAAAGGATTAACATCACATGCAATTCATAAGTGACATGATATGGCCATCATCACGTGCTTCTTGATCTCCATCACCAAAACACCGGCATGATCTTGTTGTCACCGGCGCCACACCATGATCTCCATCAACGTGTTGCCATCGGGGTTGTCGTGCTACTCATGCTATTGCTACTAAAGCTACATCCTAGCAAAATAGTAAACGCATCTGCAAGCACAAACGTTAGTATAAAGACAACCCTATGGCTCCTGCCGGTTGCCGTACCATCGACGTGCAAGTCGATATTTTCTATTACAACATGATCATCTCATACATCCAATATATCACATCACATCATTGGCCATATCACATCACAAGCATACCCTGCAAAAACAAGTTAGACGTCCTCTAATTTTGTTGTTGCATGTTTTACGTGGTGACCATGGGTATCTAGTAGGATCGCATCTTACTTACGCAAACACCAAAATGGAGATATATGAGTTGCTATTTAACCTCATCCAAGGACCTCCTTGGTCAAATCCGATTCAACTAAAGTTGGAGAAACCGACACTTGCTAGTCATCTTTGAGCAACGGGGTTACTCGTAGCGACGAAACCAGTCTCTCGTAAGCGTACGAGTAATGTCGGTCCAAGCCGATTCAATCCAACAATACCGCGGAATCAAGAAAAGACTAAGGAGGGCAGCAAAACGCACATCACCGCCCACAAAAACTTTTATGTTCTACTCGAGAAGACATCTACGCATGAACCTAGCTCATGATGCCACTGTTGGGGAACGTCGCATGGGAAACAAAAAGTTTCCTACGCGCACGAAGACCTATCATGGTGATGTCCATCTACGAGAGGGGATGAGTGAGCTACGTACCCTTGTAGATCGTACAGCAGAAGCGTTAGTGAACGCGGTTGATGTAGTGGAACGTCCTCACGTCCCTCGACCCGCCCCGCGAACAATCCCGCGATCAATCCCACGATCTAGTACCGAACGAACGGCACCTCCGCGTTCAGCACACGTACAGCTCGACGATGATCTCGGCCTTCTTGATCCAGCAAGAGAGACGGAGAGGTAGAAGAGTTCTCCGGCAGCGTGACGGCGCTCCGGAGGTTGGTGATGACCTTGTCTCAGCAGGGCTGCGCCCGAGCTCCGCAGAAACGCGATCTAGAGGAAAAACCGTGGAGGTATGTGGTCGGGCTGCCATGGAAAAGTCGTCTCAAATCAGCCCTAAAACCTCCGTATATATAGGTGGGAGGGAGGGGACCTTGCCTTGGGGCTCAAGGAGCCCCAAGGGGGTCGGCCGAGCCAAGGGAGGAAGGCTCCCCCCCAAACCGAGTTGGACTTGGTTTGGTGGGTGGGAGTCCTTCCTTTCCTTCCCACCTCCCTTTTTTTTCTTTCTCTTTGATTTTTCTTTCTATTGCGCATAGGCCCCTTTTGGGCTGTCCCACCAGCCCACTAAGGGCTGGTGTGCCACCCTCAAGGCCTATGGGCTTCCCCAGAGTGGGTTGCCCCCCGGTGAACTCCCGGAACCTATTCGTCATTCCCGGTACATTCCCGGTAACTCCAAAACCTTCCGGTAATCAAATGAGGTCATCCTATATATCAATCTTCGTTTCTGGACCATTCCGGAAACCCTCGTGACGTCCGTGATCTCATCCGGGACTCCGAACAACATTCGGTAACCAACCATATAACTCAAATACGCATAAAACAACGTAGAACCTTAAGTGTGCAGACCCTGCGGGTTCGAGAACTATGTATACATGACCCGAGAGACTCCTCGGTCAATATCCAATAGCGGGACCTGGATGCCCATATTGGATCCTACATATTCTACGAAGATCTTATCGTTTGAACCTCAGTGCCAAGGATTCATATAATCCCGTATGTCATTCCCTTTGTCCTTCGGTATCTCGAGATGCTATATAAAAAGTTTTCATTTTCAGATGAAGTGAAAATCTAGAGTGAATCAAGAGGGTGCGAAAATGGTGCTAAAGATGTGCTAAAGATGTATGCAGAGACTAATCCCGAAGCATGAAATGAAGGAAGGGTTGTTGTAATATGACTTCTATCCTGTTTGAATTTTTTTTCAGTTTACACGGTAGGGAAATTTACAGTAATGAATGAAAAGGTTATGAAAATATGCTAAAATTATATCATTTGTGCAAATAAGTTTTTGGAGGAGCTACATACTGCTGCAGAGACAACTTTGACAACAACAAATGAAGCAGGACTGGTAGCATATGTCTATTTTGCTATTTAAACAACTTTCCAGTTTCACAGAAGTGAAAAATATACCATGATGGTTAGAAATGGTACAAAACATATTACAAATTGTCCGATTTCCACATGTAAGTTGTTGTTTGAGGTACATAACGCAACAAAAACTACCGTGTAATAAAGAAATGGCCGAAAGGCTACTGTTATCTATCAACGATATCATATAAATTAATTTTCAGTTTTAGACGAACGGAAATTTAAAGTGACAGATTAAGATGATGCGAAAATGATGCTAATGATGTATAATTCGTATACAAGGCGGAGCCACATACTGCTGCACAGAGTAGTGCCAACTATGAAATGAAAAAAATGATGTCGTAATATGGCGACTACCCTATTTGAAAAATATTCCACTTCCCCGGGAAGAGAAAATCTATAGTAATGAATGAAACGGTTATGATAAAAGTGTTGAAATTATATCATTTCTGCATATAAGTAGGTGGAGGAGCTACATATTGCCGTAAAACCAACTTCACAAGCAAGAAATGAAGCGGGACTACTAGCATATGTCGATTTGTCTATTTAAAAAACCTTTTATTTTCACATAAGAGAAAATGTACCGTGATGGACCGAAACAATACAAATAATATAACAAATTGTCCGATTTGGACATGTAAGTCATTGTGTGAGGTATATAATGCAACGGTAACTACTCTTGAAGATTGAAATGATGAAAAGGCGAGTGGAGTATGTCGAGATGCTATATAAATATGTTTTCATTTTCACAAGAAGTGAAAATCTAGAGTGATGAATCAAAAGGGTACGAAAATGGTGCCAAAGATGTATGATTCCTATATTAGAGGAGCCACATACTGCTGCAGAGACTAATCCCGAAGCATGAAATGAAGGAAAGGTTGTTGTAATATGACTTCTATCCTGTTTTAAAAATGTATCAGTTTACACAGTAGGGAAATTACAGTAATGAATGAAAAGGTTATGAAAATATGCTAAAATTATATCATGCATTTGTACAAATAAGTTTTTGGAGGAGCTACATACTGCTGCAGAGACAACTTTGACAGCAACAAATGAAGCAGGACTGATAGCATATGTCGATTTCGCTGTTTATACAACTTTTCAGTTTCATAGAAGTGAAAAATATACCATGATGGTTCGAAATGGTACAAAACATATTTTACAAATTCTCCGATTTCCACATGTAAGTTGTTGTTTGAGGTACATAACACAACAAAATCTACCCTGTAATAAAGAAATGGTTGAAAGGCTACTGTTATATATCGACGATATCATATAAATTAATTTTTAGTTTTAGACGAACGGAAATCTGAAGTGACAGATTAAGATGATGCGAAAATGATGCTAATGATATATAATTCCTACATAAGGCGGAGCCATATACTGCTGCGCAGAGTAGTGGCAAACTATGAAATGAAGAAAATGATGTCGTAATATGGCGATTACCCTATTTGAAAAATATTGAACTTCCCCGAGAAGAGAAAATCTATAGTAATGAAAAAAACGGTTACAAAAAAGTGTTGAAATTATTAAATTTCTGCATATAAGTTGTTGGTGGAGCTACATATTGGTGTAGAGACAACTTCAGAAGCAAGAAATTCAGCGGGACTACTAGCATATGTCGATTTGTCTATTTAAACAACTTTTTATTTTCACATAAGAGAAAATATACCATCATGGACCGAAACAATACGAATAATATTATAAATTGTCTGATTTTCACATGTAAGTCATTGTGTGAGGTATATAATGCAACAGTAACTACTCTTGAAAATTGAAATGATGGAAAGGCGAGTGGAATATATCGAGATGCTATATAAATAAGTTTTCATTTTCACATGAAGTGAAAATCTAGAGTGATAAATCAAGCGGGTGCGAAAATGGTGCGAAACATGTATGATTCCTATATAAGAGGAGCCACATTCTGCTGCAGAGACTAATCATGAAGCATGAAATGAAGGAAGGGTTGTTGTAATATGACTTCTATCCTGTTTGAAAAATATTTCAGTTTACACGGTAGGGAAATTTACAGTAATGAATAAAAAGGTTATGAAAATATGCTAAAATTATATCATTTGTACAAATAAGTTTTGGGAGAAGCTACATACTGCTGCAGAGACAACTTCGACAACCACAAATCAAGCAGGACTCATAGCATATGTCGATTTCGCTATTTAAACAACTTTTCAGTTTCACAGAAGTAAAAAATATACCATGATGGTTCGAAATGGTACAAAACATATTACAAATTGTCCGATTTCCACATGTAGGTTGTTTTTTGAGGTACATAACGCAACAAAAACTATCCTGTAATAATGAAATGGTTGAAAGGCTACTGTTATCTGTGGACGATACCATATAAATTAATTTTTCAGTTTTAGACGAACGGAACTCTAAAGTGACAGATTAAGATGATGAGAAAATGATGCTAATGATGTATAATTTCAACATAAGGGGAGCCACATACTGCTGCACAGTGTAGTGGCAAATTATGAAATGAACAAAATGATGTCGTAATATGGCGACTATCCTATTTGAAAAATATTCACTTCCCAAGGAAGAGAAAACCTGTGGTAATGAAGAAAAAGGTTATGATAAAAGTTTTGAAATTATATCATTTCCACATATAAGTTGGTGGAGGAGCTACATATTGTTGTAGAGATAACTTCGGAAGCAAGAAATGAAGCGGGACTACTAGCATATGTCGATTTGTCTATTAAAAAACCTTTTATTTTCACATAAGCGAAAATATACCATGATGGACCGAAACAATATGAATAGTATTACAATTGTCCGATTTCCAAATGTAAGACGTTGTGTGAGGTATATTATGCAACGGTAACTACTCTTGAAGATTGAAATGATAGAAAGGCGAGTGGAATATGTCGAGATGCTATATAAATATGATTTCATTTTCACATGAAGTGGAGATCTAGAGTGATGAATCAAGAGGGTACGAAAATGGTGCTTAAGATGTATGATTCCTTATAAGAGGAGCCACATACTGCTGCAGAGACTATTCCCGAAGTATGAAATGAAGGAAAGGTTGTTGTAATATGACTTCTACCCTGTTTTAAAAATGTATCAGTTTGCAGGGTAGGGAAATTTACAGTAATGAATGAAGTATAAGACTTTGTCCAGGCTTGTCCCTTGCTACAAAGGGATTGGCCACTTTACTGCACCGTTGCTACTTTTGTTACTTGTTGCTTGCTACGAATCATCTCACCACACAATCACTTGTTACCGACAATTTCAGTGCGTGCAGATTTTACCTTGTTGAAAACCACTTGTCAGATCCTTCTGCTCCTCGTTGGGTTCGACACTCTTACTTATCGCAAAGACTACGATTGATCCCCTATACTTGTGGGTCATCACACCCTTGTGAAGCAGGTTGGTTAAGGGCTTCGCAATCTTGGAGAAGTTCTTGACGAATCGACGGCAATAGTTGGCGAGTCCGAGAAAACTTCTGACTTGCTTGACATTCTTCGGGGGAGTCCAGTTAAGAATAGCTTGAATTCGTTCGGGGTTGACTGCAATACCATCCTTGGAAATCACATGACCAAGGTAAGTTACTTCGTCCAGCCAGAATTCACATTTGGAATACTTCGCGTAGAGTTTATGCTCCCGAAGCTTATCCAGTACAAGACGAAGATGTTCGGCATGTTTCACTCTTACTTATCGGAAAGACTATGATTGATCCCCTATACTTGTGGGTCATCACACCCTTGTGAAGCAGGTTGGTTAAGGGCTTCGCAATCTTGGAGAAGTTCTCGACGAATCGACGGCAATAGTTGGCGAGTCCGAGAAAACTTCTGACTCGCTTGACATTCTTCGGGGGAGTCCAATTAGGAATAGCTTGAATTCGTTCGGGGTTGACTGCAATACCATCCTTGGAAATCACATGACCAAGGTAAGTTACTTCGTCCAGCCAGAATTCACATTTGGTATACTTCGCGTAGAGTTTATGCTCCCGAAGCTTATCCAGTACAAGACGAAGATGTTAGGCATGTTCCTCTTTATTCTTCGAAAATACCAGAATATCATCCAGATATACCACGATGAATTTGTCGAGGTAGTCCATGAATATATAATTCATCAATCGAGAGAAAGTTTCCGGTGCATTGATTAAGCTGAAGGACAAGACGGTGTACTCGTATGATCCATAACGAGTAACAAAGGCGGTCTTGGGAATATCCTCTTTGCGAACACGGATCTGGTGGTATCCCAACCTTAAGTCGAGCTTAGAGAATACGGTGGAACCAGCAAGTTGATCATACAGATCATTTATCCGAGGGAGAGGATATTTGTTTGGAATAGTGGCCTGGTTGATAGGACGATAGTCTTGAACCAATCGATTTGTCCCATCCTTCTTCTTAACAAAGAGAGAAGGTGCTCCCCAAGCAGAGGAACTCGCATGAATGAAACCCAGACGAAGCGAGTTGTCAATTTCTTGCTTAAGTTCAAGGAGTTCATGTGGTGGCATTTTATAAGGACGCTTAGCAATAGGAGTGGTGCCGGGTACCAAGTCAATGACAAACTCAACATCTCGAGTAGGGGGAATACCTGGAAGTTCTTCTGGAAAGTCATCTTGGAATTCTCGAACCACTGGAATGTTTTCAATCCCTTCAAGAGGCGACACATTTAATGCATTCAAGGCATATAGCCGTGCCTCAGCATCTCGGACGAGATGAGCATGGTAGCTTATTAATTCATCTAAAGGGTGTAGGAGGTTGATGGTCTTGGTGGCACAAACGATCGATGCCGTATGAGCTTTCAACTAGTCGATCCCCAGTATGAGATCAATGTTGGAAGAACTCAATAACATGGGAGCGACAATGAATTCCAATCCTTCAATTTCAATGGGTACATTGGGGCAGACCATGGAGGGTCGGCATTGGCCTGAGGGGGTGCTTACCACTATTGGGATGTTCATCTCTTCGTACTTAATACCATGGATGAATGCAAAATTTTCCGACATAAAGGAATGCAATGCTCCTGTATCAAACAATACAGAAGCCGGTACTGAGTTAACGAGAAGTGTACCCATCACGGTAGCAGGCTGGTCTTGAGCTTGACCCATATCAATGTTGTTGGTCTGACCACGAACATAAGCAGGCTTAGCGTTGAAGTTGCGGTTCTGCTTGTTGCCACTGCCAGTTGAGGGAAGTGTCAGTTGATTCGGATTCTTCCCGCCGTCTCTAGCACGGTGACCAGCATGGCCACACTTGAAGCACATCCCATCCTGAGGACGGGAAGGATGAACTCAAGGCGGTGGAGCTGGAAGCCTCGGCTGCCTAGGTGGTGGAGGAGGCAGGCGAGGTGCAGCATAGGACGGCCTCAGAGCAGGAGCCGATGCATGGTACATGTTGTTGGGAATCCAGATCTTCCACTTTTGTGCAGATGAGCCCGAAGATGAGCCCATGTCATGGTTGCACTTGCTGCTATCCTTGTATTTCTGTAGACTAGTCTCAACCTGAAAAGCCTTGTTCACCAGGGTGGCGAAATCAACATAGTCCTGAACGAGGAGTGACAGCTTGATATCAGGGTGAAGGCCTTCACGAACTTCTCCTGTCTGCGTGCATCAGTTGCAATGTCTTCTTCAGCATAGCGAGATAAGTCCAGAAATTCCCGCTGATAAGCATCCACAGTCTTGTTGCCCTGGACCAGGTTGTGGAACTCACGCTTCTTCCAGTCCATGATTCCCTGAGGAATGTAGCAAGCACGGAAAGCAGCCTTGAACTCTGTCCAAGTGATGACAGTTCCATCGGGCTGAGAGTGCTTGTGGCTGTCCCACATTGGCAGACTCCAGCTCATAAGAAATGTCACGGAGCCAGTCATCAACATCAAGAGGTTGAGTTGAGCTGCGGTAGATTGCAGGGTTGAGGCAGCAGAAGTCTTGCAGTGTCACGCCTTGCTGTTGGTTCATGTTCGGCCTTTGGAACTGATCCATGAGCCCTTGCATAAACTGGCGGTTTAGTTCAAACTGGTGGATCATCCCCACCATATACTCAGGAGGCGGGGGTGGTGCATCGTTGGCAGGGCCACGCAGGCGGCCAGTTGGTCTAACCATCCTGTTAAATATTTAACAGGGGTAGTTTAGCTTAAACTAATTGCAAAGGCATCGCACACATTCATGAAGTAATCAAGCATGATGAAAGGGAAATGCGATAGATACTTCATAGTAGTTGAGTTTGACATACAGACCCATATATAAGTTCGATTACAGACCAATGATTACAAATTCGAAATTTGGTGATAGCCTGGACGCATTAGAAGATACCCTGGACCCACTAGGCGGCACGCAGGCACGCGGTGGAAGAGTACCACAACGAGATATAGCGATAAGGCTACATCAACGTCGGAGAGGACGAACGAATCCGGTAGCTGGCGGTGATAGAAGGTAGGAACATGACCCTGTGTCCCATTGTGACTCTGGTGAGGATATCGCATCCACTCGAGGAGCTGAGGTCCAAGTGCAGGGGTTCTACCCCCAACATCAGTCCACACGAGACCTGATGGTAGCTCTGTCCTGCTCGGCTCGCGGATGTGCATAGGGGGAACCCTCGGGTGGTGTGCTGGCTCCAGCTCTGTCAACGCATCGTAAAGACGAGCACGCATATCGTATAGCTCCACAGTAAGAGCTTGAAAAGCACGATCCAGTGCCTCAGTGTACTGCACCAGAACCCGCGCGTCGTAGCGACGCATCACGTAGGGGGCGCAGACAACGACGTAGGATCGGTCATTGCGCTCCCGAACGCTAGCAGTGTAGGCAGGAAGATCAGACCCAGTATCATCCCCAGCAGGAGCATGCGGGATGTATCTGAAATCACTCTCCTCCAGGTGAGGGTACGCTCCACAGAGACGGGTGATAGCGATGTAGGCCGCATCATGGACGGCCATCTCGAACGACACTCCAATACCGCAGAAGACATGGCGCTCGAGGGTGTCGCCGCCCATCTGGTTGAAGATGTGAACCTTAGCCTGGTATTGGTACTGGTTGTACTCGCGGAAGTCCTCGTACACAGTGTACTCGGGGTACTAGTGATATCCTAGCCGGTTCAGGAGGTCGACCGAAATGGCCGGGAACCCAGTTGTCTCAGTGGCCTGTGTCAGGCGCACGTGCTATCTTGCAGGACACATCTGAAAATAAGATTGACGGATGTCAAATGACAGTGTGTGTAATATATATTCAGAAGAACAGAGTAGATAGTCCAACGCTCCGGGTCGATATGATTACGAGAACCTAATGTTAGAGTTAGTAAAATCTTTAACCCGAAAGAGAAGAGAGAGTAGATCCCAGAGTATAGGAAAGGGGTAAAAGATACTAATACCACCCAATTGAGATGTGGGCCCGTAAGCCACAACATCAGTGTTAGTAAAGTTTTTCAAACAGTAGACTCAACTTCGGCCAAGGAGTTAGAAAGGGGGCTACCTACATGCATTCGGCTCTGATACCAACTTGTGACACCCTCGATTTAATCGTACGCTAAACATACACGCAAATGCATACGATCAAACTCAAGAACTCACGGGAAGATATCACAACACAACTCTAGACACACAAAAAATCAGCTTCATATTACAAGCCAGGGGCCTCGAGGGCTAGAATACAGAAGCTCGATAAACACACGTGTCAGCGGAAGCAACAATATCTGAGTACAGACATAAAACATGGGGTGCCTTAGAGAAAGATGGAATCCTACACTGGTAATGACAAGGACAGATACTACGGAAAGATGAGGAGATGTGGGAGCTGAGCTACGCTGGAGAGAAGGTTCCGATGTTTCGTGTCAGATGGGCCAGGAGCGTCCTAAAAGAAGACTGGTATTTCACCACCATGGTTATACACGAAGTCAAATTGAAGACCGTGGGCGCAAACGTCACCGCGAAAAATGAGCCATGGGTACTGCTTGCCAAGTGGACCAATGCTTCTTCATTACCGACCCGTCAAAGCCCAGTCGTGTTGTCATGAGGAGAGGCAAAAGGAACATCATCGAAATGGATGGAGTCGCCAATGTGCAAGACTTCGACAAGTACGGCGATCCGAAGAGACGACGACGATGAAGTAGCACACAACACAAGAAGAAGCAGGACCACCCTACCTAAAGGACGTCCGTTCAAGAGAAGAATTCAAGGGGTTCCGGGGCTAAATTATTTAACCGCAAGAAAGAAGGGAAAGAAGATCATTATGAAAAGATAGCTAATTAAGATCGAATCACGACGTGTCGGCCGCGTGTGTGTGTCAGTGGCAAGCTCAATCTTTGATGACTGTTATTTCACGTTAGTTGATTTCAACCATGTCTTGTAATTCTAAATCTTTGCACCATGTCATGTAATTCTAAACCGTTGGGCTATTCCATTACTTTTCGGTTATTACATGCAACTAAAAAGTGATAACCAAAATTATTACATGCAACTAAAAATCCAAAAAAATAAAAAAAAGTTAGTAATGGCGCACCAGGAGAAGGTGCGCCATTGCTATCCCTCCCCACTTATGGCGCACCACTAAAAGGTGCGCCAGTGATATGCCACTTATGGCGCACCCCTAAATGGTGCGCCATTTCTAACCCTCCCTCGTTCTATCCCTCCCCACACTCGCCTCTCCCCCGCATCTCCACTCCAACAGCACCCCTCCCTCCCTCCCATCTCCCCTCGTCAGCCACCGCCGCCCTCCTCGTCACTGCTGCCAGGCCCCGACCACCCCCGCACACGTCGCCGCCGCCGGACGGGTTAGGCGTCCATCACCGCTACGGACGTGAGCACCCCCGCCCCTCCCTCTTCCCCATCTCTCCCCCGCCCCTCCCTCTTCCCCATATCCACACCGTCCTCCCCTCCTGCAACCTCTTACTTCCGCTGGCGCGTCACCCCCTGCAACCCTAGCCATCCATCTCCTTCTACCGGCGCGCCTCCCCGCCACCGTGGAAGTACCGGTGACTATGTAGAATATATTGAATTTTGAACTGGGTTCCAGTCAATAAAAAACCACTGAATTTATTAGCACACACATATGGCCGGGGATTACGACAAATTAAACAAGAGCGGTGCACACACTGAATTTGAGTTCAGTCAACCAAATACAACTGATTTCAGTCAAATGGCATGTTGTTGATGTTCTGGTAGAATATAATTTAGTTATTCTCTATAAGGTTTACCTTTTTTTTTCTAAAATAGTCACGACATCTAGTTTTCAGGAGACAACCAAAAGGGGTTGTCACATTGCAAAGCACATCAGGTTATTTGGACCAACTTTTCATTCACCGCATTGCTATGAGACAGAATTAGGAAACTACTAGAACATAATACAACAAATCTTTGTGCACCTTGTATGTTTCCTCGTAGACCAAGAAAACGGGGTCTAGGAATATTTGGAGAATGAATTTTATTACTTGGACCATGATTTTTTTATGTTGATCACTGATTTATGCCTTTTGATTGTAGTGGTTATGTTAAATTTATTTCTGAAGTATTTAAATCTTCCATCTTACTATTTTTTGACATCCTGCTTGTACAGTAAGGTTGTAATGACTCATATTTGTTACCCCTTTCTCCTGAAATGTAGATTAATTTCCGTTTCGGTTGATAATTGGGCACTCCTAGGTCAAGAAAATTAGGAAAGGTCATGCCCAATTTTCTTGACCTAGAAGGTGCCCGATTCAACCCCGTGCAATAACTCTAGTAGCCTTTTTTCTTATTTAGAGCGAACATTGCCAACAACGATGAGGCCGGCGGTTCGGGCAAGCAATTCTGAGAGCTGTCCCAGGAGCTGGAGGAAGAACCTCACCGCTATGAGGACACCGCGGAAGACACCGATCACGACTACACAACCCCTAGTGGCGTCGGGGATGACACCACTGATGGTGCCGCCGGGGATACCACCACTGATGACGGCAGCGAACGCACAGATGGCACCCAACCGAAAAAGCAACAGAAGGACCGGCGCCCGAACGTGCTCGGCACCGTCAAGGAGGAATTTAACGAAGTGTCCTCCAGTGGGCATCCAACGTCACCCAAAGAATTAGTGGGTGCGTACGCGGGACAACTCGGTTGCATTCTCCGGAGCACCGTCTCGATCAACACCGAGAACCTAAGGCATCAAGGCCGACCGAATTTGCGCAACCTCCTCTTCACGAAGCTGCACGAACGATACAAGTTCCCCGGTGACGTCGCAAACATACGCCTCGCAGAATAAAGTGAACAGTGCCGCCCTCACGAAGATGAGCACGGCCCTGGCTACTTGGAGAGCCTCGGTGAAAAGAAGGATTCTAAGAGGTGATAGTTATGAGAAGATCAAGGAGACAAATCCTTCGATCAGTGAAGCTGACTACCAGGAGTTCAAGATCAAGTGCGAGAGCAAGGCATCTGCGGAATCAAGTCAGTGGGGGAAAGATATGCGGGACTTGAACTTAGGGGTCCACAAACTCGGTCCCAGCGGTTATAGAGTGGCGGAATCTAAATGGGACAAGGAGGACGCAGAGCGTGCCGAGCAAGGCCTACCGCCCCTCTTCGATAAATACCCTGAAAAGCAGACCAGGAACTATGTCAGGGCCAGGTACAAGGTGGACCCGGTAACAAAGGAGCTTACCATGGATCCGAAGGTGAAGGAGCTTGAGCGTGTTCTGGTAAGGAATACACCCCCGCGTAATTTGCTCCATATGGCTGCATTCTAATTAATGAAGCCAAATTTCTAAATGGTTCACGTTCCTTCCGCAGGAAACTGAAAGCAGTAGCGCGGGGTCTCTGAGCTCCCCGTCTGCCCCTTGGGACATCACTTTAAATAGGGCATTCAACGTAATGAAACACAAGGGTAAGCTCAGTAAGCCGTTGTTAGCTGGTCGTGTGGCCGGCGAAGGCTTGTCCACAAAATGGTTAGAATACTATAAGGCCGGGCAAAAGGACAGAAAGACCAGCTCGGAAAACCAGTAGCACGAGGTTAAAGAACTCAAGGCACAAGTGGCGCGGATTCCAGAGATAGTCCAAGAGCAAGTGCGAGACCAACTTAGAGCGACGATCACCACCATTATGCCTTCCTTGCTTGAGGGGCTGCGGGGGTGGATTGCGAGCGGCCAACAGGGGCCGCCCTCGATTCCCAGCTTCACGGGCAGCAACTCGCATAATCCGCTGGCATCGGTGTCTCCGGCGGAGGCGACATTGCAGCTGCCTCCGGCGTCGGCGCCGGTATTGGACGTTAATGCACCCGTGTGTGGGAAGAATACGCCGGCCGACACCTCGGTATCAAGCGGCCCCTCCGTCACTTGGAAGCCCGCCGTGTTGGAATTATGCCCTAGAGGCAATAATAAATGTATAGTTATTATTATAATTCCTGTATCAAGATAATAGTTTATTATCCATGCTATAATTGTATTGAATGAAGACTCATTTACATGTGTGGATACATAGACAAAACACCGTCCCTAGCATGCCTCTAGTTGGCTAGCCAGTTGATCGATGATAGTCAGCGTCTTCTGATTATGAACAAGGTGTTGTTGCTTGATAACTGGATCACGTCATTGGGAGAATCACGTGATGGACTAGACCCAAACTAATAGACGTAGCATGTTGATCGTGTCATTTTGTTGCTACTGTTTTCTGCGTGTCAAGTATTTATTCCTATGACCATGAGATCATATAACTCACTGACACCGGAGGAATGCTTTGTGTGTATCAAACGTCGCAACGTAACTGGGTGACTATGAAGATGCTCTACAGGTATCTCCGAAGGTGTTAGTTGAGTTAGTATGGATCAAGACTGGGATTTGTCACTCCGTATGACGGAGAGGTATCTCGGGGCCCACTCGGTAATACAACATCACACACAAGCCTTGCAAGCAATGTAACTTAGTGTAAGTTGCGGGATCTTGTATTACGGAACGAGTAAAGAGACTTGCCGGTAAACGAGATTGAAATAGGTATGCGGATACCGATGATCGAATCTCGGGCAAGTAACATACCGAAGGACAAAGGGAATGACATACGGGATTATACGAATCCTTGGCACTGAGGTTCAAACGATAAGATCTTCGTAGAATATGTAGGATCCAATATGGGCATCCAGGTCCCGCTATTGGATATTGACCGAGGAGTCTCTCGGGTCATGTCTACATAGTTCTCGAACCCGCAGGGTCTGCACACTTAAGGTTCGACGTTGTTTTATGCGTATTTGAGTTATATGGTTGGTTACCGAATGTTGTCCGGAGTCCCGGATGAGATCACGGACGTCACGAGGGTTTCCGGAATGGTCCGGAAACGAATATTCATATATAGGATGACCTAATTTGATTACCGGAAGGTTTTCGGAGTTACCGGGAATGTACCGGGAATGACGAATGGGTTCCGGGAGTTCACCGGGGGGGGGGGAGGCAACCCACCCCGGGGAAGCCCATAGGCTTTGGGGAGACACACCAGCCCTTAGTGGGCTGGTGGGACAGCCCCAAGTGGGCCTATGCGCCAAGAAAAAGAAATCAAAGGAAAAAAAAGAGGGAGGAAGTGGGAAGGGAGAGGGACTCCTCCCACCAAACCAAGTCCAACTCGGTTTGGGGGGGGGAGTCCTCCCCCCTTTGGCTCGGCCGACCCCTTGAGGGTCCCTTGGACCCCAAGGCAAGGTCCCCCTCCCTCCTCCTATATATATGGAGCTTTTAGGGCAGATTTGAGACAACTTTCTCACGGCTGCCCGACCACATACCTCCATAGTTTTTCCTCTAGATCGCGTTTCTGCGGAGCTCGGGCGGAGCCCTGCTGAGACAAGATCATCACCAACCTCCGGAGCGCCGTCACGCTGCCGGAGAACTCTTCTACCTCTCCGTCTCTCTTGCTGGATCAAGAAGGCCGAGATCATCGTCGATCTGTACGTGTGCTGAACGCGGAGGTGCCGTCCGTTCGGTACTAGATCGTGGGACTGATCGCGGGATTGTTCGCGGGGCGGATCGAGGGACGTGAGGACGTTCCACTACATCAACCGCGTTCCCTAACGCTTCTGCTGTACGATCTACAAGGGTACGTAGATCACTCATCCCCTCTCGTAGATGGACATCACCATGATAGGTCTTCGTGCGCGTAGGAAATTTTTTGTTTCCCATGCGACGTTCCCCAACAGTGGCATCATGAGCTAGGTTCATGCGTAGATGTCTTCTCGAGTAGAACACAAAAGGTTTTGTGGGCGGTGATGTGCGTTTTGCTGCCCTCCTTAGTCTTTTCTTGATTCCACGGTATTGTTGGATTGAAGCGGCTTGGACCGACATTACTCGTACGTTTACGAGAGACTGGTTTCATCGTTACGAGCGCCCCCCTTTGCTCAAAGATGACTGGCAAGTGACGGTTTCTCCAACTTTAGTTGAATCGGATTTGACCGAGGAGGTCCTTGGATGAGGTTAAATAGCAACTCATATATCTCCGTTGTGGTGTTTGCGTAAGTAAGATGCGATCCTACTAGATACCCTTGGTCACCACGTAAAACATGCAACAACAAAATTAGAGGACGTCTAACTTGTTTTTGCAGGGTATGATTGTGATGTGATATGGCCAACGATGTGATGTGATATATTGGATGTATGAGATGATCATGTTGTAATAGAAATATCGACTTGCACGTCGATGGTACGGCAACCGGCAGGAGCCATAGGGTTGTCTTTATACTAACATATGTGCTTGCAGATGCGTTTACTATTTTGCTAGGATGTAGCTTCAGTAGTAATAGCATAAGTAGCACGACAACCACAATGGCAACACGTTGATGGATGATCATGGTGTGGCGCCGGTGACAAGAAGATCGTGCCGGTGCTTTGGTGATGGAGATCAAGAAGCACGTAATGATGGCCATATCATGTCACTTATGAATTGCATGTGATGTTAATCCTTTTATGCACCTTATTTTGCTTAGAACGACGGTAGCATTATGAGGTGATCTCTCACTAAAATTTCAAGACGAAATTGTGTTCTCCCCGACTGTGCACCGTTGCTACAGTTCGTCGTTTCGAGACACCACGTGATGATCGGGTGTGATAGACTCAACGTTCACATACAACGGGTGCAAAACAGTTGCGCACGCGGAACATTCGGGTTAAGCTTGACGAGCCTAGCATGTGCAAACATGGCCTCGGAACACATGAGACTGAAAGGTCGATCATGAATCATATAGTTGATATGATTAGCAAAGGGATGCTTACCACTGAAACTATACTCAACTCACGTGATGATCGGACTTGGGATAGTGTAAGTGGATCATGAACCACTCAAATGACTAGAGAGATGTACTTTTTGAGTGGGAGTTTAGCATATAATTTGATTAAGTTGAACTCTAATTATCTTGAACATAGTCTAAGTCCACTTTGAATATATTTGTGTTGTAGATCATGGCTCACGCAAGTGTCATCCTGAATTTTAATACGTTCCTAGAGAAAGCTAAGTTGAAAGATGATGGAAGCAACTTTGTAGAGTGGGCTCGTAATCTTAAGCTAATCTTACAAGCTGGGAAGAAGGACTATGTCCTTAATGCTGCGCTAGGAGATGAACCACCCGCTACGGCTGATCAGGATGTTAAGAACTCTTGGTTAGCACGTAAGGAGGACTACTCAATAGTTCAATATGCAGTCTTGTATGGCTTAGAACCGGGACTTCAACGTCGCTTTGAGCGTCATGGAGCATTTGAGATGTTCCAGGAGTTGAAGTTTATCTTTCAGAAGAACGCCCGGATCGAGAGGTATGAGACCTCCGATAAATTCTATGCTTGCAAGATGGAGGAAAACTCGTCTGTCAGTGAACATGTGCTCAAAATGTCTGGGTACTCAAACCGTCTAGCTGAACTGGGGATTGAACTCCCGCAAGAAGCTATCACTGACAGAATCCTTCAATCACTGCCGCCAAGCTATAAAGGCTTTGTGTTGAACTACAACATGCAAGGGATGAACACGTCTCCCGACGAGTTGTTTGCGATGCTGAAAGTCGCAGAGTCTGAACTCTGTAAAGAGCATCAAGTGTTGATGGTGAGCAAGACCACTAGTTTCAAGAGAAACGGCAAAGGCAAGAAGGGCAATTCGAAGAAGAGCGGCAAGCCTGTTGCCAATCCGCCGAAGAAACCCAAGGCTCGACCTAGGCCTGAAACAGAGTGCTTCTATTGCAAGGGTATGGGTCACTGGAAGCGCAATTGCCCCAAGTATCTGGCAGATAAGAAGGCGGGCAAAGAAAAATCAGGTATATTTGATATACATGTTATTGATGTGTACTTAACTAGCTCTCGTAGTAGTGCCTGGGTATTTGATACCGGTTCTGTTGCTCATATTTGCAACTCGAAGCAGGAACTGCGGAATAGGCGAAGGCTGGCGAAAGACGAAGTGACGATGCGCGTAGGAAACAGTTCCAAGGTTGATGCAATCGCCGTCGGCACAGTGTCACTTCAGCTACCATCAGGATTAGTGATGAACTTAAATCATTGTTACTTAGTGCCTGCGTTGAGCATGAACATTATATCTGGATCTTGTTTATTGCGAGACGGTTACTCTTTTAAGTCTGATAATAATGGTTGTTCTATTTCTATGAGTAACATCTTTTATGGTCATGCACCGAATGTGAGAGGATTGTTCATATTGAATCTTGATAGCGATACGCATATACATAACACTGAGACCAAAAGAGTTAGAGTAAACAATGATAGCACCATATTTTTGTGGCACTGCCGTTTAGGTCATATTGGTGTAAAACGCATGAAGAAACTCCATGCTGATGGACTTTTGGAGTCACTTGACTTCGATTCACTTGAGACATGCGAACCATGCCTCATGGGCAAGATGACTAAAACTCCGTTCTCCGGAACAATGGAACGTGCAAGTGACTTGTTGGAAATCATACATACCGATGTGTGTGGTCCAATGAGCGTAGAGGCACACGGCGGATATCGTTATTTCCTCACCTTCACTGACGATTTAAGTAGATATGGTTATGTCTACTTGATGAAGCACAAGTCTGAAACATTTGAAAAGTTCAAGCGATTTCAGAGTGAAGTGGAAAATCATCGTAACAAGAAGATCAAGTTCCTACGGTCTGATCGTGGGGGTGAATATCTGAGTTTCGAGTTTGGTGCTCACTTAAGACAATGTGGAATTGTTTCGCAGTTAACACCGCCTGGAACACCACAGCGTAATGGTGTGTCCGAACGTCGTAATCGTACTTTGTTAGAGATGGTGCGATCTATGATGTCTCTTACTGATTTGCCGTTATCATTTTGGGGTTATGCATTAGAAACAGCTGCATTCACTTTAAATAGGGCACCATCAAAATCCGTTGAGACGACACCATACGAACTGTGGTGTGGCAAAAGGCCAAAGTTGTCGTTTCTTAAAGTTTGGGGATGTGATGCTTATGTCAAAAAGCTTCAGCCTGAAAAGCTGGAACCCAAAGCGGAAAAATGCATCTTCATAGGTTACCCAAAAGAGACAGTTGGGTACACCTTCTATCTCAAATCCGAGGGCAAAGTGTTTGTTGCTAAGAACAGAACTTTTCTCGAGAAGGAGTTTCTCTCGAGAGAATTGAGTGGGAGGAAGATAGAACTTGACGAGGTTGTCGAACCTCTCATCCCTCTGGATGGTGGCGTAGGGCAAGGGGAAACCTCTGTCGTTGCGACGCTAGATGAGGAGGAAGTCAATGATGATGATCATGAAACTCCAGTTCAAGTTTCTGTTGAACCACGCAGGTCGACGAGATCACGCGCTGCTCCAGAGTGGTACGGTAATCCCGTCTTGTCAATCATGTTGTTAGACAACAATGAACCTGCAAATTATGAAGAAGCAATGGTGGGCCCAGATTCCAACAAATTGCTAGAAGCCATGAAATCCGAGATAGGATCCATGTATGAGAACAAAGTGTGGACTTTGGAGATACTGCCTGAGGGCCGCAAGGCTATTCAGAACAAATGGATCTTTAAGAAGAAGACGGACGCTGACGGTAATGTGACCGTTTATAAAGCTCGACTTGTGGCAAAGGGTTTTTCGCAAGTTCCAGGAGTTGACTACGATGAGACCTTCTCACCCGTAGCGATGCTTAAGTCCGTCAGAATCATGTTAGCAATAGCTGCATTTTTCGATTATGAAATCTGGCAGATGGATGTCAAAACGGCGTTCCTTAACGGTTTCCTTAAGGAAGAGTTGTATATGATGCAACCCGAAGGTTTTGTCGATCCTAAAAATGCTGACAAAGTGTGCAAGCTCCAGCGATCCATTTATGGACTGGTGCAAGCATCTCGGAGTTGGAACAAACGCTTTGATGAGGTGATCAAAGCATTTGGGTTTATACAAGTGGTTGGAGAATCTTGTATTTACAAGAAAGTGAGTGGGAGCTCTGTGGCGTTTCTAATATTGTATGTGGATGACATATTACTGATTGGAAACAACGTAGAGTTTTTGGAGAGCATAAAAGGTTACTTGAATAAAAGTTTCTCTATGAAGGACCTAGGAGAAGCTGCTTACATTCTAGGCATTAAGATCTATAGGGATAGATCAAAACGCCTGATAGGACTTTCACAAAGCACGTACCTTGATAAAGTTTTGAAGAGGTTCAAAATGGAACAGTCCAAGAAAGGGTTCTTGCCAGTGTTACAAGGTACGAGATTGAGTAAGACTCAGTGCCCAGCAACTGATGAAGATAGAGAGCATATGCACTCCGTCCCCTATGCTTCGGCCATAGGTTCTATCATGTATGCAATGCTGTGCACTAGACTGGATGTTAGCCTGGCCATAAGTATGGCAGGTAGGTTCGAGAGTAATCCAGGAGTGGATCACTGGACAGCGGTCAAGAATATCCTAAAGTACCTGAAAAGGACTAAGGAGATGTTTCTCGTGTATGGAGGTGACGAAGAGCTCGCCGTAAAAGGTTACGTCGATGCAAGCTTTGACACAGATCCGGACGACTCTAAGTCGCGAACCGGATACGTATTTATTCTTAATGGGGGTGCAGTAAGCTGGTGCAGTTCCAAGCAAAGCGTCGTAGCAGATTCTACATGTGAAGCAGAGTACATGGCTGCCTCGGAGGCGGCTAAGGAGGGTGTCTGGATGAAGCAGTTCATGACGGATCTTGTAGTGGTGCCAAGTGCACTGGATCCAATAACCTTGTTCTGTGACAACACTGGTGCCATTGCCTTAGCAAAGGAACCAAGGTTTCACAAGAAGACCAGACACATCAAACGACGCTTCAACCTCATCCGCGACTACGTCGAGGAGGAGGACGTAAATATATGCAAAGTGCACACGGATCTGAATGTAGCAGACCCGCTGACTAAACCTCTTCCACGGCCAAAACATGATCGACACCAGAACTGTATGGGTGTTAGATTTATTACAATGTAACTCACATGGTGATGTGAGGGCTAGATTATTGACTCTAGTGCAAGTGGGAGACTGTTGGAATTATGCCCTAGAGGCAATAATAAATGTATAGTTATTATTATAATTCCTGTATCAAGATAATAGTTTATTATCCATGCTATAATTGTATTGAATGAAGACTCATTTACATGTGTGGATACATAGACAAAACACCGTCCCTAGCATGCCTCTAGTTGGCTAGCCAGTTGATCGATGATAGTCAGCGTCTTCTGATTATGAACAAGGTGTTGTTGCTTGATAACTGGATCACGTCATTGGGAGAATCACGTGATGGACTAGACCCAAACTAATAGACGTAGCATGTTGATCGTGTCATTTTGTTGCTACTGTTTTCTGCGTGTCAAGTATTTATTCCTATGACCATGAGATCATATAACTCACTGACACCGGAGGAATGCTTTGTGTGTATCAAACGTCGCAACGTAACTGGGTGACTATAAAGATGCTCTACAGGTATCTCTGAAGGTGTTAGTTGAGTTAGTATGGATCAAGACTGGGATTTGTCACTCCGTATGACGGAGAGGTATCTCGGGGCCCACTCGCTAATACAACATCACACACCAGCCTTGCAAGCAATGTAACTTAGTGTAAGTTGCGGGATCTTGTATTACGGAACGAGTAAAGAGACTTGCCGGTAAACGAGATTGAAACAGGTATGCGGATACCGACGATCGAATCTCGGGCAAGTAACATACCGAAGGACAAAGGGAATGACATACGGGATTATACGAATCCTTGGCACTGAGGTTCAAACGATAAGATCTTCGTAGAATATGTAGGATCCAATATGGGCATCCAGGTCCTGCTATTGGATATTGACCGAGGAGTCTCTCGGGTCATGTCTACATAGTTCTCGAACCCGCAGGGTCTGCACACTTAAGGTTCGACGTTGTTTTATGCGTATTTGAGTTATATGGTTGGTTACCGAATGTTGTTCGGAGTCCCGGATGAGATCACGGACGTCACGAGGGTTTCCAGAATGGTCCGGAAACGAAGATTGATATATAGGATGACCTCATTTGATTACCGGAAGGTTTTTGGAGTTACCGGGAATGTACCGGAAATGACGAATGGGTTCCGGGAGTTCACCGGGGGGGGGGGGGCAACCCACCCCGGGGAAGCCCATAGGCTTTGGGGAGACACACCAGCCCTTAGTGGGCTGGTGGGACAGCCCCAAGTGGGCCTATGCGCCAAGAAAAAGAAATCAAAGGAAAAAGAAAAAAAAAGAGGGAGGAAGTGGGAAGGGAGAGGGACTCCTCCCACCAAACCAAGTCCAACTCGGTTTGGGGGGGGGGAGTCCTCCCCCCTTTGGCTCGGCCGACCCCTTGAGGGTCCCTTGGACCCCAAGGCAAGGTCCCCCTCCCTCCTCCTATATATATGGAGCTTTTAGGGCAGATTTGAGACAACTTTCTCACGGCTGCCCGACCACATACCTCCATAGTTTTTCCTCTAGATCGCGTTTCTGCGGAGCTCGGGCGGAGCCCTGCTGAGACAAGATCATCACCAACCTCCGGAGCGCAGTCACGCTGCCGGAGAACTCTTCTACCTCTCCGTCTCTCTTGCTGGATCAAGAAGGCCGAGATCATCATCGAGCTGTACGTGTGCTGAACGCGGAGGTGCCGTCCGTTCGGTACTAGATCGTGGGACTGATCGCGGGATTGTTCGTGGGGCGGATCGAGGGACATGAGGACGTTCCACTACATCAACCGTGTTCCCTAACGCTTCTGATGTACGATGTACAAGGGTACGTAGATCACTCATCCCCTCTCGTAGATGGACATCACCATGATAGGTCTTCGTGCGGGTAGGAAATGTTTTGTTTCCCATGCGACGTTCCCCAACACGCCGTTGGCGGTGCCTCGACATTAGCCGAGCTCGACGCCATCACGGTAACTATAAGCCTCGGCCGATGACTTCATCTCCTTGCCTTTTTGACTAGGCATCCCTGACGCCCTACATGTTTTCGCAGGGCGCCGCCAACGTTCCATGCACTCTCCTGCACTTTGTCGACGGCGAGTTGATCGATGTCGCCAAGGCCAAAATCGTTGAACCGGGCAACCGCGTGTTCCACGGTAATCCGATGCCACCCACCGTGTATAGGGTTCAACTGATTCAGGTGCTGCGGGGCTGCGACGACTTGTTACCTATGTATCGACCCGTTGGGGCCAACGAAGATGATGTGATGACCCTCAGCGCCTTCTTAAACTGGTCCATGCTTTGGCCGAAGAGCCAGACTCGTTTGGGGGCGGGGGACACCACCACACAGACAACACCGCCAGTCGTGCCAGCGCCAAGCCATGGCAAGACCGCCGCAACGCTACCGCCATCAGCTGATCCAGACATGCATATGGCACAGGATCCGGACGATGACGACGATACAATTTCCAACATCGATAAGTACATCAACGAACATGGGTACGGTGACGATGATGCCTTGTTCGGGCCTCCTTCTCAAGAACCCAACCGTGCAAAAGACGATGGCGATCTAGGTGGTACCGCGGAAAAACCAAATTTCAACACGTGTCGGCTGTTCAGTTCTCAGGAGACGCCTCCAGCTCCTGCCTTCACCGAGACTCAAATAGCCGAGGTGCGAAATATTATCAGCCCCAACACACTCAAGAAGGTGGTCTCTGAACAGAACTCGAACCCATTACAGCAGAAGAAGCAGAAGGGACGGAAAAGAAAAACTAACAAGGGTGTGAGCCAGCCGGCACCGAGTATGATCCGTGCTCAGGACGGGCCACCAATATCTAAGGATATTGAGAGGAGGGTGCATGTGGCGGGTAGGCCGATGCTACCGAATAATATGCTCAATGCTGCAACCGGTGCTTTGCGGAGTCTGCATGACGCAGTTCTTTATATGGAGAAGCGACGTCTCTCCGAGAATGATGGGGCTTACCCGGTTTTCGTGGCCAAGGTGACATAGGGCAAGGGATTTGTTGATAGCAACATCAAGCGTATGATCGTCCTGTGGTTTGATGACATCTTCGCTATGCTTAACCTTTATCCCCTGCACTACACCTTCATTCGGCTATTTTCGCTCAGTATGGAGATGCAGATCATTAGAGACAAGACCCCGGACATCGTGATAGTCGACCCCTTCTACATGCGTGCCAAGCTCTTGGATGGCGCTGGGGACCGGCAAGTCGCGAGTTCATACCTCGAAGGCGTCATTCTCGCGAACGCAGATAAGGATAACTTCCTCGTGCCTTACTTTTCTGAGTAAGTCATCCCCTCATCGCCCCGTAACATATGATTTCTTAGATTTCGATCGCTCTTTTTTTTCTAATATTCCATGTTTTGTGCAGTGACACACATTGCACACTCATCCTCTTAAGCCCGAAATATTCCATGGCCACGTATTTCAACTCGGTCCGTCAGTCGAAGAAAGACTACACAAATATCAAGAAAGTTCTTGATACTGTCCTCCCCGGCTACGCCAAATCTGGAGCACCTTCAGGAGGCCAATTCTTAGGTATGGCAAGAACGTGTTCACCCATGTAACGACGTTCCCCTATGTCAAGCAGCCGCCTGACAGTCAGAAGGATGCCTACTACGCCCTCCATCAC
Organism: Hordeum vulgare subsp. vulgare; assembly: GCF_904849725.1. Taxonomy (NCBI): domain Eukaryota; kingdom Viridiplantae; phylum Streptophyta; class Magnoliopsida; order Poales; family Poaceae; genus Hordeum; species Hordeum vulgare. The sequence continues at coordinate 1,932,061 of NC_058521.1, read as the reverse complement.
ATGGGGGCGATCATACGGGACCAGCATCACCTATGCTACCAAATGATCTCAAAGATTGGACCGCACGCTTGTCGGCAATCCAGGACAAGGATATCAGACAAGAATTCTTTCGCATCCAGTCAGAGTTGGCGGAAATCATCTATCAAGATGTCCTTGCTAGATAGGGGCAGTTCTACCTAAACTGTCCACCGTCGAACAGTGATATTGCACAACGCTACAAATGCAGGCTGACAACGACCCCACATTCATGACCATCATGAAAGACGGCAGCTTCATCCATGCTCCGGTCCCTGAGTCGAGTCGAAAGTACTGATGCTATGTTGTAATTAAACTTTAATGAACTTGTATGTCTCTTTAGTTTGGACAGTCGTTGAACTTATATGTGTAGTCGATGCTATTTATTACTAGGACCATGAATCGTGCTATTAATGTGTTGCTTTTGTTTGTCTAGTACATAGAGATGCTGTCGTATGTCGTGTACAAGGGTGAGGTTCCCAGAGTCTATGACGACTGGGAGGAGTGTCGGAGACAGGTTCACCGTTTCAGCGGTAACAGTTACAAAGGGTACACCACTAGGGCGAAGGCGGAAGCTAGATACGCGCGCTATCTAGCGGGAGAGAGGAGGGAGCGGAGGAGGAACCGGATGAAGATCAGTTTCATCACGATGATGATCATCGTGACCGCAACCCTCTTCTATGTGATGGTAGTTTAGATATCGACTTGTAATGTGAAGACAAACTCGCTACTCGTGAGACTTGTAATGTTCTAACTTTGTTCGTTATTTTGAATTCGGAGACTAATATGATGAATTGTATTCGGAGACCAATCTTCTATTGTATTCGATAAATCTGCTGTTTATATATATGTTGTGCTATTTATATTATGTGCTATTATGTATATTTTAACGTGTATAAATATCAGAAAAGAAAAAAAATCCTAATATTCATAGTAGTGGCGCACCTACAGGAGGTGCGCCATTAGTATCTGGGATAGTAATGGCGCACCAGGTGATGCGCCATTATTGTCTTGGATAGTAATGGTGCACCAGGTGGTGCGCCACTATTATGTATATTAACAGTGGCGCACCGGGGGTGCACCATTACTATTTATTAGTAGTGGTGTGATAATAATGGCACACCATATTGCGCCATTAATAGCTAAAGTGGGTGCGCCACTAGTAGGCCTTTTTCTAGTAGTGAGGCTAGCACAAAAGATACAACGATCGAACGAGGCGAGGCCTCCTGCCTGGGAACCTCCTAACTACTCTTGGTGTTCAGCGGCCTCCACGTAGTAGTAGGCACCGTCGGGGTAGCAGTCGTCGTCGGCGGGAACCTCCATCTCCTGGGCTCCATCATCTGGTCGGAGCAACGGATCAAGGGGCAAAGGGGAAGCAAAGCAACGATGAGTACTGGTCCAAAGTACTCGCAAGTCTTACATCAAAACTATTCTAAGTATGCATCAGTATCAAAGAAGGGGGTTGGTTATATGTGGATTGACTGTAGCAATGCGAGAATAGAGAGAGAAGGCCTAGTCCTATCGAAGACTATCATCTTCAGGGGCTTGCAGCAATAGACGAGAGTAGAACAGGTGTAACACAATTAATTAGTCATATTGTTGCAGCAGTATTAAAGTGAGGTCATGCCTAAAGATCCTCCCTCGACTCCCTGCGAGGAAGCGATCCCGGGGCAACTAATTCCAGTTAAGTAACAGTTGTAGTTGTATAAGATCAGGGCACAACTCCAAGTCGTCCTGTAACCGTGGACACGGCTATTCCAATAGATAAGTTCTTCCCTGCAGGGGTGCACAACATATTCCCCGATGCACTCTGGCCGGACACACTTTTCTGGGTCCTGCCCGGCCTCGGAATATCAACACGTCACTATTTTCAAAATATTCCACTTCCCCAGGAAGAGAAAACCTGTGGTAATGAATAAGAAGGTTATGGTAAAAGTGTTGAAATTATATCATTTCCACATATAAGTTGGTGGAGGAGCTACATATTGCTGTAGAGATAACTTCGGAAGCAAGAAATGAAGCGGGACTACTAGCATATGTCGATTTTTCTATTTCAAAAACTTTTTATTTTCACATAAGAGAAAATATACCGTGATGGACCGAAACAATATGAGTAGTATTACAAATTGTCCGATTTCCACATGTAAGTCGTTGTGTGAGATATACTAATGCAACGCTAACTACTCTTGAATATTGAAATGATGGAAAGGCGAGTGGAATATGTCGAGATGCTATATAAATATGTTTTCATTTTCACATGAAGTGAAAATCTAGAGTGATGAATCAAAAGAGTACGAAAATGGTGCTAAAGATGTATGATTCCTATATAAGGGGAGCCACATACTGCTGCAGAGACTAATCCCGAAGCATGAAATGAAGGAAAGGTTGTTGTAATGTGACTTCTACCCTGTTTTAAAAATGTATCAGTTTACAGGGTAGGGAAATTTACAGTAATGGATAAAAAGGTTATGTAAATATGCTAAAATTATATCATTTGTACAAATATGTTTTTGGATGAGCTACAAACTGCTGCACATACAACTTTGACGTCCACAAATGAAGCAGTACTAATAGCATATGTCAATTTCGCTATTTAAGCAACTTTTCAGTCTCATAGAAGAGAAAATATACCATGATGGATCGAAATTATACAAAACATATTACAAATTGTCCGATTTCCACATGTAAGTTGTTGTTTGAGGTACATCATGCAACAAAAATTACCCTGTAATAATGAAATGGTCGAAAGGCAACTGTTCTCTGTGGACGATGCCATATAATATATTTTTCAGTTTTAGGCGAACGGAAATTTAAAGTGACAAATTAAGATGATGCGAAAATGATGCTAGTGATGTATAATTCCTACATAAGGCGGAGCCACATACTGCTGCATAGAGTAGTGGTCAACTATGAAATGAAGAAAATGATGTCGTAATATGGCGACTACCCTATTTGAAAAATATTCCACTTCCCCGGGAAGAGAAAATTATAGTAATAAATAAAACAGTTACGAGAAAAGTGTTGAAATTATATCATTTCCACATATAAGTTGTTGGAGGAGCTACATATTGTTGTAGAGACAACTCCGGAAGCAAGAAATGAAGTGGGACTACTAGCATATGTTGATTTGTCTATTTAAACAACCTTTTATGTTCACATAAGAGAAAATATACGATGATGGACCGAAACAATACGAATAATATAACAAATTGTCCGATTTTCACATGTAAGTTATTGTGTGAGTTATATAATGAAACGGTACCTACTATTGAAAATTGAAATGAAGGAAAGGCGAGTGGAATATGTCGAGATGATATATAAATAAGTTTTCATTTGCAGATGAAGTGAAAATCTAGAGTGATGAATCCAGAGGGTGCGAAAATGGTGCTAAAGATGTATGATTCCTATATAAGTGGAGCCAGATACTGCTGCAAAGACTAATCCAGAAGCATGAAATGAAGGAAAGGTTGTTGTAATATAACTTATATCCTATTTGAAAAATGTTTCAGTTTACATGGTAGGGAAATTTACAGTAATGAATGAAAAGGTTATGAAAATGTGCTAAAATTATGTCATTTCTACAAATAAGTTTTTGGAGGAGCTACATACTGCTGCAGAGACAACTTTGACAGCAACAAATGAAGCAGGATTGATAGCATATGTCGATTTCGATATTTAAACAACTTTTCAGTTTCACAGAAGTGAAAAATATACCATGATGGTTCGAAATGGTACAAAACATATTTTACAAATTCTCCGATTTCCACATGTAAGTTGTTGTTTGAGGTACATAACACAACAAAAACTACCCTGTAATAAAGAAATGGTCGAAAAGCTACTGTTATATATCGACGATATCATATAAAAATTAATTTTCAGTTTTGGATGAACGGAAATCTAAAGTGAGAGATTAAGATGATGGGAAAATTATGCTGATGACGTATAATCCTACATAAGGCGTAGCCACATACTGCTGCACAGAGTAGTGGCAAACTATGAAATGAAGAAAATGATGTCGTAATATGGCGACTACCCTATTTGAAAAATATTCCACTTCCCCGGGAAGAGAAAAACTATAGCAATGAATAAAACGGTTACGAGTAAAGTGTTGAAATTATATCATTTCCGCATATAAGTTGTTGGAGGAGCTACATATTGCTATAGAGACAACTTCAGAAGCAAGAAATTAAGAGGGACTACTAGCATATATCGATTTGTCTATTTAAACAACTTTTTATTTTCACATAAGAAAAAATATACCATCATGGACCGAAACAATACGAATAATATTATAAATTGTCTGATTTTCACATGTAAGTAATTGTGTGAGGTATATAATGCAACGATAATTACCCTTGAAAATTGAAATATGGAAAGGCGAGTGGAATATGTCGAGATGATATATAAATAAGTTTTCATTTTCACATTAAGTGAAATTCTAGAGTGATGAATCAAGTGGGTGCGGAAATGGTGCTAAAGATGTATGATACCTATATAAGAGGAGCCAGATACTGCTGCACAGACTAATCCCAAAGCATGAAATGAAGGAAAGGTTGTTGTAATATAACTTATATCCTATTTGAAAAATATTTCAGTTTACACGGTAGGGAAATTTACAGTAATGAATGAAAAGGTTATGAAAATGTGCTAAAATTATGTCATTTGTAAAAATAAATTTTTGGAGGAGCTACATACTGCTGCAGAGACAACTTTGATAGCAACAAATGAAGCAGGATTGGTAGCATATGTCGATTTCGATATTTAAACAACTTTTCAGTTTCACAGAAGTGAAAAATATACCATGATGGTTCGAAATGGTACAAAACATATTACAAATTGTCCGATTTTCACATGTAAGTTGTTGTTTGAGGTACATAACGCAACAAAAACTACCCTGTAATAAAGAAATGGTCGAAAGGGTACTCTTATCTATCGATGGTATCATATAAATTAATTTTCAGTTTTAGACGAACGGAAATCTAAAATGACAGATTAAGATGATGCAAAAAAATGATGCTGATGACGTATAATCCTACATAAGGCGGAGCCACATAATTCTGCACAGAGTAGTGGCAAACTATGAAATGAAGAAAATGATGTCGTAATACGGCGACTACCCTATTTGAAAAACATTCCACTTCCCCGGGAAGAGAAAAACTATAGTAATGAAAAAAACGGTTATGAGAAAAGTGTTGAAATTATATCATTTCCACATATAAGTTGTTGGAGGAGCTACATATTGCTGTAGAGACAACTTCGGAAGCAAGAAATGAAGCGGGACTAATAGCATATGTCGATTTGTCTATTTAAACAACTTTTTATATTCACATCAGAGAAAATATACCATGATGGACCAAAACAATATGAATAATATTACAAATTGTGCGATTTCGACATGTAAGTCATTGTGTGAGTTATATAATGCACGGTAACTACTCTTGAAAATTAATTTGATGGAAAGGCGAGTGGAATATGTCGATATGATATATAAATAAGTTTTCATTTGCAGATGAAGTGAAAATCTAGGATGATGAATCAAGAGGGTGCGAAAATGGTGTTAAAGATGTATGATTCCTATATAAGAGGAGCCATATACTGCTGTAGAGACTAATCCAGAAGCATGAAATGAAGAAAAGGTTGTTGTAATATGACTTCTATCCTATTTGAAAAATGTTTCAGTTTACACGGTAGGGAAATTTATAATAATGAATGAAAAGGTTATGAAAATGTGCTAAAATTATATCATTTGTACAAATAATTTTTGGAGGAGCTACATACTGCTGCAGAGACAACTTTGACAGCAACAAATGAAGAAGGACTGATAGCATATGTCGATTTCGCTATTTAAACAACTTTTTAGTTTCATAGAAGTGAAAAATATACTATGATGGTTCGAAATGGGACAAAACATATTTTACAAATTCTCCGATTTCCACACGTAAGTTGTTGTTTGAGGTACATAACGCAACAAAAACTACCCTGTAATAAAGAAATGGTCGAAAGGATACTGTTATATATCGACAATATCATATAAATTAATTTTTAGTTTTAGACGAACGGAAATCTAAAGTGACAGATTAAGATGATGCGAAAATGATGCTAATGATGTATAATTCATACATAAGGCGGAGCGACATACTGCTGCACAGAGTAGTGGCAAACTATGAAATGAAGAAAATGATGTCGTAATATGGCGATTACCCTATTTTCAAAATATTCCACTTCCCCAGGAAGAGAAAACCTGTGGTAATGAATAAGAAGGTTATGGTAAAAGTGTTGAAATTATATCATTTCCACATATAAGTTGGTGGAGGAGCTACATATTGCTGTAGAGATAACTTCGGAAGCAAGAAATGAAGCGGGACTACTAGCATATGTCGATTTTTCTATTTCAAAACCTTTTTATTTTCACATAAGAGAAAATATACCGTGATGGACCGAAACAATATGAGTAGTATTACAAATTGTCCGATTTCCACATGTAAGTCGTTGTGTGAGATATACTAATGCAACGCTAACTACTCTTGAATATTGAAATGATGGAAAGGCGAGTGGAATATGTCGAGATGCTATATAAATATGATTTCATTTTCACATGAAGTGAAAATCTAGAGTGATGAATCAAAAGAGTACGAAAATGGTGCTAAAGATGTATGATTCCTATATAAGGGGAGCCACATACTGCTGCAGAGACTGATCCCGAAGCATGAAATGAAGGAAAGGTTGTTGTAATGTGACTTCTACCCTGTTTTAAAAATGTATCAGTTTACAGGGTAGGGAAATTTACAGTAATGGATAAAAAGGTTATGTAAATATGCTAAAATTATATCATTTGTACAAATATGTTTTTGGATGAGCTAGAAACTGATGCACATACAACTTTGACGTCCACAAATGAAGCAGTACTAATAGCATATGTCAATTTCGCTATTTAAGCAACTTTTCAGTTTCATAGAAGAGAAAATATACCATGATGGATCGAAATTATACAAAACATATTACAAATTGTCCAATTTCCACATGTAACTTGTTGTTTGAGGTACATCATGCAACAAAAATTACCCTGTAATAATGAAATGGTCGAAAGGCAACTGTTCTCTGTGGACGATGCCATATAATATATTTTTCAGTTTTAGGCGAACGGAAATTTAAAGTGATAAATTAAGATGATGCGAAAATAATGCTAGTGATGTATAATTCCTACATAAGGCGGAGCCACATACTGCTGCATAGAGTAGTGGTCAACTATGAAATGAAGAAAATGATGTCGTAATATGGCGACTACCCTATTTGAAAAATATTCCACTTCCCCGGGAAGAGAAAATTATAGTAATAAATAATACAGTTACGAGAAAAGTGTTAAAATTATATCATTTCCACATATAAGTTGTTGGAGGAGCTACATATTGTTGTAGAGACAACTTCGGAAGCAAGAAATGAAGTGGGACTACTAGCATATGTTGATTTGTCTATTTAAACAACCTTTTATGTTCACATAAGAGAAAATATACGATGATGGACCGAAACAATATGAATAATATTACAAATTGTCCGATTTTCACATGTAAGTTATTGTGTGAGTTATATAATGCAACGGTAACTACTCTTGAAAATTGAAATGAAGGAAAGGCGAGTGGAATATGTCGAGATGATATATAAATAAGTTTTCATTTGCAGATGAAGTGAAAATCTAGAGTGATGAATCAAGAGGGTGCGATAATGGTGCTAAAGATGTATGATTCCTATATAAGTGGAGCCAGATACTGCTGCAAAGACTAATCCAGAAGCATGAAATGAAGGAAAGGTTGTTGTAATATAACTTATATCCTATTTGAAAAATGTTTCAGTTTACATGGTAGGGAAATTTACAGTAATGAATGAAAAGGTTATGAAAATGTGCTAAAATTATGTCATTTCTACAAATAAGTTTTTGGAGGAGCTACATACTGCTGCAGAGACAACTTTGACAGCAACAAATGAAGCAGGATTGATAGCATATGTCGATTTCAATATTTAAACAACTTTTCAGTTTCACAGAAGTGAAAAATATACCATGATGGTTCGAAATGGTACAAAATATATTTTACAAATTCTCCGATTTCCACATGTAAGTTGTTGCTTGAGGTACATAACACAAGAAAAACTACCCTGTAATAAAGAAATGATCGAAAGGCTACTGTTATATATCGACGATATCATATAAAAATTAATTTTCAGTTTTAGACGAACGGAAATCTAAAGTGACAGATTAAGATGATGGGAAAATTATGCTGATGACGTATAATCCTACATAAGGCGTAGCCACATACTGCTGCACAGAGTAGTGGCAAACTATGAAATGAAGAAAATGATGTCGTAATATGGCGACTACCCTATTTGAAAAATATTCCACTTCCCCGAGAAGAGAAAAACTATTGTAATGAATAAAACGGTTACGAGTAAAGTGTTGAAATTATATCATTTCCGCATATAAGTTGTTGGAGGAGCTACATATTGCTATAGAGACAACTTCAGAAGCAAGAAATTAAGCGGGACTACTAGCATATATCGATTTGTCTATTTAAACAACTTTTTATTTTCACATAAGAGAAAATATACCATCATGGACCGAAACAATACGAATAATATTATAAATTGTCTGATTTTCACATGCAAGTCATTGTGTGAGGTATATAATGCAACGATAACTACCCTTGAAAATTGAAATATGGAAAGACGAGTGGAATATGTCGAGATGATATATAAATAAGTTTTCATTTTCACATTAAGTGAAATTCTAGAGTGATGAATCAAGTGGGTGCGAAAATGGTGCTAAAGATGTATGATACCTATATAAGAGGAGCCAGATACTGCTGCACAGACTAATCCCAAAGCATGAAATGAAGGAAAGGTTGTTGTAATATAACTTATATCCTATTTGAAAAATATTTCAGTTTACACGGTAGGGAAATTTACAGTAATGAATGAAAAGGTTATGAAAATGTGCTAAAATTATGTCATTTGTATAAATAAATTTTTGGAGGAGCTACATACTGCTGCAGAGACAACTTTGATAGCAACAAATGAAGCAGGATTGGTAGCATATGTCGATTTCGATATTTAAACAACTTTTCAGTTTCACAGAAGTGAAAAATATACCATGATGGTTCGAAATGGTACAAAACATATTACAAATTGTCCGATTTTCACATGTAAGTTGTTGTTTGAGGTACATAACGCAACAAAAACTACCCTGTAATAAAGAAATGGTCGAAAGGGTACTGTTATCTATCGATGGTATCATATAAATTAATTTTCAGTTTTAGACGAACGGAAATCTAAAGTGACAGATTAAGATGATGCGAAAAATGATGCTGATAACGTATAATCCTACATAAGGCGGAGCCACATACTTCTGCACAGAGTAGTGGCAAACTATGAAATGAAGAAAATGATGTCGTAATATGGCGACTACCCTATTTGAAAAACATTCCACTTCCCCGGGAAGAGAAAAACTATAGTAATGAAAAAAAACGGTTACGAGAAAAGTGTTGAAATTATATCATTTCCACATATAAGTTGTTGGAGGAGCTACATATTGCTGTAGAGACAACTTCGGAAGCAAGAAATGAAGCGAGACTAATAGCATATGTCGATTTGTCTATTTAAACAACTTTTTATATTCACATCAGAGAAAATATACCATGATGGACCGAAACAATATGAATAATATTACAAATTGTGCGATTTCGACATGTAAGTCATTGTGTGAGTTATATAATGCACGGTAACTACTCTTGAAAATTAATTTGATGGAAAGGCGAGTGGAATATGTCGATATGATATATAAATAAGTTTTCATTTGCAGATGAAGTGAAAATCTAGGATGATGAATCAAGAGGGTGCGAAAATGGTGCTAAAGATGTATGATTCCTATATAAGAGGAGCCATATACTGCTGCAGAGACTAATCCAGAAGCATGAAATGAAGAAAAGGTTGTTGTAATATGACTTCTATCCTATTTGAAAAATGTTTCAGTTTACACGGTAGGGAAATTTATAATAATGAATGAAAAGGTTATCAAAATGTGCTAAAATTATATCATTTGTACAAATAATTTTTGGAGGAGCTACATACTGCTGCAGAGACAACTTTGACAGCAACAAATGAAGAAGGACTGATAGCAGATGTCGATTTCGCTATTTAAACAACTTTTTAGTTTCATAGAAGTGAAAAATATACCATGATGGTTCGAAATGGGACAAAACATATTTTACAAATTCTCCGATTTCCACATGTAAGTTGTTATTTGAGGTACATAACGCAACAAAAACTACCCTGTAATAAAGAAATGGTCGAAAGGCTACTGTTATATATCGACAATATCATATAAATTAATTTTTAGTTTTAGACGAACGGAAATCTAAAGTGACAGATTAAGATGATGCGAAAATGATGCTAATGATGTATAATTCATACATAAGGCGGAGCGACATACTGCTGCACATAGTAGTGGCAAACTATGAAATGAAGAAAATGATGTCGTAATATGGCGATTATCCTATTTTCAAAATATTCCACTTCCCCAGGAAGAGAAAACCTGTGGTAATGAATAAGAAGGTTATGGTAAAAGTGTTGAAATTATATCATTTCCACATATAAGTTGATGGAGAAGCTACATATTGCTGTAGAGATAACTTCGGAAGCAAGAAATGAAGCGGGACTACTAGCATATGTCGATTTTCCTATTTCAAAAACTTTTTATTTTCAAACAAGAGAAAATATACCGTGATGGATGTGACGCCCCGGGAAAATTAAGCTACAATAATCACACACTAATTCTCCCACGTCATCAAGTTTATCTAAAATAAGTTGTCACTTAAATAAAAGCAAAGCAATTATCATATCTAATTAAAAGTCAAATGAGGGAAGTTTCGAATGCAAAAATAAAAATGTCCGATGAGTTACAAATATTCCCAAATGATTTGTGAAGTTGAATCATGCATTTTTAGAAATGATTTAGAGCCTCTAAATGAATAAAACATAAACTATAAAAAAATTAACTAAAAAGAAAAAAAAATACAAATCCCACCGGCCCAACTGGGCCACCGACCCAGCAGGCCGGCCCACGCAGCCAACCACCAGGCCCCCCCCGCGCCCCCTCCCACTAAACCCTAGCCCCTCCCCTCGCTACTCCCTCCCCCCCTGGGCGCCGCCACGCCCCCCCACTCCCCCGTGACCACCCACCCCACCGACAGGAGCCCCACCCCTCCCTCTCGGTCCCCCCCCCCCGCGCCAGATCGCCCACGACCCCCTCTCCCTCCCCACGACCCTCGCCACCCACCTCGGCTCCCCTCCCGTCGCCCCCTGCCTCCCGCCGGCGAGCCCGCCTCTCCACCGCCTCCTACCTCCCGCGGCGAGCCCCCCCTCACGGCCACCTCCTCCCGCCGGCGGCCTCCTCCCCCCCACGGCCTCCTTCCTCCCGCCGGCGGCCTCCTCCCCCCACGGCCTCCTCCCTCCCGCGGCCTCCACCCCCCCTCGGCCTCCACCCCGCCGGCAGGGGCCCCGGCCACCTCGGCCCCCCTCTCACGGCCTCCCTTCCGACGGCCTAACCTCCCCCGGCGCCCCCCCTCTCACGGCCTCCTCCTCCCCCGGCGAGCCCCTCCTCCTCCCCGCGGCGAGCCCCGGCCGCCCCTCGGCCTCCTCCTCCCCGCGGCGAGCCCCGGCCCCCGTTGGCCATCTCCCGCTCGGTCCGGGAGGGACCGGGCAGGGAGACATCACCAACTCACCGGATCCGACCGGCTCCCCCTCGCCGGCACGTCACCACCATCGTCATCCGTCACCGTCACCGCCTCCACGCCGTCTCCACCGTCACCTTCGTGCGAACTCCGGCTTCACCGGGCCGTCACGTCACCGTCGGTGAGCCCCTCCTCGGGCTCCTCCCACCTTGTCGTTCTCCTCGACGTCCCGGTTCCGTTCCGGCAAACGGGGCCTCGATCCGTCGACGGTGGACTCCGGTAGGAGGATTTGAGTGTTTGGTTCCTCTAGGTTGTGTTAGCAGAGAGAGTTCTCTGTCTGTTAACAGAGAGAGAGATGAGTGTTGAGAGCTTTTGAGAGAAAAGAAATAAAATCAAATGTTGTATTCCGTATTATGTATGTATGTATGTATTCGGTACCCGTATTATGTATGTGTTTGCGTATATTGGCATGTGGAGAGATACGACATTTGTATGGTTATTTATTTGTGATTAAAATGTGTAAATGGCCTAGGGTCACTTACCGGTGGGGCCAATGCACCCGCTGTCTATGACACGGAGGCCCCACGCGAGAGTTAATATAAATTATAAAAATAATGTTTTTCTTAAATAAATAAATAAATAGATATAATAATTAATTAATGAGTTAATGAATTAGTTAAATAAATATATAAGTTAATCTGTTAATTAGAATAATTAATTAACATAATTAGAGTATGACACGTGGGTCCCTCGTTGAATTAATCTGATTAATAAATAATTAATCTTAATAAAAACTTGTGCCTATGACGTTTGGGACCCGCTGGTTAGTTGACCAGTCAAACGTTGATGTCAGCCTGACATCGCGATGATGTCATAATAGGATTTTATTAAATCATTTAAATCTGTTTTTTTAATTCCTAAATAATTAATAAAACTTTGAAAATTAATATTAAATAATCCGTAAGTCAGATCAAAATAATTTTAACATGAAAGTTGATCAGCAAAACGAGACGAACCCGGATACACGGCCCGTTCGTCTGTCACGCGTCCCTAGCATAGAAAACATGGAACTTTTCCATCGTTTCCAGTATAACCGGTAGTAGCCCGAGACCCGGAAAATATCGTCAGATATTCTTCCGACCCGTCTGTGACCGATGTTGCTGCGTTAGCTCATGTCTAGCCTGCATATTTTCCATGTCATGCTTTGTGTTGCATCGGTGCTATTATTTATTGTTTCTTCCCCCTCTTCTTACCGGTAGACCCCGAGACTGACGCTGCTGCCGGGTACATCTACGACCCTGCCGATCAGTCCTTTGCCGCAGAGCAGCAAGGCAAGCAAACTCCCCTTGATCATTCCTATATCGCCTATGTCTTTCTTCCTACTTCTTGCATTAGTATTTTGCTACTGTTGTAGTTAGCTCCTATATCTGATGCATAGCCTGTTTTTGATGAACTGCTACTTTCAGTCCTGTGCTTTTAATATGCTTAGTATAGGTGGAGCAGTCATCCCCTCTGACCCCGTAGATCAGTTGCCCCACTTGTTTTCAAATCTCGATCTCTGATCGACGAGCCAGGCCCGACACAGCACATTCACCCCCTTCGTTGTACGACGCTACAGAGATACTATCGGGTACCGAGGGTGACACCTCGCTAAGTACTCCTGATGATATCTCTGTAGTATAGCTAGTCGGTCGTGGTTATCGAGGGTGATTCCTCTTTCACCAATCCCGATGACGCCTCTGTCCCGCAACCCCGCGAGTGTGGGACCCCCGAGGGTGATTCCTCTAAGCCCACCTTGACGGGTACATCGTTCGGAATCCAACGAGGGTGATACCTCGGATTCCCCCGATGTTACAACCACACAGTTACTCGACCATGTTACTGGGATCTTCGGTGATTAGTTGTAAGACGGGTGGATTCCCGCGAGACCGTGTTGTTGGCCTAATTAAAATGTTAATGGATTTGGGTATTTGATCTGGGTTGGTCGGAGACCTTTTCGCACTAACCGGCTACGCGGGAAGAATTATGGGTACTCGGCGTCGCGGTATCAGCCGAAGCTTTTCAGATGCCAGCAGTGTAGCGGCGCGCGCCCGAGTGGTCCCGAGATGCATCGCGCTTGTGATTAAGGGATGCTAGGACTGACGTCGGCTGCCCACGCCACGTGCAGGAGCGTGAAGGGGAACTGGGCCCATGAACCCTTTGTGCTTAGGATTTAGACCGGCGGGCTGGCCTCTCTAATTAGTCTTAGGTGGGGCTGCGACGTGTCGATATTCCGAGGCCGGGCAAGACCCAGAAAAGTATGTCCGGCCAGAGTGTTATCGAGCGTGACGGGACATGTGGTGCACCCCTGCAGGGATGAAAATTAACTATTCGGATAGCCGTGTCCACGGTTACAGGACGACTTGGAGTTGTGCCCCGATCTTATACAACTACAATTGTTACTTAACTGGAATTAGTTTGCCTCGGGATTGCTTCCTCGCAGGGAGTCGAGGGAGGATCTTTAGGCGTGACCTCACTTTAATATTGCTGCAACAATATGACTATTATGTGTTACCCCTGTTCTACTCTCGTCTATTGCTGCAAGACCCTGAAGATGCTAGTCTTCGATAGGACTAGGCCTTCTCTCTCTGTTCTCGCATTGCTGCAGTCAGTCCACATATAACCCCCTTCTTTGATACTGATGCATAATTAGAATAGTTCTGATGTAAGACTTGCGAGTACTTTGGATGAGTACTCACCGCTGCTTTGCTCCCCCCTTGTTCCCTTGATCCGTTTGCTGCGACCAGATGATGAAGCCCAGGAGATGGAGGTCCCCGCCGCCGACGACTGCTACCCCGACGGTGCCTACTACTACGTGGAGGCCGCTGATGATCAGGAGTAGTTAGGAGGTTCCCAGGCAGGAGGCCTCGCCTCGTTCGATCGTTGTATCTTTTGTGCTAGCCTTCTCTAAGGCACCCCATGTTTTATGTCTGTACTCAGATATTTGTTGCTTTCGCTGACTCGTTTGCTTATCGAGCTTTCGTATTCTAGCCCTCGAGGCCCCTGGCTTGTAATATGAAGCTGATGTTATTTTATTTGTGTCTAGAGTTGTGTTGTGATATCACCCCGTGAGTCCTTGGGTTTGATCGTACGCATTTGCGTGTTTGATTAGCGTACGATAAGCCGAGGGCGTCACAAGTTGGTATCAGAGCCAACTGCCTGTAGGTAGTCCCCTTTCCAACTCCTTGGCCGAAGTTGAGTCTAGTGTTTGAAAAACTTTACTAACACTGATGTTGTGGCTTACGGGCCCACATCTCAATTGGGTGGTATTAGTATCTTTTACTCCTTTCCTATACTCTGGGCTCTACTCTCTCTTCTCTTTCGGGTTAAATATTTTACTAACTCTAACATTAGGTTCTCGTAAATATTTCATCCCGAAGAGCCCCGTATTCCAGACGATGGCTTTATCCCTTAGAAGAACTGCAGTTACTCTTCGATGTCCTCTTGAGCTGTTGTGCTCATTGTTTCTGCAATTTCCCCTTCCTTCGTCAACCACTACGGATGACTACATACAAATGTCGTTCATACTTTTTTTCTCCAATTTCTCTTGTTTACGAGATGCAACGAATTATTTTATCGGGGATTCGTCCATCATCAGTTGTCATGGGTTTCGAAAGTTCTTCGACTTACTATTCGGTCTTCCGAAATCCTCCGTAGCCTAACATTCATGGCCTTTCTCACGTGCTTGCATTATGGTTAAATCCATATTTCTAGCAGCATTCATTAAAATCCTTTGTGATTTCCCTGTGATCTGATTGATTCTACCTTTCTGTGAATGCACACGATCATCTGTTGTGGCTCATAAATTATCTATCGGCTCAGACGTCCTTCCAGACAGAGCTGGTTCTCGACAAATCAATTTTTATTGGTTGTCCATCTAAATCTATTCAACTTGTATTTGATCGGAGGATCTGATTATGATACACCAACCTGGAAATCATAATTCCTTTGATGATTAAGTATCGATATTTTTCAGATGTTCTATAATCCGATGCCTTGCGTTTTCCCCCCTAGGATTGAGTACCGGTACTCACATCAAATCATTTGTGGATTGCCACACTCATTTGAGTTATTATCCGACGTCATCCTTTGCTTTAGAAAATTCTTGTGATTGCTTCCCCTGACACATGATGCCATTGGTAAATTGTGTCTTCTCCCTTTGATAAGTTGTACCATACGAATTGTCAGCCATGCCCTTCAAGCATGTGTTAGTTACTCTTCAAGTTTGTGGTATATGTTCCTAAGATGCCCCGATGGGTTGGACATGTGCCTTCCTTAATCAATATGACCTGAAGAGTTTTCACAAGTCTTGCTCTTCTGGTGTTTTGCCAAATGTTCTTTCAAAGCTACAACTTGATCAAAGGCGAGGAATAAATGGCAGGTGATGCATTGATGAAGTGGGAGTCGACCTTGAACATTGTGTTCATGCCCATGGAAACGACGTTGATCCTATCACAGAAACTTCTCGTATAATTAATCAATTCATTCTGTAGTTCAAATATGGGATCTGTAATCTTGTCCTTTGCAGTCGTGGTTCCGACCATGTTGTCGTACCTTGATTTCATTCTCGGACGAGTTAAAGTACTTGTCTTCTTCAGATCGACACGCCGGTCCAAACCGTAAAGTTGATCTACCTTCGCGTATTATTCCTTGTAGCTCGAGGATAGCGCGGAGCTATGAAACTTCTTGTGAGCTCCTCCTCAACCATGATATTTTCATTAATTCCAGTTTTCCTCGTGTTTGAGTTGTTGGACACGTGAGTACATCGATAACTGAATCGAGTACGCATTATGATTCAACAATTTTTAGTAATCTTCCTTGTTTACGAGTTTGTACTCGATCATGTCATTCCAAGCTGTTAAGCTACATCATCATCGTCATGTTGTAGCTCGACCTTGCTATCTATACCCTTCATCCCTGGAACACAATACCAACTGTGCGTTAAGCTTGCATCGAGCTTTCCACCTCATGTTGGTTGTCTTGAAAGGCAATCTCAATTCTAAGCGAGCAGTCTTATCTGTGTTTCCGACAATCTCTTGCTTCATCATTCCCTTGCTTGATGTCGTCGCTAAACGATTACATCTTCATGAAATTTCTCGACAAATGTGTCGTGATCACCATCAGCATTCGGAGCTCTTGGAGGGTATCAATTGAATGCATGTTGAGAAATACCATCCCTTTCCCTCGATGATTGTATTATCATCGACACCCGTGTTGCTTTCCCTCCAACACAAACGTGTTCATGTTTTATGTTGTCCTTTGTGTTACTCACTGTCTAGCTTATGTTATCTTCTACCTTGGAGTATTACTATCTGGTATGTCAAGAATGTCGTGAAAATTGCACGCGTATTAAGAATTCTTGATATAGTAATACTTCTTGCCATCACCATTCATTTCTTGGTCCCGTGTTGTTTCTAACCGGTATACCGACAAATGAACTCTGATGTGTGGTTCCCATACTTCTATCAACCCTATCCCCTTGAGGTTAACAACTGATTGTTTCCTTCTTGGTGTGTTGGGTGTTGACTCATCATTTTAGCATTGGTTGTGCTACTCAACCCGTATTTCCGAGTGCACCCTTCGACCAATGTTTAATTGTTGTTGTTCCCTCGAGCATACGACATTATACCATTTGATTTGACAAATGTTATCTCCTTAATATTATAAATTTTGGAAGTTCAACACTGGTAAAACCTTGAGGGATTGCTGTTGAGCCTATCAGCCACACTCTCAACTCCTCTATGTACCACGATGAAGCTCTTGAAATCATTATCCTTGTGCCTAGCTCATGAAGAATATGTGGATAGTAGGAGTGTATTTCCCAAAGTTCACGTGCACTCTTTCCGCCGTGAATATGGAAAGTTTTGTTTCGCTTCCTCTCGTGAAATACCAAATCATTCACGCATGTGCGAAGTGTTATATGTTTTGAAGATTTGCTATCCTCACTCCATATAATTTCTCTTAGCACGTCAAGCTACTGACTGATTTGATCAAGGAAAAGAAGTTCTTTCATAAGAGCTAATCCAGACTTACACATGGAGCCATGTTATCCTCTATGATGGTGTCCAAATGAGAACCCAGTTGCATTTTGACGTACGAATTCTATGTGGGCACGAATGTCTTGACATTGTGTTCATATGTATTAAATCAAACTCTTGATTCAAGAATTGCTTGTGTAGCTCACCTCATGAGAATCTTGCGTTTTCATCCTTCTTCTCAGGTATCTTGAGCCTGAGGTGTCCCGGCACCAATACGTATCCCAATAATTATAACTTTGGTCTTTAGGAAAACCGGTACAGTGATGTCCTGTCTGGCACACTGGGTCGGAGGACCTATTGTTATAAATCCTTCCATATGTAAGGTTCGCCATTCTACCATGAGGAAATTGTATGACTTAGCTTTGTAAGTTGTCCCTCCTGGTTCCTCTTTGTATAGCCATATGCCCAACCTTTATCTGATGACCATGTCGATGCTACCCCAAAGCACGGATGTGGTACTCTAAATTCAACTGGAACATTGGAAGCGCGATGCTAAATTGTTCCTGATCAATTATCCAACCCACATGGTATGGATAAACATGTGGATTCTTCTTGTCTCTTTACCAAGATGGTTATGTGTTGGATGACCTATCATGTATACCATACTCTATGATTTCCTCGGGAATGGTATACTCTAATACTTGTGTGTGTGTGAACACATTTTCCCTCCCATTGGTCTGTTTGATTTTTATTGTGGCATAACTTATCTAAGCAGTGTTAATCCCCTGCTTAGGTAAAATTCTTGGTTTACGACTCTGTCGGTAAGACACTGCTACTATTATGGATAACATTCCGGTAGCCACCGGTGGACGAGAACCTTGCCTATTGGCCCGCCTCGTTTCAACGAGCAGGAAAATGGTTCTATTCGTTCCCCGCCCTTGGTATCGATGATGTTGCCAATATAACTGACAGGTTATCCTCTGACATGTCTTATTACCAAGACCGTATAGTATGCCACCCCTCTACCTACTCTCGGGCCACATGGTGGACCCATAACCCAAAGTTCCACAGGATTGAAACCTGACTCTCCTGTACACCTTTGATTCCAAGGTATCCCTTATACTTGGCTTCGTATGAAATTCCTGAGCCACCATTCAAAGTATCGATCACTCTATGGTCCAGATGTTACCCAACATGTTGAAGATCAAGTCCGCATTATTCACGAGAATCTGAAGGCTGCTCAGTCTTGTCAGAAAAGTCAGTATGACCGTCATCATCAAGATATGGTCTATCAACCTGGCGAAAAGGCTTATCTTCGTGTCACCCCAATGAGAGGCGCACACCGTTTTGTAACCAAGGGCAAGTTAGCTCCTCGCTATATTGGTCCTTTCACTATTCTCGAAAGGCGTGGAAAATAGCTTATCAATTGGAACTGCTGGCGAACCTTCCTCAGGTTCAGGGTGTCTTTCATGTGTCTCAGCTCTGTCGCTACTTCAAAGATTTTATTCGAGCAGTGGATCAGGGATATACTTGAGCTGCAACAAGACCTCTCTCATAAAGAGCATCCGGTCCGCATTCTCGACCAGACTGAACGTCAGGCTCGTCGCAAAAGTCACCAAGTTCCTCAAAGTGAAATGATCAAATCATTCTGAAGATGAGTCACTTGGGAACGCGAGGGTCATCTTCGTGATGAATAACCCGAGCTCTTTCCTTCTACCTCTAAATTCTCGGGACGAGAATTCTTGTTAGTAAGGGAGAGTTGTGACGCCCCGGGAAAATTAAGCTACAATAATCACACACTAATTCTCCCACGTCATCAAGTTTATCTAAAATAAGTTGTCACTTAAATAAAAGCAAAGCAATTATCATATCTAATTTAAAGTCAAATGAGGGAAGTTTCGAATGCAAAAATAAAAATGTCCGATGAGTTACAAATATTCCCAAATGATTTGTGAAGTTGAATCATGCATTTTTAGAAATGATTTAGAGCCTCTAAATGAATAAAACATAAACTATAAAAAAATTAACTAAAAAGAAAAAAAAATACAAATCCCACCGGCCCAACTGGGCCACCGACCCAGCAGGCCGGCCCACGCAGCCAACCACCAGGCCCCCCCCGCGCCCCCTCCCACTAAACCCTAGCCCCTCCCCTCGCTACTCCCTCCCCCCTGGGCGCCGCCACGCCCCCCCACTCCCCCGTGACCACCACCCCACCGACAGGAGCCCCACCCCTCCCTCTCGGTCCCTCCCCCGCGCCAGATCGCCCACGACCCCCTCTCCCTCCCCACGACCCTCGCCACCCACCTCGGCTCCCCTCCCGTCGCCCCCCTGCCTCCCGCCGGCGAGCCCGCCTCTCCACCGCCTCCTACCTCCCGCGGCGAGCCCCCCCCTCACAGCCACCTCCTCTCACCGGCGGCCTCCTCCCCCCACGGCCTCCTTCCTCCCGCCGGCGGCCTCCTCCCCCCACGGCCTCCTCCCTCCCGCGGCCTCCACCCCCCTCGGCCTCCACCCCGCCGGCAGGGGCCCCGGCCACCTCGGCCCCCCCTCTCACGGCCTCCCTCCCCACGGCCTAACCTCCCCCGGCGGCCCCCCTCTCACGGCCTCCTCCTCCCCCGGCGAGCCCCTCCTCCTCCCCGCGGCGAGCCCCGGCCGCCCCTCGGCCTCCTCCTCCCCGCGGCGAGCCCCGGCCCCCGTCGGCCATCTCCCGCTCGGTCCGGGTGGGACCGGGCAAGGAGACATCACCAACTCACCGGATCCGACCGGCTCCCCCTCGCCGGCACGTCACCACCATCGTCATCCGTCACCGTCACCGCCTCCACGCCGTCTCCACCGTCACCTTCGTGCGAACTCCGGCTTCACCGGGCCGTCACGTCACCGTCGGTGAGCCCCTCCTCGGGCTCCTCCCACCTTGTCGTTCTCCTCGACGTCCCGGTTCCGTTCCGGCAAACGGGGCCTCGATCCGTCGACGGTGGACTCCGGTAGGAGGATTTGAGTGTTTGGTTCCTCTAGGTTGTGTTAGCAGAGAGAGTTCTCTGTCTGTTAACACAGAGAGAGATGAGTGTTGAGAGCTTTTGAGAGAAAAGAAATAAAATCAAATGTTGTATTCCGTATGTATGTATGTATGTATTCGATACCCGTATTATGTATGTGTTTGCGTATATAGGCATGTGGAGAGATACGACATTTGTATGGTTATTTATTTGTGATTAAAATGTGTAAATGGCCTAGGGTCACTTACCGGTGGGGCCAATGCACCCGCTGTCTATGACAGGGAGGCCCCACGCGAGAGTTAATATAAATTATAAAAATAATGTTTTTCTTAAATAAATAAATAAATAGATATAATAATTAATTAATGAGTTAATGAATTAGTTAAATAAATATATAAGTTAATCTGTTAATTAGAATAATTAATTAACATAATTAGAGTATGACACGTGGGTCCCTCGTTGAATTAATCTGATTAATAAATAATTAATCTTAATAAAAACTTGTGCCTATGACGTTCGGGACCCGCTGGTCAGTTGACCAGTCAAACGTTGATGTCAGCCTGACATCGCGATGATGTCATAATAGGATTTTATTAAATCATTTAAATCTTTTTTTAATTCCTAAATAATTAATAAAACTTTGAAAATTAATATTAAATAATCCGTAAGTCAGATCAAAATAATTTTAACATGAAAGTTGATCAGCAAAACGAGACGAACCCAGATACACGGCCCGTTCGTCTGTCACGCGTCCCTAGCATAGCAAACATGGAACTTTTCCATCGTTTCCAGTATAACCGGTAGTAGCCCGAGACCCGGAAAATATCGTCAGATATTCTTCCGACCCGTCTGTGACCGATGTTGCTGCGTTAGCTCATGTCTAGCCTGCATATTTTCCATGTCATGCTTTGTGTTGCATCGGTGCTATTATTTATTGTTTCTTCCCCCTCTTCTTACCGGTAGACCCCGAGACTGACGCTGCTGCCGGGTACATCTACGACCCTGCCGATCAGTCCTTTGCCGCAGAGCAGCAAGGCAAGCAAACTCCCCTTGATCATTCCTATATCGCCTATGTCTTTCTTCCTACTTCTTGCATTAGTATTTTGCTACTGTTGTAGTTAGCTGCTATATCTGATGCATAGCCTGTTTTTGATGAACTGCTACTTTCAGTCCTGTGCTTTTAATATGCTTAGTATAGGTGGAGCAGTCATCCCCTCTAACCCCGTAGATCAGTTGCCCCGCTTGTTTTCAAATCTCGATCTCTGATCGACGAGCCAGGCCCGACACAGCACATTCACCGCCCTTCGTTGTACGACGCTACAGAGATACTATCGGGTACCGAGGGTGACACCTCGCTAAGTACTCCTGATGATATCTCTGTAGTATAGCTAGTCGGTCGTGGTTATCGAGGGTGATTCCTCTTTCACCATTCCCGATGACACCTCTGTCGCGCAACCCCGCGAGTGTGGGACCCCCGAGGGTGATTCCTCTAAGCCCACCTTGACGGGTACATCGTTCGGAATCCAACGAGGGTGATACCTCGGATTCCCCCGATGTTACAACCACACAGTTACTCGACCATGTTACTGGGATCTTCGGTGATTAGTTGTAAGACGGGTGGATTCCCGCGAGACCGTGTTGTTGGCCTAATTAAAATGTTAATGGATTTGGGTATTTGATCTGGGTTGGTCGGAGACCTTTTCGCACTAACCGGCTACGCGGGAAGAATTATGGGTACTCGGCGTCGCGGTATCAGCCGAAGCTTTTCAGATGCCAGCAGTGTAGCGGCGCGCGCCCGAGTGGTCCCGAGATGCATCGCGCTTGTGATTAAGGGATGCTAGGACTGACGTCGGCCGCCCACGCCACGTGCAGGAGCGTGAAGGGGAACTGGGCCCATGAACCCTTTGTGCTTAGGATTTAGACCGGCGGGATGGCCTCTCTGATTAGTCTTAGGTGGGGCTGCGACGTGTCGATATTCCGAGGCCGGGCAAGACCCAGAAAAGTATGTCCGGCCAGAGTGTTATCGAGCGTGACGGGACATGTGGTGCACCCCTGCAGGGATGAAAATTAACTATTCGGATAGCCGTGTCCACGGTTACACGACGACTTGGAGTTGTGCCCCGATCTTATACAACTACAATTGTTACTTAACTGGAATTAGTTTGCCTCGGGATTGCTTCCTCGCAGGGAGTCGAGGGAGGATCTTTAGGCGTGACCTCACATTAATATTGCTGCAACAATATGACTATTATGTGTTACCCCTGTTCTACTCTCGTCTATTGCTGCAAGACCCTGAAGATGCTAGTCTTCGATAGGACTAGGCCTTCTCTCTCTGTTCTCGCATTGCTGCAGTCAGTCCACATATAACCCCCTTCTTTGATACTGATGCATAATTAGAATAGTTCTGATGTAAGACTTGCGAGTACTTTGGATGAGTACTCACCGCTGCTTTGCTCCCCCCTTGTTCCCTTGATCCGTTTGCTGCGACCAGATGATGAAGCCCAGGAGATGGAGGTCCCCGCCGCCGACGACTGCTACCCCGATGGTGCCTACTACTACGTGGAGGCCGCTGATGATCAGGAGTAGTTAGGAGGTTCCCAGGCAGGAGGCCTCGTCTCGTTCGATCGTTGTACCTTTTGTGCTAGCCTTCTCTAAGGCACCCCATGTTTTATGTCTGTACTCAGATATTTGTTGCTTCCACTGACTCGTTTGCTTATCGAGCTTTCGTATTCTAGCCCTCGAGGCCCCTGGCTTGTAATATGAAGCTGATGTTATTTTATTTGTGTCTAGAGTTGTGTTGTGATATCACCCCGTGAGTCCTTGGGTTTGATCGTACGCATTTGCGTGTTTGATTAGCGTACGATAAGCCGAGGGCGTCACAATGGACCGAAACAATATGAGTAATATTACAAATTGTCCGATTTCCACATGTAAGTCGTTGTGTGAAATATACTAATGCAACGCTAACTACTCTTGAATATTGAAATGATGGAAAGGCGAGTGGAATATGTCGAGATGCTATATAAATATGTTTTCATTTTCACATGAAGTCAAAATCTAGACTGATGAATCAAAAGAGTACGAAAATGGTGCTAAAGATGTATGATTCCTATATAAGGGGAGCCACATACTGCTGCAGAGACTAATCCCGAAGCATGAAATGAAGGAAAGTTTGTTGTAATGTGACTTCTACCCTGTTTTAAAAATGTATCAGTTTACAGGGTAGGGAAATTTACAGTAATGGATAAAAAGGTTATGTAAATATGCTAAAATTATATCATTTGTACAAATATGTTTTTGGATGAGCTACAAACTGCTGCACAGACAACTTTGACGTCCACAAATGAAGCAGTACTAATAGCATATGTCTATTTCGCTATTTAAGCAACTTTTCAGTTTCACAGAAGAGAAAATATACCATGATGGATCGAAATTATACAAAACATATTACAAATTGTCCGATTTCCACTTGTAACTTGTTGTTTGAGGTACATCATGCAACAAAAATTACCCTGTAATAATGAAATGGTCGAAAGGCAACTGTTCTCTGTGGACGATGCCATATAATATATTTTTCAGTTTTAGGCGAACGGAAATTTAAAGTGACAAATTAAGATGATGCGAAAATGATGCTAATGATGTATAATTCCTACATAAGGCGGAGCCACATACTGCTGCATAGAGTAGTGGTCAACTATGAAATGAAGAAAATGATGTCGTAATATGGCGACTACCCTATTTGAAAAATATTCCACTTCCCCGGGAAGAGAAAATTATAGTAATGAATAAAACAGTTACGAGAAAAGTGTAGAAATTATATCATTTCCACATATAAGTTGTTGGAGGAGCTACATATTGTTGTAGAGACAACTTCGGAAGCAAGAAATGAAGTGGGACTACTAACTTATGTTGATTTGTCTATTTAAACAACCTTTTATTTTCACATAAGAGAAAATATACGATGATGGACCGAAACAATACGAATAATATTACAAATTGTCCGATTTTCACATGTAAGTTATTGTGTGAGTTATATAATGCAACGGTAACTACTCTTGAAAATTGAAATGAAGGAAAGACGAGTGGAATATGTCGAGATGATATATAAATATGTTTTCATTTGCAGATGAAGTGAAAATCTAGAGTGATGAATCAAGAGGGTGCGAAAATGGTGCTAAAGATGTATGATTCCTATATAAGTGGAGCCAGATACTGCTGCAAAGACTAATCCAGAAGCATGAAATGAAGAAAAGGTTGTTGTAATATGACTTCTATCCTATTTGAAAAATGTTTCAGTTTACATGGTAGGGAAATTTACAGTAATGAATGAAAATGTGCTAAAATTATGTCATTTGTACAAATAAGTTTTTGGAGGAGCTACATACTGCTGCAGAGACAACTTTGACAGCAACAAATGAAGCAGGATTGGTAGCATATGTCGATTTTGATATTTAAACAACTTTTCAGTTTCACAGAAGTGAAAAATATACCATGATGGTTCGAAATGGTACAAAACATATTACGAATTGTCCGATTTTCACATGTAAGTTGTTGTTTGAGGTACATAACGCAACAAAAACTACCCTGTAATAAAGAAATGGTCGAAAGGGTACTGTTAGCTATTGATGGTATCATATAAATTAATTTTCAGTTTTAGACGAACGGAAATCTAAAGTGACAGATTAAGATGATGCGAAAAATGATGCTGATGACGTATAATCCTACATAAGGCGGAGCCACATACTTTTGCACAGAGTAGTGGCAAACTATGAAATGAAGAAAATGATGTCGTAATATGGCGACTACCCTATTTGATAAACATTCCACTTCCCCGGGAAGAGAAAAACTATAGTATTGAAAAAAACGGTTACGAGAAAAGTGTTGAAATTATATCATTTCCGCATATAAGTTGTTGGAGGAGCTACATATTGCTGTAGAGACAACTTCGGAAGCAAGAAATGAAGCGGGACTAATAGCATATGTCGATTTGTCTATTTAAACAACTTTTTATTTTCACATCAGAGAAAATATACCATGATGGACCGAAACAATATGAATAATATTACAAATTGTCCGATTTTGACATGTAAGTCATTGTGTGAGTTATATAATGCACGGTAACTACTCTTGTAAATTAATTTGATGGAAAGGCGAGTGGAATATGTCGATATGATATATAAATAAGTTTTCATTTGGAGATGAAGTGAAAATATAGGATGATGAATCAAGAGGGTGCGAAAGTGGTGCTAAAGATGTATGATTCCTATATAAGAGGAGCCAGATACTGCTGCAGAGACTAATCCAGAAGCATGAAATGAAGAAAAGGTTGTTGTAATATGACTTCTATCCTATTTGAAAAATGTTTCAGTTTACACGGTAGGGAAATTTATAATAATGAATGAAAAGGTTATGAAAATATGCTAAAATTATATCATTTGTACAAATAATTTTTGGAGGAGCTACATACTGCTGCAGAGACAACTTTGACAGCAACAAATGAAGAAGGACTGATAGCATATGTCGATTTCTCTATTTAAACAACTTTTTAGTTTCATAGAAGTGAAAAATATACCATGATGGTTCGAAATGGGACAAAACATATTTTACAAATTCTCCGATTTCCACATGTAAGTTGTTGTTTGAGGTACATAACGCAACAAAAACTACCCTGTAATAAAGAAATGGTCGAAAAGCTACTGTTATATATCGACAATATCATATAAATTAATTTTTAGTTTTAGACAAACGGAAATCTAAAGTGACAGATTAAGATGATGCGAAAATGATGCTAATGATGTATAATTCATACATAAGGCGGAGCGACATACTGCTGCACAGAGTAGTGGCAAACTATGAAATGAAGAAAATGATGTCGTAATATGGCGATTACCCTATTTTCAAAATATTCCACTTCCCCAGGAAGAGAAAACCTGTGGTAATGAATAAGAAGGTTATGGTAAAAGTGTTGAAATTATATCATTTCCACACATAAGTTGGTGGAGGAGCTACATATTGCTGTAGAGATAACTTCGGAAGCAAGAAATGAAGCGGGACTACTAGCAGATGTCGATTTTTCTATTTCAAAAACTTTTTATTTTCACATAAGAGAAAATATACCGTGATGGACCGAAACAATATGAGTAGTATTACAAATTGTCCGATTTCCACATGTAAGTCGTTGTGTGAGATATATAATGCAACGCTAACTACTCTTGAATATTGAAATGATGGAAAGGCGAGTGGAATATGTCGAGATGCTATATAAATATGTTTTCATTTTCACATGAAGTGAAAATATAGAGTGATGAATCAAAAGAGTACGAAAATGGTGCTAAAGATGTATGATTCCTATATAAGGGGAGCCACATACTGCTGCAGAGACTAATCCCGAAGCATGAAATGAAGGAAAGGTTGTTGTAATGTGACTTCTACCCTGTTTTAAAAATGTATCAGTTTACAGGGTAGGGAAATTTACAGTAATAGATAAAAAGGTTATGTAAATATGCTAAAATTATATCATTTGTACAAATATGTTTTTGGATGAGTTACAAACTGCTGCACAGACAACTTTGACGTCCACAAATGAAGCAATACTAATCGCATATGGCGATTTCGCTATTTAAGCAACTTTTCAGTTTCACAGAAGAGAAAATATACCATGATGGATCGAAATTATACAAAACATATTACAAATTGTCTGATTTCCACAGGTAACTTGTTGTTTGAGGTACATCATGCAACAAAAATTACCCTGTAATAATGAAATGGTCGAAAGGCAACTGTTCTCTGTGGACGATGCCATATAATTAATTTTCAGTTTTAGACGAACGGAAATCTAAATTGACAAATGAAGATGATCCGAAAAATAATGCTGATGATGTATAATTCCTACATAAGGCGGAGCCACATACTGCTGCATAGAGTAGTGGTCAACTATGAAATGAAGAAAATGATGTCGTAATATGGCGACTACCCTATTTGAAAATATTCCACTTCCCCGGGAAGAGAAAATTATAGTAATGAATAAAACAATTACGAGAAAAGTGTTGAAATTATATCATTTCCACATATAAGTTGTTGGAGGAGCTACATATTGTTGTAGATACAACTTCGGAAGCAAGAAATGAAGTGGGACTACTAGCATATGTTGATTTGTCTATTTAAACAACCTTTTATTTTCACATAAGAGAAAATATACGATGATGGACCGAAACAATACGAATAATATTATAAATTGTCCGATTTTCACATGTAAGTTATTGTGTGAGTTATATAATGCAACGGTAACTACTCTTGAAAATTGAAATGAAGGAAAGGCGAGTGGAATATGTCGAGATGATATATAAATAAGTTTTCATTTTTACATTAAGTGAAAATCTACAGTGATGAATCAAGTGGGTGCGAAAATGGTGCTAAACATGTATGATTCCTATATAAGAGGAGCCACATACTGCTGCAGAGACTAATCCCGAAGCATGAAATGAAGAAAAGGTTGTTGTAATTTGACTTCTATCCTGTTTTAAAAATGTATCAGTTTACACAGTAGGGAAATTTACAATAATGAATGAAAAGGTTATGAAAATGTGCTAAAATTATATCGTTTGTACAAATAAGTTTTTGGAGGAGCTACATACTTGTGACGCCCTCGGCTTAATCGTACGCTAACCATACACGCAAATGCGTACGATCAAACCCAAGGACTCACGGGAAGATATCACAACACAACACTAGGCACAAATAAAATAACATCAGATCATATTACAAGCCAGGGGCCTCGAGGGCTAGAATACGAAGGCTCGATAAGCACACGAGTCAGCAGAAGCAACAATATCTGAGTACAGACATAAAACATGGGGTGCCTTAGAGAAGGCTAGCATAAAAGGTACAACGATCGAACGAGGCGAGGCCTCCTGCCTGGGAACCTCCTAACTACTCCTGATCATCAGCGGCCTCCACGTAGTAGTAGGCACCGTCGGGGTAGCAGTCGTCGGTGGCGGGGACCTCCATCTCCTGGGCTTCATCATCTGGTCGCAGCAAACGGATCAAGGGGACAAGGGGGGAGCAAAGCAGCGGTGAGTACTCATCCAAAGTACTCGCAAGTCTTACATCAGAACTATTATAATTATGCACCAGTATCAAAGAACGGGGTTATATGTGGACTGACTGCAACAATGCGAGAATAGAGAGAGAAGGCCTAGTCCTATCGAAGACTAGCATCTTCAGGGTCTTGCAGCAATAGACGAGAGTAGAACAGGGGTAACACATTAATAATCATATTGTTGCAGCAATATTAAAGTGAGGTCACGCCTAAAGATCCTCCCTCGACTCCCTGCGAGGAAGCAATCCCGAGGCAAACTAATTCCAGTTAAGTAACAATTGTAGTTGTATAAGATCGGGGCACAACTCCAAGTCGTCCTGTAACCGTGGACACGGCTATCCGAATAGTTAATTTTCATCCCTGCAGGGGTGCACCACATGTCCCGTCACGCTCGATAACACTCTGGCCGGACATACTTTTCTGGGTCCTGCCCGGCCTCGGAATATCGACACGTCGCAGCCCCACCTAAGACTAATCAGAGAGGCCAGCCCGCCGGTCTAAATCCTAAGCACAAAGGGTTCATGGGCCCAGTTCCCCTTCACGCTCCTGCACGTGGCGTGGGCGGCCGACGTCAGTCCTAGCATCCCTTAATCACAAGCGCGATGCATCTCGGGACCACTCGGGCGCGCGCCGCTACACTGCTGGCATCTGAAAAACTTCGGCTGATACCGCGACGCCGAGTACCCATAATTCTTCCCGCGTAGCCGGTTAGTGCGAAAAGGTCTCCGACCAACCCAGATCAAATACCCAAATCCATTAGCATTTTAATTAGGCCAGCAACACAGTCTCGCGGAAATCCACCCGTCTTACAACTAATCACCGAAGATCCCAGTAACATGGTCGAGTAACTGTGTGGCTGTAACATCGGGGGGAATCCGAGGTATCACCCTCGTTGGATCCCGAACGATGTACCCGTCAAGGTGGGCTTAGAGGAATCACCCTCGGGGGTCCCACACTCGCGGGGTTGCACGACAGAGGCGTCATCGGGAATGGTGAAAGAGGAATCACCCTCGATAACCACGACCGACTAGCTATACTACAGGGATATCATCAGGAGTACTTAGCGAGGTGTCACCCTCGGTACCCGATAGTATCTCTGTAGCGTCGTACAACGAAGGGGGGGTGAACGTGTTGTGTCGGGTCTGGCTCGTCGATCAGAGATCGAGATTTGAAAACAAGCGGGGCAACTGATCTACGGGGTCAGAGGGGATGACTGCTCCACCTATACTAAGCAGGTTAAAAGTACAGGACTGAAAGTAGCAGTTCATCAAAAACAGGCTATGCATCAGATATAGGAGCTAACTACAACAGTAGCAAAATACTAATGCAAGCAGTAGGAAGAAAGACATAGGCGATATAGGAATGATCAAGGGGGGTGTTTGCTTGCCTTGCTGCTCTGCGGCAAAGGACTGATCGGCAGGGTCGTAGATGTACCCGGCAGCAGCGCCAGTCTCGGGGTCTACCGGTAAGAAGAGGGGGAAGAAACAATAAATAATAGCACCGATGCAACACAAAGCATGACATGGAAAGATGCAGGCTAGACATGAGCTAACGCAGCAACATCCGTCATAGACGGGTCGGAAGAATATCTGACGATATTTTCCGGGTCTCGGGCTACTACCGGTTATACTGGAAACGGAGGAAAAGTTCCAAGTTTGCTATGCTAGGGACGCGTGACAGACGAACGGGCCGTGTATCCGGGTTCGTCTCGCTTTGCTGATCAACTTTCATGTTGAAATTATTTTGATCTGACTTACGGATTATTTAATATTAATTTTCAAAGTTTTATTAATTATTTAGGAATTAAAAACAGATTTAAAAGATTTAATAAAATCCTATTATGACATCATCGCGATGTCATGCTGACATCAACATTTGACCGGTCAACTGACCAGCGGGTCCCGAACGTCATAGGCACAAGTTTTATTTAAGATTAACTATTATTTAAACAGATTAATTCAACGAGGGACCCACGTGTCATACTCTAATTATGTTAATTAATTAATTTAACTAAAATATCTATTTAACTAATCCATTAACTCATTAATTAATTATTATATCTAATTAATTAGTTATTTAATAAATACATATATCTTTATTATTATTATTTGCTTTCATTTTCCCTACTAACTTTAAATGTTTTAAGGGCGGCGGCCCCGTATGTCATTGAGACATCGATTACGCAAAAACAATTACACGCACACGCACTCGATGCACACATATATATATACGTACGTACATACATCCATTATATCATACATACATACATATTTAAGTTCGTACATACATATCCTCGCACATACATACACCTTCACCTATACGTACACACATATATATTCATGCATACATACATACGATTATACATATATATTTCTTTTTCTTTTTTTTTGTTCCTTACATACAAAAACGCACGTCACAGAGGGGCGCCGGATCAATGGAGAAAGAGGAGAGGGGGCTCACTACTCCTGTAGGGGAGGGGCAGCGGGCGTGAGGAGGCCGTTGCGGTGGTGCTGGTGGTGGCCGGTTGGAGTAGCGATGGCCGGCGACGTCGAGGTGGAGAAGGGGAGCCGGCGAGGGATTCGGCGGCGGGGCGGTGTAGTTGAGGCGGGGCGGCCTGGCAAGGAGGAGGCACCGGAGGGAGATCGCTCGCGGTGCAGGGGCCGGCCGGCGCAGGCCTCGCCCCGGGGCGAGCGAGGGAGGCCGAGGCGGGGCCGCCACGACCGGCGAGGCCCCGACCGAGGTGCCGATGGGGAGGGGCAGCTGGTGGGGGGGGGGGGTCGCCGGGGCACCGTCGGTGTAGGAGCCCGACGGGGGGGGGGGGGGCGCCGGCGGGAGGAACTGGGAGGGAGGAGGCGACGTGGGAGAGAGGCGGCAGGGGCCGCCGGCGGGAGGCGGTGGAGGGAGGAGGCCGGCGGGGGAGGATCTGGGAGGAGGGGAGGTGGAGAGGAGGGGGGCGACGGGATGGGAGGGGCTCTCGGTTGGTGGGGGCCGAGAGAGAGAGAGGGAGTTACGGGAGGAGAGGAGAGCGTGGGAGGGCAGGAGGGGCGGGGGGGGGGCTGGCGTCGTGGGGTGGGGCCCCCCCACGAGGGGGGGGGGGGGTGGCTGGCGGCGGCGCACCGGGGGGGGGGGGGGAGGGAGCTGGCGTGGGAGGCTGCTCGCCAGGGGGGGCGCGCTAGGGTTTGGGGAGGCCGGCTGAGCCACTTGGCCCAGTTGGGCCGGCTGGGGGGCTTTCTTCCTTTCTTTTTTTTGTTTGTTTTGTTTTGTTTTAGTTTGTTTTCCCTGTTTCCTTTTTTTTTATTATTTCTTTCTTTCAATTTTCTTTTCTTTCTCTTATCATTTTTTTATACTTTCCTTTTTTTTACATATATGTTCTTTCGATATTTGTCATGAATTTATAATACACTTTTCTTTTGTCCTCAAATTTTGAACCCGGATAGGCTTGAATCAACGCGGGTCTGAGATGGAAATTCGGTGACGTGGCATCATTAGCGGTTGATCACTGTAGCTTAATTACAATCACTACTGTAGCAAAAGTCGAGGATGTCACATTTCTCCCCTACTAACAAGAATTCTCGTCCCGAGAATTAAGAGGTAGAGGGAAAGAGCCCGGGGTATTCATCACGAAGATGATCCTCGCGTTCCCAAGTGGCTTCATCTTCGGAGTGATTTGACCACTGCACCTTAAGGAACTTAGTGACCTTGCGACGAGTTTTACGTTCAGCTTGGTCGAGAATGCGGACCGGATGCTCTTTATAAGAGAGGTCTTGCTGTAGCTCAAGCATATCGTGATCCACTGCTCGAATAGGGTCCTTGAAGCAGCGACGGAGTTGAGAAACATGGAAGACATCGTGAACCTGAGAAAGGTTCGCCGGCAGTTCCAATTGATAAGCCACTCTTCCACGCCTTTCGAGAACAGTGAAAGGGCCAATATAACGAGGAGCTAACTTGCCCTTGATTCCGAAACGGTGTGCACCTCTCATTGGTGTGACACGAAGATAAGCCTTTTCGCCAGGTTGATAGACCATATCCTGATGATGACGGTCATACTGACTCTTCTGACGAGACTGAGCAGCCTTCAGATTCTCATGGATAATGCGGACTTGATCTTCGGCATGTTGAATAATATCCGGACCGAAGAGTGATCGTTCCCCAGTTTCTGACCAATTCAGAGGAGTCCGACACCTTCGCCCATACAATACTTCGAAAGGGGCCATCTTCAGACTAGCTTGATAGCTATTGTTGTAAGAGAACTCGGCATACGGGAGAGATTCCTCCCATTTCTTACCGAAAGAAATGACACAAGCTCGAAGCATGTCCTCGAGAATTTGGTTGACTCGTTCAACTTGTCCCTGGGATTGAGGGTGAAATGCAGTGCTGAAGGACAGATGGGTCCCCATAGCCTTCTGAAAACTTTCCCAGAATTTAGAAGTGAACAAGCTGCCACGGTCCGAACTGATTACCAACGGAATACCGTGCAGTGAAACAACTCTTGACATATAAAGATCTGCCAGCTGACTAGCATTAATCGTTTCTTTGACGGCCAGGAAATGTGCAACTTTAGACAGTCGATCAATGACGACAAGAATAGCATCATTACCTTTCTGAGACCTGGGAAAACCAGTGACAAAGTCCATTTCAACATGGTCCCATTTCTACTCGGGAATAGAGATAGGTTGCAGAGTTCCAGCGGGCTTTTGGTGTTCTGCTTTGATTCGCCGGCATATATCACATTCTGCCACATAGCGTGCAATGTCTTGTTTCATATTGGGCCACCAGAATCTTTGCCGGATGTCTTGGTACATCTTGGTACTACCCGGGTGAATAGACAGTGGTGTGTCATGAGCTTCTTCCATCACCTTCCCAGCCATCCTGAGATTTTCCTTCTTATTTGGGACGAATAGGCGACCCTTGAAATACAAAGCGCCACCTTCATCAACAGTGAAAAAGGAGGGTTTGCCCTTTGCAATATAGCTCTTAATCCTGTCGACATCATCGTCAAAGTTCTGTATATTCTTTATGGAGCTCACAAGATCTGGTTCAACCACTAGGTTACTGAGGGAACCCTGATTAACAACACAAAGGTTCATCTTTTGATACTCTTCAGGAGGGGGAACAAGGTAATCCTGAGGAACAATGTGGAGGTTCAGCTTACGGAATTCCTCTTGCAAACGATCGTGAACCTGATGAACCTGGAGGTGGTTGCAGTATGACTTGCGACTTAAGGCATCAGCCATTACGTTAGCCTTGCCAGGGGTATATGATATACTATAGTCAAAATCTGCTATACGCTCCATCCATCTTTGTTGACGCAGGTTCAGCTCCGGTTGAGTGAACAAGTACTTCAGACTTTGATGGTCGGTGTAGATTTCACATCGATTACCGACAAGGTATTGTCGCCATTCCCTCAATGCATGAATGACTGCGGCAAGCTCGAGATCATGAACTGGGTAGTTCTCTTCATGAGCACGCAGTTGACGTGAAGCATAAGCGATCACCTTGCGATCCTGCATTAGGACACAACCTATTCCTTGACGAGAAGCATCACAGTATATGATGAAATCCCTTTTCGTATCTGGAGGAGCAAGTACTGGAGCGGACGTCAGTTTGTCCTTGAGTGCTTGGAAACTTTCCTGACATTTATCAGTCCATTCATACTTAACACCTTTGTGAAGCAGGTTGGTTAAGGGCTTCGCAATCTTGGAGAAGTTCTCGACGAATCGACGGCAATAGCTGGCGAGTCCGAGAAAACTTCTGACTTGCTTGACATTCTTTGGGGGAGTCCAGTCAAGAATAGCTTGAATCCATTCGGGGTTGACCGCAATACCATCCTTGGAAATCACATGACCAAGGTAAGTCACTTCGTCTAGCCAGAACTCACATTTGGAATACTTCGCATAGAGTTTATGCTCCCGAAGCTTATCCAATACAAGACGAAGATGTTCAGAATGCTCTTCTTTATTCTTCGAAAACACCAGAATATCATCCAGATATACCACGACAAATTTGTCGAGGTAGTCCATGAATATATAATTCATCAGTCGAGAGAAGGTTGCCGGTGCATTGGTTAAGCCGAAGGACATGACAGTGTACTCATATGATCCTTATCGAGTAACAAAGGCGGTCTTTGGAATATCCTCCTTGCGAACACGGATCTGGTGGTATCCCAATCTCAGGTCGAGCTTAGAGAAAACGGTGGAACCAGCAAGTTGATCATACAAATCATTTATCCGAGGGAGAGGATATTTGTTTTGAATAGTGGCCTGGTTGATAGGACGATAGTCTTGAACCAAACGATTTGTCCCATCCTTCTTCTTAACAAAGAGAGAAGGTGCTCCCCAAGCAGAGGAACTCGGACGGATGAAACCCAAACGGAGCGAGTTGTCAATTTCTTGCTTAAGTTCAAGGAGTTCATGTGGTGGCATTTTATAAGGGCGCTTGGCAATAGGAGTGGTACCGGGTACCAAGTCAATGACAAACTCGACAGCTCGAGCAGGGGGAATCCCCGGAAGTTCTTCTGGAAAGACATCTTGGAACTCTCGGACCACTGGAATGTTTTCAATCCCTTCAAGAGGCGACGCATTTAATGCATTCAAAGCATACAGTCGTGCCTCAGCATTACGGACGAGATGAGCATGGTAGCTTACTAGTTCATCTGAAGGGTGTAGGAGGTGGACGGTTTTGGTGGCACAAACGATCGATGCCGTATGAGCTTTCAACCAGTCCATCCCCAATATGAGATCAATGTTGGATGACTTTAGTAGGATGGGGTTGGCAAGGAATTCTAATCCTTCAATTTCAACTGGAACATGGGGGCAAACCACAGAGGTTCGGCATTCGCCCCCAGGGGTGTTTACCACTATCGGGATGTTCATCTCTTCGCTCCTAATGTCATGCATGTATGCAAAATTTTCCGACATAAAGGAATGCGATGCTCGTGTATCAAACAATACAGAAGCAGGTACTGAGTTAACGAGAAGTGTACCCATCACGATAGCAGGCTGGTCTTGAGCTTGACCCATATCAATGTTGTTGGCCTGACCACGAACATAAGCAGGCTTAGTGTTGAAGTTGCGGTTCTGGTTGTTGCCACGGCCAGTTGCGGGAAGTGCCAGCTGATTCTGATTCTGCCTGCAGTCTCTAGCACGGTGACCTGGACGGCCACACTTGAAGCACAGCCCGTCCTCAGGACGGGAAGGAGGAACTCGAGGCGGTGGAGCTGGAAGCCTCGGCTGCCTAGGTGGTGGAGGAGGCAGGCGAGGTGCAGCATAGGACGGCCTCGGAGTAGGAGCAGGTGCATGGTACATGTTGTTGGGAATCCAGATCTTCCGCTTCTGTGCAGATGAGCCCGAAGATGAGCCCATGTCACGGTTGCGCTTGCTGCTATCTTTGTATTCCTGCAGACCAGTCTCAACCTGAATAGCCTTGTTCACGAGGGTGGCGAAATCAGCATAGTCCTGAACGAGGAGTGTCAGCTTGATATCAGGGTGGAGGCCTTCACGGAACTTCTCCTGCCTGCGTGCATCAGTCGCAATGTCTTCTTCAGCATAGCGAGATAATTCCAGAAATTCCCGCTGATAAGCATCCACAGTCTTGTTGCCCTGGACCAAGTTGCGGAACTCACGCTTCTTCCGGTCCATGATTCCCTGGGGAATGTATCGAGCACGGAAAGCAGCCTTGAACTCTGCCCAAGTGATGATAGTTCCATCGGGCTGAGAGCGCCTGTGGCTGTCCCACCATTGAGCAGCGGGACCCTTCAGAAAGTAGGCGGCAAAGTTGACATAGCTCGCCAGGGGCACATTGGCAGACTCTAGCTCATAAGAAATGTCACGGAGCCAGTCATCAGCATCTAGAGGCTGAGTTGAGCTGCGGTAGATCGCAGGGTTGAGACGGCAGAAGTCTTGCAGTGTCACGCCTTGTGGTTGGTTCATGTTCGGCCTTTGGAACTGATCCATGAGCCCTTGCATAAACTGGCGGTTCAGCTCAAACTGTTGGATCATCCCCGCCATATACTCAGGAGGCGGGGGTGGTGCATCGTTGGCAGGGCCACGCGGACGGCCAACTGGTCTAACCATCCTGTTAAATATTTAGCAGGGGTAGTTTAGCTTAAAGTAATGGCAAAGGCATCGAACGCATTCAAGAAGTAATCAAGCATAATGAAAGGGAAATGTGATAGATACTCCATAGTAGTTGAGTTCGACATACAAACCCATACATAAGTTCGATTACAGACTAACGATTAAAAACTCGAAATTTGGCGATAGCCCGGACGCATTTGACGATACCCTGGACTCACTAGGCGGCGCGCAGGCACGCGGTGGAAGAGTACCACAACGAGATGTAGCGATAAGGCTACATCAACGTCGGAGAGGACGATCGAATCCTGGTAGCTGGCGGTGATAGAAGGTAGGGACAGGACCCTGTGTCCCGTTGTGACTGTGGTGAGGGTACCGCATCCAGTCGAGCAGCTGAGGTCCAAGTGCAGGGGTTCTACCCCCAACATCAGTCCACTCGAGAGCTGATGGTAGCTCTGTCCTGCTCGGCTCGCGGATGCGTATAGGTGGAACCCTCGGGCAGTGTGATGGCTGCAGCTCTGTCAACGCGTCGTAAAGACGAGCGCGCGTAGCATACAACTCCACAGTCAGAGCTCGGAAAGCACGATCCATTGCCTCAGTGTACTGCACCAGAATCCGCGCGTCGTAGCGACGCGTCACGTAGGGGGCACAGACAGCGACGTAGGAACGGTCGCCGCGCTCCCGAACGTCAGAAGCGTAGGCAGTGAGATCAGACCCAGTCTCATCCCCAGCGGGAGCATGCGGGATGTATCTGAAAGGGCTCTCCTCCAGGTGAGGGTACGCTCCACGGAGTCGGGTGATGGCGATGTAGGCCGCATCGTGGACGGCCATCTCGACCGACACTCCAATACGACAGAACACGTGGCGCTCGAGGGTCTCGCCGCCCCTCTGGTCGAAGATGCGAACCTCAGCCTGGTACTGGCACTGGTTGTACTCGCAGAAATCCTCGAACACAGTGTACTCGGGGTACCAGCGATATCCCAGCCTGGTCAGGAGATCGACCAAAATGGCCGGGAACCCAGTCGTCTCAGTGGCCTGTGTCAGGCGCACGTGCTGTCTTGCGGGACGCATCTGAAAATAAGATTGACGGATGTCAATGACAGTGTGTGTAATACATATTCAGGAGAAAAAGAGTAGATAGTCCAGCGCTCCGGATTGATGTGATTCGAGAACCTAATGTTAGAGTTAGTAAAATCTTTGACCCGAACGAGAAGAGAAAGTAGAGCCCAGATTATAGGAAAGGAGTAAAAGATACTAATACCACCTAATTGAGATGTGGGCCCATAACCCACAGGTCCCAGGATCGAAACCTGGCTCTGATACCAACTTGTGACGCCCTCGGCTTAATCGTACGCTAACCATACACGCAAATGCGTACGATCAAACCCAAGGACTCACGGGAAGATATCACAACACAACACTAGACACAAATAAAATAACATCAGCTTCATATTACAAGCCAGGGGCCTCGAGGGCTAGAATACGAAGGCTCGATAAGCACACGAGTCAGCGGAAGCAACAATATCTGAGTACAGACATAAAACATGGGGTGCCTTAGAGAAGACTAGCACAAAAGGTACAACGATCGAACGAGGCGAGGCCTCCTGCCTGGAAACCTCCTAACTACTCCTGATCATCAGCGGCCTCCACGTAGTAGTAGGCACCGTCGGGGTAGCAGTCGTCGGTGGCGGGGACCTCCATCTCCTGGGCTTCATCATCTGGTCGCAGCAAACGGATCAAGGGGACAAGGGGGGAGCAAAGCAGCGGTGAGTACTCATCCAAAGTACTCGCAAGTCTTACATCAGAACTATTCTAATTATGCACCAGTATCAAAGAAGGGGGTTATATGTGGACTGACTGCAGCAATGCGAGAATAGAGAGAGAAGGCCTAGTCCTATCGAAGACTAGCATCTTCAGGGTCTTGCAGCAATAGACGAGAGTAGAACAGGGGTAACACATTAATAATCATATTGTTGCAGCAATATTAAAGTGAGGTCACGCCTAAAGATCCTCCCTCGACTCCCTGCGAGGAAGCAATCCCGAGGCAAACTAATTCCAGTTAAGTAACAATTGTAGTTGTATAAGATCGGGGCACAACTCCAAGTCGTCCTGTAACCGTGGACAGGGCTATCCGAATAGTTAATTTTCATCCCTGCAGGGGTGCACCACATGTCCCCTCACGCTCGATAACACTCAGGCCGGACATACTTTTCTGGGTCTTGCCCGGCCTCGGAATATCGACACGTCGCAGCCCCACCTAAGACTAATCAGACAGGCCAGCCCGCCGGTCTAAATCCTAAGCACAAAGGGTTCATGGGCCCAGTTCCCCTTCACGCTCCTGCACGTGGCGTGGGCGGCCGACGTCAGTCCTAGCATCCCTTAATCACAAGCGCGATGCATCTCGGGACCACTCGGGCGCGCGCCGCTACACTGCTCGCATCTGAAAAGCTTCGGCTGATACCGCGACGCCGAGTACCCATAATTCTTCCCGCGCAGCCGGTTAGTGCGAAAAGGTCTCCGACCAACCCAGATCAAATACCCAAATCCATTAGCATTTTAATTAGGCCAGCAACACAGTCTCGCGGGAATCCACCCGTCTTACAACTAATCACCGAAGATTCCAGTAACATGGTCGAGTAACTGTGTGGCTGTAACATCGGGGGGAATCCGAGGTATCACCCTCGTTGGATCCCGAACGATGTACCCGTCAAGGTGGGCTTAGAGGAATCACCCTCGGGGGTCCCACACTCGCGGGGTTGCACGACAGAGGCGTCATCGGGAATGGTGAAAGAGGAATCACCCTCGAGAACCACGACCGACTAGCTATACTACAGGGATATCATCAGGAGTACTTAGCGAGGTGTCACCCTCGGTACCCTATAGTATCTCTGTAGCGTCGTACAACGAAGGGGGGGGGTGAACGTGCTGTGTCGGGTCTGGCTCGTCGATCAGAGATCGAGATTTGAAAACAAGCGGGGCAACTGATCTACGGGGTCAGAGGGGATGACTGCTCCACCTATACTAAGCAGGTTAAAAGTACAGGACTGAAAGTAGCAGTTCATCAAAAACGGGCCGTGTATCCGGGTTCGTCTCGCTTTGCTGATCAACTTTCATGTTGAAATTATTTTGATCTGACTTACGGATTATTTAATATTAATTTTCAAAGTTTTATTAATTATTTAGGAATTAAAAACAGATTTAAAAGATTTAATAAAATCCTATTATGACATCATCGCGATGTCATGCTGACATCAACATTTGACCGGTCAACTGACCAGCGGGTCCCGAACGTCATAGGCACAAGTTTTATTTAAGATTAACTATTATTTAAACAGATTAATTTAGTGGGGGACCCGCGTGTCATTCTCTAATTATGTTAATTAATTAATTTAACTAAAATATCTATTTAACTAATCCATTAACTCATTAATTAATTATTATATCTAATTAATTAGTTATTTAATAAATACATATATCTTTATTATTATTATTTGCTTTCATTTTCCCTACTAACTTTAAATGTTTTAAGGGCGGCGGCCCCGTATGTCATTGAGACATCGATTACGCAAAAACAATTACACACACACGCACTCGATGCACACATATAT
This sequence comes from Hordeum vulgare subsp. vulgare, assembly GCF_904849725.1. NCBI lineage: Eukaryota > Viridiplantae > Streptophyta > Magnoliopsida > Poales > Poaceae > Hordeum > Hordeum vulgare. Next base: position 1,891,544 of record NC_058521.1, on the reverse strand, counting down.
ATATATATATACGTACGTACATACATCCATTATATCATACATACATACATATTTAAGTTCGTACATACATATCCTCGCACATACATACACCTTCACCTATACGTACACACATATATATTCATGCATACATACATACGATTATACATATATATTTCTTTTTCTTTTTTTTTGTTCCTTACATACAAAAACGCACGTCACAGAGGGGCGCCGGATCAATGGAGAAAGAGGAGAGGGGGCTCACTACTCCTGTAGGGGAGGGGCAGCGGGCGTGAGGAGGCCGTTGCGGTGGTGCTGGTGGTGGCCGGTTGGAGTAGCGATGGCCGGCGACGTCGAGGTGGAGAAGGGGAGCCGGCGAGGGATTCGGCGGCGGGGCGGTGTAGTGGAGGCGGGGCGGCCTGACAAGGAGGAGGCACCGGAGGGAGCTCGGTCGCGGTGCAGGGGCCGGCCGGCGCAGGCCTCGCCCCGGGGCGAGCGGAGGGAGGCCGAGGCGGGGCCGCCACGACCGGCGAGGCCCCGACCGAGGTGCCGATGGGGAGGGGCAGCTGGTGGGGGGGGGGGGGGTCGCCGGGGCACCGTCGGTGTAGGAGCCCGACGGGGGGGGGGGGCCGGCGGGAGGAACTGGGAGGGAGGAGGCGACGTGGGAGAGAGGCGGCAGGGGCCGCCGGCGGGAGGCGGTGGAGGGAGGAGGCCGGCGGGGGAGGATCTGGGAGGAGGGGAGGTGGAGAGGAGGGGGGCGACGGGATGGGAGGGGCTCTCAGTTGGTGGGGGCCGAGAGAGAGAGAGGGAGTTACGGGAGGAGAGGAGAGGGTGGGAGGGCAGGAGGCGCGGGGGGGGGGGGCTGGCGTCGTGGGGTGGGGCCCCCCCACGAGGGGGGTGGCTGGCGGCGGCGCACAGGGGGGGGGAGGGAGCTGGCGTGGGAGGCTGCTCGCGAGGGGGGGCGCGCTAGGGTTTGGGGAGGCCGGCTGGGCCACTTGGCCCAGTTGGGACGGCTGGGGGGGGGCTTTCTTCCCTTCTTTTTTTTTGTTTGTTTTAATTTGTTTTAGTTTGTTTTCCCTGTTTCCTTTTTTTTATTATTTCTTTCTTTCAATTTTCTTTTCTTTCTCTTATCATTTTTTTTATACTTTCCTTTTTTTACATATATGTTCTTTCGATATTTGTCATGAATTTATAATACACTTTTCTTTTGTCCTCAAATTTTGAACCCGGATAGGCTTGAATCAACGCGGGTCTGAGATGGAAATTCGGTGACGTGGCATCATTAGCGGTTGATCACTGTAGCTTAATTACAATCATTACTGTAGCAAAAGTCGAGGATGTCACAATACTGCAGAGACAACTTTGACAGCAACAAATGAAGAAGGACTGATAGCATATGTCGATTTCGCTATTTAAACAACTTTTTAGTTTCATAGAAGTGAAAAATATACCATGATGGTTCGAAATGGGACAAAACATATTTTACAAATTCTCCGATTTCCACATGTAAGTTGTTGTTTGAGATACATAACGCAACAAAAACTACCCTGTAATAAAGAAATGGTCGAAAGGCTACTGTTATATATCGACAATATCATATAAATTAATTTTTAGTTTTAGACGAACGGAAATCTAAAGTGACAGATTAAGATGATGCGAAAATGATGCTAATGATGTATAATTCATACATAAGGCGGAGCGACATACTGCTGCACAGAGTAGTGGCAAACTATGAAATGAAGAAAATGATGTCGTAATATGGCGATTACCCTATTTTCAAAATATTCCACTTCCCCAGGAAGAGAAAACCTGTGGTAATGAATAAGAAGGTTATGGTAGAAGTGTTGAAATTATATCATTTCCACATATAAGTTGGTGGAGGAGCTACATATTGCTGTAGAGATAACTTCGGAAGCAAGAAATGAAGCGGGACTACTAGCATATGTCGAATTTTCTATTTCAAAACCTTTTTATTTTCACATAAGAGAAAATATACCGTGATGGACCGAAACAATATGAGTAGTATTACAAATTGTCCGATTTCCACATGTAAGTCGTTGTGTGAGATATACTAATGCAACGCTAACTACTCTTGAATATTGAAATGATGGAAATGCGAGTGGAATATGTCGAGATGCTATATAAATATGTTTTCATTTTCACATGAAGTGAAAATCTAGAGTGATGAATCAAAAGAGTACGAAAATGGTGCTAAAGATGTATGATTCCTATATAAGGGGAGCCACATACTGCTGCAGAGACTAATCCCGAAGCATGAAATGAAGGAAAGGTTGTTGTAATGTGACTTCTACCCTGTTTTAAAAATGAATCAGTTTACAGGGTAGGGAAATTTACAGTAATGGATAAAAAGGTTATGTAAATATGCTAAAATTATATCATTTGTACAAATATGTTTTTGGATGAGCTACAAACTGCTGCACAGACAACTTTGACGTCCACAAATGAAGCAGTACTAATAGCATATGTCGATTTCGCTATTTAAGCAACTTTTCAGTTTCACAGAAGAGAAAATATACCATGATGGATCGAAATTATACAAAACATATTACAAATTGTCCGATTTCCACTTGTAACTTGTTGTTTGAGGTACATCATGCAACAAAAATTACCCTGTAATAATGAAATGGTCGAAAGGCAACTGTTCTCTGTGGACGATGCCATATAATATATTTTTCAGTTTATGCGAATGGAAATTTAAAGTGACAAATTAAGATGATGCGAAAATGATGCTAATGATGTATTATTTCTACATAAGGCGGAGCCACATACTGCTGCATAGAGTAGTGGTCAACTATGAAAAGAAGAAAATGACGTCGTAATATGGCGACTACCCTATTTGAAAAATATTCCACTTCCCTGGGAAGAGAAAATTATAGTAATGAATAAAACAGTTACGAGAAAAGTGTTGAAATTATATCATTTCCACATATAAGTTGTTGGAGGAGCTACATATTGTTGTAGAGACAACTTCGGAAGCAAGAAATGAAGTGGGACTACTAGCATATGTTGATTTGTCTATTTAAACAACCTTTTATTTTCACATAAGAGAAAATATACGATGATGGACCGAAACAATACGAATAATATTACAAATTGTCCGATTTTCACATGTAAGTTATTGTGTGATTTATGTAATGCAACGATAACTACTCTTGAAAATTGAAATAAAGGAAAGGCGAGTGGAATATGTCGAGATGATATATAAATAAGTTTTCATTTGCAGATGAAGTGAAAATCTAGAGTGATGAATCAAGAGGGTGCGAAAATGGTGCTAAAGATGTATGATTCCTATATAAGTGGAGCCAGATACTGCTGCAAAGACTAATCCAGAAGCATGAAATGAAGGAAAGGTTGTTGTAATATGATTTCTATCCTATTTGAAAAATGTTTCAGTTTACATGATAGGGAAATTTACAGTAATGAATGAAAAGGTTATGAAAATGTGCTAAAATTATGTCATTTGTACAAATAAGTTTTTGGAGGAGCTACATACTGCTGCAGAGACAACTTTGACAGCAACAAATGAAGCAGGATTGATAGCATATGTCGATTTCGATATTTAAACAACTTTTCAGTTTCACACAAGTGAAAAATATACCATGATGGTTCGAAATGGTACAAAACATATTTTACAAATTCTCCGATTTCCACATGTAAGTTGTTGTTTGAGGTACATAGCACAACAAAAACTACCCTGCAATAAAGAAATGGTCGAAAGGCTACTGTTTTATATCAACAATATCATATACAAATTAATTTTCAGTTTTAGACGAACGGAAATCTAAAGTGACAGATTAAGATGATGCGAAAATTATGCTGATGACGTATAATCCTACATAAGGCGGAGCCACATACTGCTGCACAGAGTAGTGGCAAACTATGAAATGAAGAAAATGATGTCGTAATATGGCGACTACCCTATTTGAAAAATATTCCACTTCCCCGGGAAGAGAAAAACTATAGTAATGAATAAAACGGTTACGAGTAAAGTGTTGAAATTATATCATTTCCGCATATAAGTTGTTGGAGGATCTACATATTGCTATAGAGACAACTTAAGAAGCAAGAAATTAAGCGGGACTACTAGCATATATCGATTTGTCTACTTAAACAACTTTTTATTTTCACATAAGAGAAAATATACCATCATGGACCGAAACAATACGAATAATATTATAAATTGTCCGATTTTCACATGTAAGTCATTGTGTGAGGTATATAATGCAACGATAACTACCCTTGAAAATTGAAATATTGAAAGGCGAGTGGAATATGTCGAAATGATATATAAATAAGTTTTCATTTTCACATTAAGTGAAATTCTAGAGTGATGAATCCAGTGGGTGCGAAAATGGTGCTAAAGATGTATGATACCTATATAAGAGGAGCCAGATACTGCTGCACAGACTAATCCCAAAGCATGAAATGAAGGAATGGTTGTTGTAATATAACTTATATCCTATTTGAAAAATATTTCAGTTTACACGGTAGGGAAATTTACAGTAATGAATGAAAAGGTTATGAAAATGTGCTAAAATTATGTCATTTGTACAAATAAGTTTTTGGAGGAGCTACATACTGCTGCAGAGACAACTTTGATAGCAACAAATGAAGCAGGATTGGTAGCATATCTCGATTTCGATATTTAAACAACTTTTCAGTTTCACAGAAGTGAAAAATATACCATGATGGTTCGAAATGGTACAAAACATATTACAAATTGTCCGATTTTCACATGTAAGTTGTTGTTTGAGGTACATAACGCAACAAAAACTACCCTGTAATAAAGAAATGGTCGAAAGGGTACTGTTATCTATCGATGGTATCATATAAATTAATTTTCAGTTTTAGACGAACGGAAATCTAAATTGACAGATTAAGATGATGCGAAAATTGATGCTGATGACGTATAATCCTACATAAGGCGGAGCCACATACTTCTGCACAGAGTAGTGGCAAACTATGAAATGAAGAAAATGATGTCGTAATATGGCGACTACCCTATTTAAAAAACTTTCCACTTCCCCGGGAAGAGAAAAACTATAGTAATGAAAAAAACGGTTACGAGAAAAGTGTTGAAATTATATCATTTCCACATATAAGTTGTTGGAGGAGCTACATATTGCTGTAGAGACAACTTCGGAAGCAAGAAATGAAGCGGGACTAATAGCATATGTCGATTTGTCTATTTAAACAACTTTTTATTTTCACATCAGAGAAAATATACCATGATGGACCGAAACAATATGAATAATATTACAAATTGTCCGATTTCGACATGTAAGTCATTGTGTGAGTTATATAATGCAACGGTAACTACTCTTGAAAATTAATTTGATGGAAAGGCGAGTGGAATATGTCGATATGATATATAAATAAGTTTTCATTTGCAGATGAAGTGAAAATCTAGGATGATGAATCAAGAGGGTGCGAAAATGGTGCTAAAGATGTATGATTCCTATATAAGAGGAGCCACATACTGCTGCAGAGACTAATCCAGAAGCATGAAATGAAGAAAAGGTTGTTGTAATATGACTTCTATCCTATTTGAAAAATGTTTCAGTTTACACGGTAGGGAAATTTATAATAATGAATGAAAAGGTTATGAAAATGTGCTAAAATTATATCATTGGTACAAATAATTTTTGGAGGAGCTACATACTGCTGCAGAGACAACTTTGACAGCAACAAATGAAGAAGGACTGATAGCATATGTCGATTTCGCTATTTAAACAACTTTTTAGTTTCATAGAAGTGAAAAATATACCATGATGGTTCGAAATGGGACAAAACATATTTTACAAATTCTCCGATTTCCACATGTAAGTTGTTGTTTGAGGTACATAACGCAACAAAAACTACCCTGTAATAAAGAAATGGTCGAAAGGCTACTGTTATATATCGACAATATCATATAAATTAATTTTTAGTTTTAGACGAACGGAAATCTAAAGTGACAGATTAAGATGATGCGAAAATGATGCTAATGATGTATAATTCATACATAAGGCGGAGCGACATACTGCTGCACAGAGTAGTGGCAAACTATGAAATGAAGAAAATGATGTCGTAATATGGCGATTACCATATTTTCAAAATATTCCACTTCCCCAGGAAGAGAAAACCTGTGGTAATGAATAAGAAGGTTATGGTAAAAGTGTTCAAATTATATCATTTCCACATATAAGTTGGTGGAGGAGCTACATATTGCTGTAGAGATAACTTAGGAAGCAAGAAATGAAGCGGGACTACTAGCATATGTCGATTTTTCTATTTCAAAACCTTTTTATTTTCACATAAGAGAAAATATACCGTGATGGACCGAAACAATATGAGTAGTATTACAAATTGTCCGATTTCCACATGTAAGTCGTTGTGTGAGATATACTAATGCAACGCTAACTACTCTTGAATATTGAAATGATGGAAAGGCGAGTGGAATATGTCGAGATGCTATATAAATATGTTTTCATTTTCACATGAAGTGAAAATCTAGAGTGATGAATCAAAAGAGTACGAAAATGGTGCTAAAGATGTATGATTTCTATATAAGGGGAGCCACATACTGCTGCAGAGACTAATCCCGAAGCATGAAATGAAGGAAAGGTTGTTGTAATGTGACTTCTACCTTGTTTTAAAAATGAATCAGTTTACAGGGTAGGGAAATTTACAGTAATGGATAAAAAGGTTATGTAAATATGCTAAAATTATATCATTTGTACAAATATGTTTTTGGATGAGCTACAAACTGCTGCACAGACAACTTTGACGTCCACAAATGAAGCAGTACTAATAGCATATGTCGATTTCGCTATTTAAGCAACTTTTCAGTTTCACGGAATAGAAAATATACCATGATGGATCGAAATTATACAAAACATATTACAAATTGTCCGATTTCCACTTGTAACTTGTTGTTTGAGGTACATCATGCAACAAAAATTACCCTGTAATAATGAAATGGTCGAAAGGCAACTGTTCTCTGTGGACGATGCCATATAATATATTTTTCAGTTTAGGCGAATGGAAATTTAAAGTGACAAATTAAGATGATGCAAAAATGATGCTAATGATGTATTATTTCTACATAAGGCGGAGCCACATACTGCTGCATAGAGTAGTGGTCAACTATGAAAAGAAGAAAATGACGTCGTAATATGGCGACTACCCTATTTGAAAAATATTCCACTTCCCTGGGAAGAGAAAATTATAGTAATGAATAAAACAGTTACGAGAAAAGTGTTGAAATTATATCATTTCCACATATAAGTTGTTGGAGGAGCTACATATTGTTGTAGAGACAACTTCGGAAGCAAGAAATGAAGTGGGACTACTAGCATATGTTGATTTGTCTATTTAAACAACCTTTTATTTTCACATAAGAGAAAATAAACGATGATGGACCGAAACAATACGAATAATATTACAAATTGTCCTATTTTCACATGTAAGTTATTGTGTGATTTATGTAATGCAACGATAACTACTCTTGAAAATTGAAATAAAGGAAAGGCGACTGGAATATGTCGAGATGATATATAAATAAGTTTTCATTTGCAGATGAAGTGAAAATCTAGAGTGATGAATCAAGAGGGTGCGAAAATGGTGCTAAAGATGTATGATTCCTATATAAGTGGAGCCAGATACTGCTGCAAAGACTAATCCAGAAGCATGAAATGAAGGAAAGGTTGTTGTAATATGATTTCTATCCTATTTGAAAAATGTTTCAGTTTACATGATAGGGAAATTTACAGTAATGAATGAAAAGGTTATGAAAATGTGCTAAAATTATGTCATTTGTACAAATAAGTTTTTGGAGGAGCTACATACTGCTGCAGAGACAACTTTGACAGCAACAAATGAAGCAGGATTGATAGCATATGTCGATTTCGATATTTAAACAACTTTTCAGTTTCACACAAGTGAAAAATATACCATGATGGTTCGAAATGGTACAAAACATATTTTACAAATTCTCCGATTTCCACATGTAAGTTGTTGTTTGAGGTACATAGCACAACAAAAACTACCCTGCAATAAAGAAATGGTCGAAAGGCTACTGTTATATATCGACAATATCATATACAAATTAATTTTCAGTTTTAGACGAACGGAAATCTAAAGTGACAGATTAAGATGATGCGAAAATTATGCTGATGACGTATAATCCTACATAAGGCGGAGCCACATACTGCTGCACAGAGTAGTGGCAAACTATGAAATGAAGAAAATGATGTCGTAATATGGCGACTACCCTATTTGAAAAATATTCCACTTCCCCGGGAAGAGAAAAACTATAGTAATGAATAAAACGGTTACGAGTAAAGTGTTGAAATTATATCATTTCCGCATATAAGTTGTTGGAGGATCTACATATTGCTATAGAGACAACTTCAGAAGCAAGAAATTAAGCGGGACTACTAGCATATATCGATTTGTCTACTTAAACAACTTTTTATTTTCACATAAGAGAAAATATACCATCATGGACCGAAACAATACGAATAATATTATAAATTGTCCGATTTTCACATGTAAGTCATTGTGTGAGGTATATAATGCAACGATAACTACCCTTGAAAATTGAAATATTGAAAGGCGAGTGGAATATGTCGAAATGATATATAAATAAGTTTTCATTTTCACATTAAGTGAAATTCTAGAGTGATGAATCCAGTGGGTGCGAAAATGGTGCTAAAGATGTATGATACCTATATAAGAGGAGCCAGATACTGCTGCACAGACTAATCCCAAAGCATGAAATGAAGGAATGGTTGTTGTAATATAACTTATATCCTATTTGAAAAATATTTCAGTTTACACGGTAGGGAAATTTACAGTAATGAATGAAAAGGTTATGAAAATGTGCTAAAATTATGTCATTTGTACAAATAAGTTTTTGGAGGAGCTACATACTGCTGCAGAGACAACTTTGATAGCAACAAATGAAGCAGGATTGGTAGCATATGTCGATTTCGATATTTAAACAACTTTTCAGTTTCACAGAAGTGAAAAATATACCATGATGGTTCGAAATGGTACAAAACATATTACAAATTATCCGATTTTCACATGTAAGTTGTTGTTTGAGGTACATAACGCAACAAAAACTACCCTGTAATAAAGAAATGGTCGAAAGGGTACTGTTAGCTATCGATGGTATCATGTAAATTAATTTTCAGTTTTAGACGAACGGAAATCTAAAGTGACAGATTAAGATGATGCGAAAAATGATGCTGATGACGTATAATCCTAGATAAGGCGGAGCCACATACTTCTGCACAGAGTAGTGGCAAACTATGAAATGAAGAAAATGATGTCGTAATATGGCGACTACCCTATTTGAAAAACATTCCACTTCCCCGGAAAGAGAAAAACTATAGTAATGAAAAAAACGGTTACGAGAAAAGTGTTGAAATTATATCATTTCCACATATAAGTTGTTGGAGGAGCTACATATTGCTGTAGAGACAACTTCGGAAGCAAGAAATGAAGCGGGACTAATAGCATATGTCGATTTGTCTATTTAAACAACTTTTTATTTTCATATCAGAGAAAATATACCATGATGGACCGAAACAATATGAATAATATTACAAATTGTCCGATTTCGACATGTAATCATTGTGTGAGTTATATAATGCACGATAACTACTCTTGAAAATTAATTTGATGGAAAGGCGAGTGGAATATGTCGATATGATATATAAATAAGTTTTCATTTGCAGATGAAGTGAAAATCTAAGATGATGAATCAAGAGGGTGCGAAAATGGTGCTAAAGATGTATGATTCCTATATAAGAGGAGCCAGATACTGCTGCAGAGACTAATCCAGAAGCATGAAATGAAGAAAAGGTTGTTGTAATATGACTTCTATCCTATTTGAAAAATGTTTCAGTTTACACGGTAGGGAAATTTATAATAATGAATGAAAAGGTTATGAAAATATGCTAAAATTATATCATTTGTACAAATAATTTTTGGAGGAGCTACATACTGCTGCAGAGACAACTTTGACAGCAACAAATGAAGAAGGACTGATAGCATATGTCGATTTCGCTATTTAAACAACTTTTTAGTTTCATAGAAGTGAAAAATATATCATGATGGTTCGAAATGGGACAAAACATATTTTACAAATTCTCCGATTTCCACATGTAAGTTGTTGTTTGAGGTACATAACGCAACAAAAACTACCCTGTCATAAAGAAATGGTCGAAAGGCTACTGTTATATATCGACAATATCATATAAATTAATTATTAGTTTTAGACGAACGGAAATCTAAAGTGACAGATTAAGATGATGCGAAAATGATGCTAATGATGTATAATTCATACATAAGGCGGAGCGACATACTGCTGCACAGAGTAGTGGCAAACTATGAAATGAAGAAAATGATGTCGTAATATGGCGATTACCCTATTTTCAAAATATTCCACTTCCCAGGAAGAGAAAACATGTGGTAATGAATAAGAAGGTTATGGTACAAGTGTTGAAATTATATCATTTCCACATATAAGTTGGTGGAGGAGCTACATATTGCTGTAGAGATAACTTCGGAAGGAAGAAATGAAGCGGGACTACTAGCATATGTCGATTTTTCTATTTCAAAAACTTTTTATTTTCACATAAGAGAAAATATACCGTGATGGACCGAAACAATATGAGTAGTATTACAAATTGTCCGATTTCTACATGTAAGTCGTTGTGTGAGATATATAATGCAACGCTAACTACTCTTGAATATTGAAATGATGGAAAGGCGAGTGGAATATGTCGAGATGCTATATAAATATGTTTTCATTTTCATATGAAGTGAAAATCTAGAGTGATGAATCAAAAGAGTACGAAAATGGTGCTAAAGATGTATGATTCCTATATAAGGGGAGCCACATACTGCTGCAGAGACTAATGCCGAAGCATGAAATGAAGGAAAGGTTGTTGTAATGTGACTTCTACCCTGTTTTAAAAATGTATCAGTTTACAGGGTAGGGAAATTTACAGTAATGGATAAAAAGGTTATATAAATATGCTAAAATTATATCATTTCTACAAATATGTTTTTGGATGAGTTACAAACTGCTGCACAGACAACTTTGACGTCCACAAATGAAGCAATACTAATAGCATATGTCGATTTCCCTATTTAAGCAACTTTTCAGTTTCACATAAGAGAAAATATACCATGATGGATCGAAATTATACAAAACATATTACAAATTGTCCGATTTCCACATGTAAGTTGTTGTTTGAGGTACATCATGCAACAAAAATTACCCTGTAATAATGAAATGGTCGAAAGGCAACTGTTCTCTGTGGACGATGCCATATAATATATTTTTCCGTTTTAGGCGAACGGAAATTCAAAGTGACAAATTAAGATGATGCGAAAATGATGCTAATGATGTATAATTCCTACATAAGGCGGAGCCACATACTGCTGCATAGAGTAGTGGTCAACTATGAAATGAAGAAAATGATGTCGTAATATGGCGACTACCCTATTTGAAAAATATTCCACTTCCCCGGGAAGAGAAAATTATAGTAATGAATAAAACAGTTACGAGAAAAGTGTTGAAATTATATCATTTCCACATATAAGTTGTTGGAGGAGCTACATATTGTTGTAGAGACAACTTCGGAAACAAGAAATGAAGTGGGACTACTAGCATATGTTGATTTGTCTATTTAAACAACCTTTTATTTTCACATAAGAGAAAATATACGATGATGGACCGAAACAATACGAATAATATTATAAATTGTCCGATTTTCACATGTAAGTTATTGTGTGAGTTATATAATGCAACGGTAACTACTCTTGAAAATTGAAATCAAGGAAAGGCGGTGGAATATGTCGAGATGATATATAAATAAGTTTTCATTTTTACATTAAGTGAAAATCTAGAGTGATGAATCAAGTGGTTGCGAAATTGGTGCTAAACATGTATGATTCCTATATAAGAGGAGCCACATACTGCTGCAGAGACCAATCCCGAAGCATGAAATGAAGAAAAGGTTGTTGTAATATGACTTCTATCCTGTTTTAAAAATGTATCAGTTTACACGGTAGGGAAATTTACAGTAATGAATGAAAAGGTTATGAAAATATGCTAAAATTATATCGTTTGTACAAATAAGTTTTTGGAGGAGCTACATACTGCTGCAGAGACAACTTTGACAGCAACAAAGGAAGCAGGACTGATAGCATATGTCAATTTCGCTATGTAAACAACTTTTCAGTTTCACAGAAGTGAAAAATATACAATGATGGTTCGAAATGGTACAAAACATATTACAAATTGTCCGATTTCCACATGTAGGTCGTTGTTTGAGGTACATAACGCAAAAAAAAACTATCCTATAATAATGAAATGGTCGAAAGGGTATTATTATATGTCGATGATACCATATAAAATAGTTTTCAATTTTAGACGAACGGAACTCTAAAGTGACAGATTAAGATGATGCTAATGATGTATAATTTCTACATAAGGGGGAGCCACATATTGGTGCACAGTGTAGTGGCAAACTATGAAATGAAGAAAATGATGTCGTGATATGGCGAGTACCCTATTTGAAAAATATTCCACTTCCCCAAGAAGAGAAAACCTATGGTAATGAATAAAAAGGTTATGATAAAAGTGTTGAAATTATATCATTTCCACATATAAGTTGGTGGAGGAGCTACATATTGCTGTAGAGATAACTTCGAAAGCAAGAAATGAAGCGGGACTACTAGCATATGTCGATTTGTCTATTTAAAAAAACTTTTTTATTTCCACATAAGAGAAAATATACCGTGACGGACCGAAACAATATGAGTAGTATTACAAATTGTCCAATTTCCACATGTAAGTTGTTGTGTGAGGTATAAAATGCAACGCTAACTACTCTTGAAGATTGAAATGATGGAAAGGCGAGTGGAATATGTCAAGATGCTATATAAATATGTTTTCATTTTCACATGAAGTGAAAATGTAGAGTGATGAATAACGAGGGTACGAAAATGATGCTAAAGATGTATGATTACTATATAAGACGAGCCACATACTGCTGCAGAGACTAATCCCGAAGCATGAAATGAAGAAAAGGTTGTTGTAATGTGACTTCTATCCTGTTTTAAAAATCTATCAGTTTACAGGGTAGGGAAATTTACAATAATGGATGAAAAGGTTATGTAAATGTGCTAAAATTATATCATTTGTACAAATATGTTTTTGGAGGAGCTACAAACTGCTGCAGAGACCACTTTGACATCAACAAATGAAGCAGGACTAATAGCATATGTCGATTTCGCTATTTAAGCAACTTTTCAGTTTCACAGAAGAGAAAATATACCATGATGGATCGAAATTGTACAAAACATATTACAAATTGTCCAATTTCCACATGTAACTTGTTGTTTGAGGTACATCATCCAACAAAAATTACCCTGTAATTATGAAATGATCGGAATGCTACTGTTATTTGTCGACGATGCCATATAATATAATTTTCGGTTTTAGACGAACGAAAATTTAAAGTGACAGATTAAGATGATGCGAAAATGATGCTAATGATGTATTATTACTACATAAGGCGGAGCCACATACTGCTGCACAGAGTAGTGGCAAACTATAAAATGAAGAAAACTTGTGGTAATGAATAAGAAGGTTACGATAAAAGTGTTCAAATTATATCATTTCCACATATAAGTAGGTGGAGGAGCTACATATTGCTGTAGAGATAACTTCAGAAGCAAGAAAAGAAGCGGGACTACTAGCATATGTCGATTTGTCTATTTAAAAATACCTTTTATTTTCACATAAGAGAAAATATACCGTGATGGACCGAAACAATATGAGTAGTATTACAAATTGTCCGATTTCCACATGTAAGTCGTTGTGTGAGGTATATAATGCAACGATAACTACTCTTGAAGATTGAAATGATGGAAAGGCGAGTGGAATATGTCGAGATGCTATATAAATATGTTTTCATTTTTTCATGAAGTGAAAAATCTAGAGTGATGAATCAAAAGGGTACGAAAATGATGCTAAAGATGTATGATTCCTATATAAGAGGAGCCACATACTGCTGCAGAGACTAATACCGAAGCATAAAATGAAGGAAAGGTTGTTGTAATGTGACTTCTACCCTGTTTTAAAAATGTATGAGTTTACAGGGTAGAGAAATTTACAGTAATGGATGAAAAGGTTATGTAAATATGATAAAATTATATCATTTGTACAAATATGTTTTTGGATGAGCTACAAACTGCTGCACAAACAACTTTGACGTCAACAAATGAAGCATGACTAATAGCATATGTCGATTTCGCTATTTAAGTAACTTTTCAGTTTTCCAGAAAAGAAAATATACCATGATGGATCGAAATTATATAAAACATATTACAAATTGTTCGATTTCCACATGTAACTTGTTGTTTGAGGTACATCATGCAACAAAAATTACCCTGTAATAATGAAATGTTCGAAAGGCTACTGTTATTTGTGGACGATGCCATATAACATATTTTTCAGTTTTAGACGAACGGAAATCTAAAGTGACAAATTTAGATGATGCGAAAATGATGCTAATGATGTATAATTCGTAAATAAGGCGGATCCACATACTGCTGCATAGAGTAGTGGTCAACTATGAAATGAAGAAAATGATGTCGTAATATGGCGACTACCCTATTTGAAAAATATTCCACTTCCTCGGGAAGACAAAATCTATAGTAATGAATAAAACGGTTATGAGAAAAGTGTTGAAATTATATCATTTCAACATATAAGTTGTCGGAGGAGCTACATATTGCTGTAGAGAAAACTTCGGAAGCAAGAAATGAAGCGGGACTACTAGCATATGTCGATTTGTCTATTTAAACAACTTTTTATTTTCACATCAGAGAAAATATACCATGATGGACCGAAACAATAAGAATAATATTACAAATTGTCCGATTTCGACATGTAAGTCATTGTGTGAGTTATATAATGCAACGGTAACTACTCTTGAAAATTAATTTAACGGAAAGGCGAGTGGAATATGTCGAGATGATATATAAATAAGTTTTCATTTGCAGATGAAGTGAAAATCTAGAGTGATGAATCAAGAGGGTGCGAAAATGGTGCTAAAGATGTATAATTCCTATATAAGTGGAGCCAGATACTGCTGCAAAGACTGATCCAGAAGCATGAAATGAAGGAAAGGTTGTTGTAATATGACTTCTATCCTATTTGAAAAATGTTTCAGTTTACATGGTAGGGAAATTTACAGTAATGAATGAAAAGGTTATGAAAATGTGCTAAAATTGTGTCATTTGTACAAATAAGTTTTTGGAGGAGCTACATACTGCTGCAGACACAACTTTGACAGCAACAAATGAAGCAGGATTGATAGCATATGTCGATTTCGATATTTAAACAACTTTTCAGTTTCACATAAGTGAAAAATATACCATGATGGTTCGAAATGGTACAAAACATATTTTACAAATTCTCCGATTTCCACATGTAAGTTGTTGTTTGAGGTACATAACACAACAAAAACTACCCTGTAATAAAGAAATGGTCGAAAGGCTACTGTTATATATCGACGATATCATATACAAATTAATTTTCAGTTTTAGACGAACGGAAATCTAAAGTGACAGATTAAGATGATGCGAAAATGATGCTAATGATGTATAATTCATACATAAGGTGGAGCCACATACTGCTGCACAGAGTAGTGGCAAACTATGAAATGAAGAAAATGATGTCGTAATATGGCGACTACCCTATTTGAAAACTATTCCACTTCCCCGGGAAGAGAAAAACTATAGGAATGATGAATCGAAATTGTACAAAACATATTACAAATTGTCCGATTTCCACATGTAACTTGTTGTTTGAGGTACATCATGCAACAAAAATTACCCTGTAATTATGAAATGGTCGGAAGGCTACTGTTATATGTCGACGATGCCATATAATATAATTTTCGGTTTTAGACGAACGGAAATGTAAAGTGACAGATTAAGATGATGCGAAAATGATGCTAATGATGTATTATTCCTACATAAGGCGGAGCCACATACTGCTGCACAGAGTAGTGGCAAACTATGAAATGAAGAAAACCTGTGGTAATGAATAAGAAGGTTACGATAAAAGTGTTCAAATTATATCATTTCCACATATAAGTAGGTGGAGGAGCTACATATTGCTGTAGAGATAACTTCGGAAGCAAGAAATGAAGCGGGACTACTAGCATATGTCGATTTGTCTATTTAAAAAAACCTTTTATTTTCACATAAGAGAAAATATACCGTGATGGACCGAAACAATATGAGTAGTATTACAAATTGTCCGATTTCCACATGTAAGTCGTTGTGTGAGGTATATAATGCAACGATAACTACTCTTGAAGATCGAAATGATGGAAAGGCGAGTGGAATATGTCGAGATGCTATATAAATATGTTTTCATTTTCACATGAAGTGAAAATCTAGAGTGATGAATCAAAAGGGTACGAAAATGGTGCTAAAGATGTATGATTCCTATATAAGAGGAGCCACATACTGCTGCAGAGACTAATACCGAAGCATAAAATGAAGGAAAGGTTGCTGTAATGTGACTTCTACCCTGTTTTAAAAATGTATCAGTTTACAGGGTAGAGAAATTTACAGTAATGGATGAAAAGGTTATGTAAATATGCTAAAATTATATCATTTGTACAAATATGTTTTTGGATGAGCTACAAACTGCTGCACGAACAACTTTGACGTCAACAAATGAAGCATGACTAATAGCATATGTCGATTTCGCTATTTAAGCAACTTTTCAGTTTTCCAGAAGAGAAAATATACCATGATGGATCGAAATTATATAAAACATATTACAAATTGTTCGATTTCCACATGTAACTTGTTGTTTGAGGTACATCATGCAACAAAAATTACCCTGTAATAATGAAATGTTCGAAAGGCTACTGTTATTTGTGGACGATGCCATATAACATATTTTTCAGTTTTAGACGAACGGAAATCTAAAGTGACAAATTTAGATGATGCGAAAATGATGCTAATGATGTATAATTCGTACATAAGGCGGATCCACATACTGCTGCATAGAGTAGTGGTCAACTATGAAATGAAGAAAATGATGTCGTAATATGGCGACTACCCTATTTGAAAAATATTCCACTTCCTCGGGAAGAAAAAATCTATAGTAATGAATAAAACGGTTACGAGAAAAGTGTTGAAATTATATCATTTCCACATATAAGTTGTTGGAGGAGCTACATATTGCTGTAGAGAAAACTTCGGAAGCAAGAAATGAAGCGGGACTACTAGCATATGTCGATTTGTCTATTTAAACAACTTTTTATTTTCACATCAGAGAAAATATACCATGATGGACCAAAACAATATGAATAATATTACAAATTGTCTGATTTCGACATGTAAGAAATTGTGTGAGTTATATAATGCAACGGTAACTACTCTTGAAAATTAATTTAACGGAAAGGCAAGTGGAATATGTCGAGATGATATATAAATAAGTTTTCATTTGCAGATGAAGTGAAAATCTAGAGTGATGAATCAAGAGGGTGCGAAAATGGTGCTAAAGATGTATGATTCCTATATAAGTGGAGCCAGATACTGCTGCAAAGACTAATCCAGAAGCATGAAATGAAGGAAAGGTTTTTGTAATATGACTTATATCCTATTTGAAAAATGTTTCAGTTTACATGGTAGGGAAATTTACAGTAATGAATGAAAAGGTTATGAAAATGTGCTAAAATTATGTCATTTCTACAAATAAGTTTTTGGGGGAGCTACATACTGCTGCAGAGACAACTTTGACAGCAACAAATGAAGCAGGATTGATAGCATATGTCGATTTCGATATTTAAACAACTTTTCAGTTTCACACAAGTGAAAAATATACCATGATGGTTCGAAATGGTACAAAACATATTTTACAAATTCTCCGATTTCCACATGTAAGTTGTTGTTTGAGTTACATAACACAACAAAAACTACCCTGTAATAAAGAAATGGTCGAAAGGCTACTGTTATATATCGACGATATCATATACAAATTAATTTTCAGTTTTAGACGAACGGAAATCTAAAGTGACAGATTAAGATGATGCGAAAATTATGCTGATGACGTATAATCCTACATAAGGCGGAGCCACATACTGCTGCACAGAGTAGTGGCAAACTATGAAATGAAGAAAATGATGTCGTAATATGGCGACTACCCTATTTGAAAAATATTCCACTTCCCCGGGAAGATAAAAACTATAGTAATGAATAAAACGGTTACGAGTAAAGTGTTGAAATTATATCATTTCCGCATATAAGTTGTTGGAGGAGGTACATATTGCTATAGAGACAACTTCAGAAGCAAGAAATTAAGCGGGACCACTAGCATATATCGATTTGTATATTTAAACAACTTTTTATTTTCACATAAGAGATAATATACCATCATGGACCGAAACAATACGAATAATATTATAAATTGTCCGATTTTCACATGTAAGTCATTGTGTGAGGTATATAATGCAACGATAAGTACCCTTGAAAATTGAAATATGGAAAGGCGAGTGGAATATGTCGAGATGATATATAAATAAGTTTTCATTTTCACATTAAGTGAAATTCTAGAGTGATGAATCAAGTGGGTGCTAAAATGGTGCTAAAGATGTATGATACCTATATAAGAGGAGCCAGATACTGCTGCACAGACTAATCCCAAAGCATGAAATGAAGGAAAGGTTGTTGTAATATAACTTATATCCTATTTGAAAAATATTTCAGTTTACACGGTAGGGAAATTTACAGTAATGAATGAAAAGGTTATGAAAATGTGCTAAAATTATGTCATTTGTATAAATAAGTTTTTGGAGGAGCTACATACTGCTGCAGAGACAACTTTGATAGCAACAAATGAAGCAGGATTGCTAGCATATGTCGATTTCAATATTTAAACAACTTTTCAGTTTCACAGAAGTGAAAAATATACCATGATGGTTCGAAATGGTACAAAACATATTACAAATTGTCCGATTATCACATGTAACACTGGTGGAAAAAGGGCCTTTGGTCGCGGTTCGCAACTGCCATTAGTCGCAGTTGCGCAACCGCGACCAAATAGGCGCGACTAAAGGCCCCCCCTTAGTCGCGGTTTCTTAAGAACCGCAACTAAAGGCCCGTCCACGTGGGCGCCAGGCGGCCGTCGGGGC
This sequence comes from Hordeum vulgare subsp. vulgare, assembly GCF_904849725.1. NCBI lineage: Eukaryota > Viridiplantae > Streptophyta > Magnoliopsida > Poales > Poaceae > Hordeum > Hordeum vulgare. The sequence goes on along the minus strand of NC_058521.1, from coordinate 1,872,318 downwards.
GGAGGACCTTTAGTCGCGGTTCTTCTGGCCAACCGCGACTAAAGGCCGCCGCAGGTTTAGGTAGCCCCCCCTAAACCTGTTTTCTGTTTAATTTGTATTGTTTTATTTCTTTTGTGCTTTATTTTAATTTTGAAGGAGTTTCACATATTCTACGGTACTACATACATGCATATGAATGTACAATTTCAAACAAATTTGAAATTAGAACCAAAAAGAATTCAAGAGGAATATACAATATATATTCAATATCATCGGATGACCATATACAATTTTGAACAAGTTTCCATACATAATTTAATGCATATAAAGTTCTACGTCCTCGTAATGGTGTTCTCCTTTAGGATGGAGGACTTCCCTCCTGAACCATCCAGCTAGTTCCTCTTGAAGTGGTCGGAAGCGAGCTTCTGGACTAAGCATCATCCGGAGGTTATTCCTCTGAGCATTGGTATCACTCGGAACCCGCTCAGAGGTGTATCTCCGGATCATCTCACAGACATAGTATCCACATAGATTGGTCCCCGCTGGCTGAATATCCCCACCATTCTTAGCCTTTGACCTTTTGAATTCTAGCTCTTTTTTGAATTCACCGACCTTTGTATCTACGAACCGTCTCCAAACCCTACGAGGCAAAGAAAATTAAATGAACAAGAGAGTTATTAGTTACTTGATATTAGGAAATGAACGAAATAGGCCGATCGATATAGAGCGCAAATGAATGAAAATAATTACTTCTGCAGCATTCTTCTCATGCCGCCCCAAAGCTTTGGATCCATATTCAGAGAGTCGTGGACCAGACATTCTGAGGTGTCAACTTTAATTACTAGCAGAATCCAGTGGAACCTGCGGACACGATACATGCACAGTACGTCATGCATAACTCATCGATTAGCCGGCCACATACCATGCATGGAGTAAACAAAAGAGAATGTGCTCAAGACAGAAACACTCACCCAAAATGGTGAGGAAATAGAATATCACTTTTGAGTTCCTGCTTTGTAAGAAACTGCCACAGGTCTGCCTCCATGTCGGCGGGGTGATGCTCCAACACATATCCATTAACGATGTGTGGGTCAATGAACCCAACATCATGGATGTTCCTTACTCTGCATTCCTTAATCTTCATTCTGCATGTATAATAGCGGACACAACAATATAGTTAGGACATATATATAGTGCAGGCAATATGAACGAGATGGGGTAGAAATAAATCACTTACAGAACGTAGCAACTGATGATAGATTTGTCGAGCTCGCGCAGATTGAAAAGCTGGAACAATTCACTCAGATGAATTTGTACATAGTAATGTTTGAAGTGATGCTCATATCTAACTTCCGCATAAATATATTCTTTGGCGTTTTTATTTTTTATGTAACCCTTGTACCATTTCAGCAGACCTTTCATTTGTGGAGGTAGATCCTCTTCCTGCGCAGGCTCGACGAGAGGCCCATTCTTCACATATGTAATTACTACCTCCTTCACTGGCACCTCATCAAGGACTAACAGTTCACGAAGAGTAATACCTAAGTTGGCCGCTTGTTCTTTGGCACTCGTTACAGTCAATCCATGTGCTGCCGCAGCTGCTATGATATCGGGGTCATCCGGACCGGCGGCTTTCACTATAAGCGGGGCAATCGATTGTTTACTTTGTTCCCCGAGCTGGGCAACTCGTTTCCCGCTTTTTTTACTTTCTAATTCCGTTTTCTCGGCCTCCTCCAAGGCTTTGTTCTCCTGGTTCTCCGCCCGCTCTTTCTTCTCCTTCAACATGAGTGCCTGCCTACGAAGTTCACGTGCATAGTCGTCAGGCAGATTCTTCGCGGCTTGGGACGGTGTGCTCAAAAATGACTTAACCCACTTCTTTTGCTCATCAGAAAATACTGGCTTGGGCTCGGGCTCTCTTTTCTTCTTGCAGTCCGCCTTCCATTTCTCATGATCAGCAGCCGCGGCCGCGGCAGTTTCCTTGGCACTACGTTCCCAAGGCCTTGTGGGGAGAGGCTTCAGTGATGGCTCCGGTACCTTTGTGGTCTTAGGTACATAAGGGTCCGGGTTAATAATCCAGGACTGCTTCTGCTTCTTTGCCGGAGGTGGATTGGGGGGCGGCGTCTGATCACCCGCCGGACGAGGACTAGGGGGCGGCGTCTGATCACCCGCCGGACGTTGTGGACTGGGGGGCGTCGGCTGACGTGACGGAGGTGTAGGTGAACCGCCACCACCACCACCACCACCACCACCACCGCCACCGCCACCACCACCACCGTAGGGGGGTGGACTTGTTGTCCTTGGCGCCTCGCCTGGAAACTTGATAAACTTCTTTTGCCATAGAATGAAATGGCGCTTGACATCTCCAAGTCTTTTCTCCCCTTCAGGTGTAGCAATGTCAATCTCCAGGTCCTCAAACCCTTGGACTATGTCCTCCACCGTGACACGAGCATGGCCATCTTGAATGGGGTTGTTGTGGTGGAGTGCTCCAGGTAAACATGGTAAAGCACTGCCGATGGCTACCTTCATGGACATGTTCCCGATAGGATAATACAGATGACATTCTTTCATCTCCTTTATATCGTCCACGGGGTAGCGAGGAGGCTCCGGTGCAGTAGTTTCGACCACCAGAGGCTTCGGTGCAGTAATTTCGATCGTCGGTGCATCTGCACCAGCCGGTGGGGCCTCCGTGGAAGCCACGCTGCTTCTCCGCTGCTGGCTTCCGAGATCCGCTGGATGATCTTCATGCTGCGCCCGAGCTACATTTCTTTCTGCTAATAGTACACTCACGGTTTTCTTCATCACATCCATTTCCGATGCCAACCGCGCCACAACATCTGCTTCCCGATCCATCTTTCTCTTACGGCTTCTGTAACCATACGGGTCATCGTTCTGGGGGAACCCTATTTTCCACGGAATGTGCCCCATGCCTCGTACACGTCCTCCGTGTTCAGGATTCCCGAGGGCTTTTGTCAGCGCGTCGTTCTCTCTGTTGAACTTGATCTTCCCCTCTTGAGCATCCCTCATTGCGTCAATAAGGGCTTGGGTGGGTTTAATTAATTTGCCCCGGTAAACACACTCCCCTGTCTCCGGGTTCAGCGTTCCCCCATGCCCGTACCACCAGCTTTTGGCCCTTGGGTCCCATCCCTCCGTACCTGGACGGATTCCTCGCGCCCTCAGCTCGTTCTCCATCTTCTCCAACCTAGGCACCCAAATGCGATACCCTCCTGGCCCCATAATATGATTGTACTCCTTCTTAGCCGCATTTTCCTTATTTTTTTCGATATTTGAATGAACTGCTCCGATTTCTTTTGCTTCACAAATTCTGGCCAATCATGTTTCAGTTTCTCATATTGTCCTTTGAAATCCGGAGTCTTGTTCTGCTTGACAAAGTCATGGGCTAGATTTTGCTTGAATTTCCGGAATGCGTCGGCCATCTTATGAAGAGCGAACTGTTTGACTAGCCTCCTCCTCTCCTTGTTTTCCTCAATCTTGTTACCCTCTGTGACGCCCTCGGCTTAATCGTACGCTAATCATACACGCAAATGCGTACGATCAAACCCAAGGACTCACGGGGAGATATCACAACACAACTCTAGACACAAATGAAATAACATGAGCTTCATATTACAAGCCAGGGGCCTCGAGGGCTAGAATACGAAAGCTCGATAAGCACACGAGTCAGCGGAAGCAACAAATATCTGAGTACTGACATAAAACAAGGGGTGCCTTAGAGAAGGCTAACACAAAAGATACAACGATCGAACGAGGCGAGGCCTCCTGCCTGGGAACCTCCTAACTACTCCTGATCATCAGCGGCCTCCACGTAGTAGTAGGCACCGTCGGGGTAGCAGTCGTCGGTGGCGGGGACCTCCATCTCCTGGGCTTCATCATCTGGTCGCAGCAAACGGATCAAGGGAACAAGGGGGGGGAGCAAAGCAGCGGTGAGTACTCATCCAAAGTACTCGCAAGTCTTACATCAGAACTATTCTAATAATGCACCAGTATCAAAGAAGGGGGTTATATGTGGATTGACTGCAGCAATGCGAGAATAGAGAGAGAAGACCTAGTCCTATCGAAGACTAGCATCTTCAGGGTCTTGCAGCATTAGACGAGAGTAGAACAGGGGTAAAACATTAATAGTCATATTGTTGCAGCAATATTAAAGTGAGGTCACGCCTAAAGATCCTCCCTCGACTCCCTGCGAGGAAGCAATCCCGAGGCAAACTAATTCCAGTTAAGTAACAATTTTAGTTGTATAAGATCGGGGCACAACTCCAAGTCGTCCTGTAACCGTGGACACGGCTATCCGAATAGTTAATTTTCATCCCTGCAGGGGTGCACCACATGTCCCGTCACGCTCGATAACACTCTGGCCGGACATACTTTTCTGGGTCCTGCCCGGCCTCGGAATATCGACACGTCGCAGCCCCACCTAAGACAAATCAGAGAGGCCAGCCCGCCGGTCTAAATCCTAAGCACAAAGGGTTCATGGGCCCAGTTCCCCTTCACGCTCCTGCACGTGGCGTGGGCGGCCGACGTCAGTCCTAGCATCCCTTAATCACAAGCGCGATGCATCTCGGGACCACTCGGGCGCGCGCCGCTACACTGCTGGCATCTGAAAAGCTTCGGCTGATACCGCGACGTCGAGTACCCATAATTCTTCCCGCGTAGCCGGTTAGTGCGAAAAGGTCTCCGACCAACCCAGATCAAATACCCAAATCCATTAGCATTTTAATTAGGCCAACAACACGGTCTCGCGGGAATCCACCCGTCTTACAACTAAACACCAATGATCCCAGTAACATGGTCAGGTAACTGTGTGGTTGTAACATCGGGGGGAATCCGAGGTATCACCCTCGTTGGATTCCGAACGATGTACCCGTCAAGGTGGGCTTAGAGGAATCACCCTCGGGGGTCCCACACTCGCGGGGTGGCACGACAGAGACGTCATCGGGAATGGTGAAAGAGGAATCACCCTCGAGAACCACGACCGACTAGCTATACTACAGAGATATCATCAGGAGTACTTAGCGAGGTGTCACCCTCGGTACCCGATAGTATCCCTGTAGTGTCGTACAACGAAGGGGGGGTGAACGTGCTGTGTCGGGTCTGGCTCGTCGATCAGAGATCGAGATTTGAAAACAAGCGGGGCAACTGATCTACGGGGTCAGAGGGGATGACTGCTCCACCTATACTAAGCAGATTAAAGGTACAGGACTGAAAGTAGCAGTTCATCAAAAACAGGCTATGCATCAGATATAGGAGCTAACTACAACAGTAGCAAAATACTAATGCAAGCAATAGGAAGAAAGACATAGGCGATATAGGAATGATCAAGGGGAATTTGCTTGCCTTGCTGCTCTGCGGCAAAGGACTGATCGGCAGGGTCGTAGATGTACCCGGCAGCAGCGTCAGTCTCGGGGTCTACCGGTAAGAAGAGGGGGAAGAAACAATAAATAATAGCACCGATGCAACACAAAGCATGACATGGAAATATGCAGGCTAGGCATGAGCTAACGCAGCATCATCCATCATAGACGGGTCGGAAGAATATCTGACGATATTTTCCGGGTCTCGGGCTACTACCGGTTACACTGGAAACGATGGAAAAGTTCCATGTTTGCTATGCTAGGGACGCGTGACACACGAACGGGCCGTGTATCCGGGTTCGTCTCGCTTTGCTGATCAACTTTCATGTTGAAAATATTTTGATCTGACTTACGGATTATTTAATATTAATTTTCAAAGGTTTATTAATTATTTAAGAATTAAAAACAGATTTAAAAGATTTAGTAAAATCCTATTATGACATCATCGCGATGTCAGGCTGACATCGCATTTGACCGGTCAACTCACCAGCGGGTCCCGAACGTCATAGGCACAAGTTTTATTTAAGATTAATTATTTATTAATCAGATTAATTCAACGAGGGACCCACGTGTCATACTCTAATTATGTTAATTAATTATTTTAACTAAATATCTATTTATTTATCTATTCTAAGAAAACATTATTTTTAATCATCGCGTGGGGCCTCCCTGTCATTGACAGCGGTGCATTGGCCCCACCGGTAAGTGGCCTAAGGTTATTTCCTCATTTATTTTTTTATTAGATACCTATCCGTGCAAATACCGTATTCCTCTAAATATCCACATACGCAAATACATACATCACATCTCATACATACATACATACATACATACGCATCTAATACACCATTTACTCTTTTACATTTTTTTTTTCAACACTCATCTCTCTCTGTTAACAGAGACAGAGAACAATTTTCTCTAACACCACCTAGAAGAACCAAATACTCAAATCCTCCTACCGGAGTCTACCCTCGACGGATCGAGGCCCCGTTTGCCGGAACGGAACCGTGACGTCGAGGAGAACGGTGAGGTGGGAGGAGCCCGAGGAGGGGCTCACCGACGGTGACGTGACGGCCCGGTGAAGCCGGAGTTCGCACGTAGTTGACGGTGGAGACGGACGTGGAGACGGTGCCGGTGACGGTGGTGGTGACGTGCCGGCGAGGAGGAGCCGGTGTGGAGGCCCCGGTGAGGAGAGGCCCCCGGAGGTGGAGCCGCCGACGGGGAGGGGCTCGGCCGGCGGGGCTCCCGGGGTCGGCCGACGGGATGGGGAGGGCCCCGGCCGCCGGACCTGGAGGGGGGGGCCGAGGTGGCCGGCGTGGTGGAGGGGGGGCCGCCGGGTTGGGTGGCCCGGTGGAGGAGGTGGCCGCCGGGGGGGCGACGGGGGAGCTCGCCGCGGAGAGAGGGGAGGAGCCGCCGGGGGGTGAGGGGGATGAGGGGGGCGGCCGTGGGGAGAGGAGGCCGCCGGGGGAGGGGGCTGCCGGCGGGGGGAAGGGCGGCCGCCGGTTGGGGAGGGAGAGGGGCGAGGTGGAGAGGAGGGGGGCTCGGCAGGGGAGTGGAGGGGCTCGGTCGTGGGATGGGGAGGGGGCGAGAGTCACGGGAGGGAGGGAGTTACGGGAGGGAGTGGGGCCCTCGTGGGGGAGGGCTGGCGGCGGCGCCCAGGGGGGGGAGGGAGTTGGCGTGGGGGAGGGTGGCGCCAGGAGGGCGCTAGGGTTTGGGGGTGGGGCGCGGGAGGTGGCCGGCTGGGCCCCTTTTGGCCCAGCTGGGCCGGCTGGGGGGGGGGGGCTTTCTCCTTTTTTTTTTTTGATTTGTTTTTATTTTGCTTTACCTTTTCCCTTTTCTTTTTTTTTATTATTTCTTTCTTTCAGTTTTCTTTCTTTCTTTTATCATTACTATTTCTTCAATACTTTCCTCTTATATGTATATCCTTTTAATACTTGTAATGAACCGATAAGGTGCTTCCCATTGCTTTCAAATCATCGATCCGGACAGACGCGAATCCACGCGGGTCTGAGATGGGAATTCGATGACGTGGCATCATTAGCGGTGATCACTGTAGCTTAATTACAATTACTACTGTAGCAAAAGTCGAGGATGTCACAATTCTCCCCTACTAACAAGAATTCTCGTCCCGAGAATTAAGAGGTAGAGGGAAAGAGCCCGGGGTATTCATCACGAAGATGATCCTCGCGTTCCCAAGTGGCTTCATCTTCAGAGTGATTTGACCACTGCACCTTAAGGAACTTAGTGACCTTGCGACGAGTCTTACGTTCAGCTTGGTCGAGAATGCGGACCGGATGCTCTTTATAAGAGAGGTCTTGTTGTAGCTCTAGCATATCGTGATCCACTGCTCGAATAGGATCCTTGAAGCAGCGACGGAGTTGAGAAACATGGAAGACATCGTGAACCTGAGAAAGGTTCGCCGGCAGTTCCAATTGATAAGCCACTCTTCCACGCCTTTCGAGAACAGTGAAAGGACCAATATAACGAGGAGCTAACTTGCCCTTGATTCCGAAACGGTGTGCACCTCTCATTGGTGTGACACGAAGATAAGCCTTTTCGCCAGGTTGATAGACCATATCTTGATGATGACGGTCATACTGACTCTTCTGACAAGACTGAGCAGCCTTCAGATTCTCGTGAATAATGTGGACTTGCTCTTCGGCATGTTGAATAATATCCGGACCGAAGAGTGATCGTTCCCCAGTTTCTGACCAATTCAGAGGAGTTCGACACCTTCGCCCATACAATACTTCGAAAGGGGCCATCTTCAGGCTAGCTTGATAGCTATTGTTGTAAGAGAACTCGGCATACGGGAGAGATTCCTCCCATTTCTTACCGAAAGAAATGACACAAGCTCGAAGCATGTCTTCGAGAATTTGGTTGACTCGTTCAACTTGTCCCTGGGATTGAGGATGAAATGCAGTGCTGAAGGACAGATGAGTCCCCATAGCCTTCTGAAAACTTTCCCAGAATTTTGAAGTAAACAAGCTGCCACGGTCCGAACTGATCACCAACGGAATACCGTGCAGTGAAACAACTCTTGACATATAAAGATCTGCCAGCTGACTAGCATTAATCGTTTCTTTGACGGCCAGAAAATGTGCAACTTTGGACAGTCGATCAATGACGACAAGAATAGCATCATTACCTTTCTGAGACCTGGGAAAACCAGTGACGAAGTCCATTTCAACGTGATCCCATTTCCACTCGGGAATAGAGATAGGTTGCAGAGTTCCAGCAGGCTTTTGGTGTTCTGCTTTGATACGCCGGCATATATCACATTCTGCCACATAGCGTGCAATGTCTTGTTTCATATTGGGCCACCAGAATCTTTGCCGGATGTCTTGGTACATCTTGGTACTACCCGGGTGAATAGACAATGGTGTGTCATGAGCTTCTTCCATCACCTTCCCAGTCATCCTGAGATTTTCCTTCTTATTTGGAACGAATAGGCGACCCTTGAAATACAAGGCACCACCTTCATCAACAGTGAAAAAGGAGGGTTTACCCTTCGCAATATAACTCTTAATCCTGTCGACATCATCGTCAAAGTTTTGTATATTCTTTATGGAGCTCACAAGATCTGGTTCAACCACTAGGTTACTGAGGGAACCCTGATTAACAACACGAAGGTTCATCTTTTGATACTCTTCAGGAGGCGGAACAAGGTAGCCCTGAGGAACAATGTGGAGGTTCAGCTTACAGAATTCCTCTTGCAGACGATCGTGAACCTCATGAACCTGGAGGTGGTTGCAGTATGACTTGCGACTTAAGGCATCAGCCATTACATTAGCCTTGCCAGGGGTATATGATATACTACAGTCAAAATCTGCTATACGCTCCATCCATCTTTGTTGACGCAGGTTCAGCTCCGGTTGAGTGAACAAGTACTTCAGACTTTGATGGTCGGTGTAGATTTCACAGCGATTACCGACAAGGTATTGTCGCCATTCCTTCAATGCATGAATGACTGCGGCAAGCTCGAGATCATGAACTGGGTAGTTCTCTTCATGAGCACGCAGTTGACGTGAAGCATAAGCGATCACCTTGCGATCCTGCATTAGGACACAACCTATTCCTTGACGAGAAGCATCACAGTATATGACGAAATCCCTTTTCGTATCTGGAGGAGCAAGTACTGGAGCGGACGTTAGTTTGTCCTTGAGTGCCTGGAAACTTTCCTGACATTTATCAGTCCATTCATACTTAACACCTTTGTGAAGCAGGTTGGTTAAGGGCTTCGCAATCTTGGAGAAGTTCTCGACGAATCGACGGCAATAGCTGGCGAGTCCGAGAAAACTTCTGACTTGCTTGACATTCTTCGGGGGAGTCCAATCAAGAATAGCTTGAATTCGTTCGGGGTTGACCGCAATACCATCCTTGGAAATCACATGACCAAGGTAAGTCACTTCGTCTAGCCAGAACTCACATTTGGAATACTTCGCATAGAGTTTATGCTCCCGAAGCTTATCCAGTACAAGACGAAGATGTTCAGCATGCTCTTCTTTGTTCTTCGAAAACACCAGAATATCATCCAGATATACCACGACAAATTTGTCGAGGTAGTCCATGAATATATAATTCATCAATCGAGAGAAAGTTGCCGGTGCATTGGTTAAGCCGAAGGACATGACGGTGTACTCGTATGATCCATATCGAGTAACAAAGGCGGTCTTTGGAATATCCTCCTTGCGAACACGGATCTGGTGGTATCCCAATCTCAAGTCGAGCTTAGAGAAAACGGTGGAACCAGCAAGTTGATCATACAAATCATTTATCCGAGGGAGAGGATATTTGTTTTGAATAGTGGCAGGTTTATAGGACGATAGTCTTGAACCAATCGATTTGTCCCATCCTTCTTCTTAACAAAGAGAGAAGGTGCTCCCCAAGCAGAGGAACTCGGACGGATGAAACCCAGACGGAGCGAGTTGTCAATTTCTTGCTTAAGTTCAAGGAGTTCATGTGGTGGCATTTTATAAGGACGCTTGGCAATAGGAGTGGTACCGGGTACCAAGTCAATGACAAACTCGACAGCTCGAGCAGGGGGAATCCCCGGAAGTTCTTCTGGAAAGACATCTTGAAATTCTCGGACCACTGGAATGTTTTCAATCCCTTCAAGAGGCGACGCATTTAATGCATTCAAGGCATACAGCCGTGCCTCAGCATTACGGACGAGATGAGCATGGTAGCTTACTAGTTCATCTGAAGGGTGTAGGAGGTGGACGGTCTTAGTGGCACAAACGATCGATGCCGTATGAGCTTTCAACCAGTCCATCCCCAATATGATATCAATGTTGGATGACTTTAGTAGGATGGGGTTGGCAAGGAATTCTAATCCTTCAATTTCAACTGGAACATGGGGGCAAACCACAGAGGTTCGGCATTCGCCCCCAGGGGTGTTTACCACTATCGGGATGTTCATCTCTTCGCTCCTAATGTCATGCATGTATGCAAAATTTTCCGACATAAAGGAATGCGATGCTCCTGTATCAAACAATACAGAAGCAGGTACTGAGTTAACGAGAAGTGTACCCATCACGGTAGCAGGCTGGTCTTGAGCTTGACCCATATCAATGTTGTTGGCCTGACCACGAACATAAGCAGGCTTAGCGTTGAAGTTGCGGTTCTGGTTGTTGCCACGGCCAGTTGCGGGAAGTGCCAGCTGATTCTGATTCTGCCTGCAGTCTCTAGCACGGTGACCTGGACGGCCACACTTGAAGCACAACCCGTCCTCAGGACGGGAAGGAGGAACTCGAGGCGGTGGAGCTGGAAGCCTCGGCTGCCTAGGTGGTGGAGGAGGCAGGCGAGGTGCAGCATAGGACGGCCTCGGAGGAGGAGCAGGTGCATGGTACATGTTGTTGGGAATCCAGATCTTCCGCTTCTGTGCAGATGAGCCCGAAGATGAGCCCATGTCACGGTTGCGCTTGCTGCTATCTTTGTATTCCTGCAGACCAGTCTCAACCTGAATAGCCTTGTTCACGAGGGTGGCGAAATCAGCATAGTCCTGAACGAGGAGTGTCAGCTTGATATCAGGGTGGAGGCCTTCACGGAACTTCTCCTGCCTGCGTGCATCAGTCGCAATGTCTTCTTCAGCATAGCGAGATAATTCCAGAAATTCCCGCTGATAAGCATCCACAGTCTTGTTGCCCTGGACCAAGTTGCGGAACTCACGCTTCTTCCGGTCCATGATTCCCTGGGGAATGTATCGAGCACGAAAAGCAGCCTTGAACTCTGCCCAAGTGATGATAGTTCCATCGGGCTGAGAGCGCCTGTGGCTGTCCCACCATTGAGCAGCGGGACCCTTCAGAAAGTAGGCGGCAAAGTTGACATAGCTCGCCAGGGGCACATTGGCAGACTCTAGCTCATAAGAAATGTCACGGAGCCAGTCATCAGCATCAAGAGGCTGAGTTGAGCTGCGGTAGATCGCAGGGTTGAGACGGCAGAAGTCTTGCAGTGTCACGCCTTGTGGTTGGTTCATGTTCGGCCTTTGGAACTGATCCATGAGCCCTTGCATAAACTGGCGGTTCAGCTCAAACTGTTGGATCATCCCCGCCATATACTCAGGAGGCGGGGGTGGTGCATCGTTGGCACGGCCACGCGGGCGGCCAGCTGGTCTAACCATCCTGTTAAATATTTAGTAGGGGTAGTTTAGCTTAAAGTAATTGAAAGGCATCGCACGCATTCATGAAGTAATCAAGCATAATGAAAGGGAAAAGCGATAGATACTCCATAGTAGTTGAGTTCGACATACAGACCCATACATAAGTTCGATTACAGACTAATGATTAAAAACTCGAAATTTGGCGATAGCCCGGACGCATTTGACGATACCCTGGACTCACTAGGCGGCGCGCAGGCACGCGGTGGAAGAGTACCACAACGAGATGTAGCGATAAGGCTACATCAACGTCGGAGAGGACGAACGAATCCTGGTAGCTGGCGGTGATAGAAGGTAGGGACCGGACCCTGTGTCCCGTTGTGACTCTGGTGACGGTACCGCATCCAGTCGAGGAGCTGAGGTCCAAGTGCAGGGGTTCTACCCCCAACATCTGTCCACTCGAGAGCTGATGGTAGCTCTGTCCTGCTCGGCTCGCGGATGCGCAAAGGGGGAACCCTCGGACAGTGTGATGGTTGCAGCTCTGTCAACGCGTCGTAAAGACGAGCGCGTGTAGCATACAACTCCACAGTCAGAGCTCGGAAAGCACGATCCATTGCCTCAGTGTACTGCACCAAAATCCGCGCGTCGTACCGACGCGTCACGTAGGGGGCGCAGACAGCGACGTAGGAACGGTCGTTGCGCTCCCGAACGTCAGAAGCGTAGGCAGTGAGATCAGACCCAGTCTCATCCCCAGCAGGAGCATGCGGGATGTATCTGAAAGGGCTCTCCTCCAGGTGAGGGTACGCTCCACGGAGACGGGTGATGGCGATGTAGGCCGCATCATGGACGGCCATCTCGACCGACACTCCAATACCACAGAACACGTGGCGCTCGAGGGTCTCGCCGCCCCTCTGGTCGAAGATGCGAACCTCAGCCTGGTACTGGCACTGGTTGTACTCGCGGAAATCCTCGAACACGGTGTACTCGGGGTACCAGCGATATCCCAGCCTGGTCAGGAGGTCGACCAAAATGGCCGGGAACCCAGTCGTCTCGGTGGCCTGTGTCAGGCGCACGTGCTGTCTTGCGGGACGCATCTGAAAATAAGATTGACGAATGTCAATGACAGTGTGTGTAATACATATTCAGGAGAAAAAGAGTAGATAGTCCAGCGCTCCGGATTGATGTGATTCGAGAACCTAATGTTAGAGTTAGTAAAATCTTTGACCCGAAAGAGAAGAGAAAGTAGAGCCCAGAGTATAGGAAAGGAGTAAAAGATACTAATACCACCCAATTGAGATGTGGGCCCGTAAGCCACAACATCAGTGTTAGTAAAGTTTTTCAAACACTAGACTCAACTTCGGCCAAGGAGTTGGAAAGGGGGCTACCTACAGGCAGTTGGCTCTGATACCAACTTGTGACGCCCTCGGCTTAATCGTACGCTAATCATACACGCAAATGCGTACGATCAAACCCAAGGACTCACGGGGAGATATCACAACACAACTCTAGACACAAATGAAATAACATCAGCTTCATATTACAAGCCAGGGGCCTCGAGGGCTAGAATACGAAAGCTCGATAAGCACACGAGTCAGCGGAAGCAACAAATATCTGAGTACTGACATAAAACAAGGGGTGCCTTAGAGAAGGCTAACACAAAAGATACAACGATCGAACGAGGCGAGGCCTCCTGCCTGGGAACCTCCTAACTACTCCTGATCATCAGCGGCCTCCACGTAGTAGTAGGCACCGTCGGGGTAGCAGTCGTCGGTGGCGGGGACCTCCATCTCCTGGGCTTCATCATCTGGTCGCAGCAAACGGATCAAGGGAACAAGGGGGGGAGCAAAGCAGCGGTGAGTACTCATCCAAAGTACTCGCAAGTCTTACATCAGAACTATTCTAATAATGCACCAGTATCAAAGAAGGGGGTTATATGTGGACTGACTGCAGCAATGCGAGAATAGAGAGAGAAGACCTAGTCCTATCGAAGACTAGCATCTTCAGGGTCTTGCAGCATTAGACGAGAGTAGAACAGGGGTAAAACATTAATAGTCATATTGTTGCAGCAATATTAAAGTGAGGTCACGCCTAAAGATCCTCCCTCGACTCCCTGCGAGGAAGCAATCCCGAGGCAAACTAATTCCAGTTAAGTACCAATTTTAGTTGTATAAGATCGGGGCACAACTCCAAGTCGTCCTGTAACCGTGGACACGGCTATCCGAATAGTTAATTTTCATCCCTGCAGGGGTGCACCACATGTCCCGTCACGCTCGATAACACTCTGGCCGGACATACTTTTCTGGGTCCTGCCCGGCCTCGGAATATCGACACGTCGCAGCCCCACCTAAGACAAATCAGAGAGGCCAGCCCGCCGGTCTAAATCCTAAGCACAAAGGGTTCATGGGCCCAGTTCCCCTTCACGCTCCTGCACGTGGCGTGGGCGGCCGACGTCAGTCCTAGCATCCCTTAATCACAAGCGCGATGCATCTCGGGACCACTCGGGCGCGCGCCGCTACACTGCTGGCATCTGAAAAGCTTCGGCTGATACCGCGACGTCGAGTACCCATAATTCTTCCCGCGTAGCCGGTTAGTGCGAAAAGGTCTCCGACCAACCCAGATCAAATACCCAAATCCATTAGCATTTTAATTAGGCCAACAACACGGTCTCGCGGGAATCCACCCGTCTTACAACTAAACACCAATGATCCCAGTAACATGGTCAGGTAACTGTGTGGTTGTAACATCGGGGGGAATCCGAGGTATCACCCTCGTTGGATTCCGAACGATGTACCCGTCAAGGTGGGCTTAGAGGAATCACCCTCGGGGGTCCCACACTCGCGGGGTGGCACGACAGAGACGTCATCGGGAATGGTGAAAGAGGAATCACCCTCGAGAACCACGACCGACTAGCTATACTACAGAGATATCATCAGGAGTACTTAGCGAGGTGTCACCCTCGGTACCCGATAGTATCCCTGTAGTGTCGTACAACGAAGGGGGGGTGAACGTGCTGTGTCGGGTCTGGCTCGTCGATCAGAGATCGAGATTTGAAAACAAGCGGGGCAACTGATCTACGGGGTCAGAGGGGATGACTGCTCCACCTATACTAAGCAGATTAAAGGTACAGGACTGAAAGTAGCAGTTCATCAAAAACAGGCTATGCATCAGATATAGGAGCTAACTACAACAGTAGCAAAATACTAATGCAAGCAATAGGAAGAAAGACATAGGCGATATAGGAATGATCAAGGGGAATTTGCTTGCCTTGCTGCTCTGCGGCAAAGGACTGATCGGCAGGGTCGTAGATGTACCCGGCAGCAGCGTCAGTCTCGGGGTCTACCGGTAAGAAGAGGGGGAAGAAACAATAAATAATAGCACCGATGCAACACAAAGCATGACATGGAAATATGCAGGCTAGGCATGAGCTAACGCAGCATCATCTGTCATAGACGGGTCGGAAGAATATCTGACGATATTTTCCGGGTCTCGGGCTACTACCGGTTACACTGGAAACGATGGAAAAGTTCCATGTTTGCTATGCTAGGGACGCGTGACAGACGAACGGGCCGTGTATCCGGGTTCGTCTCGCTTTGCTGATCAACTTTCATGTTGAAAATATTTTGATCTGACTTACGGATTATTTAATATTAATTTTCAAAGGTTTATTAATTATTTAAGAATTAAAAACAGATTTAAAAGATTTAGTAAAATCCTATTATGACATCATCGCGATGTCAGGCTGACATCGCATTTGACCGGTCAACTGACCAGCGGGTCCCGAACGTCATAGGCACAAGTTTTATTTAAGATTAATTATTTATTAATCAGATTAATTCAACGAGGGACCCACGTGTCATACTCTAATTATGTTAATTAATTATTTTAACTAAATATCTATTTATTTATCTATTCTAAGAAAACATTATTTTTAATCATCGCGTGGGGCCTCCCTGTCATTGACAGCGGTGCATTGGCCCCACCGGTAAGTGGCCTAAGGTTATTTCCTCATTTATTTTTTTATTAGATACCTATCCGTGCAAATACCGTATTCCTCTAAATATCCACATACGCAAATACATACATCACATCTCATACATACATACATACATACATACGCATCTAATACACCATTTACTCTTTTACATTTTTTTTTTCAACACTCATCTCTCTCTGTTAACAGAGACAAAGAACAATTTTCTCTAACACCACCTAGAAGAACCAAATACTCAAATCCTCCTACCGGAGTCTACCCTCGACGGATCGAGGCCCCGTTTGCCGGAACGGAACCGTGACGTCGAGGAGAACGGTGAGGTGGGAGGAGCCCGAGGAGGGGCTCACCGACGGTGACGTGACGGCCCGGTGAAGCCGGAGTTCGCACGTAGTTGACGGTGGAGACGGACGTGGAGACGGTGCCGGTGACGGTGGTGGTGACGTGCCGGCGAGGAGGAGCCGGTGTGGAGGCCCCGGTGAGGAGAGGCCCCCGGAGGTGGAGCCGCCGACGGGGAGGGGCTCGGCCGGCGGGGCTCCCGGGGTCGGCCGACGGGATGGGGAGGGCCCCGGCCGCCGGACCTGGAGGGGGGGGGCCGAGGTGGCCGGCGTGGTGGAGGGGGGGCCGCCGGGTTGGGTGGCCCGGTGGAGGAGGTGGCCGCCGGGGGGGGGGGCGACGGGGGAGCTCGCCGCGGAGAGAGGGGAGGAGCCGCCGGGGGGTGAGGGGGATGAGGGGGGCGGCCGTGGGGAGAGGAGGCCGCCGGGGGAGGGGGCTGCCGGCGGGGGGAAGGGCGGCCGCCGGTTGGGGAGGGAGAGGGGCGAGGTGGAGAGGAGGGGGGCTCGGCAGGGGAGTGGAGGGGCTCGGTCGTGGGATGGGGAGGGGGCGAGAGTCACGGGAGGGAGGGAGTTACGGGAGGGAGTGGGGCCCTCGTGGGGGAGGGCTGGCGGCGGCGCCCAGGGGGGGGAGGGAGTTGGCGTGGGGGAGGGTGGCGCCAGGAGGGCGCTAGGGTTTGGGGGTGGGGCGCGGGAGGTGGCCGGCTGGGCCCCTTTTGGCCCAGCTGGGCCGGCTGGGGGGGGGGCTTTCTCCTTTTTTTTTTTTTGATTTGTTTTTATTTTGCTTTACCTTTTCCCTTTTCTTTTTTTTTATTATTTCTTTCTTTCAGTTTTCTTTCTTTCTTTTATCATTACTATTTCTTCAATACTTTCCTCTTATATGTATATCCTTTTAATACTTGTAATGAACCGATAAGGTGCTTCCCATTGCTTTCAAATCATCGATCCGGACAGACGCGAATCCACGCGGGTCTGAGATGGGAATTCGATGACGTGGCATCATTAGCGGTGATCACTGTAGCTTAATTACAATTACTACTGTAGCAAAAGTCGAGGATGTCACACCCTCCTCATCGAATTTGTTGTATTCCGTAGGTAGAACGAAATGTTCCATAAGCTTCTTGAAGGAATCTTTTTTTGTTCTCTTATCGACAAAAGTGAAACCAGCAATTCGTGCCTTCTTTGGCTTATTCCACTCCTGGACGGTGATCGAGACGTTGTCTCTAACAACGGCTCCGCATTGGCTGACAAACTTGGTGGCGTTCTTGCGGGGCTCCAGCGGCCTGCCGGTTGCACTGTCGACAACCTCGATGGTGCATGTTTCTCCTTGTTTCATCGTCTTGGTTGCGCCACGCTTTGACGACGTACTCGATTGTTTCGACGATCTGGCCGAGGGCTAAAATAAGAAAGAGAGTCGCGCGCGTTAGTACACACATATTTATTCAAATCAGTTAGTTTGTATCACCAGAGGCTCAATGTATATATATACCTCGGCGCCGGAGGTGGTTGCTACTTTCATTTGAAGATCGTCGTTTATCGACGTTTGTTTGGCATCATCTTGCTGACGGCGCCCTTCATCTTCACCGTCAAGGTTCAGATAAGAAGAGATATCATCTTCTTCTTGTCCGGTCGGCACATATAGAATATCGCCGTTTATGATGCCGAACATATGTGCTTCACCGTCCGGATCATAGTTGTCCATAATCGGGTCAGCTCTATCGTCCGCCATTATGTCAGTCCTGAAAACATGTAGTAAAAACAAATTAATTAAGTGAAGAAGGGGGGCGGTGGCGGTGGCGGTGGCGAAAGGGCGGTGGCAAAAGGAGGGGGCGAGGAAGGGGTGGGAGAGGGTGTCGCGGTAGAGCGCGAGACGGGGCGGCAGACGACGGCGTCACG
Source organism: Hordeum vulgare subsp. vulgare (assembly GCF_904849725.1). Lineage (NCBI taxonomy): Eukaryota > Viridiplantae > Streptophyta > Magnoliopsida > Poales > Poaceae > Hordeum > Hordeum vulgare. Next base: position 1,854,156 of record NC_058521.1, on the reverse strand, counting down.
GAGAGGGAGGCGTTATGGAAATGCATAGTTTTTCATACAAAAAGTTTCTTCCAACTGTGAATGGTTTAAAAGGTTGGAAAGCTTATTTGAAAATGGCTAGCCAGATGGACGCAAATAATATAGATGTTAATTTCTCAATGGTTTGCTGTAATGGAGCAAATGATATAGCATTGGAAAGGTTGAAAAAATACGAAAATTTTATATGTTGTTTGTTTTTTTAATTCTGTACGGTTTTAAGTCAGTTTTAAAATGTCTAAGAACTTTTTTCCGTAGTTTTTACAAATTTTATCACAATGGGGCAAATAATATACCATTGAAAGCTACAAAAAATGCAAAACCTTTACAAGTAGTTTTTACAAACTTTTTTCCGTAGTTTTTACAAACTTTTTTCCGTAGTTTTTACAAATTCTAAGAACTGAGAGAGGCGCGCGCGTGCGCGCGCGGCTGTACCGGCCGGCCGGCGGCGTTGAGGGCGGGCGAGCGAGGCGGCGCGCGCGCGGTGGGCGAGGGAGGCCGGTGATAGCGGCCGGCGGCGCCGTACGTGGGCGAGAGGGGGCGGCGTCGAGGGCGAGGGCTACGGCGGGCGACGGCGGGCGGCGTCGAGGGCGAGGGCGACGGCGGGCGGCGAGCGCCCGCCGTCGAGGGCGACGGCGGGCGGCGTTGAGGGCGGCGTCGAGGGCGAGGGCGACGGCGGCAGGCCTTCGGCGCGGCAGAGATCGGAGAAGACGAGAAATGGAGGCGACGGTTCGGGCCCTTGTATTTATAGCCCCCCCCTTTAGTCGCGGTTGGGGAGGCGACCCGCGACTAAAGGGTAACCTTTAGTCGCGGTTGGCCAGACCAACCGCGACTAAAGGGTTTTTTGGCGGGTTTTTGCGTTCCCGCGCACAACGACCTTTAGTCGCGGTTGGCCAGGCCAACCGCGACTAAAGGTATTTTTCAAAATACTTTTCTTTTTCAAAATCTTAAAAATACAAATAATATATCAAAAAATTCAGAAAAATAAAACTAATTCAATTCAATATGTTAAAAACACAAAAATTATATCAAAAAATTCAGAAAAATAAAACTAATTCAATTCAAAATTCTAAAAATACAAATAATATATCAAAAAATTAAGAAAAATAAAACTATTTCAGTTCAAAATGTTAAAAATACAAATAATATATCAAAAAATTCAGAAAAATAAAACTAATTCAATTCAAAATCTTAAAAATACAAATAATATATCAAAAAATTAAGAAAAATAAAACTAATTCAATTCAATATAATTTATAGGCACGGCGCCGCTTCTGCTTTGTCTTGTTCCTCCGACAAGGGCGTCGTGCGCTACCCACGCGTCCTTATCCTGCCGACAGCTTTAATCACGGTTGCACCCTCCAGCCGGGACTAAAGCTTACCCAAACGTCCTTATCCCACCGACAGTTTTCTTAGATGACACAAAAACCACATTTAGTCCCGGTTGCACCAACCAGCCGGGACTAAAGGTTAGATGACCAGGTCTGGATTCCTCTTCTTCCCGCCATTTCTTCCCTGTCTTCCCGCCTCTTTCTTCCCGCCACTTTCTTCCCGCCTCCTGTCTTCCCGCTCCCATTTTTCCCGCCATTTCTCACTACATATATGTAGCCCGGCTTGGCCAGCATTATCACATCTCTACAATCTCTCATCACTCTCTCATGGCTTCCACCGCACCCACTCTAACCTACCAGCAGGTGGAGGAGCTTTGCGCCTCGAACTACCCTTGTCCACCGGGCTACCGCGTCCCCACCGGCTGGAGCCTAAGCGCCGGCGGCGTGCCGGTCCCTCCCGTCCCTCAGGGTACTGCGCGCCGGGCGGCCATCAGGAACCACTACTACCTCGACCTCACGCCGGAGCAGCGGAAGAATCCCCGCTGGCATCCCGATAACCAGCATACTTGGGACGCCTTCTTCATCAATCGGCGTGAGAGGGCGCTCGCCAGGTATGAGGAGGACGGTCTGCCTCCTGGGAACTTCCACGAGGCCGGCCGTCGGCTATGGTGGTACGGCCGGACTCTGCAGAGCGTCATGGACTACATCACGGCCGGCGATATCCCCCGCCTGCGCTACCCTCAGTTCGAGCCACGAGCGCCGCCCGACGACAGCCACGACAGCAGCGACGACGACGGCGACAACTTAGAAGGCGACGACTACCAGTACAACGGCGGCGGCTATGAAGACTACGAGTATGCATATTATACGCCTAGGCAGGAGTATGACTAAATCTCTCCTAATTTCATGTATCATCAGTGGTATCTCGAATCATTCGAAAATGGACACCAAACACATCACGGGTAATATAATTCACATGATCCATTCAACAAAGTTTGGTACAATAAATTATTACACATCATTTCTTCCTTTGTGTCCCTGCTTGCTTACGATTGTGCCGTATCCATGGAGCATCCTCATCATTTAACTTAATGCTTGGGTCGGTGTTCACTTTGAAGGGCGGAATTTCAGCAAACATGCCGGTCATCAGGGTCTTTCAAACGTTGCTGGTCCTGCCGTGCTTCCTTTGTATCATTTGTCTTCCCATACACGCCCAAGAAGCTTAGGAGGTTCACGCAAATATTCTTCGTAATGTGCATCACGTCGATTGCAGAGCGGACTTCTAGGACTTTCCAATATTCTAGCTCCCAGAATATAGATTTCTTCTTCCACATGGCTGCGTGCCCGTCAGCTCCCTTCGGAACTGATTGTCCGCCAGGACCCTTTCCAAAGATGACTTTCAAATCCTTGACCATATCAAATACCTCAGCACCAGTGCGTTCCGCAGGCTTCGGCCGGTGATCTGCCTTGCCGTTGTAATGCTTGCCTTTCTTTCTTACTGGATGAATTTTCGGAAGAAATCGACGATGCCCAAGGTACACGTTCTTCTTACAATTTGGCAAATGTACACTTTCAGTCTCATGTAAGCAGTGCGTGCATGCATTGTATCCCTTATTTGACAGTCCCGAAAGGTTACTAAGAGCAGGCCAATCGTTGATGGTTACGAAAAGCAACGCTCGTAGGTCAAATTCCTCTTCTTTGTGCTCATCCCACACACGGACACCAGGTCTGCCCCACAGCTGTAAAAGTTCATCAACTAATGGCCTTAGGTACACATCGATGTCGTTGCCGGGTTGCTTCGGACCTTGGATGAGCACTGGCATCATAATGAACTTCCGCTTCATGCACAACCAAGGAGGAAGGTTGTAGATGCATAGAGTCACGGGCCAGGTGCTATGGCTGGAGCTCTGCTCGCCAAAAGGATTCATGCCATCTGTACTTAGACCAAATCTTATGTTCCTTGCGTCAGCTGCAAAATCTTTGAAATCTCTGTCGATCTTTCTCCATTGCGTTCCATCTGCGGTGTGTCTCAACTCCCCGTCCGACTTACGGTCCTCTTTGTGCCATCGCAACAACTTGGCATGCTCTTTGTTCCTGAACAGACGTTTCAACCGTGGTATTATAGGAGCATACCACATCACCTTGGCGGGAACCCTCTTCCTGGGTTTCTCGCCCTCAACATCGTCACCAGGGTCATCGCCTCTGATCTTATAACGCAATGCAGTGCATACCGGGCATTCATTCAAATTCTTGTATTCACCGCGGTAGAGGATGCAGTCGTTGATGCATGCATGTATCTTCAGAACCTCTAAACCTAGAGGGCAGACAACCTTCTTTGCTTCGTACGTACTGGCGGGCAACTCGTTATTCTTTGGAAACATATTCTTCAACATTTTCAGCAAGTTTTCAAATGCCGAGTCAGCTACACCTGCCTGTGCCTTCCATTTCAGCAAATCCAGTGTGCAGCCCAGCTTTTTCAGACCATCATCGCATCCGGGGTACAACGACTTTCTGTGATCCTCTAACATGCGATCCAAATTCTCCCTCTCCTTTTCAGTTTCGCAGCGTCTCCGTGCATCAGCAATGGTCCGACCAAGATCATCAACGGTCTCATCACGTGCCTCTTCTTCACCTTCACCTTCCCCTTCACCTTCCCCTTCACCTTCAGCATCCTCCATGAAAGTATCACCGAAATGAGCAAGATAGCTTTCATCGATGAAATCATCCCCTTCTTCATCTTCTTCCATTATAACCCCTCTTTCTCCATGCTTGGTCCAACAATTATAGCTTGGCATGAAACCGTGCCGAAGCAGGTGCAGGTGAACTTCTCTTGAGGAAGAGTAACCCTTCTGATTCTTACAGTCAACACATGGACAGATAACAAAACCCTTCTGCTTGTTCGCATTAGCCACTACGAGGAAATCTTTGAAACCCGTAGTGAACTCGCGGGAGAGTCGGTTACCGTACATCCATTGCCGATTCATCTGCATTATTATAATATAAAATATATAATTAACCATCATGCATTTGTTAAACTAACTAGCTATAAACAATAGAAATTAAACAATGAACAACACACATGCATATTTTATCAATGACACACATGCATGAAAGGTTCAAGTTGCTAACCGCGATCGAGGAGGAAAAAATAAATGAGGAACCTCAAGTGTGGCTCCAACACTTCATATCATGTTTGTTTCACGCTCTTGGGGCATTTCATCAAACACCTTGTGTGCATAAGAGGAACCAAAAGCAAACCTACACCCCCTTGTGAAGCTTGTGAAGAGAAGTGGCACCAAATGGCTAAGTGAGTGTGCTGAACTGGTATATATAGGGGATGAGATTTAGTCGCGGTTGGCGTTGACCTGGCCAACCGCGACTAAAGCCCCTCACGTGCACCAGCTGGCCACCGAGCGCCCTGGGCCCAGGCCTTTGGTCGCGGTTCGTCTTCCGAACCGCGACTAAAGAATTCATTAGTCGCGGTTCCTACAGTTTCGCGACTTATGGGGCTGGACGGAAGCCTCTTTTTCTACCAGTGTAAGTTGTTGTTTGAGGTACATAACGCAACAAAAACTATCCTGTAATAAAGAAATGGTCGAAAGGGTACTGTTATCTATCGATGGTATCATATAAATTAATTTTCAGTTTTAGACGAACGGAAATCTAAAGTGACAGATTAAGATGATGCGAAAAATGATGCTCATGACGTATAATCCTACATAAGGAGGAGCCACATACTTCTGCACAGAGTAGTGGCAAACTATGAAATGAAGAAAATGATGTCGTAATATGGCGACCACCCTATTTGAAAAACATTCCACTTCCTCAGGAAGAGAAAAACTATAGTAATGAAAAAAACGGTTACGAGAAAAGTGTTGAAATTATATCATTTCCACATATAAGTTGTTGGAGGAGCTACATATTGCTGTAGAGACAACTTCGGAAGCAAGAAATGAAGTGGGACTACTAGAATATGTTGATTTGTCTATTTAAACAACCTTTTATTTTCACATAAGAGAAAATATACGATGATGGACCGAAACAATACGAATAATATTACAAATTGTCCGATTTTCACATGTAAGTTATTGTGTGAGTTATATAATGCAACGGTAACTACTCTTGAAAATTGAAATGAAGGAAAGGCGAGTGGAATATGTCGAGATGATATATAAATAAGTTTTCATTTGCAGATGAAGTGAAAATTTAGGATGATGAATCAAGAGGGTGCGAAAATGGTGCTAAAGATGTATGATTCCTATATAAGAGGAGCCAGATACTACTGCAGAGACTAATCCAGAAGCATGAAATGAAGGAAAGGTTGTTGTAATATGACTTATATCCTATTTGAAAAATGTTTCAGTTTACATGGTAGGGAAATGTGACATCCTCGACTTTTGCTACAGTGATTATTGTAATTAAGCTACAGTGATCAACCGCTAACGATGCCACGTCATCGGATTCCCATCTCAGACCCGCGTTGATTCGAGTTTTGTCCGGATTCAAAATTTGAAGACAAACGAAGAGTATGTTATGAGTTCATTGCAAATATTTAAAGAATATATATGTAAAAAAAAGGAAAGTATTAAAGAAATAATAATGATAAAAGAAAGAAAAGAAAACTGAAAGAAAGAAATTATAAAAAGGGAAAAAGAAAACAAATCAAAAAAAAAGGGAAACAACCCCCGTGGCCCAACTGGGCTCAAGGCCCAGCCGGCCACCTCCCGCGCCCCCTCCCGCCAAACCCTAGCGAGAGGCGAGCCCCTCCCTCGCTACTCCCACCGCCGCCGCCAGCCCCCCTCGTGGGGGGCCCCACCCCACCCCATGCGCCGACAGCGCCATCTCCTCCCCCTCTCTCGGTCCCAGCCCCATCCCCCCACGAGAGCCCCCCCCATCCCCACGATCTCTCTCCCTCCCCTGCCGAGCCACGCCCTCCACTCCCATCTCCCGTCGCCCCTCCCCCTCAGATCTGCCCCTCCCCGGCCGGCGGCCACTCCTCCCGCCGGCAGCCCCCCCGGCGGCCACCTCCTCCACCGAGCCGCCCCACCCCACGGCCCCTCCCTCCCGCGGCGACCCCTCCCCTCATCCTCCTCTCCGGCGGCCCCTCGTCCTCCCGGCCGGCGAGCCGTCCGCCCCTCGGCCTCCACCCCGCCGGCAGGGGGGCCCCGGCTGCCTCGGCCTCCACCTCGGCCGGCCTCCCTCGGCCCCTTCACCACGCCGGCGAGCCCCTCTTCCACCGGGCCTCCCCTACGCCTCTTCCTCGCCGGATCCGACCGGCTCCCCCTCGCCGGCACGTCACCACCATCGTCACCGTCACCGTCACTGCCTCCACGCCGTCTCCACCGTCACCTTCGTGCGAACTCCGGCTTCACCGGGCCGTCACGTCACCGTCGGTGAGCCCCTCCTCGGGCTCCACCCACCGTGTCGATCTCCTCGCCGTCCCGGTTCCGTTCCGGCAAACGGGGCCTCGATCCGTCGACGGTAGACTCCGCTAGAAGGATTTGAAGTTTGTGTTCTTCTAGGTGGAGTTAGAGAGAGTTCTCTGTCTCTGTTAACACAGAGATGAGTGTTGTGAGAGAAAAGAAAAAATGAAAAAGAATAAATGGTGTATTAGATGCGTATGTATGTATGTATGGATGAGATGTGATGTATGTATTTGCATATATGGATATTTAGAGGAATACGGTATTTGCACGGTTAGGTATCTAATAATAAAAAGATGAGAAAATAGCCTTATGTCACTTACCGGTGGGGCCAATGCACCCGCTGTCTATGACAGGGAGGCCCCACGCGATAAATAAAAATAATGTTTTTCTTAAATAAATAAATAAATAGATATATTAGTTAAAATAATTAATTAACATGATTAGAGAATGACACGTGGGTCCCTCTTTGAATTAATCTGATTAATAAATAATTAATCTTAATAAAACTTGTGCCTATGACGTTCGGGACCCGCTGGTCAGTTGACCGGTCAAATGTGATGTCAGCATGACACCGCGATGATGTCATAATAGGATTTTATTAAATCTTTTAAATCTGTTTTTAATTCCTAAATAATTAATAAAACTTTAAAAATTAATATAAAATAATCCGTAAGTCAGATCAAAATATTTTCAACATAAAAGTTGATCAGCAAAGCGAGACGAACCCGGATGCACGGCCCATTCGTCTGTCACGCGTCCCTAGCTTAGCAAACATGGAACTTTTCCTCCGTTTCCAGTATAACCGGTAGTAGCCCGAGACCCGGAAAATATCGTCAGGTATTCTTCCGACCCGTCTGTGACCGATGTTGCTGCGTTAGCTCATGTCTAGCCTGCATCTTTCCATGTCATGCTTTGTGTTGCATCGGTGCTATTATTTATTGTTTCTTCCCCCTCTTCTTACCGGTAGACCCCGAGACTGACGCTGTTGCCGGGTACATCTCCGACCCTGCCGATCAGTCCTTTGCCGCAGAGCAGCAAGGCAAGCAAATTCCCCTTGATCATTCCTATATCGCCTATGTCTTTCTTCCTACTGCTTGCATTAGTATTTTGCTACTGTTGTAGTTAGCTCCTATATCTGATGCATAGCCTGTTTTTGATGAACTGCTACTTTCAGTCCTGTACTTTTAACATGCTTAGTATAGGTGGAGCAGTCATCCCCTCTGACCCCGTAGCTCAGTTGCCCCGCTTGTTTTCAAATCTCGATCTTTGATCGACGAGCCAGACCCGACACAGCACATTCACCCCCTTCGTTGTACGACGCTACAGCGATACTATCGGGTACCGAGGGTGACACCTCGCTAAGTACTCCTGATGATATCTCTGTAGTATAGCTAGTCGGTCGTGGTTATCGAGGGTGATTCCTCTTTCACCATTCCCGATGACGCCCCTGTCGTGCAACCCCGCGAGTGTGGGACCCCCGAGGGTGATTCCTCTAAGCCCAACTTGACGGGTACATCGTTCGGGATCCAACGAGGGTGATTCCTCGGATTCCCCTCGATGTTACGACCACACAGTTACTCGACCATGTTACTGAGATCATTGGTGATTAGTTGTAAGACGGGTGGATTCCCGCGAGACTGTGTTGCTGGCCTAATTAAAATGCTAATGGATTTGGGTATTTGATCTGGGTTGGTCGGAGACCTCTTCGCACTAACCGGCTACGCGGGAAGAATTATGGGTACTCGGCGTCGCGGTATCAGCCGAAGCTTTTCAGATGCCAGCAGTGTAGCGGCGCGCGCCAGAGTGGTCCCGAGATGCATCGCGCTTGTGATTAGGGGATGCTAGGACTGACGTCGGCCGCCCACGCCACGTGCAGGAGCGTGAAGGGGAACTGGGCCCATGAACCCTTTGTGCTTAGGATTTAGACCGGCGGGCTGGCCTCTCTGATTAGTCTTAGGTGGGGTTGCGACGTGTCGATATTCCGAGGCCGGGCAGGACCCAGAAAAGTATGTCCGGCCAGAGTGTTATCGAGCGTGACGGGACATGTGGTGCACCCCTGCAGGGATGAAAATTAACTATTCGGATAGCCGTGTCCATGGTTACAGGACGACTTGGAGTTGTGCCCCGATCTTTTACAACTACAATTGTTACCTAACTGGAATTAGTTTGCCTCGGGATTGCTTCCTCGCAGGGAGTCGAGGGAGGATCTTTAGGCGTGACCTCACTTTAATATTGCTGCAACAATATGACTATTAATGTGTTACCCCTGTTCTACTCTCGTTTATTGCTGCAAGACCCTGAAGATGCTAGTCTTCGATAGGACTAGGCCTTCTCTCTCTATTCTCGCATTGCTGCAGTCAGTCCACATATAACCCCCCTTCTTTGATACTGGTGCATAATTAGAATAGTTCTGATGTAAGACTTGCGAGTACTTTGGATGAGTACTCACCGCTGCTTTGCTTCCCCCTTGTCCCCTTGATCCGTTTGCTGCGACCAGATGATGAAGCCCAGGAGATGGAGGTCCCCGCCACCGACGACTGCTACCCCGACGGTGCCTACTACTACGTGGAGGCCGCTGATGATCAGGAGTAGTTAGGAGGTTCCCAGGCAGGAGGTCTCGCCTCGTTCGATCGTTGTATCTTTTGTGCTAGCCTTCTCTAAGGCACCCCATATTTTATTCTGTACTCAGATATTTGTTGCCCTCGAGGCCCCTGGCTTGTAATATGAAGCTGATGTTATTTTATTTGTGTCTAGAGTTGTGTTGTGATATCTCCCCGTGAGTCCTTGGGTTTGATCGTACACATTTGCGTGTATGATTAGCGTACGATTAAACCGAGGGCGTCACAGGAAATTTACAGTAATGAATGAAAAGGTTATGAAAATGTGCTAAAATTATGTCATTTCTACAAATAAGTTTTGGAGGAGCTACATACTGCTGCAGAGACAACTTTGACAGCAACAAATGAAGCAGGATTGATAGCATATGTCGATTTCGATATTTAAACAACTTTTCAGTTTCATAGAAGTGAAAAATATACCATGATGGTTCGAAATGGTACAAAACATATTTTACAAATTCTCCGATTTCCACATGTAAGTTGTTGTTTGAGGTACATAACACAACAAAAACTACCCTGTAATAAATAATTGGTCGAAAGGCTACTGTTATATATCGACGATATCATATAAAAATTAATTTTCAGTTTTAGACGAACGGAAATCTAAAGTGACAGATTAAGATGATGCGAAAATTATGCTGATGACGTATAATCCTACATAAGGCGGAGCCACATACTGCTGCACAGAGTAGTGGCAAACTATGAAATGAAGAAAATGATGTCGTAATATGGCGACTACCCTATTTGAAAAATATTCCACTTCCCCGGGAAGAGAAAAACTATAGTAATGAATAAAACGGTTACGAGTAAAGTGTTGAAATTATATCATTTCCGCATATAAGTTGTTGGAGGAGCTACATATTGCTATAGAGACAACTTCAGAAGCAAGAATTTAAGCGGGACTACTAGCATATGTCGATTTGTCTATTTAAACAACTTTTTATTTTCACATAAGAGAAAATATACCATCATGGACCGAAACAATACGAATAATATTATAAATTGTCCGATTTTCACATGTAAGTCATTGTGTGAGGAATATAATGCAACGATAAGTACCCTTGAAAATTGAAATATGGAAAGGCGAGTGGAATATGTTGAGATGATATATAAATAAGTTTTCATTTTCACATTAAGTGAAATTCTAGAGTGATGAATCAAGTGGGTGCGAAAATGGTGCTAAAGATGTATGATACCTATATAAGAGGAGCCAGATACTGCTGCACAGACTAATCCCAAAGCATGAAATGAAGGAAAGGTTGTTGTAATATAACTTATATCCTATTTGAAAAATATTTCAGTTTACACGGTAGGGAAATTTACAGTAATGAATGAAAAGGTTATGAAAATGTGTTAAAATTATGTCATTTGTACAAATAAGTTTTTGGAGGAGCTACATACTGCTGCAGAGACAACTTTGATAGCAACAAATGAAGCAGGATTGGTAGCATATGTCGATTTCGATATTTAAACTACTTTTCAGGTTCACAGAAGTGAAAAATATACCATGATGGTTTGAAATGGTACGAAACATATTACAAATTGTCCGACTTTCACATGTAAGTTGTTGTTTGAGGTACATAACGCAACAAAAACTACCCTGTAATAAAGAAATGGTCGAAAGGGTACTGTTATCTATCGATGGTATCATATAAATTAATTTTCAGTTTTAGACAAACGGAAATCTAAAGTGACAGATTAAGATGATGCGAAAAATGATGCTGATGACGTATAATCCTACATAAGGCGGAGCCACATACTTCTGCACAGAGTAGTGGCAAACTATGAAATGAAGAAAATGATGTCGTAATATGGCGACTACCCTATTTGAAAAACATTCCACTTCCCCGGGAAGAGAAAAACTATAGTAATGAAAAAAACGGTTACGAGAAAAGTGTTGAAATTATATCATTTCCACATATAAGTTGTTGGAGGAGCTACATATTGCTGTAGAGACAACTTCGGAAGCAAGAAATGAAGCGGGACTAATAGCATATGTCAATTTGTCTATTTAAACAACTTTTTATTTTCACATCAGAGAAAATATACCATGATGGACCGAAACAATATGAATAATATTATAAATTGTCCGATTTCGACATGTAAGTCATTGTGTGAGTTATATAATGCACGGTAACTACTCTTGAAAATTAATTTGATGGAAAGGCGAGTGGAATATGTCGATATGATATATAAATAAGTTTTCATTTGCAGATGAAGTGAAAATCTAGGATGATGAATCAAGAGGGTGCGAAAATGGTGCTAAAGATGTATGATTCCTATATAAGAGGAGCCAGATACTGCTGCAGAGACTAATCCAGAAGCATGAAATGAAGAAAAGGTTGTTGTAATATGACTTCTATCCTATTTGAAAAATGTTTCAGTTTACACAGTAGGGAAATTTATAATAATGAATGAAAAGGTTATGAAAATGTGTTAAAATTATGTCATTTGTACAAATAAGTTTTTGGAGGAGCTACATACTGCTGCAGAGACAACTTTGATAGCAACAAATGAAGCAGGATTGGTAGCATATGTCGATTTCGATATTTAAACAACTTTTCAGGTTCACAGAAGTGAAAAATATACCATGATGGTTTGAAATGGTACGAAACATATTACAAATTGTCCGACTTTCACATGTAAGTTGTTGTTTGAGGTACATAACGCAACAAAAACTACCCTGTAATAAATAATTGGTCGAAAGGGTACTGTTATCTATCGATGGTATCATATAAATTAATTTTCAGTTTTAGACAAACGGAAATCTAAAGTGACAGATTAAGATGATGCGAAAAATGATGCTGATGACGTATAATCCTACATAAGGCGGAGCCACATACTTCTGCACAGAGTAGTGGGAAACTATGAAATGAAGAAAATGATGTCGTAATATGGCGACTACCCTATTTGAAAAACATTCCACTTCCCCGGGAAGAGAAAAACTATAGTAATGAAAAAAACGGTTACGAGAAAAGTGTTGAAATTATATCATTTCCACATATAAGTTGTTGGAGGAGCTACATATTGCTGTAGAGACAACTTCGGAAGCAAGAAATGAAGCGGGACTAATAGCATATGTCGATTTGTCTATTTAAACAACTTTTTATTTTCACATCAGAGAAAATATACCATGATGGACCGAAACAATATGAATAATATTATAAATTGTCCGATTTCGACATGTAAGTCATTGTGTGAGTTATATAATGCACGGTAACTACTCTTGAAAATTAATTTGATGGAAAGGCGAGTGGAATATGTCGATATGATATATAAATAAGTTTTCATTTGCAGATGAAGTGAAAATCTAGGATGATGAATCAAGAGGGTGCGAAAATGGTGCTAAAGATGTATGATTCCTATATAAGAGGAGCCAGATACTGCTGCAGAGACTAATCCAGAAGCATGAAATGAAGAAAAGGTTGTTGTAATATGACTTCTATCCTATTTGAAAAATGTTTCAGTTTACACAGTAGGGAAATTTATAGTAATGAATGAAAAGGTTATGAAAATGTGTTAAAATTATGTCATTTGTACAAATAAGTTTTTGGAGGAGCTACATACTGCTGCAGAGACAACTTTGATAGCAACAAATGAAGCAGGATTGGTAGCATATGTCGATTTCGATATTTAAACTACTTTTCAGGTTCACAGAAGTGAAAAATATACCATGATGGTTTGAAATGGTACGAAACATATTACAAATTGTCCGATTTTCACATGTAAGTTGTTGTTTGAGGTACATAACGCAACAAAAACTACCCTGTAATAAAGAAATGGTCGAAAGGGTACTGTTATCTATCGATGGTATCATATAAATTAATTTTCAGTTTTAGACAAACGGAAATCTAAAGTGACAGATTAAGATGATGCGAAAAATGATGTTGATGACGTATAATCCTACATAAGGCGGAGCCACATACTTCTGCACAGAGTAGTGGCAAACTATGAAATGAAGAAAATGATGTCGTAATATGGCGACTACCCTATTTGAAAAACATTCCACTTCCCCGGGAAGAGAAAAACTATAGTAATGAAAAAAACGGTTACGAGAAAAGTGTTGAAATTATATCATTTCCACATATAAGTTGTTGGAGGAGCTACATATTGCTGTAGAGACAACTTCGGAAGCAAGAAATGAAGCGGGACTAATAGCATATGTCGATTTGTCTATTTAAACAACTTTTTATTTTCACATCAGAGAAAATATACCATGATGGACTGAAACAATATGAATAATATTATAAATTGTCCGATTTCGACATGTAAGTCATTGTGTGAGTTATATAATGCACGGTAACTACTCTTGAAAATTAATTTGATGGAAAGGCGAGTGGAATATGTCGATATGATATATAAATAAGTTTTCATTTGCAGATGAAGTGAAAATCTAGGACGATGTATCAAGAGGGTGCGAAAATGGTGCTAAAGATGTATGATTCCTATATAAGAGGAGCCAGATACTGCTGCAGAGACTAATCCAGAAGCATGAAATGAAGAAAAGGTTGTTGTAATATGACTTCTATCCTATTTGAAAAATGTTTCAGTTTACACAGTAGGGAAATTTATAATAATGAATGAAAAGGTTATGAAAATGTGCTAAAATTATATCATTTGTACAAATAATTTTTGGAGGAGCTACATACTGCTGCAGAGACAACTTTGACAGCAACAAATGAAGAAGGACTGATAGCATATGTCGATTTCGCTATTTAAACAACTTTTTAGTTTCATAGAAGTGAAAAATATACCATGATGGTTCGAAATGGGACAAAACATATTTTACAAATTCTCCGATTTCCACATGTAAGTTGTTGTTTGAGGTACATAACGCAACAAAAACTATCCTGTAATAAAGAAATGGTCGAAAGGCTACTCTTATATATCGACAATATCATATAAATTAATTTGTAGTTTTAGACGAACGGAAATCTAAAGTGACAGATTAAGATGATGCGAAAATGATGCTAATGATGTATAATTCATACATACGGCGGAGCGACATACTGCTGCACAGAGTAGTGGAAAACTATGAAATGAAGAAAATGATGTCGTAATATGGCGATTACCCTATTTTCAGAATATTCCACTTCCCCATGAAGAGAAAACCTGTGGTAATTAATAAGAAGGTTATGGTAAAAGTGTTGAAATTATATCATTTCCACATATAAGTTGGTGGAGGAGCTACATATTGCTGTAGAGATAACTTCGGAAGCAATAAATGAAGCAGGACTACTAGCATATGTCTATTTTTCTATTTCAAAAACTTTTTATTTTCACATAAGAGAGAATATACCGTGATGGACCAAAACAATATGAGTAGTATTACAAATTGTCCGATTTCCACATGCAAGTCGTTGTGTGAGATATATAATGCAACGCTAACTACTCTTGAATATTGAAATGATGGAAAGGCGAGTGGAATATGTCGAGATGCTATATAAATATGTTTTCATTTTCACATGAAGTGAAAATCTAGAGTGATGAATCAAAAGAGTACGAAAATGGTGCTAAAGATGTATGATTCCTATATAAGGGGAGCCACATACTGCTGCAGAGACTAATCCCGAAGCATGAAATGAAGGAAATGTTGTTGTAATGTGACTTCTACCCTGTTTTAAAAATGTATCAGTTTACAGGGTAGGGAAATTTACAGTAATGGATAAAAAGGTTATGTAAATATGCTAAAATTATATCATTTGTACAAATATGTTTTTGGATGAGCTACAAACTGCTGCACAGACAACTTTGACGTCCACAAATGAAGCAGTACTAATAGCATATGTCGATTTCGCTATTTAAGCAACTTTTCAGTTTCACAGAAGAGAAAATATACCATGATGGATCGAAATTATACAAAACATATTACAAATTGTCCGATTTCCACATGTAACTTGTTGTTTGAGGTACATCATGCAACAAAAATTACCCTGTAATAATGAAATGGTCGAAAGGCAACTCTTCTCTGTGGACGATGCCATATAATATATTTTTCAGTTTTAGGCGAACGGAAATTTAAAGTGACAAATTAAGATGATGCGAAAATGATGCTAATGATGTATAATTCCTACAAGGCGGAGCCACATACTGCTTCATAGAGTAGTGGTCAACTATGAAATGAAGAAAATGATGTCGTAATATGGCGACTACCCTATTTGAAAAATATTCCACTTCCCCGGGAAGAGAAAATTATAGTAATGAATAAAACAGTTACGAGAAAAGTGTTGAAATTATATCATTTCCACATATAAGTTGTTGGAGGAGCTACATATTGTTGTAGAGACAACTTCGGAAGCAAGAAATGAAGTGGGACTACTAGAATATGTTGATTTGTCTATTTAAACAACCTTTTATTTTCACATAAGAGAAAATATACGATGATGGACCGAAACAATACGAATAATATTATAAATTGTCCGATTTTCACATGTAAGTTATTGTGTGAGTTATATAATGCAACGGTAACTACTCTTGAAAATTGAAATGAAGGAAAGGCGAGTGGAATATGTCGAGATGATATATAAATAAGTTTTCATTTGCAGATGAAGTGAAAATCTAGAGTGATGAATCAAGAGGGTGCGAAAATGGTGCTAAAGATGTATGATTCCTATATAAGTGGAGCCAGATACTGCTGCAAAGACTAATCCAGAAGCATGAAATGAAGGAAAGGTTGTTGTAATATGACTTATATTCTATTTGAAAAATGTTTCAGTTTACATGGTAGGGAAATTTACAGTAATGAATGAAAAGGTTATGAAAATGTGCTAAAATTATGTCATTTCTACAAATAAGTTTTGGAGGAGCTACATACTGCTGCAGAGACAACTTTGACAGCAACAAATGAAGCAGGATTGATAGCATATGTCGATTTCGATATTTAAACAACTTTTCAGTTTCATAGAAGTGAAAAATATACCATGATGGTTCGAAATGGTACAAAACATATTTTACAAATTCTCCGTTTCCACATGTAAGTTGTTGTTTGAGGTACATAACACAACAAAAACTACCCCGTAATAAAGAAATGGTCGAAAGGCTACTGTTATATATCGACGATATCATATAAAAATTAATTTTCAGTTTTAGACGAACGGAAATCTAAAGTGACAAATTAAGATGATGCGAAAATTATGCTGATGACGTATAATCCTACATAAGGCGGAGCCACATACTGCTGCACAGAGTAGTGGCAAACTATGAAATGAAGAAAATGATGTCGTAATATGGCGACTACCCTATTTGAAAAATATTCCACTTCCCCGGGAAGAGAAAAACTATAGTAATGAATAAAACGGTTACGAGTAAAGTGTTGAAATTATATCATTTCCGCATATAAGTTGTTGGAGGAGCTACATATTGCTATAGAGACAACTTCAGAAGCAAGAATTTAAGCGGGACTACTAGCATATATCGATTTGTCTATTTAAACAACTTTTTATTTTCACATAAGAGAAAATATACCATCATGGACCGAAACAATACGAATAATATTATAAATTGTCCGATTTTCACATGTAAGTCATTGTGTGAGGAATATAATGCAACGATAAGTACCCTTGAAAATTGAAATATGGAAAGGCGAGTGGAATATGTCGAGATGATATATAAATAAGTTTTCATTTTCACATTAAGTGAAATTCTAGAGTGATGAATCAAGTGGGTGCGAAAATGGTGCTAAAGATGTATGATACCTATATAAGAGGAGCCAGATACTGCTGCACAGACTAATCCCAAAGCATGAAATGAAGGAAAGGTTGTTTTAATATAACTTATATCCTATTTGAAAAATATTTCAGTTTACACGGTAGGGAAATTTACAGTAATGAATGAAAAGGTTATGAAAATGTGTTAAAATTATGTCATTTGTACAAATAAGTTTTTGGAGGAGCTACATACTGCTGCAGAGACAACTTTGATAGCAACAAATGAAGCAGGATTGGTAGCATATGTCGATTTCGATATTTAAACTACTTTTCAGGTTCACAGAAGTGAAAAATATACCATGATGGTTTGAAATGGGACGAAACATATTACAAATTGTCCGACTTTCACATGTAAGTTGTTGTTTGAGGTACATAACGCAACAAAAACTACCCTGTAATAAAGAAATGGTCGAAAGGGTACTGTTATCTATCGATGGTATCATATAAATTAATTTTCAGTTTTAGACAAACGGAAATCTAAAGTGACAGATTAAGATGATGCGAAAAATGATGCTGATGACGTATAATCCTACATAAGGCGGAGCCACATACTTCTGCACAGAGTAGTGGCAAACTATGAAATGAAGAAAATGATGTCGTAATATGGCGACTACCCTATTTGAAAAACATTCCACTTCCCCGGGAAGAGAAAAACTATAGTAATGAAAAAAACGGTTACGAGAAAAGTGTTGAAATTATATCATTTCCACATATAAGTTGTTGGAGGAGCTACATATTGCTGTAGAGACAACTTCGGAAGCAAGAAATGAAGCGGGACTAATAGCATATGTCGATTTGTCTATTTAAACAACTTTTTATTTTCACATCAGAGAAAATATACCATGATGGACCGAAACAATATGAATAATATTATAAATTGTCCGATTTCGACATGTAAGTCATTGTGTGAGTTATATAATGCACGGTAACTACTCTTGAAAATTAATTTGATGGAAAGGCGAGTGGAATATGTCGATATGATATATAAATAAGTTTTCATTTGCAGATGAAGTGAAAATCTAGGATGATGAATCAAGAGGGTGCGAAAATGGTGCTAAAGATGTATGATTCCTATATAAGAGGAGCCAGATACTGCTGCAGAGACTAATCCAGAAGCATGAAATGAAGAAAAGGTTGTTGTAATATGACTTCTATCCTATTTGAAAAATGTTTCAGTTTACACAGTAGGGAAATTTATAATAATGAATGAAAAGGTTATGAAAATGTGTTAAAATTATGTCATTTGTACAAATAAGTTTTTGGAGGAGCTACATACTGCTGCAGAGACAACTTTGATAGCAACAAATGAAGCAGGATTGGTAGCATATGTCGATTTCGATATTTAAACAACTTTTCAGGTTCACAGAAGTGAAAAATATACCATGATGGTTTGAAATGGTACGAAACATATTACAAATTGTCCGACTTTCACATGTAAGTTGTTGTTTGAGGTACATAACGCAACAAAAACTACCCTGTAATAAAGAAATGGTCGAAAGGGTACTGTTATCTATCGATGGTATCATATAAATTAATTTTCAGTTTTAGACAAACGGAAATCTAAAGTGACAGATTAAGATGATGCGAAAAATGATGCTGATGACGTATAATCCTACATAAGGCGGAGCCACATACTTCTGCACAGAGTAGTGGCAAACTATGAAATGAAGAAAATGATGTCGTAATATGGCGACTACCCTATTTGAAAAACATTCCACTTCCCCGGAAAGAGAAAAACTATAGTAATGAAAAAAACGGTTACGAGAAAAGTGTTGAAATTATATCATTTCCACATATAAGTTGTTGGAGGAGCTACATATTGCTGTAGAGACAACTTCGGAAGCAAGAAATGAAGCGGGACTAATAGCATATGTCGATTTGTCTATTTAAACAACTTTTTATTTTCACATCAGAGAAAATATACCATGATGGACCGAAACAATATGAATAATATTATAAATTGTCCGATTTCGACATGTAAGTCATTGTGTGAGTTATATAATGCACGGTAACTACTCTTGAAAATTAATTTGATGGAAAGGCGAGTGGAATATGTCGATATGATATATAAATAAGTTTTCATTTGCAGATGAAGTGAAAATCTAGGATGATGAATCAAGAGGGTGCGAAAATGGTGCTAAAGATGTATGATTCCTATATAAGAGGAGCCAGATACTGCTGCAGAGACTAATCCAGAAGCATGAAATGAAGAAAAGGTTGTTGTAATATGACTTCTATCCTATTTGAAAAATGTTTCAGTTTACACAGTAGGGAAATTTATAGTAATGAATGAAAAGGTTATGAAAATGTGTTAAAATTATGTCATTTGTACAAATAAGTTTTTGGAGGAGCTACATACTGCTGCAGAGACAACTTTGATACCAACAAATGAAGCAGGATTGGTAGCATATGTCGATTTCGATATTTAAACTACTTTTCAGGTTCACAGAAGTGAAAAATATACCATGATGGTTTGAAATGGTACGAAACATATTACAAATTGTCCGATTTTCACATGTAAGTTGTTGTTTGAGGTACATAACGCAACAAAAACTACCCTGTAATAAAGAAATGGTCGAAAGGGTACTGTTATCTATCGATGGTATCATATAAATTAATTTTCAGTTTTAGACAAACGGAAATCTAAAGTGACAGATTAAGATGATGCGAAAAATGATGTTGATGACGTATAATCCTACATAAGGCGGAGCCACATACTTCTGCACAGAGTAGTGGCAAACTATGAAATGAAGAAAATGATGTCGTAATATGACGACTACCCTATTTGAAAAACATTCCACTTCCCCGGGAAGAGAAAAACTATAGTAATGAAAAAAACGGTTACGAGAAAAGTGTTGAAATTATATCATTTCCACATATAAGTTGTTGGAGGAGCTACATATTGCTGTAGAGACAACTTCGGAAGCAAGAAATGAAGCGGGACTAATAGCATATGTCGATTTGTCTATTTAAACAACTTTTTATTTTCACATCAGAGAAAATATACCATGATGGACTGAAACAATATGAATAATATTATAAATTGTCCGATTTCGACATGTAAGTCATTGTGTGAGTTATATAATGCACGGTAACTACTCTTGAAAATTAATTTGATGGAAAGGCGAGTGGAATATGTCGATATGATATATAAATAAGTTTTCATTTGCAGATGAAGTGAAAATCTAGGATGATGAATCAAGAGGGTGCGAAAATGGTGCTAAAGATGTATGATTCCTATATAAGAGGAGCCAGATACTGCTGCAGAGACTAATCCAGAAGCATGAAATGAAGAAAAGGTTGTTGTAATATGACTTCTATCCTATTTGAAAAATGTTTCAGTTTACACAGTAGGGAAATTTATAATAATGAATGAAAAGGTTATGAAAATGTGCTAAAATTATATCATTTGTACAAATAATTTTTGGAGGAGCTACATACTGCTGCAGAGACAACTTTGACAGCAACAAATGAAGAAGGACTGATAGCATATGTCGATTTCGCTATTTAAACAACTTTTTAGTTTCATAGAAGTGAAAAATATACCATGATGGTTCGAAATGGGACAAAACATATTTTACAAATTCTCCGATTTCCACATGTAAGTTGTTGTTTGAGGTACATAACGCAACAAAAACTATCCTGTAATAAAGAAATGGTCGAAAGGCTACTCTTATATATCGACAATATCATATAAATTAATTTGTAGTTTTAGACGAACGGAAATCTAAAGTGACAGATTAAGATGATGCGAAAATGATGCTAATGATGTATAATTCATACATACGGCGGAG
This sequence comes from Hordeum vulgare subsp. vulgare, assembly GCF_904849725.1. Taxonomy (NCBI): domain Eukaryota; kingdom Viridiplantae; phylum Streptophyta; class Magnoliopsida; order Poales; family Poaceae; genus Hordeum; species Hordeum vulgare. The sequence continues at coordinate 1,833,266 of NC_058521.1, read as the reverse complement.
CGACATACTGCTGCACAGAGTAGTGGAAAACTATGAAATGAAGAAAATGATGTCGTAATATGGCGATTACCCTATTTTCAGAATATTCCACTTCCCCATGAAGAGAAAACCTGTGGTAATTAATAAGAAGGTTATGGTAAAAGTGTTGAAATTATATCATTTCCACATATAAGTTGGTGGAGGAGCTACATATTGCTGTAGAGATAACTTCGGAAGCAAGAAATGAAGCAGGACTACTAGCATATGTCTATTTTTCTATTTCAAAAACTTTTTATTTTCACATAAGAGAGAATATACCGTGATGGACCAAAACAATATGAGTAGTATTACAAATTGTCCGATTTCCACATGCAAGTCGTTGTGTGAGATATATAATGCAACGCTAACTACTCTTGAATATTGAAATGATGGAAAGGCGAGTGGAATATGTCGAGATGCTATATAAATATGTTTTCATTTTCACATGAAGTGAAAATCTAGAGTGATGAATCAAAAGAGTACGAAAATGGTGCTAAAGATGTATGATTCCTATATAAGGGGAGCCACATACTGCTGCAGAGACTAATCCCGAAGCATGAAATGAAGGAAATGTTGTTGTAATGTGACTTCTACCCTGTTTTAAAAATGTATCAGTTTACAGGGTAGGGAAATTTACAGTAATGGATAAAAAGGTTATGTAAATATGCTAAAATTATATCATTTGTACAAATATGTTTTTGGATGAGCTACAAACTGCTGCACAGACAACTTTGACGTCCACAAATGAAGCAGTACTAATAGCATATGTCGATTTCGCTATTTAAGCAACTTTTCAGTTTCACAGAAGAGAAAATATACCATGATGGATCGAAATTATACAAAACATACTACAAATTGTCCGATTTCCACATGTAACTTGTTGTTTGAGGTACATCATGCAACAAAAATTACCCTGTAATAATGAAATGGTCGAAAGGCAACTGTTCTCTGTGGACGATGCCATATAAACAACTTTGACAACTTTGTACAAATAAGTTTTTGGAGGAGCTACATACTGCTGGAGAGACAACTTTGACAGCAACAAATGAAGCAGGACTGATAGCATATGTCAATTTCGCTATGTAAACAACTTTTCAGTTTCACAGAAGTGAAAAATATACCATGATGGTTCCAAATGGTACAAAACATATTTTACAAATTCTCCGATTTCCACATGTAAGTTGTTGTTTGAGGTACATAAGGCAACAAAAACTACCCTGTAATAAAGAAATGGTCGAAAGGGTACTGTTATCTATCGATGATATCATATAAATTAATTTTCAGTTATAGACGAACGGAAATTTAAAGTGACAGATTAAGATGACGCGAAAATGCTGCTGATGATGTATAATCCTACATAAGGCGGAGCCACATACTGCTGCACTGAGTAGTGGCAAACTATGAAATGAAAAAAATGATGTCGTAATATGGCGACTACCCTATTTGAAAAATATTCCAATTCCCCGGGAAGAGAAAAACTATAGTAATGAATAAAACGGTTACGAGTAAAGTGTTGAAATTATATCATTTCCGCATATAAGTTGTTGGAGGAGCTACATATTGCTATAGAGACAACTTCACAAGCAAGAAATGAAGCGGGACTACTAGCATATATCGATTTTTCTATTTAAACAACTTTTTATTTTCACATAAGAGAAAATATACCATTATGGACCAAAACAATACGAATAATATAACAAATTGTCCGATTTTGACATGTAAGTCATTGTGTGAGGTATATAATGCCATGGTGACTACTCTTGAAAATTGAAATATGGAAAGGCGAGTGGAATATGTCGAGATTCTATATAAAAAGTTTTCATTTTCAGATGAAGTGAAAATCTAGAATGAATCAAGAGGGTGCGAAAATAGTGCTAAAGATGTATGATTCCTATATAAGAGGAGCCACATACTGCTGCAGAGACTAATCTCGAAGCATGAAATGAAGGAAGGGTTGTTGTAATATGACTTCTATTCTGTTTGAAAAATGTTTCAGTTTACACGGTTGGGTAATTTACAGTAATGAATGAAAAGGTTATGAAAATATGCTAAAATTATATCATTTGTACAAATAAGTTTTTGGAGGAGCTACATACTGCTGCAGAGACAACTTTGACAGCAACAAATGAAGCAGGACTGGTAGCATATGTCTATTTTGCTATTTAAACAACTTTTCAGTTTCACAGAAGTGAAAAATATACCATGATGGTTAGAAATGGTAGAAAACATATTACAAATTGTCCGAGTTCCACATGTAAGTTGTTGTTTGAGGTACATAACGCAACAAAACTACCGTGTAATAAAGAAATGGTCGAAAGGCTACTGTTATCTATCGACGATATCATATAAATTAATTTTTAGTTTTAGACAAACGGAAATATAAAGTGACAGATTAAGATGATGCGAAAATGATTCTAATGATGTATAATTCGTATACAAGGCGGAGCCACATACTGCTGCACAGAGTAGTGCCAACTATGAAATAAAAAAAATGATGTTGTAATATGGCGACTACCCTATTTGAAAAATATTCCACTTCGCCGGGAAGAGAAAATCTATAGTAATGAATGAAACGGTTATGATAAAAGGGTAGAAATTATATCATTTCTGCATAGAAGTAAGTGGAGGAGCTACATATTGCTGTAGAGACAACTTCACAAGCAAGAAATGAAGCGGGACTACTAGCATATGTCGATTTGTCTATTTAAAAAACTTTTTATTTTCACATAAGAGAAAATATACCGCGATGGACCGAAACAATACGAATAATATAACAAATTGTCCGATTTTGACATGTAAGTCATTGTGTGAGGTATATAATGCAACGGTAACTACTCTCGAAGATTGAAATGATGTAAAGGCGAGTGGAGTATGTCGAGATGCTATATAAATATGTTTTCATTTTCACAAGAAATGAAAATCTAGAGTGATGAATCAAAAGGGTACGAAAATGGTGCTAAAGATGTATGATTCCTATATAAGAGGAGCCACATACCGCTGCAGAGACTAATCCCGAAGCATGAAATGAAGGAAAGGTTGTTGTAATATGACTTCTATCCTGTTTTAAAAATGTATCAGTTTACACGGTAGGGAAATTTACATAATGAATGAAAAGGTTATGAAAATATGCAAAAATTATATCATTTGTACAAATAAGTTTTTGGAGGAGCTACATACTGCTGCAGAGACAACTTTGACAACAACAAATGAAGCAGGACTGGTAGCATATGTAAATTTTGCTATTTAAACAACTTTTCAGTTTCACAGAAGTGAAAAATATACCATGATGGTTCGAAATGGTACAAAACATATTTTACAAATTCTCCGATTTCCATATGTAAGTTGTTGTTTGAGGTACATAACGCAACAAAAACTACCCTGTAATAAAGAAATGGTCGAAAGGCTACAGTTATATATCGACGATATCATATAAATTAATTTTTAGTTTTAGACGAACGGAAATCTAAAGTGACAGATTAAGATGATGCGAAAATGATGCTAATCATGTATAATTCCTACATAAGGCGGAGCCACATACTGCTGCGCAGAGTAGTGGCAAACTATGAAATGAAGAAAATGATGTCGTAATATGGCGGTTACCCTATTTGAAAAATATTGCACTTCCCCAGGAAAAGAAAATGTATAGTAATGAAAAAAACGGTTACAAGAAAAGTGTTGAAATTATTACATTTCCGCATATAAGTTGTTGGTGTAGAGACAACTTCAAAAGCAAGAAATTAAGCGGGACTACTAGCATATGTCGATTTGTCTATTTAAACAACTTTTTATTTTCACATAAGAGAAAATATACCATCATGGACCGAAACAATACGAATAATATTATAAATTGCCCGATTTTCACATGTAAGTCATTGTATGAGGTATATAATGCAACGGTAACTACTCTTGAAAATTGAAATGATGGAAAGGCGAGTGGAATATATCAAGATGCTATATAAATAAGTTTTCATTTTCACATGAAGTGAAAATCTAGAGTGATAAATCAAGCGGGTGCGAAAATGAAGCTAAAGATCTATGATTCCTATATAAGAGGAGCCACATACTGCTGTAGAGACTAATCATGAAGCATGAAATGAAGGAAGGGTTGTTGTAATATGACTTCTATCCTGTTTGGAAAATATTTCAGTTTACACGGTAGGGAAATTTACAGTAATGAATAAAAAGGTTATGAAAATGTGCTAAAATCATATCATTTGTACAAATAAGTTTTTGGAGAACCTACATACTTCTGCAGAGACAACTTCGACAACCACAAATGAAGCAGGACTGATAGCATATGTCGATTTCGCTATTTAAACAACTTTTCAGTTTCTAAGAAGTAAAAAATATACCATGATGGTTCGAAATGGTACAAAACATATTACAAATTGTCCGATTTCCACATGTAGGTTGTTGTTTGAGGTACATAACGCAACAAAAATTATCCTGTAATAATGAAATGTTCGAAAGACTACTGTAATCTGTTGACGATACCATATAAATTAATTTTTCAGTTTTAGACGAACGGAACTCTAAAGTGACAGATTAAGATGATGAGAAAATGATGCTAATGATGTATAATTTCAACATAAGGGGGAGCTACATACTGCTGCACAGTGTAGTGGCAAACTATGAAATGAAGAAAATGATGTCGTAATATGACGACTATCCTATTTGAAAAATATTCCACTTCCCAAGGAAGAGAAAACCTGTGGTAATGAAGAAAAAGGTTATGATAAAAGTTTTGAAATTATATCATTTCCACATATAAGTTGGTGGAGGAGCTACATATTGGTGTAGAGATAACTTCGGAAGCAAGAAATGAAACGGGACTACTAGGATATGTCGATTTGCCTATTTAAAAAACTTTTTATTTTCACATAAGAGAAAATATACCATGATGGACCGAAACAATATGAATAGTATTACAAATTGTCCGATTTTCACATGTAAGTCGTTGTGTGAGGTATATAATGCAACGGTTACTACTCTTGAAGATTGAAATGATGGAAAGGCGAGTCCAATATGTCGAGATGCTATATAAATATGTTTTCATTTTGACATGAAGTGGAAATCTAGGGTGATGAAACAAGAGGGTACGAAAATGGTGCTAAAGATGTATGATTCCTATATAAGAGGAGCCACATACTGCTGCAGAGACTAATCCCGAAGCATGAAATGAAAGAAAGATGTTGTAATATGACTTCTACCCTGTTTTAAAAATGTATCAGTTTACATGGTAGGGAAATTTACAGTAATGAATGAAAATGTTATGTAAATGTGTAAAACTATATCATTTGTACAAATTAGTATTTGGAGGAGCTAAAAACTGCTGCAGAGACAACTTTGACATCAACAAATGAAGCAGGACTAATAGCATATGTCGATTTCGCTATTTAAGAAACTTTTCAGTTTCTTAGAAGAGAAATTATACCATGATGGATCGAAATGGTACAAAACATATTACAAATTGTCCGATTTCCACATGTAAGTTGATGTTTGAGGTACATCATGCAAGAAAAACTACCCTGTAATAATGAAATGGTCGAAAGGCTACTGTTATCTGTTGAAGATGCCATATAATATAATTTTCAGTTTTAGACGAACGGAAATATAAAGTGACAAATTTAGATGATGTGAAAATGATGCTAATGATGTATAATTCCTACATAAGGCGGAGCCACATACTGCTGCACAGAGTAATGGCAAACTATGAAATGAAGAAAACGATGTCATAATAATGCGACTACCCTATTTGAAAAATATTCCACTTCCCCGGGAAGACAAAATCTATAGTAATGAATAAAACGGTAACGAGAAAAGTGTTGAAATTATATCATTTCCACATATAAGTTGTTGGAGGAGCTATATATTGCTGTAGAGACAACTTCGGAAGCAAGAAATGAAACGGGACTACTAGCATATGTCAATTTGTCTATTTAAACAACTTTTTATTTTCACATCAGAGAAAATATACCATGATGGACCAAAACAATATGAATAATATTACAAATTGTCCGATTTCGACATGTAAGTCATTGTGTGAGTTATATAATGCAACGGTAACTACTCTTGAAAATTAATTTGATGGAAAGGCGAGTGGAATATGTCGAGATGATATATAAATAAGTTTTCATTTGCAGGTGAAGTGAAAATCTAGAGTGATGAATCAAGAGGGTGCGAAAATGGTGCTAAAGATGTATGATTCCTATATAAGTGCAGCTAGATACTGCTGTAGAGACTAATCCAGAAGCATGAAATGAAGGAAAGGTTGTTGCAATATGACTTCTATCCTATTTGAAAAATGTTTCAGTTTACACGGTAGGGAAATTTATAGTAATGAATGAAAAGGTTATTTAAATGTGCTAAAATCATATCATTTGTACAAATAAGTTTTTGGAGGAGCTACATACTGCTGCAGAGACAACTTTGACAGCAACAAATGAAGCAGGACTGATAACATATGTCGATTTCGCTATTTAAACAACTTTTCAGTTTCACAGAAGTGAAAAATATACCATGATGGTTCGAAATGGTACAAAACATATTTTACAAATTCTCCGATTTCCACATGTAAGTTGTTGTTTGAGGTACATAACGCAACAAAAACTACCTTGTAATAAAGAAATGGTCGAAAGGCTACTGTTATATATCGACGATATCATATAAATTAATGTTTAGTTTTAGACGAACGGAAATCTAAAGTGACAGATTAAGATGATGCGAAAATGATGCTAATGATGTATAATTCCTACATAAGGCGGAGCCACATACTGCTGCACAGAGTAGTGGCAAACTATGAGATGAAGAAAATGATGTCGTAATATGGCGACTACCCTATTTGAAAAATATTCCACTTCCCCAGGAAGAGAAAACCTGTGGTAATGAATAAGAAGGTTATGATAAAAGTGTTGAAATTATATCATTTCCACATATAAGTTGGTGGGGGAGCTACATATTGCTGTAGAGATAACTTCGGAAGCAAGGAATGAAGCGTGACTACTAGCATATGTCGATTTGACTATTTAAAAAACTTTTTATTTTCACATAAGAGAAAATATACCGTCATGGACTGAAACAATATGAGTAGTATTACAAATTGTCCGATTTCCACATGTAAGTCGTTGTGTGAGATATATAATGCAACGCTAACTACTCTTGAATATTGAAATGATGGAAAGGCGAGTGGAATATGTCGAGATGCTATATAAATATGTTTTCATTTTCACATGAAGTGAAAATCTAGAGTGATGAATCAAAAGGGTCCGAAAATGGTGCTAATGATGTATGATTCCTATATAAGAGGAGCCACATACAGCTGCAGAGACTAATCCCGAAGCATGAAATGAAGGAAAGGTTGTTGTAATGTGACTTCTACCCTATTTTAAAAATGTATCAGTTTACAGGGTAGGGAAATTTACAGTAATGGATGAAAACGTTATGTAAATATGCTGAAATTAGGTTGTTGTAATATGACTTCTATCCTGTTTGAAAAATGTTTCAGTTTACACGGTAGGGAAATTTACAGTAATGAATGAAAAGGTTATGAAAATTTGCTAAAATTATATCATTTGTACAAATAAGTTTTTTTGGAGGAGCTATATACTGCTGCAGAGACAACTTCGAGAGCAACAAATGAAGCAGGACTGATAGCATATTTCGATTTCGCTATTTAAACAACTTTTCAGTTTCACAGAAGTGAAAAATATTCCATGATGGTTCGAAATGGTACAAAACATATTACAAATTGTCCGATTTCCACATGTCAGTTGTTGTTTGAGGTACATAACACAACAAAAACAGTCCTGTAATAATGAAATGGTCGAAAGGCTACTGTTATCTGTCGACGATACCATATAAATTAATTTTCAGTTTTAGACGGACGAAACTCTAAAGTGACAAATTAAGATGATGCAAAAATGATGCTAATGATGTATACTTTCTACATAAGTGGGAGCCACATACTGCTGCACAGAGTAGTGGCAAACTATGAAATTAAGAAAATGATATCGTAATATGGCGACTACCCTATTTGAAAAATATTCCACTTCCCCAGGAAGAGAAAACATGTGGTAATGAATAAGAAGGTTATGATAAAAGTGTTGAAATTATATCATTTCCACATATAAGTAGGTGAGGAGCTACATAGTACTGTAGAGATAACTTCGGAAGCAAGAAATGAAGCGGGACTAATAGCATATGTCGATTTGTGTATTTAAAAAACTTTTTATTTTCACATAAGAGAACATATACTGTGATGGACCTAAACAATATGAGTAGTATTACAAATTGTCCGATTTCCACATGTAAGTCGTTGTGTGAGGTATATAATGCAACGATAACTACTCTTGAATATTGAAATGATGGAAAGACGAGTGGAATATGTCGAGATGCTATATAAATATGTTTTCATTTTCACATTAAGTGAAAATCTAGAGTGATGAATCAAAAGTGTACGAAAATGGTGCTAAAGATATATGATTCCTATATAAGAGGAGCCACATACTGCTGCAGAGACTAATCCCGAAGCATGAAATGAAGGAAAGGTTGTTTTAATGTGACTTCTACCCTGTTTTAAAAATGTATCAGTTTACAGGGTAGGGAAATTTACAATAATGAATGAAAAAGTTATGTAAATGTGTTAAAATTATATCATTTGTACAAACAAGTTTTTCGAGGAGCTAAAAACTGCTGCAGAGACAACTTTGACATCAACAAATGAAGCAGGACTAATAGCATATGTCGATTTCGCTATTTAAGCAATTTTCAGTTTCATAGAAGATAAAATATACCATGATGGATCGAAATGGTACAAAACGAATTATAAATCGTCCGATTTCCACATGTAAGTTGTTGTTTGAGGTACATCATGCAAGAAAAACTATCCTGTAATAATGAAATGGTCGAAAGGCTACTGTTATCTCTTGAAGATGCCATATAATATAATTTTCAGTTTTAGACGAACGGAAATCTAAAGTGAGAAATTAAGATGATGCGAAAATGATGCTAATGATGTATAATTCGTAGATAAGGCGGAGCCACATACTGCTGCACAGAGTAGTGGCAAACTATTAAATGAAGAAAATGATGTTGTAATATGGCGACTACCCTATTTGAAAAACATTCCACTTCCCCGGGAAGACAAAATCTATAGTAATGAATAAAACGGTTACGAGAGAAGTGTTGAAATTATATCATTTCCGCATATAAGTTGTTGGAGGAGCTACATATTGCTATAGAGACAACTTCACAAGCAAGAAATGAAGCGGGACTACTAGCATATATCGATTTGTCTATTTAAACAACTTTTTATTTTCACATAAGAGAAAATATACGATGATGGACCGAAACAATACGAATAATATAACAAATTGTCCGATTTTGACATGTAAGTCATTGTGTGAGGTATATAATGCAACGGTATCTACTCTTGAAAATTGAAATGAAGGAAAGGCGAGTGGAATATGTCGAGACGATATATAAATAAGTTTTCATTTTCACATTAAGTGAAAATCTAGAGTGATGAATCAAGTGGGTGCGAAAATGATGCTAAAGATGTATGATTCCTATATAAGAGGAGCCAGATATTGCTGCACAGACTAATCCCAAAGCATGAAATGAAGGAAAGGTTGTTGTAATATAACTTATATCATATTTAAAAAATATTTCAGTTTACACGGTAGGGAAATTTACAGTAATGAATGAAAAGGTTATGACAATGTGCTAAAATTATATCATTTGTATAAATAAGTTTTTGGAGGAGCTACGTAATGCTGCAAAGACAACTTTGACAGCAACAAATGAAGCAGGACTCGTAGCATATGTCCATTTCGATATTTAAACAACTTTTCAGTTTCATAGAAGTGAAAAATATACCATGATGGTTCGAAATGGTAGAAAACATATTACAAATTGTCCGATTTTCACATGTAAGTTGTTGTTTGAGGTACATAACGCAAGAAAACTACCATGTAATAAAGAAATGGTCGAAAGGGTACTGTTATCTATCGACGATATCATATAAATTAATTTTTCAGTTTTAGACGAACGGAAATCCAAAGCGACAGATTAAGATGATGCGAAAATGATGCTGATGACGTATAATCCTACATAAGGCGGAGCCACGTACTGCTGCATAGAGTAGTGGCAAACTGTGAAATGAAGAAAATGATGTCGTAATATGGCGACTACCCTATTTGAAAAATATTCCAATTCCCCGGGAAGAGAAAAACTATAGTAATGAATAAAACGGTCACGAGTAAAGTGTTGAAATTATATCATTTCCGCGTATAAGTTGTTGGAGGAGCTACATATTTCTATAGAGACAACTTCACAAGCAAGAAATGAAGCGGGACTACTAGAAAATATCGATTTTTCTATTTAAGCAACTTTTTATTTTCACATAAGAGAAAATATACCATGATGGACCCAAACGATACGAATAATATAACAAATTGTCCGATTTTGACATGTAAGTCATTGTGTGAGGTATATAATCGGTAACTACTCTTGAAAATTGAAATGATGGAAAGTCGAATGGAGTATGTCGAGATACTATATAAATAAGTTTTCATTTTCACATGAAGTGAAAATCTAGAGTGATAAATCAAGTGGGTGTGAAAATGATGCTAAAATGTATGATTCCTATATAAGAGGAGCCACATACTGCTGCAGAGACTAATCCCGAAGCATGAAATGAAGGAAAGGTTGTTGTAATATGACTTCTATCCTGTTTGAAAAATGTTTCAGTTTACACGATAGGGAAATTTACAGTAATGAACGAAAGGGTTATGAAAATATGCTAAAATTTTATCATTTGTACAAATAAGTTTTTGGAGGAGCTACATACTGCTGCAGAGACAACTTCGAGAGCAACAAATGAAGCAGGACTGATAGCATATTTCAATTTCGCTATTTAAACAACTTTTCAGTTTCACAGAAGTGAAAAAGATTACATGATGGTTCGAAATGGTACAAAACATATTACAAATTGTCCGATTTCCACATGTCGGTTGTTGTTTGAGGTACATAATGCAACAAAAACTATCCTGTAATAATGAAATGGTCGAAAGGCTACTGTTATCTGTCGACGATACGATATAAATTCATTTTCAGTTTTGGACGAATGGAAATCTAAAGTGACAGATTAAGATGATACAAAAATGATGATAATGATGTATAATTTCTACATAAGGGGGAGTCACATACTGCTTCACAGTGTAGTGGCAAATTATGAAAAGAAGAAAATAATGTCCTAATATGGCGAATACCCTATTTGAAAAATATTCCAATTCCCCAAGAAGAGAAAACCTGTGGTAATGAATAAAAAGGTAATGATAAAAGTGTTAAAATTATATCATTTCCACATATAAGTTGGTGGAGGAGCTACATATTGCTGTAGAGATAACTTCGAAAGCAAGAAATGAAGCGGGACTACTAGGATATGTCGATTTTTCTATTTTAAAAAACTTTTGATTTCCACATAAGAGAAAATATACCGTCACGGACCGAAACAATAAGAGTAGTATTACAAATTTTCAAATTTCCACATGTAAGTCGTTGTGTGAGGTATAAAATGCAACGCTAGCTACTCTTGAAGATTGAAATGATGGAAAGGCGAGTGGAATATGTCCCGATGCTATATAAATATGTTTTCATTTTCACATGAAGTGAAAATCTAGAGTGATGAATCAAGAGGGTACAAAAATGATGCTAAAGATGTATGATTCCTATATAAGACGAGCCACATACTGCTGCAGAGACTAATCCCGAAACATGAAATGAAGGAAAGGGTGTTGTAATGTGACTTCTACCCTGTTTTAAAAATCTATCAGTTTACAGGGTAGGGAAATTTACAGTAATGGATGAAAAGGTTATGTAAATATGCTAAAATTATATCATTTGTACAAATATGTTTTTGATGAGCTACAAACTGTTGCAGAGACAACTTTGACATCAACAAATGAAGCAGGACTAATAGCATATGTCGATTTCGCTATTTAAGCAACTTTTTAGTTTCACAGAAGAGAAAATATACCATGATGGATTGAAATTGTACAAAACATATTACAAATTGTCCGATTTCCACATGTAACTTGTTGTTTGAGGTACATCATGCAACAAAAATTACCCTGTAATAATGAAATGGTCGAAAGGCAACTGTTATCTGTGGACGATGCCATATAATATAATTTTCGGTTTTAGACGAACGGAAATTTAAAGTGACAGATTAAGATGATGAGAAAATGATGCTAATGATATATTATTCCTACATAAGGCGGAGCCACATACTGCTGCATAGAGTAGTGGTCAACTATGAAATGAAGAAAATGATGTCGTAATATGGCGACTATCCTATTTGAAAAATATTCCACTTCCCGGGGAGGAGAAAACCTATAGTAATGAATAAAACAGTTACGAGAAAAGTGTTGAAATTATATCATTTCCACATATAAGTTGTTGGAGGAGCTACATATTGCTGTAGAGACAATTCGGAAGCAAGAAATGAAGCGGGACTACTAGCATATGTTGATTTGTCTATTTAAACAACTTTTTATTTTCACATAAGAGAAAATATACGATGATGGACCGAAACAATATGAACAATATTACAAATTGTCCGATTTTCACATTTAAGTCATTGTGTGAGTTATATAATGCAACGGTAACTACTCTTGAAAATTGAAATGAAGGAAAGGCGAGTGAAATATGTCGAGATGATATATAAATAAGTTTTTATTTTCACATGAAGTGAAAATCTAGAGTGATGAATCAAGAGGGTGCGAAAATGGTGGTAAAGATGTATGATTCCTATATAAGAGGAGCCAGATGCTGCTGCACAGACTAATCCCAAAGCATGAAATGAAGGAAAGGTTGTTGTAATATAACATATATCCTATTTAAAAAATATTTCAGTTTACACGGTAGGGAAATTTGCTCAAAATACTGCTGCAGAGACAACTTTGACAGTCACAAATGAAGCAGGACTTATAGCATATTTCGATTTCGCTATTTAAACAACTTTTCAGTTTCACAGAAGTGAAAAATATTCCATGATGGTTCGAAATGGAACAAAACATATTAAAAATTGTCCGGTTTCCACATATCGGTTGTTGTTTGAGGTACATAACACAACAAAAACAATCCTGTAATAAAGAAATGGTCGAAAGGCTACTGTTATCTATCGACGATACCATATAAATTAATTTTTCAGTTTTAGACGAACGGAACACTAAAGTGACAGCTTAAGATGATGAGAAAATGATGCTAATGATGTATAATTTCAACATAAGAGGGAGCCACATACTGCTGCACAGAGTAGTGGCAAACTATGAAATGAAGAAAATGATGTCGTAATATGGCGACTACCCTATTTGAAAAATATTCCACTTCCCCAGGAAGAGAAAACATGTGGTAATGAATAAGAAGGTTATGATAAAAGTGTTGAAATTATATCATTTCCACATATAAGTAGAGATAACTTCGGAAGCAAGATATGAAGCGGGACTACTACCATATGTCGATTTGTGTATTTACAAAACTTTTTATTTTCACATAAGAGAACATATACTGTGATGGACCGAAACAATATGAGTAGTATTACAAATTGTCCGATTTCCACATGTAAATCGTTGTGTGAGGTATATAATGCAACGCTAACTACTCTTGAATATTGAAATGATGGAAAGAAGAGTGGAATATGTCGAGATGCTATATAAATATGTCTTCATTTTCACATGAAGTGAAAATCTAGAGTGATGAATCAAAAGTGTACGAAAATGGTGCTAAAGATATATGATTCCTATATAAGAGGAGCCACATACTGCTGCGGAGATTAATCCCGAAGCATGAAATGAAGGAAAGGTTGTTTTAATGTGACTTCTACCCTATTTGAAAAATGTATCAGTTTGCAGGGTAAGGAAATTTACAGTAATGAATGAAAAGGTTATGTAAATGTGCTAAAAATGTATCATTTGTACAAACAAGTTTTTGGAGGAGCTAAAAACTACTGCAGAGACAACTTTGACATCAACAAATGAAGCAGGACTAATAGCATATGTCGATTTCGCTATTTAAGCAATTTTCAGTTTCATAGAAGATAAAATATACCATGATGGATCGCAATGGTACAAAATGAATTATAAATCGTCCGATTTCCACATGTAAGTTGTTGTTTGAGGTACATCATGCAAGAAAAACTATCCTATAATAATGAAATGGTCGAAAGGCTACTGTTATCTGTTGAAGATGCCATATAATATAATTTTCAGTTTTAGACGAACGGAAATCTAAAGTGAGAAATTAAGATGATGCGAAAATGATGCTAATGATGTATAATTCATACATAAGGCGGAACCACATACTGCTGCACAGAGTAGTGGCAAACTATGAAATGAAGAAAATGATGTCGTAATATGGCGACTACCCTATTTGAAAAACATTCCACTTCCCCGAGAAGACAAAATCTATAGTAATGAATAAAACGGTTACGAGAGAAGTGTTGAAATTATATCATTTCCGCATATAAGTTGTTGGAGGAGCTACATATTGCTGTAGAGACAACTTCACAAGCAAGAAATGAAGCGGGACTACTAGCATATATCGATTTGTCTATTTAAACAACTTTTTATTTTCACATAAGAGAAAATATACGATGATGGACCGAAACAATACGAATAATATAACAAATTGTCCGATTTTGACATGTAAGTCATTGTGTCAGGTATATAATGCAACGGTATCTACTCTTGAAAATTGAAATGAAGGAAAGGCGAGTGGAATATGTCGAGACGATATATAAATAAGTTTTCATTTTCACATTAAGTGAAAATCTTGAGTCATGAATCAAGTGGGTGCGAAAATGGTGCTTAAGATGTATGATTCCTATATAAGAGGAGCCAGATACTGCTGCACAGACTAATCCCAAAGCATGAAATGAAGGAAAGGTTGTTGTAATATAATTTATATCATATTTGAAAAATATTTCAGTTTACACGGTAGGGAAATTTACAGTAATGAATGAAAAGGTTATGAAAATGTGCTAAAATTGTATCATTTGTATAAATAAGTTTTTGGAGGAGCTACGTAATGCTGCAAAGACAACATTGACAGCAACAAATGAAGCAGGACTCGTAGCATATGTCGAGTTCGATATTTAAACAACTTTTCAGTTTCACAGAACTGAAAAATATACCATGATGGTTCGAAATGGTACAAAACATATTACAAATTGTCCGATTTTCACATGTAAGTTGTTGTTTGAGGTACATAACGCAACAAAAACTACCCTGTAATAAAGAAATGGTCGAAAGGGTACTGTTATCTATCGATGATATCATATCAATTAATTTTCAGTTTTAGACGAATGGAAATCTAAAGCGACAGATTAAGATGAGGCGAAAATGATGCTGATGACGTATAATCCTACAAAAGGCGGAGCCACGTACTGCTGCATAGAGTAGTGGCAAACTATGAAATGAAAAAAATGATGTCGTAATATGGCGACTACCCTATTTGAAAAATATTCCAATTCCCCGGGAAGAGAAAAACTATAGTAATGAATAAAACGGTTACGAGTAAAGTGTTGAAATTATATCATTTCCGCGTATAAGTTGTTGGAGGAGCTACATATTGCTATAGAGACAACTTCACAAGCAAGAAATGAAGCGGGACTACTAGCATATATCGATTTTTCTATTTAAACAACTTTTTATTTTCACGTAAGAGAAAATATACCATGATGGAACCAAACAATACGAATAATATAACAAATTGTCCGATTTTGACATGTAAGTCATTATGTGAGGTATATAATACAACGGTAACTACTCTTGAAAGTTGAAATATGGAAAGGCGAGTGGAATATGTCGAGATGCTATAAAAAAAGTTTTCATTTTCAGATGAAGTGAAAATCTAGAGTGAACCAAGAGGGTGCGAAAATGGTGTTAAATATGTATGATTCCTATATAAGAGGAGCCACATACTGCTGCAGAGACTAATCCCAAAACATAAAATGAAGGAAGGGTTGTTGTAATATGACTTCTATCCTGTTTGAAAAATGTTTCAGTTTACACGGTAGGAAAATTTACACTAATGAATGAAAAGGTTATGAAATTATGCTAAAATTATATCATTTGTACAAATAAGTTTTTGTAGGAGCTACATACTGCTGCAGAGACAACTTTGACATCAACAAATGAAGCAGGACCGGTAGCATATGTCTATTATTCTATTTAAACGACTTTTCAGTTTCACAGAAGTGAAAAATATACCATGATGGTTCGAAATGGTACAAAACATATTACAAATTGTCCGATTTCCACATGTAAGTTGTTGTTTGAGGTACATAACGCAACAAAAACTACCGTGTAATAAAGAAATGGTCGAAAGGCTACTATTATCTATCGACGGTATCATATAAATTAATTTTTCAGTTTTAGACGAACGGAAATCTAAAGTGACAGATTAAGATGATGCGAAAATGATGCTAATGATGTATAATTCGTACACAAGGCAGAGCCACATACTACTGCACAGAGTAGTGCCAACAATGAAATGAAAAAAATGATGTGATAATATGGCGACTACCCTATTTGAAAAATATTCCACTTCCGCGAGAAGAGAAAATCTATAGTAATAAATGAAACGGTTACGAGGAAAGTGTTGAAATTATATCATTTCTGCATATAAGTTTTGGAGGAGCTACATATTGCTGTAGAGACAACTTCACAAGCAAGAAATGAAGCGGGACTACTAGCATATGTCGATTTGTCTATTTAAACAACGTTTTATTTTCATATAATAGAAAATATACCATGATGGACCGAAACAATACGAATAATATAACAAATTGTCCGATTTTGACATGTAAGTCATTGTGTGAGCTATATAATGCAACGGTAACTACTCTTGAAAATTGAAATGATGGAAAGTCGAGTGGAGTATGTCGAGATGCTATATAAATAAGTTTCCATTTTCACATGAAGCGAAAATCTAGAGTGATAAATCAAGTGGGTGTGAAAATGATGCTAAAATGTATGATTCCTATATCAGAGGAGCCACATACTGCTGCAGAGACTAATCCCGAAGCATGAATTGAAGGAAAGGTTGTTGTAATATGACTTCTATCCTGTTTGAAAAATGTTTCAGTTTACACGGTAGGGAAATTTACAATAATGAATGAAAGGGTTATAAAAATATGCTAAAATTATATCATTTGTACAAATAAGTTTTTGGAGGAGCTACATACTGCTGCAGAGACAACTTGGAGAGCAACAAATGAAGCAGGACTGATAGCATATTTCGATTTCGCTATTTAAACAACTTTTTAGTTTCACAGAAGTGAAAAATACTCCATGATGGTTTGAAATGGTACAAAACATATTACAAATTGTCCGATTTCCACATGTCGGTTGTTGTTTGAGGTACATAACGCAACAAAAACTATCTTGTAATAATGAAATGGTCGAAAGGCTACTGTTATCTGTCGACGATACGATATAAATTCATTTTCAGTTTTGGACAAAGGAAATCTAAAGTGACAGATTAAGATGATGCAAAAATGATGATAATGATGTATAATTTCTACATAAGGGGGGTCACATACTGCTTCACATTGTAGTGGCAAACTATGAAAAGAAGAAAATGATGTCCTAATATGGCGAATACCCTATTTGAAAAATATTCCACTTCCCCAAGAAGAGAAAACCTGTGGTAATGAATAAAAAGTTTTGATAAAAGTGTTAAAATTATATCATTTCCACATATAAGTTGGTGGAGGAGCTACATATTGCTGTAGAGATAACTTCGAAACCAAGAAATGAAGCGGGACTACTAGCATATGTCGATTTGCCTATTTTAAAAAACTTTTTATTTCCACATAAGAGAAAATATACCGTGACGGACCGAAACAATATGAGTAGTATTACAAATTGTCCAATTTCCACATATAAGTCGTTGTGTGAGGTATAAAATGCAACGCTAACTACTCTTGAAGATTGAAATGATGGAAAGGCGAGTGGAATATGTCGAGATGCTATATAAATATGTTTTCATTTTCACATGAAGTGAAAATCTAGAGTGATGAATCAAGAGGGTACGAAAATGATGTTAAAGATGTATGATTCCTATATAAGACGAGCCACATACTGCTGCAGAGACTAATCCCGAAACATGAAATGAAGGAAAGGGTGTTGTAATGTGACTTCTACCCTGTTTTAAAAATCTATCAGTTTACAGGGTAGGGAAATTTACAGTAATGGTTGAAAAGGTTATGTAAATATGCTAAAATTTTATCATTTGTACAAATATGTTTTTGATGAGCTACAAACTGCTGCAGAGACAACTTTGACATCAAGAAATGAAGCAGGACTAATAGCATATGTCGATTTCGCTATTTAAGCAACTTTTCAGTTTCACAGAAGAGAAAATATACCATGATGGATTGAAATTGTACAAAACATATTACAAATTGTCCGATTTCCACATGTAACTTGTTGTTTGAGGTACATCATGCAACAAAAATTACCCTGTAATAATGAAATGGTCGAAAGGCAATTGTTATCTGTGGACGATGCCATATAATATAATTTTCGGTTTTAGACGAACGGAAATTTAAAGTGACAGATTAAGATGATGCGAAAATGATGCTAATGATATATTATTCCTACATAAGGCGGAGCCACATACTGCTGCATTGAGTAGTGGCCAACTATAAAATGAAGAAAATGATGTCGTAATATGGCGACTATCCTATTTGAAAAATATTCCACTTCCCCGGGAAGAGAAAATCTATAGTAATGAATAAAACAGTTACGAGAAAAGTGTTGAAATTATATCATTTCCACATATAAGTTGTTGGAGGAGCTACATATTGCTGTAGAGACAATTCGGAAGCAAGAAATGAAGCGGGACTACTAGCATATGTTGATTTGTCTATTTAAACAACTTTTTATTTTCACATAAGAGAAAATATACGATGATTGACCGAAACAATACGAACAATATTACAAATTGTCCGATTTTCACATGTAAGTTATTGTGTGAATTATATAATGCAACGGTAACTACTCTTGAAAATTGAAATGAAGGAAAGGCGAGTGGAATATGTCGAGATGATATATAAATAAGTTTTCATTTTCACATGAAGTGAAAATCTAGAGTGATGAATCAAGAGGGTGCGAAAATGGTGGTAAAGATGTATGATTCCTATATAAGAGGAGCCACATACTGCTGCAGAGACTAATCCCGAAGCATGAAATGAAGGAAGGGTTGTTGTAATATGACTTCTATCCTGCTTGAAAAAAAAATCAATTTACACGGTAGGGAAATTTACAGTAATGAATGAAAAGGTTATGAAAATATGCTAAAATTATATCATTTGTACAAATAAATTTTTGGAGGAGCTACATACTGCTGCAGAGACAACTTTGACAGCAACAAATGAAGCAGGACTGGTAGCATATGTCTATTTTGCTATTTAAACAATTTTTCAGTTTCACAGAAGTGAATAATATACCATGATTGTTCAAAATGGTACAAAACATATAACAAATTTTCCGATTTCCACATGTAAGTTGTTGTTTGAGGTACATAACGCCACAAAAACTACCGTGTAATAAAGAAATGGTCGAAAGGCTACTGTTATCTATCGACGATATCATATAAATTAATTTTCAGTTTTAGACGAACGGAAATCTAAAGTGACAGATTAAGATGATGCGAAAATGATGCTAATGATGTATAATTCGTACACAAGGCGGAGCCACATACTGCTGCACAGAGTAGTGCCAATATATGAAATAAAACAAATGATGTCGTAATATGGCGACTACCCTATTTGAAAAATATTCCACTTCCCCGGGAAGTGAAAATCTATAGTAATGAATGAAACGGTTACCAAAGAAGTGTTGAAATTATATCATTTCTGCATATAAGTGGTTGGAGGAGTTGCATATTGCTGTAGAGACAACTTCACAAGCAAGAAATGAAACGGAACTACTAGCATATGTCGATTTGTCTATTTAATCAACTTTTTATTTTCATATAAGAGAAAATATACCATGATGGACCGCAACAATACGAATAATATAAGAAATTGTCCGATTTTGACATGTAAGTCATTGTATGAGGTATATAATGCAACGGTAACTAGTCTCGAAAATTGAAATGATGGAAAGTCGAGTGGAGTATGTTGAGATGCTATATAAATAAGTTTCCATTTTCACATGAAGTGAAAATCTAGAGTCATAAATCAAGTGGGTGTGAAAATGATGCTAAAGATGTATGATTCCTATATAAGAGGAGCCACATACTGCTGCAGAGACTAATCCCGAAGCATGAAATGAAGGAAAGGTTGTTGTAATATGACTTCTATCCTGTTTGAAAAATGTTTCAGTTTACACGGTAGGGAAATTTACAGTAATGAATGAAAAGGTTATGAAAATTTGCCAAAATTATATCATTTGTACAAATAAGTTTTTTTGGAGGAGCTACATACTGCTGCAGAGACAACTTCGAGAGCAACAAATGAAGCAGGACTGATAGCATATTTCGATTTCGCTATTTAAACAACTTTTCAGTTTCATAGAAGTGAAAAATATTACATGATGGTTCGAAATGGTACAAAACATATTACAAATTGTCCGATTTCCACATGTCGGTTGTTGTTTGAGTTACATAACACAACAAAAACAATCCTGTAATAATGAAATGGTCGAAAGGCTACTGTTATCTGTCGACGATACCATATAAATTAATTTTCAGTTTTAGACGAACGAAACTCTGAAGTGACTAATTAAGATGATGCAAAAATGATGCTAATGATGTATACTTTCTACATAAGGGGGAGCCACATACTGCTGCACAGAGTAGTGGCAAACTATGAAATGAAGAAAATGATGTCGTAATATGACGACTACCCTATTTGAAAAATATTCCACTTCCCCAGGAAGAGAAAACATGTGGTAATGAATAAGAAGGTTATGATAAAAGTGTTGAAATTATATCATTTCCACAAATAAGTAGGTAAGGAGCTACATACTGCTGTAGAGATAACTTCGGAAGCTAGAAATGAAGCGGGACTACTAGCATATGTCGATTTGTGTATTTCAAAAACTTTTTATTTTCACATAAGAGAACATATACGGTGATGGACCGAAACAATATGAGTAGTATTACAAATTGTCCGATTTCCACATGTAAGTTGTTGTTTGAGGTACATAACGCAACAAAAACTACCGTGTAATAAAGAAATGGTCGAAAGGCTACTATTATCTATCGACGATATCATATAAATTAATTTTTCAGTTTTAGACGAACGGAAATCTAAAGTGACAGATTAAGATGATGCGAAAATGATGCTAATGATGTATAATTCGTACACAAGGCGGAGCCACATACTACTGCACAGAGTAGTGCTAACTATGAAATAAAACAAATGATGTCGTAATATGGCGACTACCCTATTTGAAAAATATTCCACTTCCCCGGGAAGAGAAAATCTATAGTAATGAATGAAACAGTTACCAAAAAAGTGTTGAAATTATATCATTTCTGCATATAAGTTGTTGGAGGAGCTACATATTGCTGTAGAGACAACTTCACAAGCAAGAAATGAAACGGAACTACTAGCATATGTCGATTTGTCTATTTAATCAACTTTTTATTTTCATATAAGAGAAAATATACCATGATGGACCGAAACAATACGAATAATATAAGAAATTGTCCGATTTTGACATGTAAGTCATTGTATGAGGTATATAATGCAACGGTAACTACTCTCGAAAATTGAAATGATGGAAAGTCGAGTGGAGTATGTTGAGATGCTATATAAATAAGTTTCCATTTTCACATGAAGTGAAAATCTAGAGTCATAAATCAAGTGGGTGTGAAAATGATGCTAAAGATGTATGATTCCTATATAAGAAGAGCCACATACTGCTGCAGAGACTAATCCCGAAGCATGAAATGAAGGAAAGGTTGTTGTAATATCACTTCTATCCTGTTCGAAAAATGTTTCAGTTTACACGGTAGGGAAATTTACAGTAATGAATGAAAAGGTTATGACAATTTGCTAAAATTATATCATTTCTACAAATAAGTTTTTTTGAAGGAGCTACATACTGCTGCAGAGACAACTTCGAGAGCAACAAATGAAGCAGGACAGATAGCATATTTCGATTTCGCTATTTAAACAACTTTTTAGTTTCACAGAAGTGAAAAATATTACATGATGGTTCGAAATGGTACAAAACATATTACAAATTGTCCGATTTCCAGATGTCGGTTGTTGTTTGAGTTACATAACACAACAAAAACAATCCTGTAATAATGAAATGGTCGAAAGGCTACTGTTATCTGTCGACGATACCATATAAATTAATTTTCAGTTTTAGACGAACGAAACTCTAAAGTGACTAATTAAGATGATGCAAAAATGATGCTAATGATGTATACTTTCTACATAAGGGGGAGCCACATACTGCTGCACAGAGTAGTTGCAAACTATGAAATGAAGAAAATGATGTCGTAGTATGGCGACTACCCTATTTGAAAAATATTCCACTTCCCCAGGAAGAGAAAACATGTGGTAATGAATAAGAAGGTTATGATAAAAGTGTTGAAATTATATCATTTCCACATATAAGTAGGTGAGGAGCTACATATTGCTGTAGAGATGACTTCGGAAGCAAGAAATGAAGCGGGACTACTAGCATATGTCGATTTGTGTATTTAAAAACTTTTTATTTTCACATAAGAGAACATATACGGTGACGGACCGAAACAATACGAGTAGTATTACAAATTGTCCGATTTCCACATGTAAGTCGTTGTGTGAGGTATATAATGCAACGCTAACTACTCTTGAAGATTGAAATGATGGAAAGACCAGTGGAATATGTCGAGATGCTATATAAATATATTTTCATTTTCACATGAAGTGAAAATCTAGAGTGATGAATCAAAAGTGTACGAAAATGGTGCTAAAGATGTATGATTCCTATATAAGAGGAGCCACATACTGCTGCAGAGACTAATCCTGAAGCATGAAATGAAGGAAAGGTTGTTTTAATGTGACTTCTACCCTGTTTTAAAAATGTATCAGTTTACAGGGTAGGGAAATTTGCAATAATGAATGAAAAAGTTATGTAAATGTGCTAAAATTGTATCATTTGTACAAACAAGTTTTTGGAGGAGCTACAAACTGCTGCAGAGACAACTTTGACATCAACAAATGAAGCAGGACTAATAGCATATGTCGATTTCGCTATTTAAGCAACTTTTCAGTTTCACAGAATAGAAAATATACCATGATGGATGGAAATTGTACAAAATGTATTACAAATTGTCCGATTTCCACATGTAACTTGTTGTTTGAGGTACATCATGCAACAAAAATTACCCTGAAATAATGAAATGGTCGAAAGGCAACTGTTATCTGTGGACGATGCCATATAATACAATTTTCGGTTTTAGACGAAAGGAAATTTAAAGTGACAGATTAAGATGATGCGAAAATAATGCTAATGATGTATTATTCCTACATAAGGCGGAGCCACATACTGCTGCATAGAGTAGTGGTCAACTATGAAATGAAGAAAATGATGTCGTAATATGGCGACTATCCTATTTGAAAAATATTCCACTTCCCCGGAAAGAGAAAATCTATAGTAATGAATAAAATAGTTATGAGAAAAGTGTTGAAATTATATCATTTCCACATATAAGTTGTTGGAGGAGCTACATATTGCTGTAGAGACAATTTGGAAGCAAGAAATGAAGCGGGACTACTAGCATATGTTGATTTGTCTATTTAAACAACTTTTTATTTTCACATAAGAGAAAATATACGATGATGGACCGAAACAATACGAACAATATTACAAATTGTCCGATTTTCATATGTAAGTCATTGTGTGAGTTATATAATGCAACGGTAACTACTCTTGAAAATTGAAATGAAGGAAAGGCAAGTGGAATATGTCGAGATGATATATAAATAAGTTTTTATTTTCACATGAAGTGAAAATCTAGAGTGATGAATCAAGAGGGTGCGAAAATGGTGGTAAAGATGTATGATTCTTATATAAGAGGAGCCAGATGCTGCTGCACAGACTAATCCCAAAGCACGAAATGAAGGAAAGGTTGTTGTAATATAACATATATCCTACTTGAAAAATATTTCAGTTTACACCGTAGGGAAATTTACAGTAATGAATGAAAAGGTTATGAAAATTTGCTAAAATTATATCATTTGTACAAATAAGTTTTTTTGGAGGAGCTACATACTGGCAGAGACAACTTTGACAGTCACAAATGAAGCAGGACTTATAGCATATTTCGATTTCGCTATTTAAACAACTTTTCAGTTTCACAGAAGTGAAAAATATTCCATGATGGTTCGAAATGGTACAAAACATATTACAAATTGTCCGATTTCCACATGTCGGTTGTTGTTTGAGGTACATAACACAACAAAAACAATCCTGTAATAAAGAAATGGTCGAAAGGCTACTGTTATCTATCGACGATACCATATAAATTAATTTTTCAGTTTTAGACGAACGGAACTCTAAAGTGACAGATTAAGATGATGAGAAAATGATGCTAATGATGTATAATTTCAACATAAGGGGTAGCCACATCCTGCTGCACAGAGTAGTGGCAAACTATGAAATGAAGAAAATGATGTCGTAATATGGCGACTACCCTATTTGAAAAATATTCCACTTCCCAAGGAAGAGAAACATGTGGTAATGAATAAGAAGGTTACGATAAAAGTGTTGAAATTATATCATTTCCACATATAAGTAGGTGAGGAGCTACATATTGCTGTAGAGATAACTTCGGAAGCAAGAAATGAAGCAGGACTACTAGCATATGTCGATTTGTGTATTTAAAAAACATTTTATTTTCACATAAGAGAACATATACTGTGATGGACCGAAACAATATGAGTAGTATTACAAATTGTCCGATTTCCACATGTAAGTCGTTGTGTGAGGTATATAATGCAACGCTAACTACTCTTGAATATTGAAATGATGGAAAGACGAGTGGAATATGTTGAGATGCTATATAAATATGTTTTCATTTTCACATGAAGTGAAAATCTAGAGTGATGAATCAAAAGTGTATGGAAATGGTGCTAAAGATGTATGATTCCTATATAAGAGGAGCCACATACTGCTGGAGAGACTAATCCCGAAGCATGAAATGAAGGAAAGGTTGTTTTAATGTGACTTCTACCCTATTATAAAAATGTATCAGTTTGCAGGGTAGGGAAATTTACAGTAATGAATGAAAAGGTTATGAAAATTTGCTAAAATTATATCATTTGTACAAACAAGTTTTTTTGAAGGAGCTACATACTGCTGCAGAGACAACTTTGACATCAACAAATGAAGCAGGACTAATAGCATATGTCGATTTCGCTATTTAAGCAATTTTCAGTTTCATAGAAGATAAAATATACCATGATGGATCGAAATGGTACAAAACGAATTATAAATCGTCCGATTTCCACATCTAAGTTGTTGTTTGAGGTACATCATGCAAGAAAAACTATCCTGTAATAATGAAATGGTCGAAAGGCTACTGTTATCTGTTGAAGATGTCATATAATATAATTTTCAGTTTTAGACGAACGGAAATTTAAAGTGAGAAATTAAGATGATGCGAAAATGATGCTAATGATGTATAATTCATACGTAAGGCGGAGCCACAAACTGCTGCACAGAGTAGTGGCAAACAATGAAATGAAGAAAATGATGTCGTAATATGGCGACTACCCTATTTGAAAAACATTCCACTTCCCCGGGAAGACAAAATCTATAGTAATGAATAAAACGGTTATGAGAGAAGTGTTGAAATTATATCATTTCCGCATATAAGTTGTTGGAGGAGCTACATATTGCTGTAGAGACAACTTCACAAGCAAGAAATGAAGCGGGACTACTAGCATATATCGATTTGTCTATTTAAACAACTTTTTATTTTCACATAAGAGAAAATATACGATGATGGACCGAAACAATACGAATAATATAACAAATTGTCCGATTTTGACATGTAAGTCATTGTGTGAGGTATATAATGCGACGGTATCTACTCTTGAAAATTGAAATGAAGGAAAGGCGAGTGGAATATGTCGAGACGATATATAAATAAGTTTTCATTTTCACATTAAGTGAAAATCTAGAGTGATGAATCAAGTGGGTGCGAAAATGGTGCTAAAGATGTATGATTCCTATATAAGAGGAGCCAGATACTGCTGCACAGACTAATCCCAAAGCATGAAACGAAGGAAAGGTTGTTGTAATATAACTTATATCATATTTGAAAAATATTTCAGTTTACACGGTAGGGAAATTTACAGTAATGAATGAAAAGGTTATGAAAATGTGCTAAAATTATATCATTTGTATAAATAAGTTTTTGGAGGAGCTACGTAATGCTGCAAAGACAACTTTGACAACAACAAATGAAGCAGGACTCGTAGCATATGTCGATTTCGATATTTAAACAAATTTTCAGTTTCACAGAAGTGAAAAATATACCATGATGGTTCGAAATGGTAAAAAACATATTACAAATTGTCCGATTTTCACATGTAAGTTGTTGTTTGAGGTACATAACGCAACAAAAACTACCCTGTAATAAAGAAATGGTCGAAAGGGTACTGTTATCTATCGTTGATATCATATAAATTAATTTTCAGTTTTAGACGAACGGAAATCTAAAGCGACAGATTAAGATGAGGCGAAAATGATGCTGATGACGTATAATCCTACATAAGGCGGAGCCACGTACTGCTGCATAGAGTAGTGGCAAACTATGAAATGAAGAAAATGATGTCGTAATATGGCGACTACCCTATTTGAAAAATATTCCAATTCCTCGGGAAGAGAAAAACTATAGTAACGAATAAAACTGTTACGAGTAAACTGTTGAAATTATATCATTTCCGCGTATAAGTTGTTGGAGGAGCTACATATTGCTATAGAGACAACTTCACAAGCAAGAAATGAAGCGGGACTACTAGCATATATCGATTTTTCTATTTAAACAACTTTTTATTTTCACGTAAGAGAAAATATACCATGATGGACCCAAACAATACGAATAATATAACAAATTGTCCGATTTTGACATGTAAGTCATTGTGTGAGGTATATAATACAACGGTAACTACTCTTGAAAGTTGAAATATGGAAAGGCGAGTGGAATATGTCGAGATGCTATAAAAAAAGTTTTCATTTTCAGATGAAGTGAAAATCTAGAGTGAACCAAGAGGGTGCGAAAATGGTGCTAAATATGTATGATTCCTATATAAGAGGAGCCACATACTGCTGCAGAGACTAATCCCGAAACATAAAATGAAGGAAGGGTTGTTGTAATATGACTTCTATCCTGTTTGAAAAATGTTTCAGTTTACACGGTAGGAAAATTTACAGTAATTAATGAAAAGGTTATGAGAATGTGCTAAAATTATATCATTTGTACAAATAAGTTTTTGTAGGAGCTACATACTGCTGCAGTGACAACTTTGACATCAACAAATGAAGCAGGAGCGGTAGCATATGTCTATTTTTCTATTTAAACGACTTTTCAGTTTCACAGAAGTGAAAAATATACCATGCTGGTTCGAAATGGTACAAAACATATTACAAATTGTCCGATTTCCACATGTAAGTTGTTGTTTGAGGTACATAACGCAACAAAAACTACCGTGTAATAAAGAAATGGTCGAAAGGCTACTATTATCTATCGACGATATCATATAAATTAATTTTTCAGTTTTAGACGAACAAAAATCTAAAGTGACAGATTAAGATGATGCGAAAATGATGCTAATGTTGTATAATTCGTACACAAGGCGGAGCCACATACTACTGCACAGAGTAGTGCCAACAATGAAATGAAAAAAATGATGTCGTAATATGGCGACTACCCTATTTGAAAAATATTCCACTTCCCGGGAAAGAGAAAATCTATAGTAATGAATGAAACGGTTACGAGAAAAGTGTTGAAATTATATCATTTCTGCATATAAGTTTTGGAGGAGCTACATATTGCTGTAGAGACAACTTCACAAGCAAGAAATGAAGCGGGACTACTAGCATATGTCGATTTGTCTATTTAAACAACTTTTTATTTTCATATAATAGAAAATATACCATGATGGAACGAAACAATACGAATAATATAACAAATTTTCCGATTTTGACATGTAAGTCATTGTGTGAGGTATATAATGCAATGGTAACTACTCTTGAAAATTGAAATGACGGAAAGTCGAGTGGAGTATGTCGAGATGCTATATAAATAAGTTTCCATTTTCACATGAAGTGAAAATCTACACTGATAAATCAAGTGGGTGTGAAAATGATGCTAAAATGTATGATTCCTATATAAGAGGAGCCACATACTGCTGCAGAGACTAATCCCGAAGCATGAAATGAAGGAAAGGTTGTTGTAATATGACTTCTATCCTGTTTGAAAAATGTTTCAGTTTACACGGTAGGGAAATTTAGAGTAACGAATGAAAGGGTTATGAAAATATGCTAAAATTATATCATTTGTACAAATATGTTTTTGGAGGAGCTACATACTGCTGCAGTGTCACATCCCTAACCCTTAAGCTAGATAGCATTGTGCTCATGTCTTCTTTGCATTGCATCTAAGAAGCTTCAACAAAATCAACAAGGTGGCAAAGGAAAAACTCTAAACCCTAGCCACCATTTCCATTTAAAGGAAAATTCAACTAGTTCAAAATATGTGAACCCAAAATGACCTCAAGAAATGTTCAAACTTTCTGATAAATCATGAAAGTAAATGAGCATTGGAGATAACTATTTTCTTGACACTTTAAGCATTTTTTTTTAAACAAATGCAAAGCCACTGGTTTCAAATCTAAAAATTGAAATCAGAAACTATAATTTTCCAAAAATGTTGAAAACCTTGGAAATGAGTGGGGCTATCATAACAAATATTTCAGGAGGTCTAAAATAGTTTTTACTTTTTGTTTTGGGGCTGAAATAATTAGCAAAGCAATAAATAGCAAAACAGAAAAACAAAGCAGAAGAAAAAGGAAAAGAGTTACCTGACGCCCAAGCCAGGCCCAGCCCATCTCCCCGCTCGTCCCCTCCCTCGCGCCAGTAGGCAGCAGGAGGTGGCCGCCGCCTCCTCCGGCGCGGCCACGCACCTGCGTGCCTGCCTAGCCGCCGGTTCGCGCTGGCGACGACGGGGATAAGCTCCCCAGAGCTTCCCCTATCCATTCCCCGCCTCGGTTCTGCCCCTCCTTCCGGATCCCCTCCTTGTCCCTGCTGCCGCCATTAGAGCCGAGCTCGAGCTCGAGCTGGCCGAGCCCCTGGCCATAGGATCCCCTCCCCGAGCACGCCATTAGCTCCGCCTCGTCGCCCTGGTCGTCTCTGCAGAAGCCGAAGTCCCCTCGAGCCCTGCAACGCCCGCAACGCCGTCGTCTTCCTCCTCCGGCCGCCGGACCTCTCCCATCGATTCGTCGCCCCCAGGCCTTCCCCGAGCCGCCTGAGCTCTGCTCTACACTCCCTGTGAGCATGCGGTGGTTTTCCCTAAGTTTTCCCCGTCGATCCCCTCCTCTAGCCCCAGTTTCACCGGAGCCCGACGAGCACCGCCGCTGCCGCTCGTCGCCAGTAGCCCTCCGATGTCCAGCTCGTCCTCCCGAGAGCACTAGCAGCTCCAGGACGACGCGTAGATGCCGTAGCAGCTAAGAGCTAAGCGTGGATCCCTCTGATTCAAAGCCCCGACGACGCCCGAGCTTCGGCCGCCGCTCCGGCTCGTCGCCGATGCCTCTTCCGGCGACCCTAGCCTCCACAGTTGGTCCTGCCAGATCGGCCACTTCACGAGCTTGCTGTAGCTGCCAACCGCGTGCCTTTTCGTGCTGTGCAGCGCCATCTAGGTCGCCTCCGGCGAGCCCTCCGCCGCGGGTCTGGTCGCCGGCGACCACCCTCCGGTGGCCGTCGACGTGGCCGACCATTAGGGCCTAATCGCCCTCCCCTGAGTCGCTGCCAGAGGGCCCCACGCCTGGTCAAACCCCAATTAGGGGCTGGTCAGCGCGGGATTAGTCCCTGAGAGGCTGACCAGTGGGGCCCCCCTGTCAGGTTTGACCTGAACAGGTCAGCTGACCTGCTGACGTGAGCCTGATGCAATAAATGGAATTTCCAGTTTAAAACTAATTCAGGAAATTGCTAAAAATTGCAAAAAAATCATAGAAATTAATCTGTAACTCCAATGAAAATAAATTATATATGAAAAAGTATCAGAAAAATTCAGGGATTCTGATTATGCTATTTTCATCTTTGTTTGAAAAAGTTACAGGAACCTAAATTGTGAAATAAGGAATAATTCAATTCTTTAATCACTTTATAAATGGAATTTGCAAAAATATCCAAATTTCATTATAAATGCAATGATCACACACTGCCCTAGATATAAATCAGTACCATAACATGACATTTCATGCATGTTAACATTAGGTTGATCTGAGCATCAGGTCGAATCAATTAAACCGGTATCCGAGAATACCCGTTTGAATTGCTATTCGAATGTGATTCAAATCAACTCTAAACCTAAAACATCTTGATTATAATAACTTATCACTTTGCATTCTCATGCCATGCTCATGCATCATTGTGATTGCATATGATTGTTATTGAATGTTGCCATTCATTTCGGTAGGCTCCGCACCCCCGGATTCCACCGAATATCCGTCTGACGGATATCGTTCCTCCTCTGAGCAACAAGGCAAGCAACCCTTTTGATCATCCCGATAAATCCCATGTTCTTGCTCCTGCACCTATTTATTGCATTAGGATCAAATGCTTCAACTGCTTTTGCCACGATAGTTGGACCCACTTCCTTTGCATGACTTGACCTTGTCACAGTAAATAGCCGAACCTTGCAACCTAGCATACCTGGTAGTTGCTTGAGCCATGATGTGCCTTATTCTGCTATGCATGCTATGCTTAGAGTTGTGTATGGTCTGTCATCTGGGAGATGAACAGAAATGTGGAATGTGTTAGGTGAGTAAAGGTTGTGTGTTGAGCCTGATTTGGTAAAGGTACCGGTGAAAGGCTGTGTAGGAGTACATGGCGGGT
Source organism: Hordeum vulgare subsp. vulgare (assembly GCF_904849725.1). NCBI lineage: Eukaryota > Viridiplantae > Streptophyta > Magnoliopsida > Poales > Poaceae > Hordeum > Hordeum vulgare. The sequence continues at coordinate 1,802,109 of NC_058521.1, read as the reverse complement.
TGTTTCATTGGAACCGTCCTTAGGAACTGAGTTCCGTGTATGTAATCCAAGACTAGATACTACCACATGCTGGGCCCTGAAATATGACCCCGCTCGGCCTATTAATCGCGTAGTACTCGGTCCAGGAGTTGCAAGTAGTTTCTGGTGTTTATAGAAATGCTGGAGGCCGTGCACGGTGCTGACCTGAGAGGTGGGCCGTGATGCGGTAGGCAGTGGCACGGTGTACCAAGTAGCACCCGGATGGTGGGCTTGGGAACCCTGCGCACATCGTTTGAGGCCGTGACGGAAACCTCGGCCGGACTTCCGTACGGGTTACTCTCAGATAGGCGATAAACCTGGACTAGGTACTAGTGTGGTTAACGGTCGTGGCTGACTCCCTCGCTGGGCTTCCGCTTGAAGGTTGCCGAGGTGCATGACGTGCACATGGCGATAAGTGGCGGAAGCGTGTGTGACGAAGTACACCCCTGCGGGGTTATGATCTATTCGAATAGCCGCGTCCGCGGATATGGACTACTTGGAGACATATGTTGTTCATAGATAACTTCAATGGCTACTCATAAAATTGCCAAGATAAGCGTGAGTGTCGTGGACGGCATCTCCGTAGGGAGACGGAATGATTCCACGATAGTGTATTGTTGTGGTGTTAGTGGACTCGTGTGCGAGAAATCAAGTTGTCAAAATTATTTGAAAATGCAAGTGTCTAGCCACGAGTCAAATGCTGGCTTCCCGCATGAAACCCCACAATACCTTTTGATAGCATGCATGAGTAGTTAGTTCTCCTAAAGTCTTGCTGAGTACCTTCGTACTCATGTTTGCTTAATAAATGTTGCAGAGGTTGCTAATGACCCTAATGGAGGGTTCTTCGTAGACATCGACGACGACGAGTAGCTGGTGTCCCAGCTACGATCTGGCCCTACGTCGGCTCTATAGTATAGTCAGGCCATGTGCCTTCTAGTTGCTCTGTCTATACTCGGACAGTTTATAACTCTTCCGCTGGCTTGTATTGTATGACTGCTATTATGGGTCGTGAGACCCTTAATGTGTAATATTATGTGTGTGGCTCTTCCGAGCCTCTTAAATAAAGGTTGTATGTTTATGGTTATGTTGTGATGCCATCGATGTATCTATACATATTGGTATGCCATGCGTACATGTGTCTTACTTGATATGTATGGGGTTCGAATACCTAGTCGTGAACTTTAGTAGCACTCCTTACAAGGAAATGCCCCTTTGTGATCCAACAAGCCTTGGTAGTTCACTACTGCTCCGGACACATTGGTTGACCGGCATGTGTCCTTCTTAGCTGTTGTGTCTGTCCCCTTTGGGGAAATGTCACGCGACGTAATGGAGTCCTTGTAGCTTGCTACGACTCGTCTACGTTCGTTGATGACCGACACCTGCTTTGTTGGGTCATGTATGCCTGTCCTTGTGCGGAACTGCCACTTCGGTTTATGACTAGACATGTCGATCTGGGTTCTTTGACATTGGAATGCTAGCGACACTGTCGCATACATGAGTCAAAAGATGGAAACGGTCCCGGCTAAGGTAAGGCTGCAGCCGTGGAGTTAACCGTGCGTGAGACCACAAAGGGATGCGATGTGTTACAGGCTGGATTCCTATGGCTTAGGATCGGGGTCCCGACAGCGTTGGTATCAGAGCCTGACTGACTGTAGGATTACTAAGCCAAACTGGTCGAAGTTGAGTCTAGAATTGCTTTAGTTATATATAAGGGAATTGTTTGTGGAAGGGAACGTAAGACTCTTGTTCTCTTCTCAAGATATTCTATTCTGGTCATCCTCGTCTTCTCTACGGGAATTAAGGACTAGGTTACTCATCTTCTCCTAGGCTCGTGTTTCTGATCGGTAGATTATAGGACTACGGGTCAAGAGATTTTGGGTTTCTGCCATTCCTAGGAAAAAGGAAGTAAGTTTGATCAGAGAGTTGAACTTGTTAGTTGAGTGGTTACGCTATTCCATTTATGGGTTGTCTCAAAATTTGTTTTTGAGCATTTACAGCCGTTATGCTGCCCAATTTTTCATTCAGAGCTCTAATGCTTTTGCATTACTCTCTACTTACAGATGCCTGGCCGTCCTTCTCGTCAGGTGGTACGTCTGACCAGGTGCATTGATGTGCCGGGTCATACGGCCATGCTGGTCAGGGTGATGTCGGTGTGCGGTTACCGCTGGTACCCTGGGTACACGATAGAGGAACAGTACCGAGACTTCAACCAGAGCTAGTACATCTGTACTGTTAGGGTATTTCCAGATTACCCTGGAGCGGAGAAGCCAATCCATTGGTCCTATGGGTTGGGGGTCACTGTTGACATGGCAGTACAGGATGCTGCCTATTCAATGCTGACTATTATGAGAGCGAGACATGCACTGCTGCAGAATTCAGAGTTCTGCTATGTTCCGGCCTCTCAGCCTGGTGAAGAGGGATACCTCAGTGGAGTCTATTTTGATCCTTCTATGGAGGATCCACTTCTGCAGTCCACTGTTGAGATGGTAGAGAACAGAGACAGGGATGCTCGTGCTCTTCGCATGGAGCTTTATGCTACCCGTGCCCGTCTGTTGACAGCTTTGACGTAGCTGGCACCGGTAGTCCAGAAAGGGTATGGAGAGATGGAGATGCTGAACCCTGTTAGGACCCATCTTCCGGCCCACGTTGACTGGCCAGCTATAGGAGGAGTCACACCTCTTCGGGGACCCCTCTTACCACCAGTCAGGGGACCAAGGCCACATCCGTGTCCTTATGGATCCCAGGGATCTCAGGGCAAGTTGTCTGTGGATGCTTATAGCCGCGAGTTCGGTAACCTCGCCCGCTATGCAACAGAGGAGGTGTCTACTGACGCCAAGAAGCAAGCAAGATTCCGTAAGGGTCTGAGCCCTGAGCTCCGTCGTGATCTGCGCCTTCATGAGTGTGCAAGTTTTCAAGCCTTAGTCAACAAAGCGATCAGTGTGGAGACTGGTCATACTGACTTCGAAGCCACAAGGAAGCACTCCCGTGACTTTGGCTCATCTTCTGGTTCCGCGTTTCCAAAATGTAGGCTGTGGGTTCCAAACAGTTCTCTGCCGCCAAGATACACTCCGAGGCCATCCTACGTGGCGCCTCAGACGAATCAGGCCAACCCTCCAGCAAAAGCTTATGGTGGTCCAGCTAGCAATGCTGCACCACGTGCCAACCAGGTGATATGCTACAAGTGTGGAGAACTAGGGCATTATTCACGTGAGTGTCCTCAGAACGTGGGTGCCAAGCAACCCGGAAAGTCCGTCGGGCAGGCCAAGTCGGGCAAAGCTTTTTATGTGAAGCCAACTCCTGCACGTGGCCGTGTGAACTATGTGTCAGCAGAAGAAGCTGCAGAGGATCCCGACGTCATGCTGGGTACGCTTCTTGTTAATCATCACCCAGCGTCCGTTCTCTTTGACACTGGGTCTTCTCATTCCTTCATTTCAGAAATTTATGCACAGTTGCATAACATGTCATTTTGTGATATGCCAATTCCATTGGTTGTCCAAACCCCTGGTAGTAAATGGCAAACCTCTAGGATAACCTATGATAATGAAATTCTAGTAGACAGGCTAGTTTTTCTAGCCTGATTGATAGCATTGAAATCTTCGGATATTTATATCATCTTGGGCATGGACTGGATGTCAGCTCACTATGCCAAGATTGATACTCACTCTAGAAATGTCCAGCTTACCCATCCCTCGGGTGAGATAGTAAATGTCTCTACTCGAGTTGCCAAATGCCAGCTCTATTCCCTAAATGCCAACCCTCTTCCGGAACTTGAAGACATTCCGGTAGTCCGTGACTTCCCGGATGTTTTTCCAGGGGAACTGCCAGGAATTCCACCTGACAGAGATGTAGAGTTTGTGATAGATCTTGTTCCGGGAACTGTCCCAATAGCCAGAAGACCATATAAGATGGCACCCCTAGAGCTAGCCGAACTTAAGAAGCAATTAGATGAGGCCTTGAACAAGGGTTTCATTCGTCCTAGCTCTTCTCCTTGGGCTTGTCCCGTCCTCTTCGTCAAGAAGAAAGACGGAACGGATCGGATGGTTGTAGATTACCGACCAGTTAACCTGGTCACCATAAAGAACAAGTATCCGCTCCCCAGGATCAACGACCTGTATGATCAACTCGCTGGATCCTCAGTTTTCTCCAAAATGGATTTAAGGTTGGGATACCATCAAATCAAGATTAAGAACGGGGACATTCCAAAAACGGCTTTTGTTACTCGTTATGGACAATATGAATACACCGTTATGTCCTTCGGATTAACCAATGCCCCAGCCACCTTCTCTCGGCTGATGAATTCAATCTTTATGGAGTATTTGGATAAATTCGTCGTGGTATACCTCGATGATATTCTCATCTACTCGAAGAATGAACAAGAACATGCCGAGCATCTAAGGCTGGTATTGATGAAACTTCGAGAGCATCGCCTTTATGCCAAATTTTCAAAATGTGAATTCTGGTTACCAGAAGTGACCTATCTAGGCCACGTAATCTCTGGTAAGGGTATTGCTGTCAATCCCGAGAGAGTTCAAGCTGTCCTTGATTGGACTCAACCTGAATCGGTTAAGCAAGTTAGGAGTTTTCTTGGTCTAGCGAGCTATTGTCGCCGCTTCGTCGAGAATTTCTCCAAAGTTGCAAAGCCTCTAACAGAACTCCTCAAGAAGGATAAAAAGTTCGAGTGGACACCACAGTGTGAGCATAGTTTTCAGGAACTGAAAAGACGCCTGACTTCCGCACCTGTGTTGCTACCACCAGATTTTTCTAAGGACTTTGTTATCTATTGCGACGCCTCGCGACAAGGATTAGGTTGCATTCTCATGCAAGATCGTCATGTGATCGCATACGCATCTCGACAGTTGCTTCCACATGAGGATAATTATCCCACACATGACCTTGAGCTTGCAGCTGTGGTCCATGCACTAAAAACCTGGCGACATTACCTTTTGGGTAATCGTTGCGAAATATTCACTGATCACCAAAGTCTGAAATATATCTTCACCCAGCCGGATTTGAATCTCAGGCAAAGACGGTGGGTTGAGTTGATCTCGGATTACGACTTAGGGATAACTTACACCCCGGGGAAGGCCAATGTTATGGCCGATGCACTAAGTCGTAAATCTTATTGTAACAATTTGATGCTACAACAAGGTCAACCACATCTCCATGAGGACTTTCGGAAGATGAATCTTCATATTGTTCCTCAAGGATTCCTTTCTACCCTGGTGGCGAAGCCTACTCTTAAGGATCAAATTATAACTGGCCAAAAGCGTTACAAGGGTATATCACGGATCAAGGAGAATATTTTTAGCGGAAACGCTAAAGAATTTTCCATGAATGATCAAGGAGTGGTGTTCTTCCAGAATCGTTTAGTGGTTCCTAAGAACCCACATCTAAGGCAGTTAATCCTTAAAGAAGCTCATGATTCTCCTCTCACCATTCATCCCGGTAGTACTAAGATGTATCAGGACCTACGCCAGAGGTTCTGGTGGACTAGGATGAAGAGAGAAATTGCTGAGTTCATTGCTAACTGCGACGTTTGTCGTCGAGTTAAGGCAGAACATCAAAGGCCTGCTGGCACCCTTCAACCTCTAGCTATTCCTGAATGGAAATGGGATAAAGTTAGTATGGATTTTATTACCGGATTTCCCAAGACCAAGAAAGGAAATAATGCTATCTTTGTGGTCATTGACCGTCTTTCCAAAGTGGCTCATTTTCTTCCTGTTCGTGAGAGTATAACAGCTAGCCAGCTAGCAGAGTTGTATATCTCTCGAATAGTGTCTCTTCATGGTGTTTCCCTGGAGATTAACTCAGACCGTGGGAGTATCTTTACTTCTCGCTTCTCGGAAAGTTTTCAGAATGCCATGGGGACTCACCTATCTTTTAGCACTGCTTTCCATCCCCAGTCAAGTGGTCAAGTAGAAAGAGTGAATCAAATCCTAGAAGATATGCTCCGAGCTTGTGTTATATCGTTCGGTATGAATTGGGAGAAGTGCCTTCCATTCGCCGAATTCGCTTATAACAATAGTTATCAATCAAGCCTGGGCAAAGCCCCTTTTGAAGTTCTCTATGGACGAAGATGTCGAACCCCTCTTAATTGGTCAGAAACCGGAGAGAGGCAACTCTTTGGCCCGGACATGATCCAGGATGCAGAAGAGCAGGTTCGCATTATTCGTGAAAAGTTGAAAACAGCCCAGTCTCGTCAAAAGAGCCAATATGATCGTCATCATAAGGCTGTGACCTTTGAAGTTGACGAGAAGGCTTACCTTCGGGTTACACCTTTGAAGGGTACCCATCGATTCGGTATCAAGGGCAAGTTGGCTCCTCGTTACATTGGTCCTTTTCGCATTCTTGCCAAACAAGGAGAAGTTGCCTACCAGTTGGAACTTCCTCCGCATCTTTCCAAGATTCATGATGTTTTCCACGTCTCGCAACTCAGGCGTTGCTTTTCGGATCCTATCCGTGAAGTGGACCACGAAACGCTTGATCTACAAGATAACCTTTCCTACCGAGAATACCCCGTGCGTATTCTTGATCAAGCTGAGCGTACCACTCGACGTCGAAACCTCAAGTTTCTTAAAGTTCAATGGTCAAATCATTCTGAAAAGGAGGCAACTTGGGAAAGAGAGGATCGTCTCCGACTTGAATATCCTGCGTTATTCCCGACGACTTCAAAATCTCGGGACGAGATTCTTTTGAGTGGGGGTGAGTTGTCACATCCCTAACCCTTAAGCTAGATAGGATTGTGCTCATGTCTTCTTTGCATTGCATCTAAGAAGCTTCAACAAAATCAACAAGGTGGCAAAGGAAAAACTCTAAACCCTAGCCACCATTTCCATTTAAAGGAAAATTCAACTAGTTCAAAATCAATGAACCCAAAATGGCCTCAAGAAATGTTAAAACTTTTTGATAAACCATGAAAGTAAATGAGCATTGGAGAAAACTATTTTCTTGACACTTTAAGCATTTTTTTAAACAAATGCAAAGCCACTGGTTTCAAATCTAAAAATTGAAATCAGAAACTATAATTTTCCAAAAATGTTGAAAACCTTGGAAATGAGTGGGGGTATCATAACAAATATTTCAGGAGGTCTAAAATAGTTTTTACTTTTTGTTTTGGGGCTGAAATAATTAGCAAAGCAATAAATAGCAAAACAGAAAAACAAAGCAGAAGAAAAAGGAAAAGAGTTACCTCACGCCCAAGCCAGGCCCGGCCCATCTCCCCGCTCGTCCCCTCCCTCGCGCCAGTAGGCAGCAGGAGGTGGCCGCCGCCTCCTCCGGCGCGGCCACGCACCTGCGTGCCTGCCTGGCCGCCGCTTCTTGCTGGCGACGACGGGGATAAGCTCCCCAGAGCTTCCCCTATCCATTCCCCGCCTCGGTTCTTCCCCTCCTTCCGGATCCCCTCCTTCTCCCTGCTGCCGCCATTAGTGCCGAGATCGAGCTCGAGCTGGCCGTGCCCCTGGCCATAGGATCCCCTCCCCGAGCACGCCATTAGCTCCGCCTCGTCGCCCTGGTCGTCTCTGCAGAAGCCGAAGTCCCCTCGAGCCCTGCAACGCCCGCAACGCCGTCGTCTTCCTCCTCCGGCCGCCGGACCTCTCCCGTCAATTCGTCGCCACATACTGCTGCAGAGACTAATCCCGAAACATGAAATGAAGGAAAGGGTGTTGTAATGTGACTTCTACCCTGTTTTAAAAATCTATCAGTTTACAGGGTAGGGAAATTTACAGTAATGGATGAAAAGGTTATGTAAATATGCTAAAATTTTATCATTTGTACAAATATGTTTTTGATGAGCTACAAACTGCTGCAGAGACAACTTTGACATCAAGAAATGAAGCAGGACTAATAGCATATGTCGATTTCGCTATTTAAGCAACTTTTCAGTTTCACAGAAGAGAAAATATACCATGATGGATTGAAATTGTACAAAACATATTACAAATTGTCCGATTTCCACATGTAACTTGTTGTTTGAGGTACATCATGCAACAAAAATTACCCTGGAATAATGAAATGGTCGAAAGGCAACTGTTATCTGTGGACGATGCCATATAATATAATTTTCGGTTTTAGACGAACGGAAATTTAAAGTGACAGATTAAGATGATGCGAAAATGATGCTAATGATATATTATTCCTACATAAGGCGGAGCCACATACTGCTGCATAGAGTAGTGGTCAACTATGAAATGAAGAAAATGATGTCGTAATATGGCGACTATCCTATTTGAAAAATATTCCACTTCCCCGGAAAGAGAAAATCTATAGTAATGAATAAAATAGTTATGACAAAAGTGTTGAAATTATATCATTTCCACATATAAGTTGTTGGAGGAGCTACATATTGCTGTAGAGACAATTCGGAAGCAAGAAATGAAGCGGGACTACTAGCATATGTTGATTTGTCTATTTAAACAACTTTTTATTTTCACATAAGAGAAAATATACGATGATGGACCGAAACAATACGAACAATATTACAAATTGTTCGATTTTCACATGTAAGTCATTGTGTGAGTTATATAATGCAACGGTAACTACTCTTGAAGATTGAAATGAAGGAAAGGCAAGTGGAATATGTCGAGATGATATATAAATAAGTTTTTATTTTCACATGAAGTGAAAATCTAGAGTGATGAATCAAGAGGGTGCGAAAATGGTGGTAAAGATGTATGATTCCTATATAAGAGGAGCCAGATGCTGCTGCACAGACTAATCCCAAAGCACGAAATGAAGGAAAGGTTGTTGTAATATAACATATATCCTTTTTGAAAAATATTTCAGTTTACACGGTAGGGAAATTTACAGTAATGAATGAAAAGGTTATGAAAATTTGCTAAAATTATATCATTTGTACAAATAAGTTTTTTTGGAGGAGCTACATACTGCTGCAGAGACAACTTGGACAGTCACAAATGAAGCAGGACTTATAGCATATTTCGATTTCGCTATTTAAACAACTTTTCAGTTTCACAGAAGTGAAAAATATTCCATGATGGTTCGAAATGGTACAAAACATATTACAAATTGTCCGATTTCCACATGTCGGTTGTTGTTTGAGGTACATAACACAGCAAAAACAATCCTGTAATAAAGAAATGGTCGAAAGGCTACTGTTATCTATCGACGATACCATATAAATTAATTTTTCAGTTTTAGACGAACGGAACTCTAAAGTGACAAATTAAGATGATGAGAAAATGATGCTAATGATGTATAATTTCAACATAAGGGGGAGCCATATAGTGCTGCACAGAGTAGTGGCAAACTATGAAATGAAGAAAATGATGTCGTAATATGGCAACTACCCTATTTGAAAAATATTCCACTTCCCAAGGAAGAGAAACATGTGGTAATGAATAAGAAGGTTATGATAAAAGTGTTGAAATTATATCATTTCCACATATAAGTAGGTGAGGAGCTACATATTGCTGTAGAGATAACTTCGGAAGCAAGAAATGAAGCGGGACTACTAGCATATATCGATTTGTGTATTTAAAAAACTTTTTATTTTCACATAAGAGAACATATACTGTGATGGACCGAAACAATATGAGTAGTATTACAAATTGTCCGATTTCCACATGTAAGTCGTTGTGTGAGGTATATAATGCAACACTAGCTACTCTTGAATATTGAAATGATGGAAAGACGAGTGTAATATGCCGAGATGCTATATAAATATGTTTTCATTTTCACATGAAGTGAAAATCTAGAGTGATGAATCGAAAGTGTAAGAAAATGGTGCTAAAGATGTATGATTCCTATATAAGAGGAGCCACATACTGCTGCAGAGACTAATCCCGAAGCATGAAATGAAGGAAAGGTTGTTTTAACGTGACTTCTACCCTATTTTAAAAATGTATCAGTTTGCAGGGTAGGGAAATTTACAGTAATGAATGAAAAGGTTATGTAAATGTGCTAAAATTATATCATTTGTACAAACAAGTTTTTGGATGAGCTAAAAACTGCTGCAGAGACAACTTTGACAACAACAAATGAAGCAGGACTAATAGCATATGTCGATTTCGCTATTTAAGCAATTTTCAGTTTCATAGAAGATAAAATATACCATGATGGATCGAAATGGTACAAAACGAATTATAAATCGTCCGATTTCCACATGTAAGTTGTTGTTTGAGGTACATCATGCAAGAAAAACTATCCTGTAATAATGAAATGGTCGAAAGGCTACTATTATCTGTTGAAGATGCCATATAATATAATTTTCAGTTTTAGACGAATGGAAATCTAAAGTGAGAAATTAAGATGATGCGAAAATGGTGCTAATGATGTATAATTCATACATAAGGCGGAGCCACATACTGCTGCACAGAGTAGTGACAACTATGAAATGAAGAAAATGATGTCGTAATATGGCGACTACCCTATTTGAAAAACATTCCACTTCCCCGGGAAGACAAAATCTATAGTAATGAATAAAACGGTTACGAGAGAAGTGTTGAAATTATATCATTTCCGCATATAAGTTGTTGGAGGAGGTACATTTTGCTGGAGAGACAACTTCACAAGCAAGAAATGAAGTGGGACTAATAGCATATATCGATTTGTCTATTTAAACAACTTTTTATTTTCACATAAGAGAAAATATACGATGATGGACCGAAACAATACGAATAATATAACAAATTGTCCGATTTTGACATGTAAGTCAATGTGTGAGGTATATAATGCAACGGTATCTACTCTTGAAAATTGAAATGAAGGAAAGGCGAGTGGAATATGTCGAGACGATATATAAATAAGTTTTCATTTTCACATTAAGTGAAAATCTAGAGTGATGAATCAAGTGGGTGCGAAAATGGTGCTAAAGATGTATGATTCCTATATAAGAGGAGCCAGATACTGCTGCACAGACTAATCCCAAAGCACGAAATGAAGGAAAGTTTGTTGTATATAACTTATATCATATTTGAAAAATATTTCAGTTTACGCGGTAGGGAAATTTACAGTAATGAATGAAAAGGTTATGAAAATGTGCTAAAATTATATCATTTGTATAAATAAGTTTTTGGACGAGCTACGTAATGCTGCAAAGTCAACTTTGACAGCAACAAATGAAGCAGGACTCGTAGCATATGTCGATTTCGATATTTAAACAACTTTTCAGTTTCACAGAAGTGAAAAATATACCATGATGGTTCGAAATGGTACAAAACATATTACAAATTGTCCGATTTTCACATGTAAGTTGTTGTTTGAGGTACATAACGCAACAAAAACTACCCTGTAATAAAGAAATGGTCGAAAGGGTACTGTTATCTATCGATGATATCATATAAATTAATTTTCAGTTTTAGACGAACGGAAATCTAAAGCGACACATTAAGATGAGGCGAAAATGATGCTGATGACGTATAATCCTACATAAGGCGGAGCCACGTACTGCTGCATAAAGTAGTGGCAAACTATGAAATGAAGAAAATGATGTCGTAATATGGCGACTACCCTATTTGAAAAATATTCCAATTCCCCGGGAAGAGAAAAAATATAGTAATGAATAAAACGGTTACGAGTAAAGTGTTGAAATTATATCATTTCCGCGTATAAGTTGTTGGAGGAGCTACATATTGCTATAGAGACAACATCACAAGCAAGAAATGAAACGGGACTACTAGCATATATCAATTTTTCTATTTAAACAACTTTTTATTTTCACATAAGAGAAAATATACCATGATGGACCCAAACAATATGAATAATATAACAAATTGTCCGATTTTGACATGTAAGTCATTGTGTGAGGTATATAATACAACAGTAACTACTCTTGAAAATTGAAATATGGAAAGGCGAGTGGAATATGTCGAGATGCTATAAAAAAAGTTTTCATTTTCAGATGAAGTGAAAATCTAGATTGAATCAAGAGGGTGCGAAAATGGTGCTAAATATGTATAATTCCTATATAAGAGGAGCCACATACTGCTATGGAGACTAATCCCGAAACATAAAATGAAGGAAGGGTTGTTGTAATATGACTTCTATCCTGTTTGAAAAATGTTTCAGTTTACACGGTAGGAAAATTTACAGTAATGAATGAAAAGGTTATGAAAATGTGCTAAAATTATATCATTTGTATAAATAAGTTTTTGTAGGAGCTACATACTGCTGCAGAGACAACTTTGACATCAACAAATGAAGCAGGACCGGTAGCATATGTCTATTTTTCTATTTAAACGACTTTTCAGTTCACAGAAGTGAAAAATATACTATGCTGGTTCGAAATGGTACAAAACATATTACAAATTGTCCAATTTCCACATGTAAGTTGTTGTTTGAGGTACATAACGCAACAAAAACTACCGTGTAATAAAGAAATGGTCGAAAGGCTACTATTATCTATCGACGATATCATATAAATTAATTTTCAGTTTTAGACGAACAGAAATCTAAAGTGACAGATTAAGATGATGCGAAAATGATGCTAATGATGTATAATTCGTACACAAGGCGGAGCCACATACTACTGCACAGAGTAGTGCTAACTATGAAATAAAACAAATGATGTCGTAATATGGCGACTACCCTATTTGAAAAATATTCCACTTCCCCGGGAAGAGAAAATCTATAGTAATGAATGAAACAGTTACCAAAAAAGTGTTGAAATTATATCATTTCTGCATATAAGTTGTTGGAGGAGCTACATATTGCTGTAGAGACAACTTCACAAGCAAGAAATGAAACGGAACTACTAGCATATGTCGATTTGTCTATTTAATCAACTTTTTATTTTCATATAAGAGAAAATATACCATGATGGACCGAAACAATACGAATAATATAAGAAATTGTCCGATTTTGACATGTAAGTCATTGTATGAGGTATATAATGCAACGGTAACTACTCTCGAAAATTGAAATGATGGAAAGTCGAGTGGAGTATGTTGAGATGCTATATAAATAAGTTTCCATTTTCACATGAAGTGAAAATCTAGAGTCATAAATCAAGTGGGTGTGAAAATGATGCTAAAGATGTATGATTCCTATATAAGAAGAGCCACATACTGCTGCAGAGACTAATCCCGAAGCATGAAATGAAGGAAAGGTTGTTGTAATATGACTTCTATCCTGTTTGAAAAATGTTTCAGTTTACACGGTAGGGAAATTTACAGTAATGAATGAAAAGGTTATGAAAATTTGCTAAAATTATATCATTTGTACAAATAAGTTTTTTTGAAGGAGCTACATACTGCTGCAGAGACAACTTCGAGAGCAACAAATGAAGCAGGACTGATAGCATATTTCGATTTCGCTATTTAAACAACTTTTTAGTTTCACAGAAGTGAAAAATATTACATGATGGTTCGAAATGGTACAAAACATATTACAAATTGTCCGATTTCCACATGTCGGTTGTTGTTTGAGTTACATAACACAACAAAAACAATCCTGTAATAATGAAATGGTCGAAAGGCTACGGTTATCTGTCGACGATACCATATAAATTAATTTTCAGTTTTAGACGAACGAAACTCTAAAGTGACTAATTAAGATGATGCAAAAATGATGCTAATGATGTATACTTTCTACATAAGGGGGAGCCACATACTGCCGCACAGAGTAGTTGCAAACTATGAAATGAAGAAAATGATGTCGTAGTATGGCGACTACCCTATTTGAAAAATATTCCACTTCCCCAGGAAGAGAAAACATGTGGTAATGAATAAGAAGGTTATGATAAAAGTGTTGAAATTATATCATTTCCACATATAAGTAGGTGAGGAGCTACATATTGCTGTAGAGATGACTTCGGAAGCAAGAAATGAAGCGGGACTACTAGCATATGTCGATTTGTGTATTTAAAAACTTTTTATTTTCACATAAGAGAACATATACGGTGATGGACCGAAACAATATGAGTAGTATTACAAATTGTCCGATTTCCACATGTAAGTCATTGTGTGAGGTATATAATGCAACGCTAACTACTCTTGAAGATTGAAATGATGGAAAGACCAGTGGAATATGTTGAGATGCTATATAAATATGTTTTCATTTTCACATGAAGTGAAAATCTAGAGTGATGAATCAAAAGTGTACGAAAATGGTGCTAAAGATGTATGATTCCTATATAAGAGGAGCCACATACTGCTGCAGAGACTAATCCCGAAGCATGAAATGAAGGAAAGGTTGTTTTAATGTGACTTCTACCCTGTTATAAAAATGTATCAGTTTGCAGGGTAGGGAAATTTACAGTAATGAATGAAAAGGTTATGAAAATTTGCTAAAATTGTATCATTTGTACAATCAAGTTTTTGGAGGAGCTACATACTGCTGCAGAGACAACTTTGACATCAACAAATGAAGCAGGACTAATAGCATATGTCGATTTCGCTATTTAAGCAATTTTCAGTTTCATAGAAGATAAAATATACCATGATGGATCGAAATGGTACAAAACGAATTATAAATCGTCCGATTTCCACATCTAAGTTGTTGTTTGAGGTACATCATGCAAGAAAAACTATCCTGTAATAATGAAATGGTCGAAAGGCTACTGTTATCTGTTGAAGATGCCATATAGTATAATTTTCAGTTTTAGACGAACGGAAATTTAAAGTGAGAAATTAAGATGATGCGAAAATGATGCTAATGATGTATAATTCATACATAAGGCGGAGCCACATACTGCTGCACAGAGTAGTGGCAAACAATGAAATGAAGAAAATGATGTCGTAATATGGCGACTACCCTATTTGAAAAACATTCCACTTCCCCGCGAAGACAAAATCTATAGTAATGAATAAAACGGTTATGAGAGAAGTGTTGAAATTATATCATTTCCGCATATAAGTTGTTGGAGGAGCTACATATTGCTGTAGAGACAACTTCACAAGCAAGAAATGAAGCGGGACTACTAGCATATATCGATTTGTCTATTTAAACAACTTTTTATTTTCACATAAGAGAAAATATACGATGATGGACCGAAACAATACGAATAATATAACAAATTGTCCGATTTTGACATGTAAGTCATTGTGTGAGGTATATAATGCGATGATATCTACTCTTGAAAATTGAAATGAAGGAAAGGCGAGTGGAATATGTCGAGACGATATATAAATAAGTTTTCATTTTCACATTAAGTGAAATCTAGAGTGATGAATCAAGTGGGCGCGAATATGGTGCTAAAGATGTATGATTCCTATATAAGAGGAGTCAGATACTGCTGCACAGACTAATCCCAAAGCATGAAATGAAGGAAAGGTTGTTGTAATATAACTTATATCATATTTGAAAAATATTTCAGTTTACACGGTAGGGAAATTTACAGTAATGAATGAAAAGGTTATGAAAATGTGCTAAAATTATATCATTTGTATAAATAAGTTTTTGGAGGAGCTACGTAATGCTGCAAAGACAACTTTGACAGCAACAAATGAAGCAGGACTCGTAGCATATGTCGATTTCGATATTTAAACAAATTTTCAGTTTCACAGAAGTGAAAAATATACCATGATGGTTCGAAATGATAAAAAACATATTACAAATTGTCCGATTTTCACATGTAAGTTGTTGTTTGAGGTACATCATGCAAGAAAAACTATCCTGTAATAATGAAATGGTCGAAAGGCTACTGTTATCTGTTGAAGATGCCATATAATATAATTTTCAGTTTTAGACGAACGGAAATTTAAAGTGAGAAATTAAGATGATGCGAAAATGATGCTAATGATGTATAATTCATACATAAGGCGGAGCCACATACTGCTGCACAGAGTAGTGGCAAACAATGAAATGAAGAAAATGATGTCGTAATATGGCGACTACCCTATTTGAAAAACATTCCACTTCCCCGGGAAGACAAAATCTATAGTAATGAATAAAACGGTTATGAGAGAAGTGTTGAAATTATATCATTTCCGCATATAAGTTGTTGGAGGAGCTACATATTGCTGTAGAGACAACTTCACAAGCAAGAAATGAAGCGGGACTACTAGCATATATCGATTTGTCTATTTAAACAACTTTTTATTTTCACATAAGAGAAAATATACGATGATGGACCGAAACAATACGAATAATATAACAAATTGTCCGATTTTGACATGTAAGTCATTGTGTGAGGTATATAATGCGACGGTATCTACTCTTGAAAATTGAAATGAAGGAAAGGCGAGTGGAATATGTCGAGACGATATATAAATAAGTTTTCATTTTCACATTAAGTGAAAATCTAGAGTGATGAATCAAGTGGGCGCGAAAATGGTGCTAAAGATGTATGATTCCTATATAAGAGGAGTCAGATACTGCTGCACAGACTAATCCCAAAGCATGAAATGAAGGAAAGGTTGTTGTAATATAACTTATATCATATTTGAAAAATATTTCAGTTTACACGGTAGGGAAATTTACAGTAATGAATGAAAAGGTTATGAAAATGTGCTAAAATTATATCATTTGTATAAATAAGTTTTTGGAGGAGCTACGTAATGCTGCAAAGACAACTTTGACAGCAACAAATGAAGCAGGACTCGTAGCATATGTCGATTTCGATATTTAAACAAATTTTCAGTTTCACAGAAGTGAAAAATATACCATGATGGTTCGAAATGGTAAAAAACATATTACAAATTGTCCGATTTTCACATGTAAGTTGTTGTTTGAGGTACATAACGCAACAAAAACTACCCTGTAATAAAGAAATGGTCGAAAGGGTACTGTTATCTATCGATGATATCATATAAATTAATTTTCAGTTTTAAACCAACGGAAATCTAAAGCGACAGATTAAGATGAGGCGAAAATGATGCTGATGACGTATAATCCTACATAAGGCGGAGCCACGTACTGCTGCATAGAGTAGTGGCAAACTATGAAATGAAGAAAACGATGTCGTAATATGACGACTACCCTATTTGAAAAATATTCCAATTCCCCGGGAAAAGAAAAACTATAGTAATGAATAAAACGGTTACGAGTAAAGTGTTGAAATTATATCATTTCCGCGTATAAGTTGTTGGAGGAGCTACATATTGCTATAGAGACAACTTCACAAGCAAGAAATGAAGCGGGACTACTAGCATATATCGATTTTTCTATTTAAACAACTTTTTATTTTCACATAAGAGAAAATATACCATGATGGACCCAAACAATACGAATAATATAACAAATTGTCCGATTTTGACATGTAAGTCATTGTGTGAGGTATATAATACAACGGTAACTACTCTTGAAAATTGAAATATGGAAAGGCGAGTGGAATATGTCGAGATGCTATAAAAAAAGTTTTCATTTTCAGATGAAGTGAAAATCTAGAGTGAATCAAGAGGGTGCGAAAATGGTGCTAAATATGTATGATTCTTATATAAGAGGAGCCACATACTGCTGCAGAGACTAATCCCGAAACATAAAATGAAGGAAGGGTTGTTGTAATAAGACTTCTATCCTGTTCGAAAAATGTTTCAGTTTACACGGTAGGAAAATTTACAGTAATGAATGAAAAGGTTATGAGAACGTGCTAAAATTATATCATTTGTACAAATAAGTTTCTGTAGGAGCTACATACTGCTGCAGTGACAACTTTGACATCAACAAATGAAGCAGGAGCGGTAGCATATGTCTATTTTTCTATTTAAACGACTTTTCAGTTTCACAGAAGTGAAAAATATACCATGCTGGTTCGAAATGGTACAAAACATATTACAAATTTTCCGATTTCCACATGTAAGTTGTTGTTTGAGGTACATAACGCAAAAAAACCTACCGTGTAATAAAGAAATGGTCGAAAGGCTACTATTATCTATCGACGATATCATATAAATTAATTTTTCAGTTTTAGACGAACGGAAATCTAAAGTGACAGATTAAGATGATGCGAAAATGATGCTAATGATGTATAATTCGTACACAAGGCGGAGCCACATACTACTGCACAGAGTAGTGCCAACAATGAAATGAAAAAAATGATGTCGTAATATGGCGACTACCCTATTTGAAAAATATTCCACTTCCCCGGGAAGAGAAAATCTATAGTAATGAATGAAACGGTTACGAGAAAAGTGTTGAAATTATATCATTTCTGCATATAAGTTTTGGAGGAGCTACATATTGCTGTAGAGACAACTTCACAAGCAAGAAATGAAGCGGGACTACTAGCATATGTCGATTTGTCTATTTAAACAACTTTTTATTTTCATATAATAGAAAATATACCATGATGGACCAAAACAATACGAATAATATAACAAATTGTCCGATTTTGACATGTAAGTCATTGTGTGAGGTATATAATGCAATGGTAACTACTCTTGAAAATTGAAATGATGGAAAGTCGAGTGGAGTATGTCGAGATGCTATATAAATAAGTTTCCATTTTCACATGAAGTGAAAATCTAGAGTGATAAATCAAGTGGGTGTGAAAATTATGCTAAAATGTTTGATTCCTATATAAGAGGAGCCACATACTGCTGCAGAGACTAATCCCGAAGCATGAAATGAAGGAAAGGTTGTTCTAATATGACTTCTATCCTGTTTGAAAAATGTTTCAGTTTACACGGTAGGGAAATTTACAGTAATCAATGAAAGGGTTATGAAAATATGCTAAAATTATATCATTTGTACAAATAAGTTTTTGGAGGAGCTACATACTGCTGCAGTGTAACATCCCTAACCCTTAAGCTAGATAGCATTGTGCTCATGTCTTCTTTGCATTGCATCTAAGAAGCTTCAACAAAATCAACAAGGTGGCAAAGGTAAAACTCTAAACCCTAGCCACCATTTCCATTTAAAGGAAAATTCAACTAGTTCAAAATCAATGAACCCAAAATGGCCTCAAGAAATGTTCAAACTTTCTGATAAATCATGAAAGTAAATGAGCATTGGAGAAAACTATTTTCTTGACACTTTAAGCATTTTTTTAAACAAATGCAAAGCAACTGGTTTCAAATCTAAAAATTGAAATCAGAAACTATAATTTTCCAAAAATGTTGAAAACCTTGGAAATGAGTGGGGGTATCATAACAAATATTTCAGGAGGTCTAAAATAGTTTTTACTTTTTGTTTTGGGGCTGAAATAATTAGCAAAGCAATAAATAGCAAAACACAAAAACAAAGCAGAAAAAAAGGAAAAGAGTTACCTGACGCCCAAGCCAGGCCCGGCCCATCTCCCCGCTCGTCCCCTCCCTCGCGCCAGTAGGCAGCAGGAGGTGGCCGCCGCCTCCTCCGGCGCGGCCACGCACCTGCGTGCCTGCCTGGCCGCCGCTTCTTGCTGGCGACGACGGGGATAAGCTCCCCAGAGCTTCCCCTATCCATTCCCCGCCTCGGTTCTTCCCCTCCTTCCGGATCCCCTCCTTCTCCCTGCTGCCGCCATTAGAGCCGAGATCGAGCTCGAGCTGGCCATGCCCCTGGCCATAGGATCCCCTCCCCGAGCACGCCATTAGCTCCGCCTCGTCGCCCTGGTCGTCTCTGCAGAAGCCGAAGTCCCCTCGAGCCCTGCAACGCCCGCAACGCCGTCGTCTTCCTCCTCCGGCCGCCGGACCTCTCCCGTCGATTCGTCGCCACATACTGCTGCAGAGACTAATCCCGAAACATGAAATGAAGGAAAGGGTGTTGTAATGTGACTTCTACCCTGTTTTAAAAATCTATCAGTTTACAGGGTAGGGAAATTTACAGTAATGGATGAAAAGGTTATGTAAATATGCTAAAATTATATCATTTGTACAAATATGTTTTTGATGAGCTACAAACTGCTGCAGAGACAACTTTGACATCAACAAATGAAGCAGACTAATAGCATATGTCAATTTCGCTATTTAAGCAACTTTTCAGTTTCACAAAAGAGAAAATATACCATGATGGATTGAAATTGTACAAAACATATTACAAATTGTCCGATTTCCACATGTAACTTGTTGTTTGAGGTACATCATGCAACAAAAATTACCCTGGAATAATGAAATGGTCGAAAGGCAACTGTTATCTGTGGACGATGCCATATAATATAATTTTCGGTTTTAGACGAACGGAAATTTAAAGTGACAGATTAAGATGATGCGAAAATGATGCTAATGATATATTATTCCTACATAAGGCGGAGCCACATACTGCTGCATAGAGTAGTGGTCAACTATGAAATGAAGAAAATGATGTCGTAATATGGCGACTATCCTATTTGAAAAATATTCCACTTCCCCGGAAAGGGAAAATCTATAGTAATGAATAAAATAGTTACGAGAAAAGTGTTGAAATTATATCATTTCCACATATAAGTTGTTGGAGGAGCTACATATTGCTGTAGAGACAATTCGGAAGCAAGAAATGAAGCGGGACTACTAGCATATGTTGATTTGTCTATTTAAACAACTTTTTATTTTCACATAAGAGAAAATATACGATGATGGACCGAAACAATACGAACAATATTACAAATTGTCCGATTTTCATATGTAAGTCATTGTGTGAGTTATATAATGCAACGGTAACTACTCTTGAAAATTGAAATGAAGGAAAGGCAAGTGGAATATGTCGAGATGATATATAAATAAGTTTTTATTTTCACATGAAGTGAAAATCTAGAGTGATGAATCAAGAGGGTGCGAAAATGGTGGTAAAGATGTATGATTCTTATATAAGAGGAGCCAGATGCTGCTGCACAGACTAATCCCAAAGCACGAAATGAAGGAAAGGCTGTTGTAATATAACATATATCCTATTTGAAAAATATTTCAGTTTACACGGTAGGGAAATTTACAGTAATGAATGAAAAGGTTATGAAAATTTGCTAAAATTATATCATTTGTATAAATAAGTTTTTTTGGAGGAGCTACATACTGCTGCAGAGACAACTTTGACAGTCACAAATGAAGCAGGACTTATAGCATATTTCGATTTCGCTATTTAAACAACTTTTCAGTTTCACAGAATTGAAAAATATTCCATGATGGTTCGAAATGGTACAAAACATATTACAAATTGTCCGATTTCCACATGTCGGTTGTTGTTTGAGGTACATAACACAACAAAAACAATCCTGTAATAAAGAAATAGTCGAAAGGCTACTGTTATCTATCGACGATACCATATAAATTAATTTTTCAGTTTTAGACGAACGGAACTCTAAAGTGACAGATTAAGATGATGCGAAAATGATGCTAATGATGTATAATTTCAACATAAGGGGGAGCCACATACTGCTGCACAGAGTAGTGGCAAACTATGAAATGAAGAAAATGATGTCGTAATATGGCGACTACCCTATTTGAAAAATATTCCACTTCCCCAGGAAGAGAAACATGTGGTAATGAATAAGAAGGTTACGATAAAAGTGTGGAAATTATATCATTTCCACATATAAGTAGGTGAGGAGCTACATATTGCTGTAGAGATAACTTCGGAAGCAAGAAATGAAGCAGGACTACTAGCATATGTCGATTTGTGTATTTAAAAAACTTTTTATTTTCACATAAGAGAACATATACTGTGATGGACCGAAACAATATGAGTAGTATTACAAATTGGCCGATTTCCACATGTAAGTCGTTGTGTGAGGTATATAATGCAACGCTAACTACTCTTGAATATTGAAATGATGGAAAGACGAGTGGAATATGTTGAGATGCTATATAAATATGTTTTCATTTTCACATGAAGTGAAAATCTAGAGTGATGAATCAAAAGTGTACGGAAATGGTGCTAAAGATGTATGATTCCTATATAAGAGGAGCCACATACTGCTGGAGAGACTAATCCCGAAGCATGAAATGAAGGAAAGGTTGTTTTAATGTGACTTCTACCCTATTATAAAAATGTATCAGTTTGCAGGGTAGGGAAATTTACCGTAATGAATGAAAAGGTTATGAAAATTTGCTAAAATTATATCATTTGTACAAACAAGTTTTTTTGAAGGAGCTACATACTGCTGCAGAGACAACTTTGACATCAACAAATGAAGCAGGACTAATAGCATATGTCGATTTCGCTATTTAAGCAATTTTCAGTTTTATAGAGGATAAAATATATACCATGATGGATCGAAATGGTACAAAACGAATTATAAATCGTCCGATTTCCACATCTAAGTTGTTGTTTGAGGTACATCATGCAAGAAAAACTATTCTGTAATAATGAAATGGTCGAAAGGCTACTGTTATCTGTTGAAGATGCCATATAATATAATTTTCAGTTTTAGACGAACGGAAATCTAAAGTGAGAAATTAAGATGATGCGAAAATGATGCTAATGATGTATAATTCATACATAAGGCGGAGCCACATACTGCTGCACAGAGTAGTGGCAAACAATGAAATGAAGAAAATGATGTCGTAATATGGCGACTACCCTATTTGAAAAACATTCCACTTCCCCGGGAAGACAAAATCTATAGTAATGAATAAAACGGTTACGAGAGAAGTGTTGAAATTATATCATTTCCGCATATAAGTTGTTGGAGGAGCTGCATATTGCTGTAGAGACAACTTCACAAGCAAGAAATGAAGCGGGACTACTAGCATATATCGATTTGTCTATTTAAACAACTTTTTATTTTCACATAAGAGAAAATATACGATGATGGACCGAAACAATACGAATAATATAACAAATTGTCCGATTTTGACATGTAAGTCATTGTCTGAGGTATATAATGCGACGGTATCTACTCTTGAAAATTGAAATGAAGGAAAGGCGAGTGGAATATGTCGAGATGCTATATAAATAAGTTTCCATTTTCACATTAAGTGAAAATCTAGAGTGATGAATCAAGTGGGTGTGAAAATGATGCTAAAATGTATGATTCCTATATAAGAGGAGCCACATACTGCTGCAGAGACTAATCCCGAAGCATGAAATGAAGGAAAGGTTGTTGTAATATGACTTCTATCCTGTTTGAAAAATGTTTCAGTTTACACGGTAGGGAAATTTACAGTAATGAATGAAAGGGTTATGAAAATATGCTAAAATTATATCATTTGTACAAATAAGTTTTTGGAGGAGCTACATACTGCTGCAGTGTCACATCCCTAGCCCTTAACCTAGATAGCATTGTGCTCATGTCTTCTTTGCATTGCATCTAAGAAGCTTCATTTTCATTTAAAGGAAAATTCAACTAGTTCAAAATCAATGAACCCAAAATGGCCTCAAGAAATGTTCAAACTTTCTGATAAATCATGAAAGTAAATGAGCATTGGAGAAAACTATTTTCTTGACACTTTAAGCATTTTTTTAAACAAATGCAAAGCCACTGGTTTCAAATCTAAAAATTGAAATCAGAAACTATAATTTTCCAAAAATGTTGAAAACCTTGGAAATGAGTGGGGGTATCATAACAAATATTTCAGGAGGTCTAAAATAGTTTTTACTTTTTGTTTTGGGGCTGAAATAATTAGCAAAGCAATAAATAGCAAAACAGAAAAACAAAGGAGAAGAAAAAGGAAAAGAGTTACCTGACGCCCAAGCCAGGCCCGGCCCATCTCCCAGCTCGTCCCCTCCCTCGCGCCAGTAGGCAGCAGGAGGTGGCCGCCGCCTCCTCCGGCGCGGCCACGCACCTGCGTGCCTGCCTGGCCGCCGGTTCGCGCTGGCGACGACGGGGATAAGCTCCCCAGAGCTTCCCCTATCCATTCCCCGCCTCGGTTCTTCCCCTCCTTCCGGATCCCCTCCTTCTCCCTGCTGCCGCCATTAGAGCCGAGCTCGAGCTCGAGCTGGCCGTGCCCCTGGCCTTAGGATCCCCTCCCCGAGCACGCCATTAGCTCCGCCTCGTCGCCCTGGTCGTCTCTGCAGAAGCCGAAGTCCCCTCGAGCCCTGCAACGCCCGCAACGCCGTCGTCTTCCTCCTCCGGCCGCCGGACCTCTCCCGTCGATTCGTCGCCCCCAGGCCTTCCCCGAGCCGCCTGAGCTCTGCTCTACACTCCCTGTGAGCATGCGGTGGTTTTCCCTAAGTTTTCCCCGTCGATCCCCTCCTCTAGCCCCAGTTTTACCGGAGCCCGACGAGCACCGCCGCTGCCGCTCGTCGCCGGTAGCCCTCCGATGTCCAGCTCGTCCTCCCGAGAGCACTAGCAGCTCCAGGACGACGCGTAGATGCCGTAGCAGCTAAGAGGTAAGCGTGGATCCCTTTGATTCAAAGCCCCGACGACGCCCGAGCTTCGGCCGTTGCTCCGGCTCGTCGCCGATGCCTCTTCCGGCGACCCTAGCGTCCCCAGTTGGTCCTGCCAGATCGGCCACTTCGCGAGCTTGCTGTAGCTGCCAACCGCGTGCCTTTTCGTGCTGTGCAGCGCCGTCTAGGTCGCCTCCGGCGAGCCCTCCGCCGCGGGTCTGGTCGCCGGCGACCACCCTCCGGTGGCCGTCGACGTGGCCAACCATTAGGGCCTAATCGCCCTCCCCTGAGACGCTGCCAGAGGGCCCCACGCCTGGTCAAACCCCAATTAGGGGCTGGTCAGCGCGGGATTAGTCCCTGAGAGGCTGACCAGTGGGGCCCCCCTGTCAAGTTTGACCTGAACAGGTCGGCTGACCTGCTGACGTCAGCCTGATGCAATAAATGGAATTTCCAGTTTAAAACTAATTCAGGAAATTGCTAAAAATTGTAAAAAAATCATAGAAATTAATCTGTAACTCCAATGAAAATAAATTATAAATGAAAAAGTATCAGAAAAATTCAGGGATTCTGATTATGCTATTTTCATCTTTGTTTGAAAAAGTTACAGGAACGTAAATTGTGAAATAAGGAATAATTCAATTCTTTAATCACTTTATAAATGGAATTTGCAAAAATATCCAAATTTCATTATAAATGCAATGATCACACACTGCCCTAGATATAAATCAGTACCATAACATGACATTTCATGCATGTTAACATTAGGTTGATCTGAGCATCAGGTCGAATCAATTAAACCGGTATCCGAGAATACCCGTTTGAAGTGCTATTCGAATGTGATTCAAATCAACTCTAAACCTAAAACATCTTGATTATAATAACTTATCACTTTGCATTCTCATGCCATGCTCATGCATCATTGTGATTGCATATGATTGTTATTGAATGTTGCCATTCATTTCGGTAGGCTCCGCACCCCCGGATTCCACCGAATATCCGTCTGACGGATATCGTTCCTCCTCTGAGCAACAAGGCAAGCAACCCTTTTGATCATCCCGATAAATCCCATGTTCTTGCTCCTGCACCTATTTATTGCATTAGGATCAAATGCTTCAACTGCTTTTGCCACGATAGTTGGACCCACTTCCTTTGCATGACTTGACCTTGTCACAGTAAATAGCCGAACCTTGCAACCTAGCATACCTGGTAGTTGCTTGAGCCATGATGTGCCTTATTCTGCTATGCATGCTATGCTTAGAGTTGTGTATGGTCTGTCATCTGGGAGATGAACAGAAATGTGGAATGTGTTAGGTGAGTAAAGGTTGTGTGTTGAACCTGATTTGGTAAAGGTACCGGTGAAAGGCTGTGTAGGAGTACATGGCGGGTTGTTTCATTGGAACCGTCCTTAGGAACTGAGTTCCGTGTATGTAATCCAAGACTAGATACTACCACATGCTGGGCTCTGAAATATGACCCCGATCGGCCTATTAATCGCGTAGTACTCGGTTCAGGAGTTGCAAGTAGTTTCTGGTGTTTATAGAAATGTTGGAGGCCGTGCACGGTGCTGACCTGAGAGGTGGGCCGTGATGCGGTAGGCAGTGGCACGGTGTACCAAGTGGCACCCGGATGGTGGGCTTGGTAACCCTGCGCACATCGTTTGAGGCCGTGGCGGAAACCTCGGCCGGACTTCCGTACGGGTTACTCTCAGATAGGCGATAAACCTGGACTAGGTACTAGTGCGGTTAACGGTCGTGGCCGACTCCCTCGCTGGGCTTCCGCTTGAAGGTTGCCGAGGTGCATGCCGCGCACATGGCGATAAGTGGCGGAAGCGTGTGTGACGAAGTACACCCCTGCAGGGTTATGATCTATTCGAATAGCCGCGTCCGCGGATATGGACTACTTGGAGACATATGTTGTTCATAGATAACTTCAATGGCTACTCATAAAATTGCCAAGATAAGCGTGAGTGTCGTGGACGGCATCTCCGTAGGGAGACGGAATAATTCCACGATAGTGTATTGTTGTGGTGTTAGTGGACTCGTGTGCGAGAAATCAAGTTGTCAAAATTATTTGAAAATGCAAGTGTCTAGCCACGAGTCAAATGCTGGCTTCCCGCATGAAACCCCACAATACCTTTTGATACCTTGCATGAGTAGTTAGTTCTCCTAAAGTCTTGCTGAGTACCTTCGTACTCATGTTTGCTTAATAAATGTTGCAGAGGTTGCTAATGACCCTAATGGAGGGTTCTTCGTAGACATCGACGACGACGAGTAGCTGGTGTCCCAGCTACGATCTGGCCCTACGTCGGCTCTATAGTATAGTCAGGCCATGTGCCTTCTAGTTGCACTGTCTGTACTCGGACAGTTTATAACTCTTCCGCTGGCTTGTATTGTATGACTGCTATTATGGGTCGTGAGACCCTTAATGTGTAATATTATGTCTGTGGCTCTTCCGAGCCTCTTAAATAAAGGTTGTATGTTTATGGTTATGTTGTGATGCCATCGATGTATCTATACATATTGGTATGCCATGCGTACATGTGTCTTACTTGATATGTATGGGGTTCGAATACCTAGTCGTGAACTTTAGTAGCACTCCTTACAAGGAAATGCCCCTTTGTGATCCAACGAGCCTTGGTAGTTCACTACAGCTCCGGACACATTGGTTGACCGGCATGTGTCCTTCTTAGCTGCTGTGTCTGTCCCCTTTGGGGAAATGTCACGCGACGTAATGGAGTCCTTGTAGCTTGCTACGACTAGTCTACGTTCGTTGATGACCGACACCTGCTTTGTTGGGCCATGTATGCCTGTCCTTGTGCGGAACTGCCACTTTGGTTTATGACTAGACATGTCGATCTGGGTTCTTTGACATTGGAATGCTAGCGATACTATCGCATACGTGAGTCAAAAGACGGAAACGGTCCCGGCTAAGGTAAGGCTGCAGCCGTGGAGTTAACCGTGCGTGAGACCACAAAGGGATGCGATGTGTTACAGGCTGGATTTCTATGGCTTAGGATCGGGGTCCCGACAGCGTTGGTATCAGAGCCTGACTGACTGTAGGATTACTAAGTCAAACTGGTCGAAGTTGAGTCTAGAATTGCTTTAGTTATATATAAGGGAATTGTTTGTGGAAGGGAACGTAAGACTCTTGTTCTCTTCTCAAGATATTCTATTCTGGTCATCCTCGTCTTCTCTACGGGAATTAAGGACTAGGTTACTCATCTTCTCCTAGGCTCGTGTTTCTGATCGGTAGATTATAGGACTACGGGTCAAGAGATTTTGGGTTTCTGTCATTCCTAGGAAAAAGGAAGTAAGTTTGATCAGATAGTTGAACTTGTTAGTTGAGTGGTTACGCTATTCCATTTATGGGTTGTCTCAAAATTTGTTTTTGAGCATTTACAGCCGTTATGCTGCCCAATTTTTCATTCAGTGCTCTAATGCTTTTGCATTACTCTCTATTCACAGATGCCTGGCCGTCCTTCTCGTCAGGTGGTACGTCTGACCAGGTGCATTGATGTGCCGGGTCATACGGCCATGCTGGTCAGGGTGATGTCGGTGTGCGGTTACCGCTGGTACCCCGAGTATACATTAGAGGAACAGTACCGAGACTTCAACCAGAGCCAGTACATCTGTACTGTTAGGGTATTTCCAGATTACCCTGGAGCGGAGAAGCCAATCCATTGGTCCTATGGGTTGGGGGTCACTGTTGACATGGCAGTACAGGATGCTGCCTATTCAATGCTGACTATTATGAGAGCGACACATGCACTGCTGCAGAATTCAGAGTTCTGCTATGTTCCGGCCTCTCAGCCTGGTGAAGAGGGATACCTCAGTGGAGTCTATTTTGATCCTTCTATGGAGGATCCACTTCTGCAGTCCACTGTTGAGATGGTAGAGAACAGAGACAGGGATGCTCGTGCTCTCCGCATGGAGCTTTATGCTACCCGTGCCCGTCTGTTGACAGCTTTGACGCAGCTGGCACCGGTAGTCCAGACAGGGTATGGAGAGATGGAGATGCTGAACCCTGTTAGGACCCATCTTCCGGCCCACATTGACTAGCCAGCTATAGGAGGAGTCACACCTCTTCGGGGACCCCTCTTACCACCAGTCAGGGGACCAAGGCCACATCCGTGTCCTTATGGATCCCAGGGATCTCAGGGCAAGTTGTCTGTGGATGCTTATAGCCGCGAGTTCGGTAACCTCGCCCGCTATGCAACAGAGGAGGTGTCTACTAACGCCAACAAGCAAGCAAGATTCCGTAAGGGTCTGAGCCCTGAGCCCCGTCGTGATCTGCGCCTTCATGAGTGTGCAAGTTTTCAAGCCTTAGTCAACAAAGCGATCAGTGCGGAGACTGGTCATACTGACTTCGAAGCCACAAGGAAGCACTCCCGTGACTTTGGCTCATCTTCTGGTTCCGCGTTTCCAAAACGCAGGCTGTGGGTTCCAAACAGTTCTCTGCCGCCAAGATACACTCCGAGGCCATCCTACGTGGCGCCTCAGACGAATCAGGCCAACCCTCCAGCAAAAGCTTATGGTGGTCCAGCTAGCAATGCTGCACCAAGTGCCAACCAGGTGATATGCTACAAGTGTGGAGAACCAGGGCATTATTCCCGTGAGTGTCCTCAGAACGTGGGTGCCAAGCAACCCGGAAAGTCCGTCGGGCAGGCCAAGTCGGGCAAAGCTTTTTATGTGAAGCCAACTCCTGCACGTGGCCGTGTGAACTATGTGTCAGCAGAAGAAGCTGCAGAGGATCCTGACGTCATGCTGGGTACGCTTCTTGTTAATCATCACCCAGCGTCCGTTCTCTTTGACACTGGGTCTTCTCATTCCTTCATTTCAGAAAGTTATGCACAGTTGCATAACATGTCATTTTGTGATATGCCAATTCCATTGGTTGTCCAAACCCCTGGTAGTAAATGGCAAACCTCTAGGATAACCTATGATAATGAAATTCTAGTAGACAGGCTAGTTTTTCTAGCCTCATTGATAGCATTGAAATCTTCGGATATTAATATCATCTTGGGCATGGACTGGATGTCAGCTCACTATGCCAAGATTGATACTCACTCTAGAAATGTCCAGCTTACCCATCCCTCGGGTGAGATAGTAAATGTCTCTACTCGAGTTGCCAAATGCCAGCTCTATTCCCTAAATGCCAACCCTCTTCCGGAACTTGAAGACATTCCGGTAGTCCGTGACTTCCCGGATGTTTTTCCAGGGGAACTGCCAGGAATTCCACCTGACAGAGATGTAGAGTTTGTGATAGATCTTGTTCCGGGAACTGTCCCAATAGCCAGAAGACCATATAAGATGGCACCCCTAGAGCTAGCCGAACTTAAGAAGCAATTAGATGAGGCCTTGAACAAGGGTTTCATTCGTCCTAGCTCTTCTCCTTGGGCTTGTCCCGTCCTCTTCGTCAAGAAGAAAGACGGAACGGATCGGATGGTTGTAGATTACCGACCAGTTAACCTGGTCACCATAAAGAACAAGTATCCGCTCCCCAGGATCAACGACCTGTATGATCAACTCGCTGGATCCTCAGTTTTCTCCAAAATGGATTTGAGGTTGGGATACCATCAAATCAAGATTAAGAACGGGGACATTCCAAAAATGGCTTTTGTTACTCGTTATGGCCAATATGAGTACACCGTTATGTCCTTCGGATTAACCAATGCCCCAGCCACCTTCTCTCGGCTGATGAATTCAATCTTTATGGAGTATTTGGATAAATTCGTCGTGGTATACCTCGATGATATTCTCATCTACTCGAAGAATGAACAAGAACATGCCGAGCATCTAAGGCTGGTATTGATGAAACTTCGAGAGCATCGCCTTTATGCCAAATTTTCAAAATGTGAATTCTGGTTACCAGAAGTGACCTATCTAGGCCACGTAATCTCTGTTAAGGGTATTGCTATCAATCCCGAGAGAGTTCAAGCTGTCCTTGATTGGACTCAACCTGAATCGGTTAAGCAAGTTAGGAGTTTTCTTGGTCTAGCGAGCTATTGTCGCCGCTTCGTCGAGAATTTCTCCAAAGTTGCAAAGCCTCTAACTGAACTCCTCAAGAAGGATAAAAAGTTCGAGTGGACACCACAGTGTGAGCATATTTTTCAGGAACTGAAAAGACGCCTGACTTCCGCACCTGTGTTGCTACCACCAGATTTTTCTAAGGACTTTGTTATCTATTGCGACGCCTCGCGACAAGGATTAGGTTGCATTCTCATGCAAGATCGTCATGTGATCGCATACGCATCTCGACAGTTGCGTCCACATGAGGATAATTATCCCACACATGACCTTGAGCTTGCAGCTGTGGTCCATGCACTAAAAACCTGGCGACATTACCTTTTGGGTAATCGTTGCGAAATATTCACTGATCACCAAAGTCTGAAATATATCTTCACCCAGCCGGATTTGAATCTCAGGCAAAGACGGTGGGTTGAGTTGATCTCGGATTACGACTTAGGGATAACTTACACCCCGGGGAAGGCCAATGTTATGGCCGATGCACTAAGTCGTAAATCTTATTGTAACAATTTGATGCTACAACAAGGTCAACCACATCTCCATGAGGACTTTCGGAAGCTGAATCTTCATATTGTTCCTCAAGGATTCCTTTCTACCCTGGTGGCGAAGCCTACTCTTAAGGATCAAATTATAACTGGCCAAAAGCGTTACAAGGGTATATCACAGATCAAGGAGAATATTTTTAGCGGAAACGCTAAAGAATTTTCCATGAATGATCAAGGAGTGGTGTTCTTCCAGAATCGTTTAGTGGTTCCTAAGAACCCACATCTAAGGCAGTTAATCCTTAAAGAGGCTCATGATTCTCCTCTCACCATTCATCCCGGTAGTACTAAGATGTATCAGGACCTACGCCAGAGGTTCTGGTGGACTAGGATGAAGAGAGAAATTGCTGAGTTCGTTGCTAACTGCGACGTTTGTCGTCGAGTTAAGGCAGAACATCAAAGGCCTGCTGGCACCCTTCGAGCTCTAGCTATTCCTGAATGGAAATGGGATAAAGTTAGTATGGATTTTATTACCGGATTTCCCAAGACCAAGAAAGGAAATAATGCTATCTTTGTGGTCATTGACCGTCTTTCCAAAGTGGCTCATTTTCTTCCTGTTCGTGAGAGTATAACAGCTAGCCAGCTAGTAGAGTTGTATATCTCTCGAATAGTGTCTCTTCATGGTGTTTCCCTGGAGATTAACTCAGACCGTGGGAGTATCTTTACTTCTCGCTTCTCGGAAAGTTTTCAGAATGCCATGGGGACTCACCTATCTTTTAGCACTGCTTTCCATCCCCAGTCAAGTGGTCAAGTAGAAAGAGTGAATCAAATCCTAGAAGATATGCTCCGAGCTTGTGTTATATCGTTCGGTATGAATTGGGAGAAGTGCCTTCCATTCGCCGAATTCGCTTATAACAATAGTTATCAATCAAGCCTGGGCAAAGCCCCTTTTGAAGTTCTCTATGGACGAAGATGTCGAACCCCTCTTAATTGGTCAGAAACCGGAGAGAGGCAACTCTTTGGCCCGGACATGATCCAGGATGCAGAAGAGCAGGTTCACATTATTCGTGAAAAGTTGAAAACAGCCCAGTCTCGTCAAAAGAGCCAATATGATCGTCATCATAAGGCTGTGACCTTTGAAGTTGACGAGAAGGCTTACCTTCGGGTTACACCTTTGAAGGGTACCCATCGATTCGGTATCAAGGGCAAGTTGGCTCCTCGTTACATTGGTCCTTTTCGCATTCTTGCCAAACAAGGAGAAGTTGCCTACCAGTTGGAACTTCCTCCGCATCTTTCCAAGGTTCATGATGTTTTCCACGTCTCGCAACTCAGGCGTTGCTTTTCGGATCCTATCCGTGAAGTGGACCACGAAACGCTTGATCTACAAGATAACCTTTCCTACCGAGAATACCCCGTGCGTATTCTTGATCAAGCTGAGCGTACCACTCGACGTCGAAACCTCAAGTCTCTTAAAGTTCAATGGTCAAATCATTCTGAAAATGAGGCAACTTGGGAAAGAGAGGATCGTCTCCGACTTGAATATCCTGCGTTATTCCCGACGACTTCTAAATCTCGGGACGAGATTCTTTTGAGTGGGGGTGACTTGTCACATCCCTAACCCTTAAGCTAGATAGCATTGTGCTCATGTCTTCTTTGCATTGCATCTAAGAAGCTTCAACAAAATCAACAAGGTGGCAAAGGAAAAACTCTAAACCCTAGCCACCATTTCCATTTAAAGGAAAATTCAACTAGTTCAAAATCAATGAACCCAAAATGGCCTCAAGAAATGTTCAAACTTTCTGATAAACCATGAAAGTAAATGAGCATTGGAGAAAACTATTTTCTTGACACTTTAAGCATTTTTTTAAACGAATGCAAAGCCACTGGTTTCAAATCTAAAAATTGAAATCAGAAACTATAATTTTTCAAAAATGTTGAAAACCTTGGAAATGAGTGGGGGTATCATAACAAATATTTCAGGAGGTCTAAAATAGTTTTTACTTTTTGTTTTGGGGCTGAAATAATTAGCAAAGCAATAAATAGCAAAACAGAAAAACAAAGCAGAAGAAAAAGGAAAAGAGTTACGTGACGCCCAAGCCAGGCCCGACCCATCTCCCCGCTCGTCCCCTCCCTCGCGCCAGTAGGCAGCAGGAGGTGGCCGCCGCCTCCTCCGGCGCGGCCACGCACCTGCGTGCCTGCCTGGCCGCCGGTTCGCGCTGGCGACGACGGGGATAAGCTCCCCAGAGCTTCCCCTATCCATTCCCCGCCTCGGTTCTTCCCCTCCTTCTCCCTGCTGCCGCCATTTGAGCCGAGCTCGAGCTCTAGCTGGCCGTGCCCCTGGCCATAGGATCCCCTCCCCGAGCACGCCATTAGCTCCGCCTCGTCGCCTTGGTCGTCTCTGCAGAAGCCGAAGTCCCCTCGAGCCCTGCAACGCCCGCAACGCCGTCGTCTTCCTCCTCCGGCCGCCGGACCTCTCCCGTTGATTCGTCGCCCCCAGGCCTTCCCCGAGCCGCCTGAGCTCTGCTCTACACTCCCTGTGAGCATGCGGTGGTTTTCCCTAAGTTTTCCCCGTCGATCCCCTCCTCTAGCCCCAGTTTCACCGGAGCCCGACGAGCACCGCCGCTGCCGCTCGTCGCCGGTAGCCCTCCGATGTCCAGCTCGTCCTCCCGAGAGCACTAGCAGCTCCAGGACGACGCGTAGATGCTGTAGCAGCTAAGAGCTAAGCGTGGATCCCTCTGATTCAAAGCCCCGACGACGCCGGAGCTTCGGCCGCCGCTCCGGCTCGTCGCCGATGCCTCTTCCGGCGACCCTAGCCTCCCCAGTTGGTCCTGCCAGATCGGCCACTTCGCGAGCTTGCTGTAGCTGCCAACCGCGTGCCTTTTCGTGCTGTGCAGCGCCGTCTAGGTTGCCTCCGGCGAGCCCTCCGCCGTGGGTCTGGTCGCCGGCGACCACCCTCCTGTGGCCGTCGACGTGGCCGACCATTAGGGCCTAATCGCCCTCCCCTGAGTTGCTGCCAGAGGGCCCCACGCCTGGTCAAACCCCAATTAGGGGCTGGTCAGCGCGGGATTAGTCCCTGAGAGGCTGACCAGTGGGGCCGCCCTGTCAGGTTTGACCTGAACAGGTCGGCTGACCTGCTGACGTCAGCCTGATGCAATAAATGGTATTTCCAGTTTAAAACTAATTCAGGAAATTGCTAAAAACTGCAAAAAAATTATAGAAATTAATCTGTAACTCCAATAAAAATAAATTATATATGAAAAAGTATCAGAAAAATTCAAGGATTCTGATTATGCTATTTTCATCTTTGTTTGAAAAAGTTACAGGAACCTAAATTGTGAAATAAGGAATAATTCAATTCTTTAATCACTTTATAAATGGAATTTGCAAAAATATCCAAATTTCATCATAAATGCAATGATCACACACTGCCCTAGATATAAATCAGTACCATAACATGACATTTCATGCATGTTAACATTAGGTTGATGTGAGCATCAGGTCGAATCAATTAAACCGGTATCCGAGAATACCCGTTTGAATTGCTATTCGAATGTGATTCAAATCAACTCTAAACCTAAAACATCTTGATTATAATAACTTATCACTTTGCATTCTCATGCCATGCTCATGCATCATTGTGATTGCATATGATTGTTATTGAATGTTGCCATTCATTTCGGTAGGCTCCGCACCCCCGGATTCCACCGAATATCCGTCTGACGGATATCGTTCCTCCTCTGAGCAACAAGGCAAGCAACCCTTTTGATCATCCCGATAAATCCCATGTTCTTGCTCCTGCACCTATTTATTGCATTAGGATCAAATGCTTCAACTGCTTTTGCCACGATAGTTGGACCCACTTCCTTTGCATGACTTGACCTTGTCACAGTAAATAGCCGAACCTTGCAACCTAGCATACCTGGTAGTTGCTTGAGCCATGATGTGCCTTATTCGGCTATGCATGCTATGCTTAGAGTTGTGTATGGTCTGTCATCTGGGAGATGAACAGAAATGTGGAATGTGTTAGGTGAGTAAAGGTTGTGTGTTGAACCTGATTTGGTAAAGGTACCGGTGAAAGGCTGTGTAGGAGAACATGGCGGGTTGTTTCATTGGAACCGTCCTTAGGAACTGAGTTCCGTGTATGTAATCCAAGACTAGATACTACCACATGCTGGGCCCTGAAATATGGCCCCGCTCGGCCTATTAATCGCGTAGTACTCGGTCCAGGAGTTGCAAGTAGTTTCTGGTGTTTATAGAAATGCTGGAGGCCGTGCACGGTGCTGACCTGAGAGGTGGGCCGTGATGCGGTAGGCAGTGGCACGGTGTACCAAGTGGCACCCGGATGGTGGGCTTGGGAACCCTGCGCACATCGTTTGAGGCCGTGGCGGAAACCTCGGCCGGACTTCCGTACGGGTTACTCTCAGATAGGCGATAAACCTGGACTAGGTACTAGTGTGGTTAACGGTCGTGGCCGACTCCCTCGCTGGGCTTCCGCTTGAAGGTTGCCGAGGTGCATGACGTGCACATGGCGATAAGTGGCGGAAGCGTGTGTGACGAAGTACACCCCTGCAGGGTTATGATCTATTCGAATAGCCGCGTCCGCGGATATGGACTACTTGGAGACATATGTTGTTCATAGATAACTTCAATGGCTACTCATAAAATTGCCAAGATAAGCGTGAGTGTCATGGACGGCATCTCCGTAGGGAGACGGAATGATTCCATGATAGTGTATTGTTGTGGTGTTAGTGGACTCGTGTGCGAGAAATCAAGTTGTCAAAATTATTTGAAAATGCAAGTGTCTAGCCACGAGTCAAATGCTGGCTTCCCGCATGAAACCCCACAATACCTTTTGATACCTTGCATGAGTAGTTAGTTCTCCTAAAGTATTGTTGAGTACCTTCGTACTCATGTTTGCTTAATAAATGTTGCAGAGGTTGCTAATGACCCTAATGGAGGGTTCTTCGTAGACATCGACGACGACGAGTAGCTGGTGTCCCAGCTACGATCTGGCCCTACGTCGGCTCTATAGTATAGTCAGGCCATGTGCCTTCTAGTTGCACTGTCTGTACTCGGACAGTTTATAACTCTTCCGCTGGCTTGTATTGTATGACTGCTATTATGGGTCGTGAGACCCTTAATGTGTAATATTATGTGTGTGGCTCTTCCGAGCTTCTTAAATAAAGGTTGTATGTTTATGGTTATGTTGTGATGCCATTGATGTATCTATACATATCGGTATGCCATGCGTACGTGTGTCTTACTTGATATGTATGGGGTTCGAATACCTAGTCGTGAACTTTAGTAGCACTCCTTACAAGGAAATGCCCCTTTGTGATCCAACGAGCCTTGGTAGTTCACTACTGCTCCGGACACATTGGTTGACCGGCATGTGTCCTTTTTAGCTGATGTGTCTGTCCCCTTTGAGGAAATGTCACGCGACGTAATGGAGTCCTTGTAGCTTGCTACGACTCGTCTACGTTCGTTGATGACCGACACCTGCTTTGTTGGGTCATGTATGCCTGTCCTTGTGCGGAACTGCCACTTTGGTTTATGACTAGACATGTCGATCCGGGTTCTTTGACATTGGAATGCTAGCGACACTATCGCATACGTGAGTCAAAAGACGGAAACGGTCCCGGCTAAGGTAAGGCTGCAGCCGTGGAGTTAACCGTGTGTGAGACCACCAAGGGATGCGATGTGTTACAGGCTGGATTCCTATGGCTTAGGATCGGGGTCCCGACATGCAAAGACAACTTGGAGAGCAAAAAATGAAGCAGGACTGATAGCATATTTCGATTTCGCTATTTAAACAACTTTTCAGTTTCACAGAAGTGAAAAATATTCCATGATGGTTCGAAATGGTACAAAACATATTACAAATTGTCCGATTTCCACATGTCGGTTGTTGTTTGAGGTACATAACGCAACAAAAACTATCCTGTAATAATGAAATGTTCGAAAGGCTACTATTATCTGTCGACGATACGATATAAATTCATTTTCAGTTTTGGACGAACGGAAATCTAAAGTGACAGATTAAGATGATCCAAAAATGATGATAATGATGTATAATTTCTACCTAAGGGGGGTCACATACTGCTTCACAGTGTAGTGGCAAACTATGAAAAGAAGAAAATGATGTTCTAATATGGCGAATACCCTATTTGAAAAATATTCCACTTCCCCAAGAAGAGAAAACCTGTGGTAATGAATAAAAAGTTTTAATAAAAGTGTTAAAATTATATCATTTCCACATATAAGTTGGTGGAGGAGCTACATATTGCTGTAGAGATAACTTCGAAACCAAGAAATGAAGCGGGACTACTAGCATATGTCGATTTGCCTATTTTAAAAAACTTTTTATTTCCACATAAAAGAAAATATACCGTGACGGACCGAAACAATATGAGTAGTATTACAAATCCAATTTCCACATGTAAGTCATTTTGTGAGGTATAAAATGCAACGCTAACTACTCTTGAAGATTGAAATGATGGAAAGACGAGTGGAATATGTCGAGATGCTATATAAATATGTTTTCATTTTCACATGAAGTGAAAATCTAGAGTGATTAATCAAGAGGCTACGAAAATGATGCTAAAGATGTATGATTCCTATATAAGACGAGCCACATACTGCTGCAGAGACTAATCCCGAAACATGAAATGAAGGAAAGGGTGTTGTAATGTGACTTCTACCCTGTTTTAAAAATCTATCAGTTTACAGGGTAGGGAAATTTAATGAAAAGTTTATGTAAATATGCTAAAATTATATCATTTGTACAAATATGTTTTTGATGAGCTACAAACTGCTGCAGAGACAACTTTGACATCAACAAATGAAGCAGGACTAATAGCATGTGTCGATTTTGCTATTTAAGCAACTTTTCAGTTTCACAGAAGAGAAAATATACCATGATGGATTGAAATTGTACAAAACATATTACAAATTGTCCGATTTCCACATGTAACTTGTTGTTTGAGGTACATCATGCAACAAAAATTACCCTGTAATAATGAAATGGTCGAAAGGCAACTGTTATCTGTGGACGATGCCATATAATATAATTTTCGGTTTTAGACGAATGGAAATTTAAAGTGACAGATTAAGATGATGCAAAAATGATGCTAATGATATATTATTCCTACATAAGGCGGAGCCACATACTGCTGCATTGAGTAGTGGCCAACTATAAAATGAAGAAAATGATGTCGTAATATGGCGACTATCCTATTTGAAAAATATTCCACTTTCCCGGGAAGAGAAAATCTATAGTAATGAATAAAACAGTTACAAGAAAAGTGTTGAAATTATATCATTTCCACATATAAGTTGTTAGAGGAGCTACATATTGCTGGAGAGACAATTCGGAAGCAAGAAATGAAGCAGGACTACTAGCATATGTTGATTTGTCTATTTAAACAACTTTTTATTTTCACATAAGAGAAAATATACGATGATGGACCGAAACAATACGAACAATATTACAAATTGTCCGATTTTCACATGTAAGTTATTGTGTGAGTTATATAATGCAACGGTAACTACTCTTGAAAATTGAAATGAAGGAAAGGCGAGTGGAATATGTCAAGATGATATATAAATAAGTTTTCATTTTCACATGAAGTGAAAATCTAGAGTGATGAATCAAGAGGGTGCGAAAATGGTGGTAAAGATGTATGATTCCTATATAAGAGGAGCCACATACTGCTGCAGAGACTAATCCCGAAGCATGAAATGAAGGAAGGGTTGTTGTAATATGACTTCTATCCTGTTCGAAAAAAAATTCAGTTTACACGGTAGGGAAATTTACAGTAATGAATGATAAGGTTATGAAAATATGCTAAAATTATATCATTTGTACAAATAAGTTTTTGAAGGAGCTACATACTGCTGCAGAGACAACTTTGGCAGCAACAAATGAAGCAGGACTAGTAGCATATGTCTATTTTGCTATTTAAACAACTTTTCAGTTTCACAGAAGTGAATAATATACCATGATGGTTCAAAAAGGTACAAAACATATTACAAATTTTCCGATTTCCACATGTAAGTTGTTGTTTGAGGTACATAACGCAACAAAAACTACCGTGTAATAAAGAAATGGTCGAAAGGCTACTGTTATCTATCGACGATATCATATAAATTAATTTCAGTTTTAGACGAACGGAAATCTAAAGTGACAGATTAAGATGATGCGAAAATGATGCTAATGATGTATAATTCGTACACAAGGCGGAGCCACATACTGCTGAACAGAGTAGTGCCAACTATGAAATAAAACAAATGATGTCGTAATATGGCGACTGCCCTATTTGAAAAATATTCCACTTCCCCGGGAAGAGAAAATCTATAGTAATGAATGAAACGGTTCCCAAAAAAGTGTCGAAATTATATCATTTCTGCATATAAGTTGTTGGAGGAGCTACATATTGCTGTAGAGACAACTTCACAAGCAAGAAATGAAACGGAACTACTAGCATATGTCGATTTGTCTATTTAATCAACTTTTTATTTTCATATAAGAGAAAATATACCATGATGGACCGAAACAATACGAGTAATATAAGAAATTGTCCGATTTTGACATGTAAGTCATTGTATGAGGTATATAATGCAACGGTAACTACTCTCAAAAATTGAAATGATGGAAAGTCGAGTGGAGTATGTTGAGATGCTATATAAATAAGTTTCCATTTTCACATGAAGTGAAAATCTAGAGTCATAAATCAAGTGGGTGTGAAAATGATGCTAAAGATGTATGATTTCTATATTAGAGGAGCCACATACTGCTGCAGAGACTAATCCCGAAGCATGAAATGAAGGAAAGGTTGTTGTAATATGACTTCTATCCTGTTTGAAAAATGTTTCAGTTTACACGGTAGGGAAATTTACAGTAATGAATGAAAAGGTTATGAAAATTTGCTAAAATTATATCATCTGTACAAATAAGTTTTTTTGGAGGAGCTACATACTGCTGCAGAGACAACTTCGAGAGCAACAAATGAAGCAGGACGGATAGCATATTTCGATTTCGCTATTTAAACAACTTTTCAGTTTCACAGAAGCGAAAAATATTACATGATGGTTCGAAATGGTACAAAACATATTACAAATTGTCCGATTTCCACATGTCGGTTGTTGTTTGAGTTACATAACACAACAAAAACAATCCTGTAATAATGAAATGGTCGAAAGGCTACTGTTATCTGTCGACGATACCATATAAATTAATTTTCAGTTTTAGATGAACGAAACTCTAAAGTGACTAATTAAGATGATGCAAAAATGATGCTAATGATGTATACTTTCTACATAAGGGGGAGCTACATATTGCTGCACAGAGTAGTGGCAAACTATGAAATGAAGAAAATGATGTCGTAATATGGCGACTACCCTATTTGAAAAATATTCCACTTCCCCAGGAAGAGAAAACATGTGGTAATGAATAAGAAGGTTATGATAAAAGTGTTGAAATTATATCATTTCCACATATAAGAAGGTGAGGAGCTACATATTGCTGTAGAGATAACTTTGGAAGCAAGAAATGAAGCGGGACTACTAGCATATGTCGATTTGTGTATTTAAAAAACTTTTTATTTTCACATAAGAGAACATATACGGTGATGGACCGAAACAATATGAGTAGTATTACAAATTGTCCGATTTCCACATGTAAGTCGTTGTGTGAGGTATATAATGCAACGCTAACTACTCTTGAATATTGAAATGATGGAAAGACCAGTGGAATATGTTGAGATGCTATATAAATATGTTTTCATTTTCACATGAAGTGAAAATCTAGAGAGATGAATCAAAAGTGTACGAAAATGATGCTAAAGATGTATGATTCCTATATAAGAGGAGCCACATACTGCTGCAGAGACTAATCCCGAAGCATGAAATGAAGGAAAGGTTGTTTTAATGTGACTTCTACCCTGTTTTAAAAATGTATCAGTTTACAGGGTAGGGAAATTTACAATAATGAATGAAAAAGTTATGTAAATGTGCTAAAATTATATCATTTGTACAAACAAGTTTTTGGAGGAGCTAAAAACTGCTGGAGCGACAACTTTGACATCAACAAATGAAGCAGGACTAATAGCATATGTCGATTTCGCTATTTAAGCAATTTTCCGTTTCATAGAAGATAAAATATACCATGATGGATCGAAATGGTACAAAACGTATTATAAATCGTCCGATTTCCACATGTAAGTTGTTGTTTGAGGTACATCATGCAAGAAAAACTATCCTGCAATAATGAAATGGTCGAAAGGCTACTGTTATTTGTTGAAGATGCCATATAATATAATTTTCAGTTTTAGACGAACGGAAATTTAAAGTGAGAAATTAAGATGATGCGAAAATGATGCTAATGATGTATAATTCCTACATAAGGCGGAGCCACATACTGCTGCACAAAGTAGTGGCAAAGTATGAAATGAAGAAAATGATGTTGTAATATGACGACTACCCTATTTGAAAAACATTCCACTTCCCCGGGAAGACAAAATCTATAGTAATGAATAAAACGGCTACGAGAGAAGTGTTGAAATTATATCATTTCCGCATATAAGTTGTTGGAGGAGCTACATATTGCTATAGAGACAACTTCACAAGCAAGAAATGAAGCGGGACTACTAGCATATATCGATTTGTCTATTTAAACAACTTTTTTTTTCACATAAGAGAAAATATACGATGATGGACCGAAACAATACGAATAATATAACAAATTGTCCGATTTTGACATGTAAGTCATTGTGTGAGGTATATAATGCAACGGTGTCTACTCTTGAAAATTGAAATGAAGGAAAGGCGAGTGGAATATGTCGAGACGATATATAAATAAGTTTTCTGTCGGGACCCCGATCCTAAGCCATAGGAATCCAGCCTATAACACATCGCATCCCTTTGCGGTCTCACGCACGGTTAACTCCACGGTTGCAGCCTTACCTTAGCCGGGACCATTTGCGTCTTTTAACTCACGTATGCAATAGTGTCGCTAGTATTCCAATGTCAAAGAACCCGGATCGACATGTCTAGTCATAAATCAAAGTGGCAGTACCGCACAAGGACAGGCATACATGACCCAACAAAGCAGGTTTCGGTCATCAGCGAACGTAGACGAGTCGTAGCAAGCTACAAGGACTCCATTACGTCGCGTGACATTTCCCCAAAGGGGACAGACACAGCAGCTAAGAAGGACACATGCCGGTCAACCAATGTGTCCGGAGCAGTAGCGAACTACCAAGGCTCGTTGGATCACAAAGGGGCATTTCCTTGTAAGGAGTGCTACTAAAGTTCACGACTAGGTATTTGAACCCCATACATATCAAGTAAGACACACGTACGCATGACATACCGATATGTATAGATACATCGATGGCATCACAACATAACCATAAACATCCAACCTTTATTTAAGAGGCTCGAAAGAGCCACACACATAATATTACACATTAAGGGTCTCACGACCCATAATAACAGTCATTCAGTTACAAGCCAGCGGAAGAGTTTAAACTGTCTGAGTACACACAGGAAAACTAGAAGGCACATGGCCTGACTATACTACAGATCCAACGTAGGGCCAGATCGTAGCTGGGACACCAGCTACTCGTCGTCGTCGATGTCTACGAAGAACCCTCCATTAGGGTCATTAGCAACCTCTGCAACATTTATTAAGCAAACATGAGTACGAAGGTACTCAGCAAGACTTTAGGACAACTAACTACTCATGCAAGGTATCAAAAGGTATTGTGGGGTTTCATGCGGAAAGCCAGCATTTGACTCGTGGCTAGACACTTGCATTTTCAAATAATTTTGACAACTTGATTTCTCGCACACGAGTCCACTAACACCACAACAATACACTATCGTGGAATCATTCCGTCTCCCTACGGAAATGCCGTCCACGACACTCACGCTTATCTTGGCAATTTTATGAGTAGCCATTTAAGTTATCTATGAACAACATATGTCTCCAAGTAGTCCATATCCGCGGACGCGGCTATTCGAATAGATCATAACCCTGCAGGGGTGTACTTCGTCACACACGCTTTCGCCACTTATCGCCATGTGCACCTCGGCAACCTTCAAGCGGAAGCCCAGCGAGGGAGTCAGCCATGACCGTTAACCACACTAGTACCTAGTCCAGGTTTATCGCCTATCTGAGAGTAACCCGTACGGAAGTCCGGACGAGGTTTCCGCCACGGCCTCAGACGATGTGCGCAGGGTTCCCAAGCCCACCATCCGGGTGCCACTTGGTACACCGTGCCACTGCCTACCGCATCACGGCCCACCTCTCAGGTCAGCACCATGCACGGCCTCCAGCATTACTATAAACACCAGAAACTACTTGCAACTCCTGGACAGAGTACTACGCGATTAATAGGCCGAGTGGGGTCATATTTCAGGTCCCAGCATGTGGTAGTATCTAGTCTTGGATTACATACACGGAACTCAGTTCCTAAGGACGGTTCCAATGAAACAACCCGCCATGTACTCCTACACAGCCTTTCACCGGTACCTTTACCAAATCAGGTTCAACACACAACCTTTGCTTACCGAACACGTTCTCACGATTCTGTTCATCTCCCAGATGACAGACCATACACAACTCTAAGCATAGCATGCATAGCGGGATAAGGTACATCAAGGCTCAAGCAACTACCAGGTATGCAAGGTTGCAAGGTTCTGCTATTTACTGTGACAAGGTTAGGTCATGCAAAGGAAGTGGAGTCAACTAATCGTGGCAAAAGCAGTTGAAGCATTTGATCCTAATGCAATAAATAAGTGCATGAGCAAGAACATGGGAATTATCGGGATGATCAAAAGGGTTGCTTGCCTTGTTGCTCAGAGGAGGAACGATATTCGTCAGACGGATATTCGGTGGGATCCGAGGGTGCGGAACCTATCGAAATAAATGGCAACATTCAATAACAATCATATGCAGTCAAAATGATGCATGAGCATGGCATGAGAATGCAAGGTGATAAGTTATTATAATCAACATGTATTAGTTTAGAGTTGATTTGAATAACATTCGAATATCAATTCAAACGGGGTATTCTCGGATACCGTTTTAATTGATTCGACCTGATGCTCAGATCAACTTGATGTTAGCATGCATGAAATGTCATGTTATGGTACTGATTTGTAATTAGGACAGTGTGTGATCATGGCATTCATAAAGAAATTTGAATATTTTCCAAATTCCAATTATAAGGTAATTATAAGAGTTGAATTATTCCTTATTCTACATATTAGGGTTCTGTAACCTTTTCAAACATAGTTGAAAATAGCATATTCAGAATCCTTGAATTTTTCTGATACTTTTTCATATATAAATTATTCTCATTGGAGTTAAAGATTAATTTCTGTGAATTTTGGAAGTTCTAAACATTTCTGGAATTATTTTTATACTGGAAAATACTTTTATTGCATCAGCATGACATCAGCAGGTCCATCTGGCCGTTGAAAGTCAAACCTGACCAGTGGGACCCACTGGTCAGTCTCTCTGGTCAATTTTAGATTAAGTTTAAACTTAATTAACTGATTAACTTTGATGGACCCACATGTCAGTGACTGATTAACTTATTTGATTTATTTTTATTAGTTTTAAACTTGCCAGAGGCTGGCCCCACCAGTCAGTGGCTCAGGCCAACCGAGATCCACCGGCGGCGAGGTCGTCCTCGCCGGCGGGGCGCCTCCGGCGACCACCAGCACGGCGGAGGGGCTCGGAAACGGCGCACAGGGGGCCAAATGCTGCGCGGAGAGCACCAGAAGAACTGCACATCTCCCGCAGCTCCATTTCTGCACTTAGCCGGGGCTGATCTGGCCGGAGATGATGCCGACGACGAGCTTGGCGGTGGCTAAGGCTCGGGCGTCATCGGGGTCTTTGATTCAGAGGGAACTACGCTCGGTTCTTAGCTCCTACAGCATCTACGCGTCGACCTAAAGCAGCTGGTGCCCTCGTTAGGACGAGCTGATCATCGAAGGGCTTCAGGCGACGAGCGGCAGCGACGGTCCTCGTCAGGCTCCGGTGAAACTAGAGCTAGAGGAGGGGATCGACGGGGAAAACTTAGGGGAAAAGACCGCATGCTCACGGGGAGTGCAGAGCAGGGC
Organism: Hordeum vulgare subsp. vulgare; assembly: GCF_904849725.1. Classification (NCBI taxonomy): domain Eukaryota; kingdom Viridiplantae; phylum Streptophyta; class Magnoliopsida; order Poales; family Poaceae; genus Hordeum; species Hordeum vulgare. Next base: position 1,757,399 of record NC_058521.1, on the reverse strand, counting down.
TAAGACGGCTCGGCGGAGGCCTGGGGGCGACGAATCGACGGGAGAGGTCCGGCGGCCGGAGGTGGAAGACGATGGCGCCGCGGGCGTTGCAGGGCTCGGGGCGGCTTCGGCTTCTGCAGGGAGGACCAGACCGACGAGGCGGAGCTAACGGCGTGCTCTGAGAGGGGATCCTATGGCTAGGGGCACGGGCAGCTCGAGCTTTGCTCGGCTCCAATGGCGGCAGCAGGAAGGAGGAAGAGATCCGGGAGGAGGGAGAGAGCCGACGCTGGGAACGGATAGGTGAGGCCTCGGGGAGCTTATCCCTGGCCTTGCCAGCATGAGGCGGCGGCCAGGCAGGCGCACAGGTGCGTGGCCGCGCCGGAGGAGGCGGCGGCCACCTCCTGCTCCTACTGGCGCGAGGGAGGGGACGACTCAGGGAGATGGGCCGGGCCAGGCTAGGCGACAGGTAAGCTCTTTTCCATTTCCTTCTGTTCTATTTCTATTTTAATTTCTGACATTGATTTGCTATTTATTTCAGCTCCAAAAAGGTTGTAAAAACTATTTTGAACACACCTGAATATTTGTTATAATATTCCCATCCATTTCCAAAGTTTTCAACATTTTTGAAAAATTATAGTTTCTGATTTCAAATTTAAAGTTTGAAACCAGTGGCTTTTGCATTAATTTAAAAATGCTTAAAGTGTCAAGAAAATAGTTTTCTCCAATGCTCATTTACTTTCATGATTTATCAGAAAGTTTGAACATTTCTTGAGGCCATTTTGGGTTCATTGATTTTAACTACTTTGAGTTTTCCTTTATTTAAAGTAGGGGCTAGGGTTTTGAGTTTTTCCTTTGCCACTTTGTTGTTCTTGTTGATAATTCTTAGATGCAAATGCAAAGAATACATGAGCACAAGGCTAACTTGCTTAAGGGTTAGGGATGTGACAACTCACCCCCACTCAAAAGAATCTCGTCCCGAGATTTAGAAGTCGTCGGGAATAACGCAGGATACTCAAGTCGGAGACGATCCTCTCTTTCCCAAGTTGCCTCCTTTTCAGAATGATTTGACCATTGAACTTTAAGAAACTTGAGGTTTCAACGTCGAGTGGTACGCTCATCTTGATCAAGAATACGCACGGGGTATTCTCGGTATGAAAGGTTATCTTGGAGATCAAGCGTTTCGTGGTCCACTTCACGGATAGGATCCGAAAAGCAACGCCTGAGTTGCGAGACGTGGAAAACATCATGAACCTTGGAAAGATGCGGAGGAAGTTCCAACTGGTAGGCAACTTCTCCTCGTTTGGCAAGAATGCGAAAAGGACCAATGTAACGAGGAGCCAACTTGCCCTTGATACCGAAACGATGGGTACCCTTCAAAGGTGTAACCCGAAGGTAAGCCTTCTCGTCAACTTCAAAGGTCACAGCCTTATGATGACGATCATATTGGCTCTTTTGACGAGACTGGGCTGTTTTCAACTTTTCACGAATAATGCGAACCTGCTCTTCTGCATCCTGGATCATATCCGGGCCAAAGAGTTGCCTCTCTCCGGTTTCTGACCAATTAAGAGGTGTTCGACATCTTCGTCCATAGAGAACTTCAAAAGGGGCTTTGCCCAAGCTTGATTGGTAACTATTGTTATAAGCGAATTCGGCGAATGGAAGACACTTCTCCCAATTCATACCGAACGATATAACACAAGCTCAGAGCATATCTTCTAGGATTTGATTCACTCTTTCTACTTGACCACTTGACTGGGGATGGAAGGCGGTGCTAAAAGATAAGTGAGTCCCCATGGCATTCTAAAAACTTTCCCAGAAGCGAGAAGTAAATATACTCCCACGGTCCGAGTTAATCTCCAGGGGAACACCATGAAGAGACACTATTCGGGAGATATATAACTCTGCTAGCTGGCTAGCTGTTATACTCTCACGAACAGGAAGAAAAAGAGCCACTTTGGAAAGACGGTCAATGACCACAAAGATAGCATTATTTCCTTTCTTGGTCTTGGGAAATCCGGTAATAAAATCCATGCTAACTTTATCCCATTTCCATTCAGGAATAGCTAGAGGTTGAAGGGTGCGAGCAGGCCTTTGATGTTCTGCCTTAACTCAACGACAAACGTCGCAGTTAGCAACGAACTCAGCAATTTCTCTCTTCATCCTAGTCCACCAGAACCTCTGGCGTAGGTCCTCTACATCTTAGTACTACCGGGATGAATGGTGAGAGGACAATCATGAGCCTCCTTAAGGATTAACTGCCTTAGATGTGGGTTCTTAGGAACCACTAAACGATTCTGGAAGAACACAACACCTTGATCGTTCATGGAAAATTCTTTAGCATTTCCGCTAAAAATATTCTCCTTGATCCGTGATATACCCTTGTCACGCTTTTGGCAAGCTATAATTTGATCCTTAAGAGTAGGCTTCGCCACCAGGGTAGATAGGAATCCGTGAGGAACAATATGAAGATTTAACTTCCGAAAGTCCTCATGGAGATGTGGTTGACCTTGTTGTAGCATCAAATTGTTACAATAAGATTTACGACTTAGTGCATCGGCCATAACATTGGCCTTTCCTGGGGTGTAAGTTATCCCTAAGTCGTAATCCGAGATCAACTCAACCCACCGTCTTTGCCTGAGATTCAAATCCGGCTGGGTGAAAATATATTTCAAACTTTGGTGATCAGTGAATATTTCGCAACGATTACCCAGAAGGTAATGTCGCCAGGTTTTTAGTGCATGGACCACAGCTGCAAGCTCAAGGTCATGTGTGGGATAATTATCCTCATGTGGACGCAACTGTCGAGATGCGTATGCGATCACATGACGATCTTGCATGAGAATGCAACCTAATCCTTGTCGCGAGGCGTTGCAATAGATAACAAAGTCCTTAGAAAAATCTGGTGGTAGCAACACAGGTGCGGAAGTTAGGCGTCTTTTCAGTTCCTGAAAACTATGCTCACACCGTGGTGTCCACTCGAACTTTTTATCTTTCTCGAGGAGTTCAGTTAGAGGCCTTGAAACCTTGGAGAAATTCTCAACGAAGCGGCGACAATAGCTCGCTAAACCAAGAAAACTCCTAACTTGCTTAACCGATTCAGGTTGGGTCCAATCAAGGACAGCTTGAACTCTCTCGGGATTGACAGCAATACCCTTACCAGAGATTACGTGACCCAGATAGGTCACTTATGGTAACCAGAATTCACATTTTGAAAATTTGGCATAAAGGCGATGCTCTCGAAGTTTCATCAATACCAGCCTTAGATGCTCGGCATGTTCTTGTTCATTCTTCGAGTAGATGAGAATATCATCGAGGTATACCACGATGAATTTATCCAAATACTCCATGAAGATTGACTTCATCAGTCAGAGAAGGAGGCTGGGGCATTGGTTAAACCGAAGGACATAACGGTGTACTCATATTGGCCATAACGAGTAACAAAAGCCGTTTTTGGAATGTCCCCATTCTTAATCTTGATTTGATGGTAACCCAACCTCAAATCCATTTTGGAGAAGACTGAGGATCCAGCGAGCTGATCGTACAGATCTTTGATCCTGGGGAGCGGATACTTGTTCTTTATGGTGACCAAATTAACTGGTCGGTAGTCTACAACCATCCGATCCGTTCCGTCTTTCTTCTTGACGAAGAATACGGGACAAGCCCAAGGAGAAGAGCTAGGACGAATGAAACCTTTGTTCAAGGCCTCATCTAGTTGCTTCTTAAGTTTGGCTAGCTCCAGGGGTGCCATCTTACATGGTCTTCTGGCTATTGGGACAGTTCCTGGAACAAGATCTATCACAAACTCCACATCTCTGTCAGGTGGAATTCTTGACATTTCCTCTGGAAAAACATCCGGGAAGTCACGGACTACCGGAATGTCTTCAGGTTCCGGAAGAGGGTTGGCATTTAGGGAATAGAGTTGGCATTTGGCAACTCGAGTAGAGACATTTACTATCTCACCCGAGGAATGGGTAAGCTGGACATTTCTAGAATGAGTATCAATCTTGGCATAGTGAGCTGACATCCAGTCCATGCCCAAGATGATATTAATATCCGAAGATTTCAATGCTATCAATGAGGCTAGAAAAACTAGCCTGTCTACTAGAATTTCATTGTCATAGGTTATCCTAGAGGTTTGCCATTTACTACCAGGGGTTTGGACAACCAATGGGATTGGCATATCACAAAAAGACATGTTATGCAACTATGCATAACTTTCTGAAATAAAGGAATGAGAAGACCCAGTGTCAAAGAGAACGGACGCTGGGTGATGATTAACAAGAATCGTACCCAGTATGACGTCGGGATCCTCTGCAGCTTCTTCTACTGACACATAGTTCACACGGCCACGTGCAGGAGTTGGCTTCACATAAAAAGCTTTGCCCGACTTGGCTTGCCCGACGGTCTTTCCGGGTTGCTTGGCACCCACATTCTGAGGACACTCACGGGAATAGTGCCCTGGTTCTCCACACTTGTAGCATATCACTTGGTTGGCACGTGGTGCAGCATTGCTAGCTGGACCACCATAAGCTTTTGCTGGAGGGTTGGCCTGATTCGTCTGAGGCGCCACGTAGGATGGCCTCGGAGTGTATCTTGGCGGCAGAGAATTGTTCGGAACCCACAGCCTACGTTTTGGAAACGCGGAACCGGAAGACGAGCCAAAGTCACGGGAGTGCTTCCTTGTGGCTTCGAAGTCAGTATGACCAGTCTCGGCACTGATCGCTTTGTTGACTAGGGCTTGAAAGCTTGCACACTCATGGAGGCGCGGATCACGACGAAGCTCAGGGCTCAGACCCTTACGGAATCTTGCTTGCTTCTTGGCGTCGGTAGACACCTCCTCTGTTGCATAGCGGGCGAGGTTACCGAACTCGCGGCTATAGGCATCCACAGACAACTTGCCCTGAGTGAAGGCACAGAACTCCTCTCTCTTTCTGTCCATCAGGCCCTCTGGAATATGGTGCAGACGGAAGGCTGCACTGAAGTCTGCCCATGTGGCTACTGGTTCAGCGGGACGCATAGCTTCAAAATTCTCCCACCATAGATTGGCGGGTCCTTCCAGGAAATATGCCGCAAAGGTCACCTTGTCGGCCTCGGACACATTCGCAGAGCGAATCTTGCGTAAGATGCTGCACAGCCAGTCATCAGCGTCGAGGGGATCGACGGAATGATGAAACTTTGGAGGATTCAGCTTCACAAAGTCATTGAGGGACACTGCAACATTCCTAGGCTGTCGAGCCGTATTCTGCTCAATACGCTCTAGTAGTCGATTGGTCTCCCTTTTGTTCCTTTCTGCCTCAAGCATCACTTCCACCAGAGAAGGCGGGTGAGGCAGGTCTTCCTGCGACGCTTGACTACCCTCACCTTGCTCATGAGCAGGGGCACGGTTCAACCTGGTGAACACCATCCTGACAAACAAACTCATAGCTAAGACCAATATCATATCAAGACTAGCTATGGATTAAGAATGTACTGAACACACGGAATGCGGAAACGAATATCCGAACAGCATGGTAACAAGCAACTGCTATATATACACCATGGTTCATACACACCCTTACATAGTTCAGTACAAACTTACTCGAAGAGCAAACTACTGAAATTATGAAACTACTCATCAGAGGCTTACAAGCTTCCTATACATTATTTATCTAGGCCTCCGGAATTCATTTCACATTACAGACATACTTCACAAGTCACGCAGGACTATGAACGTACAGCTACTACCATGCTATCCTTCCGCTCACAGCTCAGGCATCCGCATAGAACATCTCATAGAGATTACCTCCATGACCTGGAAGCTCAATCTGCGGATCAGGAAACACTCTAGCCTGAGATCCCTGGGATCCATAAGGACACAGATGTGGCCTTGGTCCCCTGACTGGTGGCAAGAGGGGTCCCCGAAGAGGTGTGACTCCTCCTATAGCTGGCCAGTCAACGTGGGCCGGAAGATGGTTCCTAACAGGGTTCAGCATCTCCATCTCTCCATACCCTGTCTGGACTACCGGTGCCAGCTGCGTCAAAGCCGTCCACAGACGGGCACGGGTAGCATAAAGCTCCATGCAGAGAGCACGAGCATCCCTGTCTCTGTTCTCTAGCATCTCAACGGTGGACTGCAGTAGTGGATCCTCCATAGAAGGATCAAAATAGACTCCACTGAAGTATCCCTCTTCGCCAGGCTGAGAGGCCGGAACATAGCAGAACTCTAAATTCTACAGCAGTGCATGTCTCGCTCTCATAATGGTCAGCATTGAATAGGCAGCATCCTGTACTGCCATGTCAACAGTGACCCCCAACCCATAGGACCAATGGATTGGCTTCTCCGCTCCAGGGTAGTCTGGAAATACCCTAACAGTGCAGATGTACTGGCTCTGGTTGAAGTCTCGGTACTGTTCCTCCACTGTGTACTCGGGGTACCAGCGGTAACCGCACACCGACATCACCCTGACCAGCATGGCCATATGACCCGGCACATCAATGCACCTGGTCAGACGTACCACCTGACGAGAAGGACGGCCAGGCATCTGTAAATAGAGAGTAATGCAAAAGCATTAGAGCTCCGAATGCAAAATTGGGCAGCGTAACGGCTGTAAATGCTCAAAAACAAATTTTGAGACAACCCAAAATAGAATAGCGTAACCACTCAACTGTCAAGTTCAACTCTCTGGTCATCAAACTTACTTCCTTTTTTTCCCAGGAAATAAAAGAAACCCAACATCTCTCGACCCGTAGTCCTATAATCTACCGATCAGAAACACGAGCCTAGGAGAAGATGAGTAACCTAGTCCTTAATTCCCGCAGAAAAGACGAGGATGACCAGAATAGAATATCTTGAGAAGAGAACAAGAGTCTTACGTTCCCTTCCACAAACAATTCCCTTATATATAACTTAAGAAATTCTAGACTCAACTTCGACCAGTTTGGCTTAGTAATCCTACAGTCAGTCAGGCTCTGATACCAACGATGTCGGGACCCCGATCCTAAGCCATAGGAATCCAGCCTGTAACACATCGCATCCCTTTGCGGTCTCATGCACGGTTAACTCCACGGCTGCAGCCTTACCTTAGCCGGGACCGTTTGCGTCTTTTGACTCACGTATGCAATAATATCGCTAGTATTCCAATGTCAAAGAACCCGGATCGACATGTCTAGTCATAAATCAAAGTGGCAGTACCGCACAAGGACAGGCATACATGACCCAACAAAGCAGGTGTCGGTCATCAGCGAACGTAGACGAGTCGTAGCAAGCTACAAGGACTCCATTACGTCGCGTGACATTTCCCCAAAGGGGACAGACACAGCAGCTAAGAAGGACACATGCTGGTCAACCAACGTGTCCGGAGCAGTAGCGAACTACCAAGGCTCGTTGGATCACAAAGGGGCATTTCCTTGTAAGGAGTGCTACTAAAGTTCACGACTAGGTATTTGATCCACATACATATCAAGTAAGACACACGTACGCATGGCATACCGATATGTATAGATACATCGATGGCATCACAACATAACCATAAACATCCAACCTTTATTTAAGAGGCTCGGAAGAGTCACACACATAATATTACACATTAAGGGTCTCACGACCCATAATAACAGTCATTCAGTTACAAGCCAGCGGAAGAGTTTAAACTGTCTGAGTACACACAGGGCAACTAGAAGGCACATGGCCTGACTATACTACAGATCCAACGTAGGGCCAGATCGTAGCTGGGACACCAGCTACTCGTCGTCGTCGATGTCTACGAAGAACCCTCCATTAGGGTCATTAGCAACCTCTGCGACATTTATTAAGCAAACATGAGTACGAAGGTACTCAGAAGACTTTAGGACAACTAACTACTCATGCAAGGTATCAAAAGGTATTGTGGGGTTTCATGCGGAAAGCCAGCATTTGACTCGTGGCTGGACACTTGCATTTTCAAATAATTTTGACAACTTGATTTCTCGCACACGAGTCCACTAACACCACAACAATACACTATCGTGGAATCATTCCGTCTCCCTACGGAAATGCCGTCCACGACACTCACGCTTATCTTGGCAATTTTATGAGTAGCCATTTAAGTTATCTATGAACAACATATGTCTCCAAGTAGTCCATATCCACGGACGCGGCTATTCGAATAGATCATAACCCTGCAGGGGTGTACTTCGTCACACACGCTTTCGCCACTTATCGCCATGTGCACGTCATGCACCTCGGCAACCTTCAAGCGGAAGCCTAGCGGGGGAGTCGGCCACGACCGTTAACCACACTAGTACCTAGTCCAGGTTTATCGCCTATCTGAGAGTAACCCGTACGGAAGTCCGGTCGAGGTTTCCGCCACGGCCTCAAACGATGTGCGCAGGGTTCACAAGCCCACCATCCGGGTGCCACTTGGTACACCGTGCCACTGCCTACCGCATCACGGCCCACCTCTCAGGTCAGCACCATGCACGGCCTCCAGCATTACTATAAATACCAGAAACTACTTGCAACTCCTGGACCGAGTACTACGCGATTAATAGGCCGAGCGGGGTCATATGTCAGGGCCCAGCATGTGGTAGTATTTAGTCTTGGATTACATACACGGAACTCAGTTCCTAAGGATGGTTCCAATGAAACAACCCGCCATGTACTCCTACACAGCCTTTCACCGGTACCTTTACCAAATCAGGTTCAACACACAACCTCTGCTTACCGAACACGTTCTCACGATTCTGTTCATCTCCCAGATGACAGACCATACACAACTCTAAGCATAGCATGCATAGCAGGATAAGGTACATCAAGGCTCAAGCAACTACCAGGTATGCTAGGTTGCAAGGTTCGGCTATTTACTGTGACAAGGTTAGGTCATGCAAAGGAAGTGGGTTCAACTAATCGTGGCAAAAGCAGTTGAAGCATTTGATCCTAATGCAATAAATAAGTGCAGGAGCAAGAACATGGGAATTATCGGGATGATCAAAAGGGTTGCTTGCCTTGTTGCTCAGAGGAGGAACGATATTCGTCAGACGGATATTCGGTGGGATCCGAGGGTGCGGAGCCTACCGAAATAAATGGCAACATTCAATAACAATCATATGCAGTCAAAATGATGCATGAGCATGGCATGAGAATGCAAGGTGATAAGTTATTATAATCAACATGTATTAGTTTAGAGTTGATTTGAATCACATTCGAATATCAATTCAAACGGGGTATTCTCGGATACCGTTTTAATTGATTCGACCTGATGCTCAGATCAACTTGATGTTAGCATGCATGAAATGTCATGTTATGGTACTGATTTGTAATTAATACAGTGTGTGATCATGGCATTCATAAAGAAATTTGAATATTTTCCAAATTCCAATTATAAAGTAATTATAAGAGTTGAATTATTCCTTATTCTACATATTAGGGTTTTGTAACCTTTTCAAACATAGTTGAAAATAGCATATTCAGAATCCTTGAATTTTTCTGATACTTTTTCATATATAAATTATTTTCATTGGAGTTACAGATTAATTTCTATGAATTTTGGAAGTTTTAAACATTTCTGGAATTATTTTTATACTGGAAAATACTTTTATTGCATCAGCATGACATCAGCAGGTCCATCTGGCCGTTGAAAGTCAAACCTGACCAGTGGGACCCAGTGGTCAGTCTCTCTGGTCAATTTTAGATTAAGTTTAAACTTAATTAACTGATTAACTTTGCTGGACCCACATGTCAGTGACTGATTAACTTATTTGATTTATTTTTATTAGTTTTAAACTTGCCAAAGGCTGGCCCCACCAGTCAGTGGCTCAGGCCAGCCGAGATCCACCGGCGGCGAGGTCATCCTCGCCGGCGGGGCGCCTCCGGCGACCACCAGCACGACGGAGGGGCTCGGAAACGGCGCACAGGGGGCCAAATGCTGCGCGGAGAGCACCAGAAGAACTGCACATCTCCCGCAGCTCCATTTCTGCACTTAGCCGGGGCTGATCTGGCCGGAGATGACGCCAGCGACGAGCTTGGCGGCGGCCAAGGCTCGGGCGTCATCAGGGTCTTTGATTCAGAGGGAACTACGCTCGGTTCTTAGCTCCTACAGCATCTACGCGTCGACCTGAATCTGCTGGTGCCCTCGGAAGAACGAGCTGATCATCGGAGGGCTACCGGCGACGAGCGGCAGCGGCGGTCCTCGTCGGGCTCCGGTGAAACTAGAGCTAGAGGAGGGGATAGACGGGGAAAACTTAGGGGAAAATACCGCATGCTCACGGGGAGTGCAGAGAAGGGCTTAGACGGCTCGGGGAAGGCCTGGGGGCGACGAATCGACGGGAAAGGTCCGGCGGCCGGAGGTGGAAGACGATGGCGCCACGGGCGTTGCAGGGCTCGGGGCGGCTTCGGCTTCTGCAGGGAGGACCAGACCGACGAGGCGGAGCTAACGGCGTGCTCTGAGAGGGGATCCTATGGCTAGGGGCACGGGCAGCTCGAGCTTTGCTCGGCTCCAATGGCGGCAGCAGGAAGGAGGAAGAGATCCGGGAGGAGGGAGAGAGCCGACGCTGGGAACGGATAGGTGAGGCCTCGGGGAGCTTATCCCTGGCCTTGCCAGCACGAGGCGGCGGCCAGGCAGGCGCACAGGTGTGTGGCCGCGCCGGAGGAGGCGGCGGCCACCTCCTGCTCCTACTCGCGCGAGGGAGGGGACGACTCAGGGAGATGGGCCGAGCCAGGCTAGGCGACACGTAAGCTCTTTTCCATTTCCTTCTGTTTTATTTCTATTTTAATTTCTGACATTGATTTGCTATTTATTTCAGCTCCAAAAAGGTTGTAAAAACTATTTTAAACACACCTGAATATTTGTTATAATATTCCCATCCATTTCCAAAGTTTTCAACATTTTTGAAAGTTTATAGTTTCTGATTTCAAATTTAAAGTTTGAAACCAGTGGCTTTTGCATTAATTTAGAAATGCTTAAAATGTCAAGAAAATAGTTTTCTCCAATGCTCATTTACTTTCATGATTTAACAGAAAGTTTGAACATTTCTTGAGGCCATTTTGGGTTCATTGATTTTAACTACTTTGAGTTTTCCTTTATTTAAAGTAGGGGCTAGGGTTTTGAGTTTTTCCTTTGCCACTTTGTTGTTCTTGTTGATAATTCTTAGATGCAAATGTAAAGAAGACATGAGCACAAGGCTAACTTGCTTAAGGGTTAGGGATGTGACATTTTCATTTTCACATTACGTGAAAATCTAGAGTGATGAATCAAGTGGGTGCGAAAATGGTGCTAAAGATGTATGATTACTATATAAGAGGAGCCAGATACTGCTGCACAGACTAATCCCAAAGCATGAAATGAAGAAAAGGTTGTTGTAATATAACTTATATCCTATTTGAAAAATATTTCAGTTTACACGGTAGGGAAATTTACAGTAATGAATGAAAAGGTTATGAAAATGTGCTAAAATTATATCATTTGTATAAATAAGTTTTTGGAGGAGCTACATAATGCTGCAAAGACAACTTTGACAGCAACAAATGAAGCAGGACTCGTAGCATATGTCGATTTCGATATTTAAACAACTTTTCAGTTTCACAGAAGTGAAAAATATACCATGATGGTTCCAAATGGTACAAAACATATTACAAATTGTCCGATTTTCACATGTAAGTTGTTGTTTGAGGTACATAACGCAACAAAAACTACCCTGTAATAAAGAAATGGTCGAAAGGGTACTGTTATCTATCGATGATATCATATAAATTAATTTTCAGTTTTAGACGAACGGAAATCTAAAGCGACAGATTAAGATGACGCGAAAATGATGCTCATGACGTATAATCCTACATAAGGCGGAGCCACATACTGCTGCACAGAGTAGTGGAAAACTATGAAATGAAGAAAATGATGTCGTAATATGGCGACTACCCTATTTGAAAAATATTCCAATTCCCCGGGAAGAGAAAAACTATAGTAATAAATAAAACGGTTACGAGTAAAGTGTTGAAATTATATCATTTCCGCATATAAGTTGTTGGAAGAGCTACATATTGCTATAGAGACAACTTCACAAGCAAGAAATGAAGCGGGACTACTAGCATATATCGATTTTTCTATTTAAACAACTTTTTAGTTTCACATAAGAGAAAATATACCATGATGGACCGAAACAATACGAATAATATAACAAATTGTCCGATTTTGACATGTAAGTCATTGTGTGAGGTATATAATACAACGGTAACTACTCTTGAAAATTGAAATATGGAAAGGCGAGTCGAATATGTCGAGATGCTATAAAAGAAGTTTTCATTTTCAGATCAAGTGAAAATCTAGAGTGAATCAAGAGGGTGCGAAAATGGTGCTAAAGATGTATGATTCCTATATAAGAGGAGCCACATACTGCTGCAGAGACTAATCCCGAAGCATAAAATGAAGGAAGGGTTGTTGTAATATGACTTCTATCCTGTTTGAAAAATGTTTCAGTTTACACGGTAGGAAAATTTACAGTAATGAATGAAAAGGTTATGAAAATGTGCTAAAATTATATCATTTGCACAAATTTGTTTTTGTAGGAGCTACATACTGCTGCAGAGACAACTTTGACATCAACAAATGAAGCAGGACTGATAGCATATGTCTATTTTGCTATTTAAACAACTTTTCAGTTTCACAGAAGTGAAAAATATACCATGCTGGTTCGAAATGGTACAAAACATATTACAAATTGTCCGATTTCCACATGTAAGTTGTTGTTTGAGGTACATAACACAACAAAAACTACCGTGTAATAAAGAAATGGTCGAAAGGCTACTATTATCTATCGACGATATCATATAAATTAATTTTTCAGTTTTAGACGAACCGAAATCTAAAGTGACAGATTAAGATGATGCGAAAATGATGCTAATGATATATAATTCGTACACAAGGCGGAGCCACATACTACTGCACAGAGTAGTGCCAACAATGAAATGAAAAAAATGATATCGTAATCTGGCGACTACCCTATTTGAAAAATATTCCACTTCCCCGAAAAGAGAAAATCTATAGTAATGAATGAAACGGTTACGAGAAAAGTGTTGAAATTATATCATTTCTGCATATAAGTTTTGGAGGAGCTACATATTGCTGTAGAGACAACTTCACAAGCAAGAAATGAAGCCGGACTACTAGCACATGTCGATTTGTCTATTTAAAAAACTTTTTATTTTCATATAATCGAAAATATACCATGATGGACCGAAACAATACGAATAATATAACAAATTGTCCGATTTTGACATGTAAGTCATTGTGTGAGGTATATAATACAACGGTAACTACTCTTGAAAATTGAAATGATGGAAAGTCGAGTGGATTATGTCGAGATGCTATATAAATAAGTTTCCATTTTCACATGAAGTGAAAATCTAGAGTGATAAATCAAGTGGGTGTGAAAATGATGCTAAAATGTATGATTCCTATATAAGAGGAGCCACATACTGCTGCAGAGACTAATCCCGAAGCATTAAATGAAGGAAAGGTTGTTGTAATATGACTTCTATCCTGTTTGAAAAATGTTTCAGTTTACACGGTAGGGAAATTTACAGTAATGAATGAAAGGGTTATGAAAATATGCTAAAATTTTATCATTTGTACAAATAAGTTTTTGGAGGAGCTACATACTGCTGCAGAGACAACTTCGAGAGCAACAAATGAAGCAGGACTAATAGCATATTTCGATTTCGCTATTTAAACAACTTTTCAGTTTCACAGAAGTGAAAAATATTACATGATGGTTCGAAATGGTACAAAACATATTACAAATTGTCCGATTTCCACATGTCGGTTGTTGTTTGAGGTACATAACGCAACAAAAACTATCCGGTAATAATGAAATGGTCGAAAGGCTACTGTTATCTGTCGACGATACGATATAAATTCATTTTCAGTTTTGGACGAACGGAAATCTAAAGTGACAAATTAAGATGATGCAAAAATGATGATAATGATGTATAATTTCTACATAAGGGGGAGTCACATACTGGTTCACAGTGTAGTGGCAAACTATGAAAAGAAGAAAATGATGTCCTAATATGGCGAATACCCTATTTGAGAAATATTCCACTTCCCCAAGAAGAGAAAACCTGTGGTAATGAATAAAAAGGTTATGATAAAAGTGTTAAAATTATATCATTTCCACATATAAGTTGGTGGAGGAGCTACATATTGCTGTAGAGATAACTTCGAAAGCAAGAAATGAAGCAGGACTACTAGCATATGTCGATTTGTCTATTTTAAAACACTTTTTATTTCCACATAAGAGAAAATATACCGTGACGGACCGAAACAATATGAGTAGTATTACAAATTGTCCAATTTCCACATGTAAGTCGTTGTGTGAGGTATAAAATGCAACGCTAACTACTCTTGAAGATTGAAATGATGGAAAGGCGAGTGGAATATGTCGAGATGCTATATAAATATGTTTTCATTTTCACATGAAGTGAAAATCTAGAGTGATGAATCAAGAGGGTACGAAAATGATGCTAAAGATGTATGATTCCTATATAAGACGAGCCACATACTGCTGCAGAGACTAATCCCGAAACATGAAATGAAGGAAAGGGTGTTGTAATGTGACTTCTACCCTGTTTTAAAAATCTATCAGTTTACAGGGTAGGGAAATTTACAGTAATGGATGAAAAGGTTATGTAAATATGCTAAAATTATATCATTTGTACAAATATGTTTTTGATGAGCTACAAACTGCTGCAGAGACAACTTTGACATCAACAAATGAAGCAGGACTAATAGCATATGTCGATTTCGCTATTTAAGCAACTTTTCAGTTTCACAGAAGAGAAAATATACCATGATGGATTGAAATTGTACAAAACATATTACAAATTGTCTGATTTCCACATGTAACTTGTTGTTTGAGGTACATCATGCAACAAAAATTACCCTGTAATAATGAAATGGTCGAAAGGCAACTGTTATCTATGGACGATGCCATATAATATAATTTTCGGTTTTAGACGAACGGAAATTTAAAGTGATAGATTAACATGATGCGAAAATGATGCTAATGATATATTATTCCTACATAAGGCGGAGCCACATACTGCTGCATAGAGTAGTGGTCAACTATGAAATGAAGAAAATGATGTCGTAATATGACGACTATCCTATTTGAAAAATATTCCACTTCCCCGGAAAGAGAAAATCTATAGTAATGAATAAAATAGTTACGAGAAAAGTGTTGAAATTATATCATTTCCACATATAAGTTGTTGGAGGAGCTACATATTGCTGTAATGACAATTCGGAAGCAAGAAATGAAGCGGGACTACTAGCATATGTTGACTTGTCTATTTAAACAACTTTTTATTTTCACATAAGAGAAAATATACGATGATGGACCGAAACAATACGAACAATATTACAAATTGTTCGACTTTCACATGTAAGTCATTGTGTGAGTTATATAATGCAACGGTAACTACTCTTGAAAATTGAAATGAAGGAAAGAGGAGTGGAATATGTCGAGATGATATATAAATAAGTTTTCATTTTCACATGAAGTGAAAATCTAGAGTGATGAATCAAGAGGGTGCGAAAATGGTGGTAAAGATGTATGATTCCTATATAAGAGGAGCCAGATGCTGCTGCACAGACTAATCCCAAAGCATGAAATGAAGGAAAGGTTGTTGTAATATAACATATATCCTATTTGAAAAATATTTCAGTTTACACGGTAGGGAAATTTACAGTAATGAATGAAAAGGTTATGAAAATTTGCTTAAATTATATCATTTGTACAAATAAGTTTTTTTGGAGGAGCTACATACTGCTGCAGAGACAACTTTGACAGTCACAAATGAAGCAGGACTAATAGCATATGTCGATTTCGCTATTTAAGCAACTTTTCAGTTTCACAGAAGAGAAAATATACCATGATGGATTGAAATTGTACAAAACATATTACAAATTGTCTGATTTCCACATGTAACTTGTTGTTTGAGGTACATAACACAACAAAAACAATCCTGTAATAAAGAAATGGTCGAAAGGCTACTGTTATCTATCGACTATACCATATAAATTAATTTTCAGTTTTAAACGAACGGAACTCTAAAGTGACAGATTAAGATGATGAGAAAATGATGCTAATGATGTATAATTTCAACATAAGAGGGAGCCACATACTGCTGCACAGAGTAGTGGCAAACTATGAAATGAAGAAAATGATGTCGTAATATGGCGACTACCCTATTTGAAAAATATTCCACTTCCCCAGGAAGAGAAAACATGTGGTAATGAATAAGAAGGTTATGATAAAAGTGTTGAAATTATATCATTTCCACATATAAGTAGGTGAGGAGCTACATATTGCTGTAGAGATAACTTCGGAAGCAAGAAATGTAGCGGGACTACTAGCATATGTCGATTTGTGTATTTAAAAAACTTTTTATTTTCACATAAGAGAACATATACTGTGATGGACCGAAACAATATGAGTAGTATTACAAATTGTCCGATTTCCACATGTAAATCGTTGTGTGAGGTATATAATGCAACGCTAACTACTCTTGAATATTGAAATGATGGAAAGACGAGTGGAATATGTCGAGATGCTATATAAATATGTTTTCATTTTCACATGAAGTGAAAATGTAGAGTGATGAATCAAAAGTGTACGAAAATGGTGCTAAAGATGTATGATTCCTATATAAGAGGAGCCACATACTGCTGCAGAGACTAATCCCAAGCATGAAATGAAGGAAAGGTTGTTTTAATGTGACTTCTATCCTATTTTAAAAATGTATCAGTTTGCAGGATAGGGAAATTTACAGTAATTAATGAAAAGGTTATGTAAATGTGTTAAAATTATATCATTTGTACAAACAAGTATTTGGAGGAGCTAAAAACTGCTGCAGAGACAACTTTGACATCAACAAATGAAGCAGGACTAATAGCATATGTCGATTTCGCTATTTGAGCAATTTTCAGTTTCATAGAAGATAAAATATACCATGATGGATCGAAATGGTACAAAACGAATTATAAATCGTCCGATTTCCACATGTAAGTTGTTGTTTGAGGTACATCATGCAAGAAAAACTATCCTGTAATAATGAAATGGTCGAAAGGGTACTGTTATCTGTTGAAGATGCCATATAATATAATTTTCAGTTTTAGACGAACGGAAATCTAAAGTGAGAAATTAAGATGATGCGAAAATGATGCTAATGATGTATAATTCCTACATAAGGCGGAGCCACATACTGCTGCACAGAGTAGTGGCAAACTATGAAATGAAGAAAATGATGTCGTAATATGGCGACTACCCTATTTGAAAAACATTCCACTTCCCCGGGAAGACAAAATCTATAGTAATGAATAAAACGGTTACGAGAGAAGTGTTGAAATTATATCATTTCCGCATATAAGTTGTTGGAGGAGCTACATATTGCTATAGAGACAACTTCACAAGCAAGAAATGAAGCGGGACTACTAGCATATATCGATTTGTCTATTTGAACAACTTTTTAGTTTCACATAAGAGAAAATATACGATGATGGACCGAAACAATACGAATAATATAACAAATTGTCCGATTTTGACATGTAAGTCATTGTGTGAGGTATATAATGCAACGGTATCTACTCTTGAAAATTGAAATGAAGGAAAGGCGAGTGGAATATGTCGAGACGATATATAAATAAGTTTTCATTTTCACATTAAGTGAAAATCTAGAGTGATGAATCAAGTGGGTGCGAAAATGGTGCTAAAGATGTATAATTCCTATATAAGAGGAGCCAGTTACTGCTGCACAGACTAATCCCAAAGCACGAAATGAAGGAAAGGTTGTTGTAATATATCTTATATCATATTTGAAAAATATTTCAGTTTACACGGTAGGGAAATTTACAGTAATGAATGAAAAGGTTATGAAAATGTGCTAAAATTATATCATTTGTATAAATATGTTTTTGGAGGAGCTACGTAATGCAGCAAAGACAACTTTGACAGCAACAAATGAAGCAGGACTCGTAGCATATGTCGATTTCGATATTTAAACAACTTTTTAGTTTCACAGAAGTGAAAAATATAGCATGATGGTTCGAAATGGTACAAAACATATTACAAATTGTCCGATTTTCACATGCAAGTTGTTGTTTGAGGTACATAACACAACAAAAACTACCTTGTAATAAACAAATGGTCGAAAGGGTACTGTTATCTATCGATGATATCATATAAATTAATTTTCAGTTTTAGACGAACGGAAATCTAAAGCGACAGATTAAGATGAGGCGAAAATGATGCTGATGACGTATAATCCTACATAAGGCGGAGCCACATACTGCTGCACAGAGTAGTGGAAAACTATGAAATGAAGAAAATGATGTCGTAATATGGCGACTACCCTATTTGAAAAATATTCCAATTCCCCGGGAAGAGAAAAACTATAGTAATGAATAAAACGGTTACGAGTAAAGTGTTGAAATTGTATCATTTCCGCATATAAGTTGTTGGAGGAGCTACATATTGCTATAGAGACAACTTCACAAGCAAGAAATGAAGCGGGACTACTAGCATATATCGATTTTTCTATTTTAACAACTTTTTATTTTCACATAAGAGAAAATATACCATGATGGACCCAAACAATACGAATAATATAACAAATTGTCCGATTTTGACATGTAAGTCATTGTATGAGGTATATAATGCAACGGTAACTACTCTTGAAAATTGAAATATGGAAAGGCGAGTGGAATATGTCGAGATGCTATAAAAAAAGTTTTCATTTTCAGATGAAGTGAAAATCTAGAGTGACTCAAGAGGGTGCGAAAATGGTGCAAAATATGTATGATTCCAATATAAGAGGAGCCACATACTGCTGCAGAGACTAATCCCGAAACATAAAATGAAGGAAGGGTTGTTGTAATATGACTTCTATCCTGTTTGAAAAATGTTTCAGTTTACACGGTAGGAAAATTTACAGTAATGAATGAAAAGGTTATGAAAATGTGCTAAAATTATATCATTTGTACAAATAAGTTTTTGTAGGAGCTACATACTGCTGCAGACACAACTTTGACATCAACAAATGAAGCAGGACCGGTAGCATATGTATATTTCGCTATTAAAACGACTTTTCAGTTTCACAGAAGTGAAAAATATACCATGCTGGTTCGAAATGGTACAAAACATATTACAAATTGTCTGATTTCCACATGTAAGTTGTTGTTTGAGGTACATAACGCAACAAAAACTACCGTGTAATAAAGAAATGGTCGAAAGGGTACTATTATCTATCGACGATATCATATAAATTAATTTTTCAGTTTTAGACGAACGGAAATCTAAAGTGACAGATTAAGATGATGCGAAAATGATGCTAATGATGTATAATTCGTACACAAGGCGGAGCCACATACTACTGCACAGAGTAGTGCCAACAATGAAATGAAAAAAATGATGTCGTAATATGGCGACTACCCTATTTGAAAATTATTCCACTTCCCCGGGAAGAGAAAATCTATAGTAATGAATGAAACGGTTACGAGAAAAGTGTTGAAATTATATCATTTCTGCATATAAGTTTTGGAGGAGCTACATATTGCTGTAGAGACAACTTCACAAGCAAGAAATGAAGCGGGACTACTAGCATATGTCGATTTGTCAATTTAAACAACTTTTTATTTTCATATAATAGAAAATATACCATGATGGACGAGAAACAATATGAATAATATAACAAATTGTCCGATTTTGACATGTAAGTCATTGTGTGAGGTATATAATGCAACGGTAACTACTCTTGAAAATTGAAATGATGGAAAGTCGAGTGGAGTATGTCGAGATGCTATATAAATAAGTTTCCATTTTCACATGAAGTGAAAATCTAGAGTGATAAATGTGACATCCCCAGATTAAGCTACAGTAATAAATATAGTTAGACTATTGTAATCACATGCTAATGCTGCTATGTCATTGAGATTAGCTAAGCAAAATCACCACTTGACAAAAAAAAACCAAAACAAAAATTAAAATCAAAATTTAAGTCAAATAAATTATTTATTAAAACTAATAAATAGAATCGTGATTGAGTTGAAACTATTCCCTAAGTAATCTTCAATAAGAAACCAACGTCATTTGAAACATAAAAGTTGCCCTTATCTATTTTTGAGTTAAGCCAACAACACCTAAGTGGCCTATTTAAAACCTAACAAAATTCAAATCAATTCAATTGGGCCTCAAATTTTTCTTGTACTAGCTTAATATATTCTCTAGTAATTATGTGACAAGTTTAATATGCAACAAGATTTGTTTGGTACAAAAGAAAAATACAAAACAGGAAAGAAAATACAAATAGAAATTAAAAAAAAACAAGAACAAAGCAACCGAGCCCCCCTGGCCGACTGGGCCAAAGTGGCCCAGCCAGCCACAAGCGCCGAACCCTAGCGACGAGACCTGACTCCCCTCGCTCTCCCTCCTGCCGCCGCCAGAAAGGGACGAGGGAGCCCTCCCCTCGTCACCCCACCAACCGTCGCCCCACCTACCGCGCCCACGACGCTCGCGTCCTTCCCCTGGCACTCGTTCCCCGCTCGCCCCTCGTCTCCCTCTCCTCGCCGAACCGCCCCCAGATCCCCCTGCCGCTCGACCCCCCCATCTCATCTCCCCGTCGGCGGCGCCCCTCACCCCCCCTGGCCGGAGCTCTCCACTCCGGCGGCCCCCATCTCGCCTTCCCTGCTCACCCCACGCCGGCGACCATCCCGTTCCCGTCGCCTCCTGCTCCCTCGTCGAGCACCCCCGTCGCTAGGGCCACCCTCACTGGCCGCCTCTCCCCACCGGCCACGGCGGCCTTGCCTCGGCCTCCCTCCGCTCGCCCAGGCCGAAGCCCGCGCCGGCCGGCCCCTGCACCACGGTACCCCTCCGGCGCCCTCACCCCCATACGGCCGCATGCCTCCGGCCCGAGCCCCATCACACCGGCGACGACTCCGCTCCCCCTCGCGCTGGAACCGCACCAGCCCCATGTTGTACCCGCGTCGACCGCCTACGTCGCCGGAACTTCACCACCGCCGGATCGGCCTCGCCGGACTGCAACACCACGTCGTCCATCGCCCTCCCTCGAGCCCGCTTTGCACCTCTACGGGCTCGGTGAGAACAACCCCTCTTCTCCTCTCTGCCCTCCGGATCCATTCCGACGAACGTCGTCGCATTCCGACGCCGTTAGGGTCATGCAGGTGGAGATGAGGTTGTCACCTTCCTCCTAGTGAGAGTTGTACACAGAGATGCAGAAGAGAGAAAGTTAATAATAAAATGCATATGTATGTATATAAAAAATTATGTATGTATGAATTTATGCATGTATATACGTATAATAGATATTACTGGATGTGTGAGTTTGTGTGTTGTGTATGTGTGTGCGTGTAGTGTTTGTGTACTCGTTGTCCCGATGACATACGGGGCCCATGTCCCTAAAGATAATAATAATAAAAATAATGTTAATGTTTTTATTAAATAAATAAATAGATATATTAGTTAAATTAATTAATTAGCAGAATGAGAGAATGACACGTGGGTCCCCCACTAAATTAATCTGATTAATTAATATTTAATCTTAATTAAAACTTGTGCCTATGACGTTCGGGACCCGTTGGTCAGTTGACCAGTCAACTGCTGGTGTCAGCATGACATCGCGATGATGTCATAATAGGATTTTATTAAAATAATTAAATCTGTTTTTAATTCTTAAATAATTAATAAAACTTAAAAAAATTAATATTAAATAATCCGTAAGTCAGATCGAAATAATTTCAACATGCAAGTTGATCAGCAGAGCGAGACGAACCAGGATACACGGCCCGTTCGTCTGTCACGCGTCCCTAGCATAGCAAACATGGAACATTTCCATCGTTTTCAGTATAACCGTTAGTAGCCCGAGACCGGGAAAATATCGTCAGATATTCTTCCGACCCGTCTATGACGGATGTTGCTGCGTTAGCTCATGTCTAGCCTGCATCTTGCCATGTCATGCTTTGTGTTGCATCGGTGCTATTATTTATTGTTTCTTCCCCCTCTTCTTACCGGTAGACCCCGAGACTGCCGCTGCTGCCGGGTACATCTACGACCCTGCCGATCAGTCCTTTGCCGCAGAGCAGCAAGGCAAGCAAACCCCCCCCCCTTGATCGTTCCTATATCGCCTATGTCTTTCTTCCTACCGCTTGCATTAGTATTTTGCTTCTGTTGTAGTTAGCTCCTATATCTGATGCATAGCCTATTTTTGATGAACTGCTACTTTCAGTCATGTATCTTTAATATGCTTAGTATAGGTGGAGCAGTCATCCCCTCTGACCCCGTAGTTCAGTTGCCCCGCTTGTTTTCAAATCTCGATCCCTGATCGACGAGCCAGACCCGACACAACACATTCACCCTCCTTCGTTGTACGACGCTACAGAGATACTATCGGGTACCGAGGGTGACACCTCGCTAAGTACTCCTGATGATATCTCCGTAGTATAGCTAGTCGGTCGTGGTTATCGAGGGTGATTCCTCTTTCACCACTCCCGATGACATCTCTGTCGTGCCACCCCGCGAGTGTGGGACCCCCGAGGGTGATTCCTCTAAGCCCACCTTGACGGGTACATCGTTCGGGATCCAACGAGGGTGATACCTCGGATCCCCCCCGATGTTACTAGGATCATTGGTGTTTAGTTGTAAGCCGGGTGGATTCCCGTGAGACTGTGTTGTTGGCCTAATTAAAATGCTAATGGATTTTGGTATTTGATCTGGGTTGGTCGGAGACCTTTTCGCACTAACCGGCTACGCGGGAAGAATTATGGGTACTCGGCGTCGCGGTATCAGCCGAAGCTTTTCAGATGCCAGCAGTGTAGCGGCGCGCGCCCGAGTGGTCCCGAGATGCATCGCGCTTGTGATTAAGGGATGCTAGGACTGACGTCGGCCGCCCACGCCACGTGCAGGAGCGTGAAGGGGAACTGGGCCCATGAACCCTTTGTTCTTAGGATTTAGACCGGCGGGCTGGCCTCTCTGATTAGTCTTAGGTGGGGCTGCGATGTGTCGATATTCCGAGGCCGGGCAGGACCCAGAAAAGTATGTCCGGCCAGAGTGTTATCGAGCGTGTCGGGACATGTGGTGCACCTTTGCAGGGATGAAAATTAACTATTCGGATAGCCGTGTCCACGGTTATAGGACGACTTGGAGTTGTGCCCCGATCTTATACAACTACAATTGTTACTTAACTGGATTTAGTTTGCCTTGGGATTGCTTCCTCGCAGGGAGTCGAGGGAGGATCTTTAGGCGTGACCTCACTTAAATTTTTGCTGCAACAATATGACTATTAATGTGTTACCCCTGTTCTACTCTCGTCTATTGCTGCAAGACCCTGAAGATGCTAGTCTTCGATAGGACTAGGCCTTCTCTTGCTATTCTCGCATTGCTGCAGTCAGTCCACACATATAACCCCCTTCTTTGATACTGATGCATAATTAGAATAGTTCTGATGTAAGACTTGCGAGTACTTTGGATGAGTACTCACCGCTGCTTTGCTCCCCCCTTGTCCCCTTGATCCGTTTGCTGCAACCAGATGATCGAGCCCAGGAGATGGAGGTCCCCCTCGCCGACGACTGCTACCCCGAAGGTGCCTACTACTACGTGGAGGCCGCTGATGATCAGGAGTAGTTAGAAGGTTCCCAGGCAGGAGGCCTCGCCTCGTTCGATCGTTGTATCTTTTGTGCTAGCCTTCTCTAAGGCACCCCATGTTTTATGTCTGTACTCAGATATTTGTTGCTTCCGCTGACTCGTGTGTTTATCGAGCTTTCGTATTCTAGCCCTCGAGGCCCCTGGCTTGTAATATGAAGCTGATGTTATTTTATTTGTGTCTAGAGTTGTGTTGTGATATCTCCCCGTGAGTCCTTGGGTTTGGTCGTACGCATTTGCGTGTATGATTAGCGTACGATTAAGCCGAGGGCGTCACAATAAATCAAGTGGGTGTGAAAATGATGCTAAAATGTATGATTCCTATATAAGAGGAGCCACATACTGCTGCAGAGACTAATCCCGAAGCATGAAATGAAGGAAAGGTTGTTGTAATATGACTTCTATCCTGTTTGAAAAATGTTTCAGTTTACACGGTAGGGAAATTTACAGTAATGAATGAAAGGGTTATGAAAATATGCTAAAATTATATCATTTGTACAAATAAGTTTTTGGAGGAGCTACATACTGCTGCAGAGACAACTTCGAGAGCAACAAATGAAGCAGGACTGATAGCATATTTCGATTTCGCTATTTAAACAACTTTTCAGTTTCACAGAAGTGAAAAATATTCCATGATGGTTCGAAATGGTACAAAACATATTACAAATTGTCCGATTTCCACATGTCGGTTGTTGTTTGAGGTACATAACGCAACAAAAACTATCCTGTAATAATAAAATGGTCGAAAGGCTACTTTTATCTGTCGACGATACGATATAAATTCATTTTCAGTTTTGGACGAACGGAAATCTAAAGTGACAAATTAATATGATGCAAAAATGATGATAATGATGTATAATTTCTACATAAAGGGGGGGGTCACATACTGCTTCACAGTGTAGTGGCAAACTATGAAAAGAAGAAAATGATGTCCTAATATGGCGAATACCCTATTTGAAAAATATTCCACTTCCCCAAGAAGAGAAAACCTGTGGTAATGAATAAAAAGGTTATGATAAAAGTGCTAAAATTATATCATTTCCACATATAAGTTGGTGGAGGAGCTACATATTGCTGTAGAGATAACTTCGAAACCAAGAAATGAAGCGGGACTACTAGCATATGTCGATTTGCCTATTTTAAAAAACTTTTTATTTCCACATAAGAGAAAATATACCGTGACGGACCGAAACAATATGAGTAGTATTACAAATTGTCCAATTTCCACATGTAAGTCGTTGTGTGAGGTATAAAATGCAACGCTAACTACTCTTGAAGATTGAAATGATGGAAAGGCGAGTGGAATATGTCGAGACGCTATATAGATATGTTTTCATTTTCACATGAAGTGAAAATCTAGAGTGATGAATCAAGAGGGTACGAAAATGATGTTAAAGATGTATAATTCCTATATAAGACGAGCCACATACTGCTGCAGAGACTAATCCAGAAACATGAAATGAAGGAAAGGGTGTTGTAATGTGACTTCTACCCTGTTTTAAAAATCTATCAGTTTACAGGGTAGGGAAATTTACAGTAATGGATGAAAAGGTTATGTAAATATGCTAAAATTATATCATTTGTACAAATATGTTTTTGATGAGCTACAAACTGCTGCAGAGACAACTTTGACATCAACAAATGAAGCAGGACTAATAGCATATGTCGATTTCGCTATTTAAGCAACTTTTCAGTTTCACAGAAGAGAAAATATACCATGATGGATTGAAATTGTACAAAACATATTATAAATTGTCCGATTTCCAAATGTAACTTGTTGTTTGATGTACATCATGCAACAAAAATTACCCTGTAATAATGAAATGGTCGAAAGGCAACTGTTATCTGTGGACGATGCCATATAATATAATTTTCGGTTTTAGACGAACGGAAATTTAAAGTGACAGATTAAGATGATGCGAAAATGATGCTAATGATATATTATTCCTACATAAGGCGGAGCCACATACTGCTGCATTGAGTAGTGGTCAACTATGAAATGAAGAAAATGATGTCGTAATATGGCGACTATACTATTTGAAAAATATTCCACTTCCCGGGGAAGAGAAAATCTATAGTAATTAATAAAACATTTACGAGAAAAGTGTTGAAATTATATCATTTCCACATATAAGTTATTGGAGGAGCTACATATTGCTGTAGAGACAATTCGGAAGCAAGAAAAGAAGCAGGACTACTAGCATATGTTGATTTGTCTATTTAAACAACTTTTTATTTTTACATAAGAGAAAATATACGATGATGGACCGAAACAATACGAACAATATTACAAATTGTCCGATTTTCACATGTAAGTTATTGTGTGAGTTATATAATGCAACGGTAACTACTCTTGAAAATTGAAATGAATGAAAGGCGAGTGGAATATGTCGAGATGATATATAAATAAGTTTCAATTTTCACATGAAGTGAAAATCTAGAGTGATGAATCAAGAGGGTGCGAAAATGGTGGTAAAGATGTATGATTCCTATATAAGAAGAGCCACATACTGCTGCAGAGACTGATCCAGAAGCATGAAATGAAGGAAGGGTTGTTGTAATATGACTTCTATCGTGTATGAAAAAAATTCAGTTTACACGGTAGGGAAATTTACAGTAATGAATGAAAAGGTTATGAAAATATGCTAAAATTATATCATTTGTACAAATAAGTTTTTGGAGGAGCTACATACTGCTGCAGAGACAACTTTGACAGCAACAAATGAAGCAGGACTGGTAGCATATGTCTATTTTTCTATTTAAACAACTTTTCAGTTTCACAGAAGTGAATAATATACCATGATGGTTCAAAATGGTACAAAACATATTACAAATTTTCCGATTTCCACATGCAAGTTGTTGTTTGAGGTACATAACGCAACAAAAACTACCGTGTAATAAAGAAATGGTCGAAAAGCTACTGTTATCTATCGACGATATCATATAAATTAATTTTCAGTTTTACACGAACGGAAATCTAAAGTTACAGATTAAGATGATGCGAAAATGATGCTAATGATGTATAATTCGTACACAAGGCGGAGCCACATACTGCTGCACAGAGTAGTGCCAACTATGAAATAAAACAAATGATGTCGTAATATGGTGACTACCCTATTTGAAAAATATTCCACTTCCCCGGGAAGAGAAAATTTATAGTAATGAATGAAACGGTTACCAGAAAAGTGTTGAAATTATATCATTTCTGCATATAAGTTGTTGGAGGAGCTACATATTGCTGTAGAGACAACTTCACAAGAAAGAAATGAAACGGAACTACTACCATATGTCGATTTGTCTATTTAATCAACTTTTTATTTTCATATAAGAGAAAATATACCATGATGGACCGAAACAATACGAATAATATAACAAATTGTCTGATTTTGACATGTAAGTCATTGTATGAGGTATATAATGCAACGGTAACTACTCTTGAAAATTGAAATGATGGAAAGTCGAGTGGAGTATGTTGAGATGCTATATAAATAAGTTTCCATTTTCACATGAAGTGAAAATCTAGAGTCATAAATCAAGTGGGTGTGAAAATGATGCTAAAGATGTCTGATTCCTATATAAGAGGAGCCACATACTGCTGCAGAGACTAATCCCGAAGCATGAAATGAAGGAAAGGTTGTTGTAATATGACTTCTATCCTGTTTGAAAAATGTTTCAGTTTACACGGTAGGGAAATTTACAGTAATGAATGAAAAGGTTATGAAAATTTGCTAAAATTATATCATTTGTACAAATAAGTTTTTTTGGAGGAGCTACATACTGCTGCAGAGACAACTTCGAGAGCAACAAATGAAGCAGGATTGATAGCATATTTCGATTTCGCTATTTAAACAACTTTTCAGTTTCACAGAAGTGAAAAATATTCCATGATGGTTCGAAATGGTACAAAACATATTACAAATTGTCCTATTTCCACATGTGGGTTGTTGTTTGAGTTACGTATGTGACATCCTCGACTTTTGCTACACTAGTGATTGTAATTAAGCTACGGTGATCAACCGCTAATGATGCCACGTCATCGAATTCCCATCTGAGACCCGCGTGGATTCGCGTCTGTCCGGATCGATGATTTGAAAGCAAAGGGAAGCACTTTATCGGTTCATTACAAGTGTTAAAAGGACATATATGTAAGGGGAAAGTATTAAAGAAATAAAAATAAAAGAAAGAAAGAAAACTGAAAGAAAGAAATAATAAAAAGGAAAAAGGTAAAACAAAACAAAACAAATCAAAAATAAAAAGGGGAACAACCCCCCCCCCCCAACCGGCCCAGCTGGGCCAAAAAGGGCCCAACCGGCCAAACCCTAGCCCCCCTGGCGGTCAAGCCACCCCCACGCCAACTCCCTCCCCCCCTGGGCGCCGCCGCCAGCCCCCCCTCGTGGGGGGGCCCCACCCCCACGCCGCCACCTCTCCCTCCCCTCTCGCGTCTCTCTTTCTCTTTGCCCACGAGAGTTCCTCCCCCACCGAGGCTCCCCACGAGAGAAGCCCACCTCCCGTGACTCTCTCCCCCACTTCCATCTCGCCTCCCCCACCGAGCCCTCTCCCTCCCGCAGATCCCCGGCGGCCACCTCCTCCCGCCGGCGGCCTCCTCCCCCATGGCCACCTCCTCCCGCCGGCGGCCTCCTCCCCCACGGCCACCTCCTCCCCCCACGGCCTCCTCCCCCACGGCCACCTCCTCCCCCCACAGCCTC
The DNA here is from genome assembly GCF_904849725.1 of Hordeum vulgare subsp. vulgare. Classification (NCBI taxonomy): domain Eukaryota; kingdom Viridiplantae; phylum Streptophyta; class Magnoliopsida; order Poales; family Poaceae; genus Hordeum; species Hordeum vulgare. The sequence continues at coordinate 1,729,056 of NC_058521.1, read as the reverse complement.
CTCCCTCCCCCGGCGGCCCCTCCCCTCGCCCCGCCGGCCGAGCCCCTCCTTCCCGCCGGCGAGCCACCCCCTCCACCCCGCCGGCACGGGGGCCCGGTTGCCTCGGCCTCCACCTCGCCGGCCTACCGCCCCGGCCCCCCGTCGGCCTTCTCCCGCTCGGTCCGGGAGGGACCGGGCAGGGAGACACCTCCACCACGCCGGATCCGGCCGGCTCCTCCTCGCCGGCACGTCACCACCACCGTCACCGTCGCCGTCTCCACCATCACCTTCGTGCGAACTCCGGCTTCACCGGGCCGTCACGTCACCGTCGGTGAGCCCCTCCTCGGGCTCCTCCCACCGTGTCGATCTCCTCGCCATCCCGGTTCCGTTCCGGCAAACGGGGCCTCGATCCGTCGACGGTGGACTCCGGTAGGAGGATTTGAACTTTCGGTTCTTCGGTGGTGTTAGAGAAAGTTGTTCTCTGTCTCTGTTAACAGAGAGAGAGAGATGAGTGTTGAGAGAAATGAAAAAGAAATAAAAACAAAGGTTGTATTCCGTATGTATGTATGAGATGTGATGTATGTATTTGTGTATTTGGATATTTAGAGGAATACGGTATTTGCACGGATAGGTATCTAATAAAAATAAATGAGGAAATAACCTTAGACCACTTACCGGTGGGGGCAATGCACCGCTGTCAATGACAGGGAGGCCCCACGCGATAATTAAAAATAATGTTTTTTTAAAATAGATAAATAAATAGATATTTAGTTAAAATAATTAATTAACATAATTAGAGTATGACACGTGGGTCCCTCGTTGAATTAATCTGATTAATAAATAATTAATCTTAATAAAAACTTGTGCCTATGACGTTCGGGACCCGCTGGTCAGTTGACCGGTCAAATGTGATGTCAGCCTGACATCGTGATGATGTCATAATAGGATTTTACTAAATCTTTTAAATCTGTTTTTAATTCTTAAATAATTAATAAAACTTTAAAAAATTAATATTAAATAATCCGTAAGTCAGATCGAAATAATTTCAACATGAAAGTTGATCAGCAAAGCGAGACGAACTCGGATACACGGCCCGTTCGTCTGTCACACGTCCCTAGCATAGCAAACATGGAACTTTTCCATCGTTTCCAGTATAACCGGTAGTAGCCCGAGACCCGGAAAATATCGTCAGATATTCTTCCGACCCGTCTATGACGGATGTTGCTGCGTTAGCTCATGTCTAGCCTGCATATTTCCATGTCATGCTTTGTGTTGCATCGGTGCTATTATTTATTGTTTCTTCCCCCTCTTCTTACCGGTAGACCCCGAGACTGACGCTGCTGCCGGGTACATCTACGACCCTGCCGATCAGTCCTTTGCCGCATAGCAGCAAGGCAAGCAAACTCCCCTTGATCATTCCTATATCGCCTATGTCTTTCTTCCTACTGCTTGCATTAGTATTTTGCTACTGTTGTAGTTAGCTCCTATATCTGATGCATAGCCTGTTTTTGATGAACTGCTACTTTCAGTCCTGTACCTTTAACCTGCTTAGTATAGGTGGAGCAGTCATCCCCTCTGACCCTGTAGATCAGTTGCCCCGCTTGTTTTCTAATCTCGATCTCTGATCGACGAGCCAGACCCTACACAGCACGTTCACCCCCCTTCGTTGTACGACGCTACAGAGGTACTATCGGGTACCGAGGGTGACACCTCGCTAAGTACTCCTGATGAGATCTCTGTAGTATAGCTAGTCGGTCGTGGATATCGAGGGTGATTCCTCTTTCCCCATTCCCGATGACGCCCCTGTCGTGCAACCCCACGAGTGTGGGACCCCCGAGGGTGATTCCTCTAAGCCCACCTTGACGGGTACATCGTTCGGAATCCAACGAGGGTGATTCCTCGGATTCCCCTGATGTTACAACCATACAGTTACTCGACCATGTTACTGGGATCTTCGGCGATTAGTTGTAAGACGGGTGGATTCCCGCGAGACTGTGTTGCTGGCCTAATTAAGATGCTAATGGATTTGGGTATTTGATCTGGGTTGGTCGGAGACCTTTTCGCACTAACCGGCTACGCGGGAAGAATTATGGGTACTCGGCGTCGCGGTATCAGCCGAAGCTTTTCAGATGCCAGCAGTGTAGCGGCGCGCGCCCAAGTGGTCCCGAGATGCATCGCGCTTGTGATTAAGGGATGCTAGGACTGACGTCGGCCGCCCACGCCACGTGCAGGAGCGTGAAGGGGAACTGGGCCCATGAACCCTTTGTGCTTAGGATTTAGACCGGCGGGCTGGCCTCTCTGATTAGTCTTAGGTGGGGCTGCGACGTGTCGATATTCCGAGGCCGGGAAGGACCCAGAAAAGTATGTCCGGCCAGAGTGTTATCGAGCGTGACGGGACATGTGGTGCACCCCTGCAGGGATGAAAATTAACTATTCGGATAGCCGTGTCCACGGTTACAGGACGACTTGGAGTTGTGCCCCGATCTTTTACAACTACAATTGTTACTTAACTGGAATTAGTTTGCCTCGGGATTGCTTCCTCGCAGGGAGTCGAGGGAGGATCTTTAGGCGTGACCTCACTTTAATATTGCTGCAACAATATGACTATTTTTGTGTTACCCCTGTTCTACTCTCGTCTATTGCTGCAAGACCCTGAAGATGCTAGTCTTCGATAGGACTAGGCCTTCTCTCTCTATTCTCGCATTACTGCAGTCAGTCCACATATAACCCCCTTCTTTGATACTGGTACATAATTAGAACAGTTCTGATGTAAGACTTGCGAGTACTTTGGATGAGTACTCACCGCTGCTTTGCTCCCCCTTGTCCTCTTGATCCGTTTGCTGCGACCAGATGATGAAGCCCAGGAGATGGAGGTCCCCGCCACCGACGACTGCTACCCCGACGGTGCCTACTACTACGTGGAGGCCGCTGATGATCAGGAGTAGTTAGGAGGTTCCCAGGCAGGAGGCCTCGCCTCGTTCGATCGTTGTATCTTTTGTGCTAGCCTTCTCTAAGGCACCCCATGTTTTATGTCTGTACTCAGATATTTGTTGCTTCCGCTGACTCGTGTGTTTATCGAGCTTTCGTATTCTAGCCCTCGAGGCCCCTGGCTTGTAATATGAAGCTGATGTTATTTTATTTGTGTCTAGAGTTGTGTTGTGATATCTCCCCATGAGTCCTTGGGTTTGATCGTACGCATTTGCGTGTATGTTTAGCGTACGATTAAGCCGAGGGCGTCACAAGTTGGTATCAGAGCCAACTGCCTGTAGGTAGCCCCCTTTCCAACTCCTTGGCCGAAGTTGAGTCTAGTGTTTGAAAAACTTTACTAACGCTGATGTTGTGGCTTACGGGCCCACATCTCAATTGGGTGGTATTAGTATCTTTTACTCCTTTCCTATACTCTGGGCTCTACTTTCTCTTCTCTTTCGGGGCAAAGATTTTACGAACTCTAACATTAGGTTCTCGAATCACATCAATCCGGAGCGCTGGACTATCTACTCTTTTTCTCCTGAATATGTATTACACACACTGTCATTGACATCCGTCAATCTTATTTTCAGATGCGTCCCGCAAGGCAGCACGTGCGCCTGACACAGGCCACCGAGACGACTGGGTTCCCGGCCATTTTGGTCGATCTCCTGACCAGGCTGGGATATCGCTGGTACCCCGAGTACACTGTGTTCGAGGATTTCCGCGAGTACAACCAGTACCAGTACCAGGCTGAGGTTCGCATCTTCGACCAGAGGGGCGGCGACACCCTCGAGCGCCACGTGTTCTGTGGTATTGGAGTGTCGGTCGAGATGGCCGTCCATGATGCGGCCTACATCGCCATCACCCGTCTCCGTGGAGCGTACCCTCACCTGGAGGAGAGCCCTTTCAGATACATCCCGCATGCTCCTGCTGGGGATGAGACTGGGTATGATCTCACTGCCTACGCTTCTGACGTTCGGGAGCGCAGCGACCGTTCCTACGTCGCTGTCTGCGCCCCCTACGTGACGCGTCGGTACGACACGCGGATTCTGGTGCAGTACACTGAGGCAATGGATCGTGCTTTCCGAGCTCTGACTGTGGAGTTGTATGCTACGCGCGCTCGTCTTTACGACGCGTTGACAGAGCTCCAGCCATCACACTGTCCGAGGGTTCCGCCTATGCGCATCCGCGAGCCGAGCAGGACAGAGCTACCATCAGCTCTCGAGTGGACTGATGTTGGGGGTAGAACCCCTGCACTTGGACCTCAGCTGCTCGACTGGATGCGGTACCCTCACCAGAGTCACAACGGGACACAGGGTCCTGTCCCTACCTTCTATCACCGCCAGCTACCAGGATTCGATCGTCCTCTCCGACGTTGATGTAGCCTTATCGCTGCATCTCGTTGTGGTACTCTTCCACCGCGTGCCTGCGCGCCGCCTCGTGAGTCCAGGGTATCGTCAAATGCGTCCGGGCTATCGCCAAATCTCGCATTACTGCAGTCAGTCCACATATAACCCCCTTCTTTGATACTGGTGCATAATTAGAACAGTTCTGATGTAAGACTTGCGAGTACTTTGGATGAGTACTCACCGCTGCTTTGCTTCCCCCTTGTCCTCTTGATCCGTTTGCTGCGACCAGATGATGAAGCCCAGGAGATGGAGGTCCCCGCCACCGACGACTGCTACCCTGACGGTGCCTACTACTACGTGGAGGCCGCTGATGATCAGGAGTAGTTAGGAGGTTCCCAGGCAGGAGGCCTCGCCTCGTTCGATCGTTGTATCTTTTGTGCTAGCCTTCTCTAAGGCACCCCATGTTTTATGTCTGTACTCAGATATTTGTTGCTTCCGCTGACTCGTGTGTTTATCGAGCTTTCGTATTCTAGCCCTCGAGGCCCCTGGCTTGTAATATGAAGCTGATGTTATTTTATTTGTGTCTAGAGTTGTGTTGTGATATCTCCCCGTGAGTCCTTGGGTTTGATCGTACGCATTTGCGTGTATGTTTAGCGTACGATTAAGCCGAGGGCGTCACAACGTAACACAACAAAAACAATCTTGTAATAATGAAATGGTCGAAAGGCTACTGTTATCTGTCGACGATACCATATAAATTAATTTTCAGTTTTAGACGAACGAAACTCTAAAGTGACTAATTAAGATGATGCAAAAATGATGCTAATGATGTATACTTTCTACATAAGGGGGAGCCACATACTGCTGCACAGAGTAGTGGCAAACTATGAAATGAAGAAAATGATGTCGTAATATGGCGACTACCCTATTTGAAAAATATTCCACTTCCCACATGTGGTAATGAATAAGAAGGTTATGATAAAAGTGTTGAAATTATATCATTTCCACATATAAGTAGGTGAGGAGCTACATATTGCTGTAGAGATAACTTCGGAAGCAAGAAATGAAGCGGGACTACTAGCATATGTCGATTTATGTATTTAAAAAACTTTTTATTTTCACATAAGAGAACATATACGGTGATGGACCGAAACAATATGAGTAATATTACAAATTGTCCGATTTCCACATGTAATTCGTTGTGTGAGGTATATAATGCAACGCTAACTACTCTTGAATATTGAAATGATGGAAAGACCATTGGAATATGTCGAGATGCTATATAAAAATGTTCTCATTTTCACATGAAGTGAAAATCTAGAGTGATGAATCAAAAGTGTACGAAAATGATGCTAAAGATGTATGATTCCTATATAAGAGGAGCCACATACTGCTGCAGAGACTAATCCCGAAGCATGAAATGAAGGATAGGTTGTTTTAATGTGACTTCTACCCTGTTTTAAAAATGTATCAGTTTACAGGGTAGGGAAATTTACAATAATGAATGAAAAAGTTATGTAAATGTGCTAAAATTATATCATTTGTACAAACAAGTGTTTGGAGGAGCTAAAAACTGCTGCAGAGACAACTTTGACATCAACAAATGAAGCAGGACTAATAGCATATGTCGATTTCGCTATTTAAGCAATTTTCAGTTTCATAGAAGATAAAATATACCATGATGGATCGAAATGGTACAAAACGTATTATAAATCGTCCGATTTCCACATGTAAGTTGTTGTTTGAGGTACATCATGCAAGAAAAACTATCCTGTAATAATGAAATGGTCGAAAGGCTACTGTTATCTGTTGAAGATGCCATATAATATAATTTTCAGTTTTAGACGAACGGAAATCTAAAGTGAGAAATTAAGATGATGCGAAAATGATGGTAATGATGTATAATTCCTACATAAGGCGGAGCCACATACTGCTGCACAGAGGTAGTGGCAAACTATGAAATGAAGAAAATGATGTCGTTATATGGCGACTACCCTATTTGAAAAACATTCCACTTCCCCGGGAAGAAAAAATCTATAGTAATGAATAAAACGGTTACGAGAGAAGTGTTGAAATTATATCATTTCCGCATATAAGTTGTTGGAGGAGCTACATATTGCTATAGAGACAACTTCACAAGCAAGAAATGAAGCGAGACTACTAGCATATATCAATTTGTCTATTTAAACAACTTTTTATTTTCACAGAAGAGAAAATATACGATGATGGACCGAAACAACACGAATAATATAACAAATTGTCCGATTTTCACATGTAAGTCATTGTGTGAGTTATATAATGCAACGGTAACTACTCTTGAAAATTGAAATGAAGGAAAGGCGAGTGGAATATGTCGAGATGATATATAAATAAGTCTTCATTTTCACATGAAGTGAAAATCTAGAGTGTTGAATCAAGAGGGTGCAAAAATGGTGGTAAAGATGTATGATTCCTATATAAGAGGAGCCAGATGCTGCTGCATAGACTAATCCCAAAGCATGAAATGAAGGAAAGGTTGTAATAATATAACATATATCCTATTTGAAAAATATTTCAGTTTACACGGTACGGAAATTTACAGTAATGAATGAAAAGGTTATGAAAATGTGCTAAAATTATATCATTTGTACAAATAAGTTTTTGGAGGAGCTACATAATGCTGCAGAGACAACTTTGACAGTCACAAATGAAGTAGGACTTATAGCATATGTCGATTTCGCTATTTAAACAACTTTTCAGTTTCACAGAAGTGAAAAATATACCATGATGGTTCGAAATGGTACAAAACATATTACAAATTGTCCGATTTTCACATGTAAGTTGTTGTTTGAGGTACATAACGAAACAAAAACTACCCTGTAATAAAGAAATGGTCGAAAGGCTACTGTTATCTATCGACGATACCATATAAATTATTTTTTCAGTTCTAGACGAACGGAACTCTAAAGTGACAGATTAAGATGATGAGAAAATGATGCTAATGATGTATAATTTCAACATAAGGGGGAGCCACATACTGCTGCACAGTGTAGTGGCAAACAATGAAATGAAGAAAATGATGTCGTAATATGGCGACTACCCTATTTGAAAAATATTCCACTTTCCCAGGAAGAGAAAACCTATGGTAATGAAGAAAAAGGTTATGATAAAAGTTTTGAAAGTATATGATTTCCACATGTAAGTTGGTGGAGGAGCTACATATTGCTGTAGAGATAAGTTCGAAAGCAAGAAATGAAGCGGGACTACTAGCATATGTCTATTTGTCTATTAAAAACCTTTTATTTTCACATAATCGAAAATATACCATGATGGACCGAAACAATATGAATAGTATTACAAATTGTCCGATTTCCAGATGTAAGACGTTGTGTGAGGTATATAATGCAACGGTAACTACTCTTGATGATTGAAATGATAGAAACGCGAGTGGAATATGTCGAGATGCTATATAAATGTGATTTCATTTTCACATGAAGTGGAAATCTAGAGTGATGAATCAAGAGGGTACGAAAATGGTGCTTAAGATGTATGATTCCTATATAAGAGGAGCCACATACTTCTGCAGAGACTAATCCCGAAGTATGAAATGAAGGCAAGGTTGTTGTAATATGACTTCTACCCTATTTTAAAAATGTATCAGTTTGCAGGGTAGGGAAATTTACAGTAATGAATGAAAAGGTTATGTAAACGTGCTAAAATTATATCATTTCTACAAATATGTTTCTGGAGGAGATACAAACTGCTGCAGACACAACTTTGACATCAACAAATGAAGCAAGACTAATAGCATATGTCGATTTCGCTATTTAAGCAACTTTTCAGTTTCACAGAAGAGAAAATATACCATGATGGATCAAAATGGTACAAAACATATTACAAATTGTCCAATTTTCACATGTAACTTGTTGTTTGACGTACATCATGCAACAAAAACTACCCTGTAATAATGAAATGGTCGAAAGGCTAATGTTATCTGTCGACAGTGCCATATAATATAATTTTTAGGTTTAGACGAACGGAAATCTAAAGTGACAGATTAAGATGATGCAAAGATGATGCTAATGATGTATAATTTCTACATAAGGCGGAGCCACATACTGCTGTATAGAGTAGTGGCAAACTATGAAATGAAGAAAATGATGTCGTAATATGGCGACTACCCTATTTGAAAAATATTCCACTTCCCCGGGAAGAGAAAATCTATAGTAATGAATAAAACGGTTACGAGAAAAGTGTTGAAATTATATCATTTCCACATATAAGTTGTTGGAGGAGCTACATATTGCTGTAGAGACAACTTCGGAAGTAAGAAATGAAGCGGGACTACCAGCATATGTCAATTTGTCTATGTAAACAACTTTTTATTTTCACATAAGAGAAAATATACCATGATGGACCGAAAGAATATGAATAATATTACAAATTGTACGATTTCCACATGTAAGTCATTGTGTGAGTTATATAATGCAAGGGCAACTACTCTTGAAAATTTAGTTGATAGAAAGGCGAGTGGAATATGTCGAGATCATATATAAATAAGTTTTCATTTTCAGATGAAGTGAAAATCTAGAGTGAATCAAGAGGGTGCGAAAATGGTGCTAAAGATGTATGATTCCTATATAAGAGGAGCCGGCAGAGACTAAACCCGAAGAATGAAATGATGGAAAGGTTGTTGTAATATGACTTCTATCCTATTTGAAAAATGTTTCAGTTTACACGGTAGGGAAGTTTAAAGTAATGAATGAAAAGGTTATGACAATTTGCTAAAATTATATCATTTGTACAAATAAGTTTTTGGAGGAGCTACATACTGCTGCAGAGACAACTTTGAGAGCAACAAATGAAGCAGGACTGATAGCATATCTCAATTTTGCTACTTAAACAAAGTTTCAGTTTCACAGAAGTTAAAAATATGTCATGATGGTTCGAAATGGTACAAAACATATTACAAATTGTCCGATTTCCACATGTCCGTTGTTGTTGGAGGTACATAACGCAACAAAAACTATCCTGTAATAATGAAATGTTCGAAAGGCTACTGTTATCTTTCGACGATACGATATAAATTCATTTTCAGTTTTGGACAAACGGAAATCTAAAGTGACAGATTAAGATGATGCAAAAATGATGATTATGATGTATAATTTCTACATAAGGGGGAGCCACATACTGCTGCACAGTGTAGTGGCAAACTATGAAAAGAAGAAAATGATTTCCTAATACGGCGAATACCCTATTTGAAAAATATTCCACTTCCCCAAGAAGGGAAAACCTGTGGTAATGAATAAAAAGGTTATGATAAAAGTGTTAAAATTATATCATTTCTATATATAAGTTGGTGGAGGAGCTACATATAGCTGTAGAGATAACTTCGAAAGCAAAAAATGAAGCGGGACTACTAGGATATGTCGATTTGCCTATTTTAAAAAAAATCACATAAGAGAAAATATACCATGATGGACCGGAACAATATGAATAATATTATAAATTGTTCGATTTCCACTTGTAAGTCGTTGTGTGGGGTATATAATGCAACGGTTACTACTCTTGAAGATTGAAATGATGGAAAGGCGAGTACAATATGTCGAGATGCTATATAAATATGTTTTCATTTTCACATGAAGTGAAAATCTAGAGTGATGAATCAAGAGGGTACGAAAATGGTGCTAAAGATGTATGATTCCTATATAAGAGGAGCCACATACTGCTGCAGAGACTAATCCCGAAGAATGAAATGAAAGAAAGGTTGTTGTAATATGACTTCTACCCTGTTTTAAAAATGTATCAGTTTACAGGGTAGGGAAATTTACAGTAATGAATGAAAAGTTTATGTAAATGTGCTAAAATTATATCATTTGTACAAACAAGTTATTGTAGGAGCTAAAAACTGCTGCAGAGACCACTTTGACATCAACAAATTAAGCAGGACTAATAGCATATGTCGATTTCGCTATTTAAGCAACTTTTCAGTTTCATAGAAGAGAAAATATACCATGATGGATCGAAATGGTACAAAACATAATATAAATTGTCCGATTTCCACATGTAAGTTGATGTTTGAGGTACATCATGCAAGAAAAACTATCCTGTAATAATGAAATGGTCGAAAGGCTACTGTTGTTTGTTGAAGATGCCATCGGTCTTTACCGAGAGCCCCCAGCAACCCCCCCCCCCCCCCCGCGAGACCCCTTTTCCCCTTGACCTGCTCCCTCTCCCGCACCCACGATCGAGCCCCCCGCCTCCCAGATCTCCCCTCCCGTCGGTCCCAACGCCGCCCCCCTGCTCGCCCGGGACCGAGCCCCTCTTCCCCACGCACCAGACCCCCCACCTCGTCTCCCACCTCACCTCCTTGCTCACCTGATCCTCCCTCCGGGACCGAGCCCCTCCCGCCGGCCGAACTACCATAGCCCCATCGGCCTCACTTCCTCCCTCCGGCGACCCGACCCTCCCGTGCACCTGTCAGCCTCCCTCCCTATGTCCCGCTCCAGATCCAACAGGAGCCCCTCCCCGTCGGTGGCTCCATCCCCGGGAGCCTCTCCTCACCGGGGCCCCTCTCGGTGACCCTCCGGCCGGCTCCCCCTCGCCGACACGACCTCACTGTCCTCACCGCCACCGTCACCACCGGCACCGCATCGTCTTCCTCCTCTCCGTCACCTCCGCCTTCCCGCGAACTCCGGCTTCACCGGACCATCTCCTCAATGTCGGAGAGCCCCTCCTCGGGCTCCTCCCACGATCTCATTCCCCTCGCCGTCCCGGTTCCGTTCCGACGAACGGCACTCCGATCCAGCGCCGTTAGGTTCATGTAGGAGTTCGTGGAGATGTAGCTCTCTCTTTCTGTGTGAAGTTCTCTATGTTAACACACAGGTGAGAGTTGTGAGAGTTAAAGATAAATAAATAAAATAAATGATGTATTAGATGCATATGTATGTATGTATGTATGAGATGCGATGTATGTATTTGCGTATATAGATATTTGGAGGAATACGATATTTGCATGATTATGTATCTGTGAATAAAATCGAGTATTTGGCCTAAAGCCACTAACCGGTGGGGCCAACGCACCCCGCTGTCTATGACAGGGAGGCCCCACACCCCTTTTAAAGAAAAGTGAAATAAAAATATAAAAATAAAAATAATGTTTTTATTAAATAAATAAATAGATATATTAGTTAATTAATTAATTACAATAATTAGAGTATGACACGTGGGTCCCCCACTAAATTAATCTGATTAATTAATATTTAATCTTAATTAAAACTTGTGCCTATGACGTTCGGGACCCACTAGCTAGTTGACTAGTCAACTGTTGATGTCACTATGACAGCATGCTGATGTCATAATTGCTTTTATTTAAATTAATTAAATCTGTTTTTTAATTCCTATTTATTGAATGAAACATTAAAAATTAATATTAAATAATCCGTAAGTCAGATCAAAATATTTTCAACATGAAAGTTGATCAGCAGAACGAGACGAACCCGGATACACGGTCCATTCGTGTGTCACGCGTCCCTAGCATAGCAAACATGGAACATTTCCATCGTTTCGAGTATAACCGGTAGTAGCCCGAGACCCGGAAAATATTGTCAGATATTCTTCCGACCCGTCTATGACGGATGTTGCTGCGTTAGCTCATGTCTAGCCTGCATCTTGCCATGTCATGCTTTGTGTTGCACCGTTGCTATTATTTATTGTTTCTTCCCCCTCTTCTTACCGGTAGACCCCGAGACTGACGCTGCTGCCGGATACATCTACGACCCTGCCGATCAGTCCTTTGCTGCACAGCAGCAAGGCAAGCAAACCCCCCTTGATCATTCATATATCGCCTATGTCGTTCTTCCTACTGCTTGCATTAGTATTTTGCTACGGTTATAGTTAGCTCCTATATCTGATGCATAGCCTGTTTTTGATGAACTGCTACTTTCAGTCCTGTACTTTAAATCTGCTTAGTATAGGTGGAGCAGTCATCCCCTCTGACCCCGTAGTCCAGTTGCCCCGCTTGTTTTCAAATCTTGATCTCTGGTCGACGAGCCAGACCCGACACAGCACATACACCCCCTTCGTTGTACGACGCTACAGAGATACTATCGGGTACCGAGGGTGGCACCTCGCTAAGTACTCCTGATGATATCTCTGTAGTATAGTTAGTCGGTCGTGGTTATCGAGGATGATTCCTCTTTCACCATTCCCAATGACGCCTCTGTCGTGCAACCCCTCAAGTGTGGGACCCCGAGGGTGATTCCTCTAATCCCACCTTGACGGGTACATCGTTCGGAATCCAACGAGGGTGATACCTCGGATTCCCCCCGATGTTACAACCACACAGTTACTCGACCATGTTACTGGGATCTTTAGTGATTAGTTGTAAGACGGGTGGATTCCCGTGAGACTGTGTTGTTGGCCTAATTAAAATGTTAATGGATTTGGGTATTTGATCTAGGTTGGTCGGAGACCTTTTCGCACTAACCGGCTACACGGGAAGAATTATGGGTACTCGGCGTCGCGGTATCAGCCGAAGCTTTTCAGATGCCAGCAATGTAGCGGCGCGCGCCCGAGTGGTCCCGAGATGCATCGCTCTTGTGATTAAGGGATGCTAGGACTGACGTCAGCCGCCCACGCCACGTGCAGGAGCGCGAAGGGGAACTGGGCCCACGAACCCTTTGTGCTTAGGACTTAGACCGGCGGGCTGGCCTCTCTGATTAGTCTTAGGTGGGGCTACGACGTGTCGATATTCCGAGGCCGGGCAGGACCCAGAAAAGTATGTCCGGCCAGAGTGTTATCGAGCGTGACGGGACATGTGGTGCACCCGTGCAGGGATGAAAATTAACTATTTGGATAGCCGTGTCCACGGTTACAGGATGACTTGGAGTTGTGCCCCGATCTTTTACAACTACAATTGTTACTTAACTGGATTTAGTTTGCCTCGGGATTGCTTCCTCGCAGGGAGTCGAGGGAGGATCTTTAGGCGTGACCTCACTTTAAATATTGCTGCAACAATATGACTATTATTGTTTTACCCCTGTTCTACTCTCGTCTATTGCTGCAAGACCCTGAAGATGCTAGTCTTCGATAGGACTAGGCCTTCTCTCTCTATTCTCGCATTGCTGCAGTCAGTCCACATATAACACCCCCCCCCCCTTCTTTGATACTGATGCATATTTAGAATAGTTCTGATGTAATACTTGCGAGTACTTTGGATGAGTACTCACCGCTGCTTTGCTCCCCCTCTTGTCCCCTCGATCCGTTGCTGCGACCAGATGATGTAGCCCAGGAGATGGAGGTCCCCGCCGACGACGACTGCTACCCCGATGGTGTCTTCTTCATGGAGGTTGCTGAAGATAGGAGTAGTTAGGAGGTTCCCAGGTAGGAGGCCTCGCCTCGTTCGATCGTTGTATGTTTTGTGCTAGCCTTCTCTAAGGCACCCCATGTTTTATGTCTGTACTCAGATATTTGTTGCTTCCGCTGACTCGTGTATTTATCGAGCTTCTGTATTCTAGCCCTCGAGGCTCCTGGCTTGTAATATGAAGCTGATATTGTTTTATTGTGTCTAGAGTTGTGTTGTGATATCTTCCCGTGAGTCCTTCGGTTTGATTGTACGCATTTGCGTGTATGATTAGCGTACGATTAAACCGAGGGCGTCACAAGTTGGTATCAGAGTCGACTGCCTGTAGGTAGCCCCTTTCCAACTCCTTGGCCGAAGTTGAGTCTAGTGTTTGAAAAACTTTACTAACACTGATGTTGTGGCTTACGGGCCCACATCTCAATTGGGTGGTATTAGTATCTTTTACTCCTTTCCTATACTCTGGGTTCTACTCTCTCTTCTCTTTCGGGTTAAAGTTTTTGCTAACTCTAACATTAGGCTTTCGTAAATATTCCCTCCCGGGGAGCCCAGTATTACGGACGATGGCGTTATCCGTCAGAAGAATTGCAATTACTCTTCGATGTTCTCTTAAGAACTTGTGATCATCGCTTCTGCGATTTCCCTTCCTCCGTCAACCCCTATGGATGACGACATACAAATGTCGTCCATACTTTCTTTTCCAATTGCTCTTGTTTTACGAGATGCAACGAATTATCTTATCGGGGATTCGTCCATCATCAGTTGTCATGGGTTTTGAAAGTTATTCGACTTACTATTCGGTCTTCCGAAATCCTTCGTAGCCTATTGCTCTTGGTTTTTCTCACCTACTTGCATTATGGTTAAATCCATATGTCTAGCAGCATTCATTAAAATCCTTTGTGATTTTCCTCTGATATTATTGACTCAACCTTTGTGTGAATGAACACAATCATCTGAGTATACTTATGAATTTTCTTTCCGACTCAGACGTCCTTTCAAACAGAACTGGTTCCCGACAAATCAATTTTTATTGATTGTCCATCTAAATCTATTCAACTTACTTGTATTTGATCGGAGCATCTGATTATGATACACCAACCTGGAAATCCTAATTCCGTTGGTAATTAAATATCAATATTTTTCAGATGTTCTATTAACTAATGCATTGCATCCTGTCTCTCTCTGATTGAGTACCGATACCCACATCAGGTCCTTTGTGGATTGTCAAACTCATCCTGGGTTATTATCCAACGACATCTGCTTTCTCTCACACGTGATGCCATTGGTAAATTGTGTCTTCTCCCTCCGATAGAATTGTAACCTATGCTTTTGTCAACCATGCCCTTCAAGCATGTGTTATTTATTCTTGAAGTTTGTGGTATATGTTCCTAAGATGCCCCGATGGGTTGAACATGTGCCTTCCTAAATCAATATGACCCGAAGAGTTTTCACGAGTCTTACTCTTCTGGTGTTATGCCGGATATTCTTTCAAAGCTACAACCTGATCAAAGGCGAGGAATAAATGGCAGGTGATGCATTGATGAAGTGGGACTCGACCTTGAACTCTGTGTTCATGCCCATGGAAACTACGTTGATCCTACCATAGAAACTTCTCGTATCAATAATCATTCATTATGTGGTTTGAATCTGGTATCGGTGATCTTGTCCTTTGCAATCATGGTTCCGACCATGTTGTCCTTGTTGGAATTCTGCCCTAGAGGCAATAATAAATGTATAGTTATTATTATAATTCCTGTATCAAGATAATAGTTTATTATCCATGCTATAATTGTATTGAATGAAGACTCATTTACATGTGTGGATACATAGACAAAACACCGTCCCTAGCATGCCTCTAGTTGGCTAGCCAGTTGATCGATGATAGTCAGTGTCTTCTGATTATGAACAAGGTCTTGTTGCTTGATAACTGGATCACATCATTAGGAGAATCACGTGATGGACTAGACCCAAACTAATAGACGTAGCATGTTGATCGTGTCATTTTGTTGCTACTGTTTTCTGCGTGTCAAGTATTTATTCCTATGACCATGAGATCATATAACTCACTGACACCGGAGGAATGCTTTGTGTGTATCAAACGTCGCAACGTAACTGGGTGACTATAAAGATGCTCTACAGGTATCTCCGAAGGTGTTAGTTGAGTTAGTATGGATCAAGACTGGGATTTGTCACTCCGTATGACGGAGAGGTATCTCGGGGCCCACTCGGTAATACAAGATCACACACAAGCCTTGCAAGCAATGTAACTTAGTGTAAGTTGCGGGATCTTGTATTACGGAACGAGTAAAGAGACTTGCCGGTAAACGAGATTGAAATAGGTATGCGGATTCCGACGATCGAATCTCGGGCAAGTAACATACCGAAGGACAAAAGGAATGACATACGGGATTATACGAATCCTTGGCACTGAGGTTCAAACGATAAGATCTTCGTAGAATATGTAGGATCCAATATGGGCATCCAGGTCCCGCTATTGGATATTGACCGAGGAGTCTCTCGGGTCATGTCTACATAGTTCTCGAACCCGCAGGGTCTGCACACTTAAGGTTCAATGTTGTTTTATGCGTATTTGAGTTATATGGTTGGTTACCGAATGTTGTTCGGAGTCCCGGATGAGATCACGGACGTCACGAGGGTTTCCGGAATAGTCCGGAAACGAAGATTGATATATAGGATGACCTCATTTGATTACCGGAAGGTTTTCGGAGTTACCGGGAATGTACCAGGAATGACGAATGGGTTCCGGGAGTTCACCGGGGGGGCAACCCACCCTGGGGAAGCCCATAGGCATTTGGGGAGTCACACCAGCCCTTAGTGGGCTGGTGGGACAGCCCACAAGTGCCCAATGCGCCAAGAAAAGAAAATCAAAGGAAAAGAAAAAAAAGAGGGAAGAAGTGGGAAGGGAGGGGGACTCCTCCCACCAAACCAAGTCCAACTCGGTTTGGGGGGGGGAGTCCTCCCCCCCTTGGCTCGGCTGACCCCTTGGGAGTCCCTTGGACCCCAAGGCAAGGTCCCCCTCCCTCCTCCTATATATATGGGGCTTTTAGGGCAGATTTGAGACAACTTTCTCACGGCTGCCCGACCACATATCTCCATAGTTTTTCCTCTAGATCGCGTTTCTGCGGAGCTCGGGCGGAGCCCTGCTGAGACAAGATCATCACAAACCTCTGGAGCGCCGTCACGCTGCCGGAGAACTCTTCTACCTCTCCGTCTCTCTTGCTGGATCAAGAAGGCCGAGATCATCGTCGAGCTGTACGTGTGCTGAACGCGGAGGTGTCGTCCGTTCGGTACTAGATCGTGAGACTGATCGCGGGATTGTTCGCGGGGCGGATCGAGGGACGTGAGGACGTTCCACTACATCAACCGCGTTCCCTAACGCTTCTGCTGTACGGTCTACGAGGGTACGTAGATCACTCATCCCCTCTCGTAGATGGACATCACCATGATAGGTCTTCGTGCGCGTAGGAAAATTTTTGTTTCCCATGCGACGTTTCCCAACAGTGGCATCATGAGCTAGGTTCATGCGTAGATGTCTTCTCGAGTAGAACACAAAAGGTTTTGTGGGCGGTGATGTGCGTTTTGCTTCCCTCCTTAGTCTTTTCTTGATTCCGCGGTATTGTTGGATTGAAGCGGCTTGGACCGACATTACTCGTACGCTTACGAGAGACTGGTTTCATCGTAACGAGCGCCCCCTTTGCTCAAAGATGACTGGCAAGTGACGGTTTCTCCAACTTTAGTTGAATCGGATTTGACCGAGGAGGTCCTTGGATGAGGTTAAATAGCAACTCATATATCTCCGTTGTGGTGTTTGCGTAAGTAAGATGCGATCCTACTAGATACCCTTGGTCACCACGTAAAACATGCAACAACAAAATTAGAGGACGTCTAACTTGTTTTTGCAGGGTATGATTGTGATGTGATATGGCCAACGATGTGATGTGATATATTGGATGTATGAGATGATCATGTTGTAATAGAAATATCGACTTGCACGTCGATGGTACGGCAACCGGCAGGAGCCATAGGGTTGTCTTTATACTAACATATGTGCTTGCAGATGCGTTTACTATTTTGCTAGGATGTAGCTTTAGTAGTAATAGCATAAGTAGCACGACAACCACGATGGCAACACGTTGATGGATGATCATGGTGTGGCGCCGGTGACAAGAAGATCGTGCCGGTGCTTTGGTGATGGAGATCAAGAAGCACGTGATGATGGCCATATCATGTCACTTATGAATTGCATGTGATGTTAATCCTTTTATGCACCTTATTTTGCTTAGAACGACGATAGCATTATGAGGTGATCTCTCACTAAAATTTCAAGACGAAATTGTGTTCTCCCCGACTGTGCACCATTGCTACAGTTCGTCGTTTCGAGACACCACGTGATGATCGGGTGTGATAGACTCAACGTTCACATACAACGGGTGCAAAACAGTTGCGCACGCGGGACACTCGGGTTAAGCTTGACGAGCCTAGCATGTGCAGACATGGCCTCGGAACACATGAGACCGAAAGGTCGATCATGAATCATATAGTTGATATGATTAGCATAGGGATGCTTACCACTGAAACTATACTCAACTCACGTGATGATCGGACTTGGGATAGCGTAAGTGGATCATGAACCACTCAAATGACTACAGAGATGTACTTTTTGAGTGGGAGTTTAGCATATAATTTGATTAAGTTGAACTCTAATTATCTTGAACATAGTCTAAGTCCACTTTGTATATATTTGTGTTGTAGATCATGGCTCACGCAAGTGTCATCCTGAATTTTAATACGTTCCTAGAGAAAGCTAAGTTGAAAGATGATGGAAGCAACTTTGTAGACTGGGCTCGTAATCTTAAGCTAATCTTACAAGCTGGGAAGAAGGACTACGTCCTTAATGCTGCGCTAGGAGATGAACCACCCGCTAAGGCTGATCAGGATGTTAAGAACGCTTGGTTAGCACGTAAGGAGGACTACTCAATAGTTCAATGTGCAGTCTTGTATGGCTTGGAACCGGGACTTCAACGTCGCTTTGAGCGTCATGGAGCATTTGAGATGTTCCAGGAGTTGAAGTTTATCTTTCAGAAGAACGCCCGGATCGAGAGGTATGAGACCTCCAATAAATTCTATGCTTGCAAGATGGAGGAAAACTCGTCTGTCAGTGAACATGTGCTCAAAATGTCTGGGTACTCAAACCGGCTAGCTGAACTGGGGATTGAACTCCCGCAAGATGCTATCACTGACAGAATCCTTCAATCACTGCCGCCAAGCTATAAAGGCTTCGTGTTGAACTACAACATGCAAGGGATGAACAAGTCTCCCGGCGAGTTGTTTGCGATGCTGAAAGTCGCAGAGTCTGAACTCCGTAAAGAGCATCAAGTGTTGATGGTAAGCAAGACCACTGGTTTCAAGAGAAACGGCAAAGGCAAGAAGGGAAATTCGAAGAAGAGCGGCAAGCCTGTTGCCAATCCGCCGAAGAAACCCAAGGCTGGACCTAAGCCTGAAACAGAGTGCTTCTATTGCAAGGGTATGGGTCACTGGAAGCGCAATTGCCCCAAGTATCTGGCAGATAAGAAGGCGGGCAAAGAAAAATCAGGTATATTTGATATACATGTTATTGATGTGTACTTAACTAGCTCTCGTAGTAGTGCCTGGGTATTTGATGCCGGTTCTGTTGCTCATATTTGCAACTCGAAGCAGGAACTGCGGAATAGGCGAAGGCTGGCGAAAGACGAAGTGACGATGCGCGTAGGAAATGGTTCCAAGGTTGATGCAATCGCCGTCGGCACAGTGTCACTTCAGCTACCATCAGGATTAGTGATGAACTTAAATCATTGTTACTTAGTGCCTGCGTTGAGCATGAACATTATATCTGGATCTTGTTTATTGCGAGACGGTTACTCTTTTAAGTCTGAGAATAATGGTTGTTCTATTTCTATGAGTAACATCTTTTATGGTCATGCACCGAATGTGAGAGGATTGTTCATATTGAATCTTGATAGCGATACGCATATACATAACATTGAGACCAAAAGAGTTAGAGTAAACAATGATAGCACCATATTTTTGTGGCACTGCCGTTTAGGTCATATTGGTGTAAAGCGCATGAAGAAACTCCATGCTAATGGACTTTTGGAGTCACTTGACTTCGATTCACTTGACACGTGCGAACCATGCCTCATGGGCAAGATGACTAAAACTCCGTTCTCCGGAACAATGGAACGTGCAAGTGACTTGTTGGAAATCATACATACCGATGTGTGTGGTCCAATGAGCGTAGAGGCACGCGGCGGATATCGTTATTTCCTCACCTTCACTGACGATTTAAGTAGATATGGTTATGCCTACTTGATGAAGCACAAGTCTGAAACATTTGAAAAGTTCAAGCAATTTCAGATTGAAGTGGAAAATCATCGTAACAAGAAGATCAAGTTCCTACGGTCTGATCGTGGGGGTGAATATCTGAGTTTCGAGTTTGGTGCTCACTTAAGACAATGTGGAATTGTTTCGCAGTTAACACCGCCTGGAACACCACAGTGTAATGGTGTGTCCGAACGTCGTAATCGTACTTTATTAGAAATGGTGCGATCTATGATGTCTCTTACTGATTTGCCGTTATCATTTTGGGGTTATGCATTAGAAACAGCTGCATTCACTTTAAATAGGGCACCATCAAAATCCGTTGAGACGACCCCATACGAACTGTGGTGTGGCAAAAGGCCAAAGTTGTCGTTTCTTAAAGTTTGGGGATGTGATGCTTATGTCAAAAAGCTTCAGCCTGAAAAGCTGGAACCCAAAGCGGAAAAATGCGTCTTCATAGGTTACCCAAAAGAGACAGTTGGGTACACCTTCTATCTCAAATCCGAGGGCAAAGTGTTTGTTGCTAAAAACGGAACTTTTCTCGAGAAGGAGTTTCTCTCGAGAGAATTGAGTGGGAGGAAGATAGAACTTGACGAGGTTGTCGAACCTCTCATCCCTCTGGATGGTGGCGCAGGGCAAGGGGAAACCTCTGTCGTTGCGACGCCAGTTGAGGAGGAAGTTAATGATGATGATCATGAAACTCCAGTTCAAGTTTCTGTTGAACCACGTAGGTCGACGAGATCACGCGCTGCTCCAGAGTGGTGCGGTAATCCCGTCTTGTCAATCATGTTGTTAGACAACAATGAACCTGCAAATTATGAGGAAGCAAGGGTGGGCCCAGATTCCAACAAATGGCTAGAAGCCATGAAATCCGAGATAGGATCCATGTATGAGAACAAAGTGTGGACTTTGGAGATACTGCCTGAGGGCCGCAAGGCTATTCAGAACAAATGGATTTTTAAGAAGAAGACGGACGCTGACGGTAATGTGACCGTTTATAAAGCTCGACTTGTGGCAAAGGGTTTTTCACAAGTTCCAGGAGTTGACTACGATGAGACTTTCTCACCCGTAGCGATGCTTAACTCCGTCAGAATCATGTTAGCAATAGCTGCATTTTTCGATTATGAAATCTGGCAGATGGATGTCAAAACGGCGTTCCTTAACGGTTTCCTTAAGGAAGAGTCTTATATGATGCAACCCGAAGGTTTTGTCGATCCTGAAAATGCTGACAAAGTGTGCAAGCTCCAGCGGTCCATTTATGGACTGGTGCAAGCATCTCGGAGTTGGAACAAACACTTTGATGAGGTGATCAAAGCATTTGGGTTTATACAAGTGGTTGGAGAATCTTGTATTTTCAAGAAAGTGAGTGGGAGCTCTGTGGCGTTTCTAATATTATATGTGGATGGCATATTACTGATTGGAAACAACGTAGAGCTTTTAGAGAGCATAAAAGGTTACTTGAATAAAAGTTTCTCTATGAAGGACCTAGGAGAAGCTGCTTACATTCTAGGCATTAAGATCTATAGGGATAGATCAAAACGCCTGATAGGACTTTCACAAAGCACATACCTTGATAAAGTTTTGAAAAGGTTCAAAATGGAACAGTCCAAGAAAGGGTTCTTGCCAGTGTTACAAGGTACGAGATTGAGTAAGACTCAGTGCCCAGCAACTGATGAAGATAGAGAGCATATGCGCTCCGTCCCCTATGCTTCGGCCATAGGTTCTATCATGTATGCAATGCTGTGCACTAGACCGGATGTTAGCCTGGCCATAAGTATGGCAGGTAGGTTCCAGAGTAATCCAGGAGTGGATCACTGGACAGCGGTCAAGAATATCCTAAAGTACCTGAAAAGGACTAAGGAGATGTTTCTCGTGTATGGAGGTGACGAAGAGCTCGCCGTAAAAGGTTACGTCGATGCAAGCTTTGACACAGATCCGGACGACTCTAAGTCGCAAACCGGATACGTATTTATTCTTAATGGGGGTGCAGTAAGCTGGTGCAGTTCCAAGCAAAGCGTCGTAGCAGATTCTACATGTGAAGCCGAGTACATGGCTGCCTCGGAGGCGGCTAAGGAGGGTGTCTGGATGAAGCAGTTCATGACGGATCTTGGAGTGGTGCCAAGTGCACTGGATCCAATAACCTTGTTCTGTGACAACGCTGGTGCCATTGCCTTAGCAAAGGAACCAAGGTTTCACAAGAAGACCAGACACATCAAACGACGCTTCAACCTCATCCGCGACTACGTCGAGGAGGAGGACGTGAATATATGCAAAGTGCACACGGATCTGAATGTAGCAGACCCGCTGACTAAACCTCTTCCACGGCCAAAACATGATCGACACCAGAACTGTATGGGTGTTAGATTTATTACAATGTAAATCACATGGTGATGTGAGGTCTAGATTATTGACTCTAGTGCAAGTGGGACACTGTTGGAATTATGCCCTAGAGGCAATAATAAATGTATAGTTATTATTATAATTCCTGTATCAAGATAATAGTTTATTATCCATGCTATAATTGTATTGAATGAAGACTCATTTACATGTGTGGATACATAGACAAAACACCGTCCCTAGCATGCCTCTAGTTGGCTAGCTAGTTGATCGATGATAGTCAGTGTCTTCTGATTATGAACAAGGTGTTGTTGCTTGATAACTGGATCACGTCATTAGGAGAATCACGTGATGGACTAGACCCAAACTAATAGACGTAGCATGTTCATCGTGTCATTTTGTTGCTACTGTTTTATGCGTGTCAAGTATTTATTCCTATGACCATGAGATCATATAACTCACTGACACCGGAGGAATGATTTGTGTGTATCAAACGTCGCAACGTAACTGGGTGACTATAAAGATGCTCTACAGGTATCTCCGAAGGTGTTAGTTGAGTTAGTATGGATCAAGACTGGGATTTGTCACTCCGTATGACGGAGAGGTATCTCGGGGCCCACTCGGTAATTCAACATCACACACAAGCCTTGCAAGCAATGTAACTTAGTATAAGTTGCGGGATCTTGTATTACAGAACGAGTAAAGAGACTTGCCGGTAAACGAGATTGAAATAGGTATGCGGATACCGACGATCGAATCTCGGGCAAGTAACATACCGAAGGACAAAAGGAATGACATACGGGATTATACGAATCCTTGGCACTGAGGTTCAAACGATAAGATCTTCGTAGAATATGTAGGATCCAATATGGGCATCCAGGTCCCGCTATTGGATATTGACCGAGGAGTCTCTCGGGTCATGTCTACATAGTTCTCGAACCCGCAGGGTCTGCACACTTAAGGTTCGATGTTGTTTTATGCGTATTTGAGTTATATGGTTGGTTACCGAATGTTGTTCGGAGTCCCGGATGAGATCACGGACGTCACGAGGGTTTCCGGAATAGTCCGGAAATGAAGATTGATATATAGGATGACCTCATTTGATTACCGGAAGGTTTTCGGAGTTACCGGGAATGTACCGGGAATGACGAATGGGTTCCGGGAGTTCACCGGGGGGGGCAACCCACCCTGGGGAAGCCCATAGGCATTTGGGGAGTCACACCAGCCCTTAGTGGGCTGGTGGGACAGCCCACAAGTGCCCAATGCGCCAATAAAAGAAAATCAAAGGAAAAGAAAAAAAAAGAGGGAAGAAGTGGGAAGGGAGGGGGACTCCTCCCACCAAACCAAGTCCAACTCGGTTTGGGGGGGGAGTCCTCCCCCCCTTGGCTCGGCCGACCCCTTGGGAGTCCCTTGGACCCCAAGGCAAGGTCCCCCTCCCTCCTCCTATATATATGGGGCTTTTAGGGCAGATTTGAGACAACTTTCTCACGGCTGCCCGACCACATATCTCCATAGTTTTTCCTCTAGATCGCGTTTCTGCGGAGCTCGGGCGGAGCCGTGCTGAGACAAGATCATCACCAACCTCCGGAGCGCCGTCACGCTGCCGGAGAACTCTTCTACCTCTCCGTCTCTCTTGCTGGATCAAGAAGGCTGAGATCATCATCGAGCTGTACGTGTGCTGAACGCGGAGGTGCCGTCCGTTCGGTACTAGATCGTGAGACTGATCGCGGGATTGTTCGCGGGGCGGATCGAGGGACGTGAGGACGTTCCACTACATCAACCGTGTTCCCTAACGTTTTTGTTGTACGGTCTACGAGGGTACGTAGATCACTCATCCCCTCTCGTAGATGGACATCACCATGATAGGTCTTCGTGCGCGTAGGAAAATTTTTGTTTCCCATGCGACGTTTCCCAACAGTCCTACCTTGATTTCATTCTCGGACGAGTTAAAGTACTTGTCTTCTTCAGATCAACACGCCGGTCCAAACCTTAAAGTTGATCTACCTTCGAGTATTATTCCTTGTAGCTTCAGGATCTCGCGGAGCTATGGAACTTCTTGTGAGATCCTCATCAACTATGATAGCTTCCTTAATTCCAGTTGCCTCGTGTTTGAGTTGTTGGACACGTGAGTACATCGATAACTGAATCGAGTACGCATTACGATTCAACAATTTTTAGAAATCTTCCTTGTTTACGAGTTTGTACTCGATCATGTCATTCCAAGCTGTTAAGCTACATCATCATCGTCATGTTGTAGCTCGACCTTGCTATCTATACCCTTCATCCCTGGAACACAATACCAACTGTGCGTTAAGCTTGCATCGAGCTTTCCACATCATGTTGGTTGTCTTGAAAGGCAATCTCAATTCTAAGCGAGCAGTCTTATCTGTGTTTCCGACAACCTCTTGCTTCATCATTCCCTTGCTTGATGTTGTCACTAAACGATTACATCTTCATGAAATTTCTCGACAAATGTGTCGTGATCATCATCAGCATTCTGAGCATTTGCACGGTATCAATCGAATGCATGTTGACAAATACCATCGTTGCCCCTCGATGATATGTGTTATCATCGACAACCTTCTTGCCTTCCCTCCTACAAAAACATGTTCATGTTTTGTGTTGTCCTTTGAGTTCCTTGCTAATTCAGCTTATGTCACCTTCTACCTTGGGGTATTACTATCCTTTCTGTCAAGAATGTTGTGAGCATCATTGCACCTCTTAAGAATCCTGGACATAGTAATACTTCTCGCCATCACCATTCATTTCTTGGTCCCGTGTTGTTTCTAACCGGTATACCGACAAGTGAACTCTGATGTGTGATTCCAATACTTCTGGAAACCCTATTGCCTTGAGGTTAACAGCTCATTATTTCAATTTTAGTGTGTTGGGTGATGACTCATCATTTTTGACATTGGTTGTACTACTGTGTCCGTATTCCCCGGTGCACCCTTTGACCAATGTTTAATTGATGATGTTCCCTCGAGCATACGACATTATACCATTTGATTTTATAAATGTTGTCTCCTTGGTATTATAACTTTGGAATTTCATCCCTGTCAAAATCTTGAAAGGATTGATGCTGAGCACATCGACCACACCCTCAACATATTCATGGTTCACGATGAAGCCCTTGAAAGCTTTATCTTTGTGCCTAGCTTGTGAAGAATATGTTTGATAGAAGAAGTGTATTTCCCCAAAGATCACGTGCAATCTGTCCGCCGTGAATATGTGAAAGTTTTGTTTCACTGCTTCACAGGAAATACCAAATCATTCACGCATGTGCGAAGTATTATATGTTTTGAAGATTTGCTATCTTCACTTCATATAATTTCTCTTAGCACGCCAAGCCACTGACTGATTTGATCAAGGAAAAGAGGTTTCTTCATAAGAGTTAATCGAGGCTTACGCAAGGGCCTTGATATCCTCGATGATGGTTCTCAAATCACAACTCACTTGCTTTTCATCGTAAGAATTTCATGTGGGCCCGAATGTCTTGACATTGTGTTCATATGTATTAAATCGAACTCATGGTTCAAAAATTGCTCGTAAGTTCATATCCTGAGGATCCTGCATCATCATCTTTTCTTCTGAGGCATCTTGAGTCTGAGGTGTCCCGACACCAATTAGATCTGAATCTCAGGCAGATATGATGGTTGGAACATTTCCCAATAATTATAACTTTTGTCTTTATGTAACCTCGTACGGTGATGTCTTGTCTGGCATACCAGGCCGCAGGACCTATTGCTATAAATATTTCCATATGTAAGGTTTGCCATTCTACCATGAGGAAATTGTATGACTTAGCTTCGTAAGTTTTTTCTCATGGTTCCTCTTTGAATACCCATAAGTACAACCTTTATCTGATGACCATGTCGATACTACCCCGAAGCACGGATGTGGCACTTCAAATTTCAACAAGAACATTGGAAGCGCAATGCTAAATTGTTTCTGATCAAATATCCAGACCGTGTGGTATGGGTAATCATCATGGTTCTTCTTGACTCTTTATCAAAATGGTTATGTACTGGATGACCTATCATGTATACCATACCCTATGTTTTCCTTGGGAATGGTATACTTTAGGTTCTTTGTGTGTCTGAACACATTTTCCTTCCTATTGGTCTGTCTAACTTTTTCCGTGGCATAACTTATCAAAGCAGTGTTAATTCCCTGCTTAGGTAAAATTCTCGGTATATAAATCTGTCAGTAAAACCCTGTTACTATTGTGGATAACATTCTGGTAGCCGCCGGTGGACAAGAACCTTGCCTATTGATCCGCCTCGTTTCAATGAGCAGGAAAATGGTTCTATTCGTTCCCCACCCTTGGTATCGACGTTGTTGCCAACATAACTGACAGGTTATCCTCTCACATGTCTTGTTACCAAGACCATATAATATGTCACCCCTCTACCTACTCCCGGCCCACATGGTGGACCCATAACCCAAAGTTCCACAGGATTGAAACCTGGCTCTCCTGTACATCTTTGACTCCAAAGTATCCTTTGCACTTGGCTGATATGGAATTCCCGAGCCACCGTTCAATGGACTGATCACTCTTGTTGGGTAACGTAGCATAAATTCAAAATTTTCCTACGCATGTTCAGATCTTCCTATGGAGAGACCAGCAACGAGAGAGGGATAAGAGCATCTTCATACCTTTGAAGATCGCTAAGCGGAAGCGTTGCTAGAACGTGGTTGATGGAGTCGTACTCGCAGCGATTCCGATCTAGTGCCGAACAACGGCACCTCCGCGTTCAACACACGTGCAGCCCGGTGACGTCTCCCGCACCTTGATCCAGCAAGGAGGAGGGAGAGGTTGGGGAAGAAGACCAGCAACACGACGGCGTGGTGTTGGTGGAGAGACGAGGTCTCCCGGCAGGGCTTCGCCAAGCGCCGACAGAGAGGAGGAGGAAGAAGTGCAGGGCTGCGCCGAGGGAGAGGGAAAACTGTGTCCTCCAAAGGCCAAAAGTGCCCACTATATATAGGGGAAGGGGAGAGGGGGTGCCACCCCTAGGGTTCCCACCCTAGGGGGTGCGGCAGCCCTCCCAGATGGGGGGAGTGGCAGCCAGATGGGGAGGAAGGGGTGGCGCACCCCTCTGGTGGGCCTAAGGCCCACCTAAGCTAGGGTTCCCCCCCCTTCCCCCTTTTTCTGGTGCACATGGGCTGGGTGGGGGACGCACCAGCCCACTTAGGGGCTGGTTACCTTCCCCACTTAGCCCATCTAGCCTCCCGGGGTCGTTGCCCCCCTTCGGTGGTCCCGGTGGTCCCGGTACGTTACCGGTGATGCCCGAAACACTTTTGGTGTCCGAAACCATCCGTCCTATATATCAATCTTTACCTCCGGACCATTCCGGAGCTCCTCGTGACGTCTGGGATCTCATCCGGGACTCCGAACAACTTTCGGTAATCTCGTATAACAATTCCCTGTAACCCTAGCGTCATCGAACCTTAAGTGTGTAGACCCTACGGGTTCGGGAGACAGGCGGACATAACCGAGACACCTCTCTGGACAATAACCATCAGCGGGGTCTGGATACCCATGGTGGCTCCCACTAGCTCCACGATGATCTTATCGGATGAACCACGATGTCAAGGATTCAATCAATCCCGTATACGATTCCCTTTGTCTGTCGGTATAGAACTTGCCCGAGATTCGATCGTCGGTATACCTATACCTTGTTCAATCTCGTTACCGGTAAGTCTCTTTACTCGTTCCGTAGCACGTCATCGTGTGACTAACTCCTTAGTAACATTGAGCTCATGATGATGTTCTACCGAGTGGGCCCAGAGATACCTCTCCGTCACACGGAGTGACAAATCCCGATCTCGATTCGTGCCAACCCAACAGACACTTTCGGAGGTACCCGTAGTGCACCTTTATAGTCACCCAGTTACGTTGTGACGTTTGATACACCCAAAGCACTCCTACGGTATCCGGGAGTTGCACAATCTCACGGTCGAAGGAAAAGATACTTGACATTAGAAAAGCATTAGCATACGAACAATACGATCTAGTGCTAGGCTTAGGATTGGGTCTTGTCCACCACATCATTCTCCCAATGATGTGATCCCGTTATCAATGACATCCAATGTCCATGATCAGGAAACCATGATCATCTATTGACTAACGAGCTAGCCAACTAGAGGCTTGCTAGGGACACTTGTGATCTATTCATTCACACATGTATTACTGTTTCCTGTTAATACAATTATAGCATGAACGATAGACGATTATCATGAACAAGGAAATATGATAATAACCATTTTATTATTGCCTCTAGGGCATATTTCCAACAACTCCTTGGTCCAGATGTTATCCAACATGCTAAAGATCGAGTCCGCATTAATTACAACAATCTGAAGGCTACTCAGTTGCGTCAGAAAAGTCAGTATGACCGACATCATCAGGATATGGTCTATCAACCTCGCAAAAAACCATATCTTCGTGTCACACCAATGAGAGGCGCACACCATTTTGTAATCAAGGGCAAGTTAGCTCCTTGCTATATTGGTCCTTTCACTGTTCTCGAAAGGCGTGGAAGAGTGGCTTATCAATTGGAACTGTCGGCGAACCTTTCTCAGGTTCACGATGTCTTCCATGTGTCTCAGCTCCGTCGCTGCTTCAAGGATCCTATTCGAGAAGTGGATCATGGTATGCTTGAGCTGCAACAAGACCTCTCTTATAAAGAGCATTCGGTCCGCATTATCGATCAAGATGAACGTAAGACTCGTCGCAAAGTCACCAAGTTCCTCAAGGTGCAGTGGTCAAATCATTCTGAAGATGAAGCCACTTGGGAACGCGAGGATCATCTTCGTAATGAATACCCCGGGCTCTTTCCCTCTACCTCTTAATTCTCGGGACGAGAATTCTTGTTAGTGGGGGAGAGTTGTGGCATCCCCGGATTTGTGCTACAGTAACCCCTGTAGTCAAGCGACAGTAATCCACGCTAATGAAGCTATGTCATCATAAATTCTATCATTGATCTCGTGTTAGTCGAAAACCAAGTCGAATTCGAAATTTAAAAATAAAATCGAACGAGAAACATTTTGTGATGTTAAGTAAAAATGTCGGGGGAGTTATTGAAATTCCCTAATAGGTTATAAAAATGAATCGGACATTTTTAATGGTATTAAAAGTCCTATATAGTTAGAACAGAAAGATATATATATATAAGAAAATAATAATAATAGAATATCAGAAAGTAAAAGAAAGAAAAACAAATGATAAAAAAACAAGCAACCGAACCCCCCCCCCACCTGGCCCAACTAGGCCTAGTGGCCCAGCCAGCCAGGCCACAGCCCACCACCGCGCCAAACCCTAGTCAAGCCCCCCTGGATCCCTAACTCCCCCGCTTCCCTGGCTGCTGCCACCGCCAGGGGCTCCAGCCCCCATCCCGCAACCCACCCACCACTCGGCAGGGCCCCACCCCCCCACCGACGCACACCCCCACCGACACCCCACGTCCCCCCCCCCGCTCTCTCCCTCCTCTATCGGTCTTTACCGAGAGCCCCCAACAACCCACCCCCCCCCCCCCCGCGAGACCCCTTTTCCCCTCGACCTGCTCCCTCTCCCGCACCCATGATCGAGCCCCTCCCCCTCCCAGATCGCCCCTCCCGTCGGTCCCAACGCCGCCCCCCTGCTCGCCCGGGACCGAGCCCCTCTTCCCAACGCACCAGACCCCCCACCTCGTCTCCCACCTCACCTCCTTGCTCGCTCGATCCTCCCTCCGGGACCGAGCCCCTCCCGCCGGCCGAACTACCATAGCCCCATC
Organism: Hordeum vulgare subsp. vulgare; assembly: GCF_904849725.1. Taxonomy (NCBI): domain Eukaryota; kingdom Viridiplantae; phylum Streptophyta; class Magnoliopsida; order Poales; family Poaceae; genus Hordeum; species Hordeum vulgare. The sequence continues at coordinate 1,698,928 of NC_058521.1, read as the reverse complement.
GGCCTCACTCCCTCCCTCCGGCGACCCGACCCTCCCGTGCACCCGTCGGCCTCCCTCCCTACGTCCCGCTCCAGATCCAACAGGAGCCCCGCCGGCCGAGCCCCTCCTCGTCGGCGGCTCCATCCCCGGGGGCCCCTCCTCACCGGGGCCCCTCTCGGCGACCCTCCGGCCGGCTCCCCCTCGCCGACATGACCTCACCGTCCTCACCGCCACCGTCACCACCGGCACCGCATCATCTTCCTCCTCTCCGTCACCTCCGCCTTCCCGCGAACTCCGACTTCACCGGACCGTCTCGTCAACGTCGGTGAGCCCCTCCTCGAGCTCCTCCCACGATCTCGTTCCCCTCGCCGTCCCGGTTCCGTTCCGACGAACGCCACTCCGATCCGGCGCCGTTAGGTTCATGTAGGAGTTCGTGGAGATGTAGCTCTCTCTTTCTGTGTGAAGTTCTCTGTGTTAACACACAGGTGAGAGTTGTGAGAGTTAAAGATAAATAAATAAAATAAATGATGTATTAGATGCGTATGTATGTATGTATGTATGAGATGCGATGTATGTATTTGCGTATATAGATATTTGGAGGAATACGATATTTGCATGATTATGTATCTGTGAATAAAATCGAGTATTTGGCCTAAAGCCACTAACGGGTGGGGCCAACACAACCCGCTGTCTATGACAGGGAGGCCCCACACCCCTTTTAAAGAAAAGTAAAATAAAAAATATAAAAATAAAAATAATGTTTTTATTAAATAAATAAATAGATATATTAGTTAATTAATTAATTAGAATATTTAGAGTATGACACGTGGATCCCCCACTAAATTAATCTGATTAATTAATATTTAATCTTAATTAAAACTTGTGCCTATGACGTTCAGGACCCACTGGCCAGTTGACCAGTCAACTGTTGATGTGAGCATGACATCATGCTGATGTCATAACTTCTTTTATTTAAATTAATTAAATCTGTTTTTTAATTCCTATTTATTGAATGAAACTTTAAAAACTAATATTAAATAATCCGTAAGTGAGATCAAAATATTTTCAACATAAAAGTTGATCAGCAGAACGAGACGAACCCGGATACACGGTCCATTCGTGTGTCACGCGTCCCTAGCATAGCAAACATGGAACATTTCCATCGTTTCCAGTATAACCGGTAGTAGCCCGAGACCCGGAAAATATTGTCAGATATTCTTCCTACCCGTCTATGACGGATGTTGCTGCGTTAGCTCATGTCTAGCCTGCATCTTGCCATGTCATGCTTTGTGTTGCACCGTTGCTATTATTTATTGTTTCTTCCCCCTCTTCTTACCGGTAGATCCCGAGACTGACGCTGATGCCGGGTACATCTACGACCCTGTCGATCAGTCCTTTGCCGCAGAGCAGCAAGGCAAGCAAACCCCCCTTGATCATTCATATATCGCCTATGTCTTTCTTCCTACTTCTTGCATTAGTATTTTGCTACGGTTGTAGTTAGCTCCTATATCTGATGCATAGCATGTTTTTGATGAACTGCTACTTTCAATCCTGTACTTTAAATCTGCTTAGTATATGTGGAGCACTCATCCCCTCTGACCCCGTAGTCCAGTTGCCACGCTTGTTTTCAAATCTCGATCTCTGATCCACGAGCCAGACCTGACACAACACATACACCCCCTTCGTTGTATGACGCTACAGAGATACTATCGGGTACCGAGGGTGGCACCTCGCTAAGTACTCCTGATGATATCTCTGTAGTATAGTTAGTCGGTCGTGGTTATCGAGGGTGATTCCTCTTTCACCATTCCCGATGACGCCTCTGTCGTGCAACCCCTCAAGTGTGGGACCCCCGAGTGTGATTCCTCTAAGCCCACCTTGACGGGTACATCGTTCGGAATCCAACGAGGGTGATACCTCGGAATCCCCCCGATGTTACAACCACACAGTTACTCGACCATGTTACTGGGATCTTTAGTGATTAGTTGTAAGACGGGTGGATTCCCGTGAGACTGTGTTGTTGGCCTAATTAAAATGTTAATGGATTTGGGTATTTGATCTGGGTTGGTCGGAGACCTTTTCGCACTAACCGGCTACGCGGGAAGAATTAATGGTACTCGGCGTCGCGGTATCAGCCGAAGCTTTTCAGATGCCAGCAATGTAGCGACGCGCGATCGAGTGGTCCCGAGATGCATCGCTCTTGTGATTAAGGGATGCTAGGACTGACGTCGTCCACCCACGCCACGTGCAGGAGCGCGAAGGGGAACTGGGCCCATGAACCCTTTGTGCTTAGGAGTTAGACCGGCGGGCTGACCTCTCTGATTAGTCTTAGGTGGGGCTGCGACGTGTCGATATTCCGAGGCCGGGCAGGACCCAGAAAAGTATGTCCGGCCAGAGTGTTATCGAGCGTGACGGGACATGTGGTGCACCCCTGTAGGGATGAAAATTAACTATTCTGATAGTCATGTCCACGGTTACAGGACGACTTGGAGTTGTGCCCCGATCTTTTACAACTACAATTGTTACTTAACTGGATTTAGTTTTGCCTCGGGATTGCTTCCTCGCAGGGAGTCGAGTGAGGATCTTTAGGCGTGACCTCACTTTAAATATTGCTGCAACAATATGACTATTATTGTTTTACCCCTGTTCTACTCTCGTCTATTGCTGCAAGACCTTGAAGATGCTAGTCTTTGATAGGACTAGGCCTTCTCTCTCTATTCTCGCATTGCTGTAGTCAGTCCACATATAACACCCCCTTCTTTGATATTGATGCATATTTAGAATAGTTTTGATGTAAGACTTGCGAGTACTTTGGATGAGTACTCACCGCTGCTTTGCTCCCCCTCTTGTCCCCTCGATCCGTTGTTGCGACCAGATGATGGAGCCCAGGAGATGGAGGTCCCCGCCGACGACGACTGCTACCCCGATGGTGTCCTCTTCATGGAGGCTGCTGAAGATAGGAGTAGTTAGGAGGTTCCCAGGCAGGAGGCCTCGCCTCGTTCGATCGTTGTATCTTTTGTGCTAGCCTTCTCTAAGGCACCCCATGTTTTATGTTTGTACTTAAATATTTGTTGCTTCCGCTGACTCGTGTGTTTATCGAGCTTCTGTATTCTAGCCCTCGAGGTCCCTGGCTTGTAATATGAAGCTGATATTGTTTTATTTTGTCTAGAGTTGTGTTGTGATATCTTCCCGTGAGTCCTTGGGTTTGATTGTACGCATTTGCGTGTATGATTAGCGTACGATTAAACCGAGGGCGTCACAAAGGACCAGTAGGAAAAACTCGTAGGCATTGGATCGGTGATGGATGATTTTGCCGGATGCTATTCATCATGCAATAGTTATAACACGGAGAGATATGTAACTAGCTCCAGTTCGTCAATGTAATGTAGGCATGTATTCCGTACGTAGTCATACATGCTTAGGGAAAAGAAATTGCATGACATCTATTGTCCATCCCTCCCGTGGCAGCGGGGTCCTAATGGAAACTACGGGATATTAAGGTTCTCCTTTTAATAAAGAACCGGACCAACGTTGTGACGCCCTCGGCTTAATCGTACGCTAATCATACACACAAATGCGTACGATCAAACCCAAGGACTCACGGGAAGATATCACAACACAACACTAGACACAAATAAAATAACATCAGCTTCATATTACAAGCCAGGGGCCTCGAGGGCTAGAATACGAAAGCTCGATAAGCACACGAGTCAGCGGAAGCAACAAATATCTGAGTACAGACATAAAACATGGGGTGCCTTAGAGAAGGCTAGCACAAAAGATACAACGATCGAACGAGGCGAGGCCTCCTGCCTGGGAACCTCCTAACTACTCCCGATCATCAGCGGCCTCCACGTAGTAGGCACCGTCGGGGTAGCAGTCGTCGGTGGCGGGGACCTCCATCTCCTGGGCTTCATCATCTGGTCGCAGCAAACGGATCAAGGGGACAAGGGGGGAGCAAAGCAGCGGTGAGTACTCATCCAAAGTACTCGCAAGTCTTACATCAGAACTATTCTAATTATGCATCAGTATCAAACAAGGGGGGGGTTATATGTGGACTGACTGCAGCAATGCGAGAATTAGAGAGAGAAGGCCTAGTCCTATCGAAGACTAGCATCTTCAGGGTCTTGCAGCAATAGACGAGAGTAGAACAGGGGGGGTAACACAATAATAGTCATATTGTTGCAGCAATATTAAAGTGAGGTCACGCCTAAAGATCCTCCCTCGACTCCCTGCGAGGAAGCAATCCCGAGGCAAACTAATTCCAGTTAAGTAACAATTGTAGTTGTAAAAGATCGGGGCACAACTCCAAGTCGTCCTGTAACCGTGGACACGGCTATCCGAATAGTTAATTTTCATCCCTGCAGGGGTGCACCACATGTCCCGTCACGCTCGATAACACTCTGGCCGGACATACTTTTCTGGGTCCTGCCCGGCCTCGGAATATCGACACGTCGCAGCCCCACCTAAGACTAATCAGAGAGGCCAGCCCGCCGGTCTAAATCCTAAGCACAAAGGGTCCATGGGCCCAGTTCCCCTTCACGCTCCTGCACGTGGCGTGGGCGGCCGACGTCAGTCCTAGCATCCCTTAATCACAAGCACGATGCATCTCGGGACCACTCGGGCGCGCGCCGCTACACTGCTGGCATCTGAAAAGCTTCGGCTGATACCGCGACGTCGAGTACCCATAATTCTTCCCGCGTAGCCGGTTAGTGCGAAAAGGTCTCCGACCAACCCAGATCAAATACGCGAATCCATTAGCATTTTAATTAGGTCAGCAACACAGTCTCGCGGGAATCCACCCGTCTTACAACTAATCACCAATGATCCCAGTAACATGGTCGAGTAACTGTGTGGTCGTAACATCGGGGGGAATCCGAGGTATCACCCTCGTTTGATTCCGAACGATGTACCCGTCAAGGTGGGCTTAGAGGAATCACCCTCGGGGGTCCCACACTCGCGGGGTTACACGACAGAGGCATCATCGGGAATGGTGAAAGAGGAATCACCCTCGATAACCACGACCGACTAGCCATACTACAGAGATATCATCAGGAGTACTTAGCAAGGTGTCACCCTCGGTACCCGATAGTATCTCTGTAGCGTCGTACAACGAAGGGGGGTGAATGTGCTGTGTCGGGTCTGGCTCGTCGATCAGAGATCGAGATTTAAATACAAGCGGGGCAACTGATCTACGGGGTCAGAGGGGATGACTGCTCCACCTATACTAAGCATATTAAAGGTACAGGACTGAAAGTAGCAGTTCATCAAAAACAGGCTATGCATCAGATATAGGAGCTAACTACAATAGTAGCAAAAATACTAATGCAAGCAGTAGGAAGAAAGACATAGGCGATATAGGAATGATCAAGGGGAGTTTGCTTGCCTTGCTGCTCTGCGGCAAAGGACTGATCGACAGGGTCGTAGATGTACCTGGCAGCAGCGCCAGTCTCGGGGTCTACCGGTAGGAAGAGGGGGAAGAAACAATAAATAATAGCACCGATGCAACACAAAGCATGACATGGAAAGATGCAGGCTAGACATGAGCTAACACAGCAACATCCGTCATAGACGGGTCGGAAGAATATCTGACGATATTTTCTGGGTCTCGGGCTACTACCGGTTATACTGGAAATGATGGAAAAGTTCCATGTTTACTATGCTAGGGACGCGTGACAGACGAACGGGCCGTGTATCCGGGTTCGTCTCGCTTTGCTGATCAACTTTCATGTTGAAAATATTTTGATCTGACTTACGGATTATTTAATATTAATTTTCAAAGTTTTATTAATTATTTAGGAATTAAAAACAGATTTAAATGACTTAATAAAATTTCATTATGACATCATCACGATGTCATGCTGACATCAACGTTTGACCGGTCAACTGATCAGCGGGTCCCGAACGTCTTAGGCACAAGTTTTATTTAAGATTAATTATTTATTAATCAGATTAATTCAACGAGGGACCCACGTGTCATACTCTACTTATGTTAATTAATTATTTTAACTAAATATCTATTTATTTATTTATTTTAAGAAAACATTATTTTTAATTATCGCGTGGGGCCTCCGTGTCATTGACAGCGGTGCATTGGCCCCACCGGTAAGTGGCCTAAGGTTATTTTCTCATTTATTTTTATTAGATACCTATCCGTGCAAATACCGTATTCCTCTAAATATCCAAATACACAAATACATACATCACATCTCATACATACATACATACGCATCTAATACACCATTTATTCTTTTTCATTTTTCTTTTCTCTCACAACACTCATCTCTCTCTCTCTGTTAACAGAGACACAACTTTCTCTAACACCACCTAGAAGAACCAAATACTCAAATCCTCCTACCGGAGTCCACCGTCGACGGATCGAGGCCCCGTTTGCCGGAACGGAACCGGGACGTCGAGGAGAACGACAAGGTGGGAGGAGCCCGAGGAGGGGCTCACCGACGGTGACGTGACGGCCCGGTGAAGCCGGAGTTCGCACGAAGGTGATGGTGGAGACGGCGTGGAGGCGGTGACGGTGACGGTGACGATGGTGGTGACGCGCCGGCGAGGGGGAACCGGCCGGATCCGGCGAGGTGATGACGTAGGGGAGGCCCGGTGGGGGAGGGGCTTGCCGGCGTGGTGAGGGGGCCGAGGGAGGCCGGCCGAGGTGGAGGCCGAGGGAGCCGGGGCTCGCCGCGGGAGGAGGTGGCCGAGAGGAAGGAGGCCGGCGGGGGGAGGCGAGGAGGCAGTGAGGGGCGGGGCCGCCGGGGGAGGAGAGGAGCCGTGGGGGGGCGGCTCGCCGGCATGGTGGGGTGGCTCGGTGGAGAAGCTCGCCGGTGGGAGGCAGGGGAGGGGCCGCCGGGGGGGTGAGGGGGACGAGGGGCCGCCGGGGTAGGGGCGGTGGAGGGAGAAGGCCGGCGGGGGAGGATCTGGGAGGGGAGGCGAGATGGAGAGGAGGGGGCGACCGGGTGGGATGGGGCTCTCGTGGGGAGGGAGCCACGGGAGGTGGGAATCTGGCGTGGAGGGGGACCGAGAGTCACGGGAGGGAGGGAGTTACGGGAGGGAGTCACGGGACGTGGGGAAGTGGGGCCCGGTCGGTGGGGGGGGGGGCTGGCGGCGGCGTGGGAAAGGGAGGGAGTAGCGAGGGGAGGAGGCGGCGGCTCCCAGGGGGATTAGGGTTGCGGGATGGAGGTGGGGGCCGGCTGGGCCTTGAGCCCAGTTGGGCCAGGCGGGGTGGGTTGCTTTCCCTTTTTTTTTGATTTGTTTTTATTTTGTTTTACCTTTTCCCTTTTCTTTTTATTAATCCTTTCTTTCAGTTTTCTTTCTTTCTTTTATCATTATTATTTCTTTAATACTTTCCTTTTATATATATATATCCTTTTAATACTTGTAATGAACCGATAAAGTGCTTCCCTTTGCTTTCAAATCATCGATCCGGACAGACGCGAATCCACGCAGGTTTGTGATGGGAATTCAATGACGTGGCATCATTAGCGGTTGATCACTGTAGCTTAATTACAATCACTACTGTAGCAAAAGTCGAGGATGTCACAATTCTCCCCTACTAACAAGAATTCTCGTCCCGAGAATTAAGAGGTAGAAGGAAAGAGCCCGGGGTATTCATCACGAAGATGATCCTCGCGTTCCCAAGTGGCTTCATCTTCAGAGTGATTTGACCACTGCACCTTAAGGAACTTAGTGACCTTGCGACGAGTTTTACGTTCAGCTTGGTCGAGAATGCGGACCGGATGCTCTTTATAAGAGAGGTCTTGTTGTAGCTCAAGCATATCGTGATCCACTGCTCGAATAGGGTCCTTGAAGCAGCGACGGAGTTGAGAAACATGGAAGACATCGTGAACCTGAGAAAGGTTCGCCGGCAGTTCCAATTGATAAGCCACTCTTCCACGCCTTTCGAGAACAGTGAAAGGGCCAATATAACGAGGAGCTAACTTGCCCTTGATTCCGAAACGGTGTGCACCTCTCATTGGTGTGACACGAAGATAAGCCTTTTCGCCAGGTTGATAGACCATATCTTGATGATGACGGTCATACTGACTCTTCTGACGAGACTGAGCAGCCTTCAGATTCTCATGGATAATGCGGACTTGATCTTCGGCATGTTGAATAATATCCGGACCGAAGAGTGATCGTTCCCCAGTTTCTGACCAATTCAGAGGAGTCCGACACCTTCGCCCATACAATACTTCGAAAGGGGCCATCTTCAGACTAGCTTGATAGCTATTGTTGTAAGAGAACTCGGCATACGGGAGAGATTCCTCCCATTTCTTACCGAAAGAAATGACACAAGCTCGAAGCATGTCCTCGAGAATTTGGTTGACTCGTTCAACTTGTCCCTGGGATTGAGGATGAAATGCAGTGCTGAAAGACAGATGAGTCCCCATAGCCTTCTGAAAACTTTCCCAGAATTTAGAAGTGAACAAGCTGCCACGGTCCAAACTGATTACCAACGGAATACCGTGAAGTGAAACAACTCTTGACATATAAAGATCTGCCAGTTGACTAGCATTAATCGTTTCCTTGACGGCCAGGAAATGTGCCACTTTGGACAGTCGATCAACGACGACAAGAATAGCATCATTACCTTTTTGAGATCTGGGAAAACCAGTGACAAAGTCCATTTCAACATGGTCCCATTTCCACTCGGGAATAGAGATAGGTTGCAGAGTTCCAGCAGGCTTTTGGTGTTCTGCTTTGATACGCCGGCATATATCACATTCTGCCACATAGCGTGCAATGTCTTGTTTCATATTGGGCCACCAGAATCTTTGCCGGATGTCTTGGTACATCTTGGTACTACCCGGGTGAATAGACAATGGTGTGTCATGAGCTTCTTCCATCACCTTCCCAGTCATCCTGAGATTTTCCTTCTTATTTGGGACGAATAGGCGACCCTTGAAATACAAGGCGCCACCTTCATCAATGGTGAAAAAGGAGGGTTTACCCTTTGCAATATAGCTCTTAATCCTGTCGACATCATCGTCAAAGTTTTGTATATTCTTTATGGAGCTCACAAGATCTGGTTCAACCACTAGGTTACTGAGGGAACCCTGATTAACAACACGGAGGTTCATCTTTTGATACTCTTCAGGAGGGGGAACAAGGTAACCCTGAGGAACAATGTGGAGGTTCAGCTTACGGAATTCCTCTTGCAGACGATCGTGAACCTGATGAACCTGGAGGTGGTTGCAGTATGACTTGCGACTTAAGGCATCAGCCATTACATTAGCCTTGCCAGGGGTATATGATATACTACAGTCAAAATCTGCTATACGCTCCATCCATCTTTGTTGACGCAGGTTCAGCTCCGGTTGAGTGAACAAGTACTTCAGACTTTGATGGTCGGTGTAGATTTCACAGCGATTACCGACAAGGTATTGTCGCCATTCCTTCAATGCATGAATGACTGCGGCAAGCTCGAGATCATGAACTGGGTAGTTCTCTTCATGAGCACGCAGTTGACGTGAAGCATAAGCGATCACCTTGCGATCCTGCAGTAGGACACAACCTATTCCTTGACGAGAAGCATCACAGTATATGACGAAATCCCTTTTCGTATCTGGAGGAGCAAGTACTGGAGCGGACGTCAGTTTGTCCTTGAGCGCCTGGAAACTTTCCTCACATTTATCAGTCCATTCATACTTAACACCTTTGTGAAGCAGGTTGGTTAAGGGCTTCGCAATATTGGAGAAGTTCTCGACGAATCGACGGCAATAGCTGGCGAGTCCGAGAAAACTTCTGACTTGCTTGACATTCTTCGGGGGAGTCCAGTCAAGAATAGCTTGAATTCGTTCGGGGTTGACCGCAATACCATCCTTGGAAATCACATGACCAAGGTAAGTCACTTCGTCTAGCCAAAACTCACATTTGGAATACTTCGCATAGAGTTTATGCTCCCGAAGCTTATCCAGTACAAGACGAAGATGTTCAGCATGCTCTTCTTTGTTCTTTGAAAACACCAGAATATCATCCAGATATACCACGACAAATATGTCGAGGTAGTCCATGAATATATAATTCATCAATCGAGAGAAAGTTGCCGGTGCATTGGTTAAGCCGAAGGACATGACGGTGTACTCGTATGATCCATATCGAGTAACAAAGGCGGTCTTTGGAATATCCTCCTTGCGAACACGGATCTGGTGGTATCCCAATCTCAGGTCGAGCTTAGAGAAAACGGTGGATCCAGCAAGTTGATCATACAAATCATTTATCCGCGGGAGAGGATATTTGTTTTGAATAGTGGCCTGGTTGATAGGACGATAGTCTTGAACCAATCAATTTGTCCCATCCTTCTTCTTAACAAAGAGAGAAGGTGCTCCCCAAGCAGAGGAACTCGGACGGATGAAACCCAGACGGAGCGAGTTGTCAATTTCTTGCTTAAGTTCAAGGAGTTCATGTGGTGGCATTTTATAAGGGCGCTTGGCAATAGGAGTGGTACCGGGTACCAAGTCAATGACAAACTCGACAGCTCGAGCAGGGGGAATCCCCGGAAGTTCTTCTGGAAAGACATCTTGGAATTCTCGGACCACTGGAATGTTTTCAATCCCTTCCAGAGGCGATGCATTTAATGCATTCAAAGCATACAGTCGTGCCTCAGCATTTCGGACGAGATGAGCATGGTAGCTTACTAGTTCATCTGAAGGGTGTAGGAGGTGGACGGTTTTGGTGGCACAAACGATCGATGCCATATGAGCTTTCAACCAGTCCATCCCCAATATGAGATCAATGTTGGATGACTTTAGTAGGATGGGGTTGGCAAGGAATTCTAATCCTTCAATTTCAACTGGAACATGGGGGCAAACCACAGAGGTTCGGCATTCGCCCCCAGGGGTGTTTACCACTATCGGGATGTTCATCTCTTCGCTCCTAATGTCATGCATGTATGCAAAATTTTCCGACATAAAGGAATGCGATGCTCCTGTATCAAACAATACAGAAGCAGGTACTGAGTTAACGAGAAGTGTACCCATCACGGTAGCAGGCTGGTCTTGAGCTTGACCCATACCAATGTTGTTGGCCTGACCACGAACATAAGCAGGCTTAGTGTTGAAGTTGCGGTTCTGGTTGTTGCCATGGCCAGTTGCGGGAAGTGCCAGCTGATTCTGATTCTGCCTGCAGTCTCTAGCACGGTGACCTGGACGGCCACACTTGAAGCACAGCCCGTCCTCAGGACGGGAAGGAGGAACTCGAGGCGGTGGAGCTGGGAGCCTCGGCTGCCTAGGTGGTAGAGGAGGCAGGCGAGGTGCAGCATAGGACGGCCTCGGAGTAGGAGCAGGTGCATGGTACATGTTGTTGGGAATCCAGATCTTCCGCTTCTGTGCAGATGAGCCCGAAGATGAGCCCATGTCACGGTTACGCTTGCTGCTATCTTTGTATTCCTGCAGACCAGTCTCAACCTGAATAGCCTTGTTCACGAGGGTGGCGAAGTCAGCATAGTCCTGAACGAGGAGTGTCAGCTTTATATCAGGGTGGAGGCCTTCACGGAACTTCTCCTGCCTGCGTGCATCAGTCGCAATGTCTTCTTCAGCATAGCGAGATAATTCCAGAAATTCTCGCTGATAAGCATCCACAGTCTTGTTGCCGTGGACCAAGTTGCGGAACTCACGCTTCTTCCGATCCATGATTCCCTGGGGAATGTATCGAGCACGGAAAGCAGCCTTGAACTCTTCCCAAGTGATGATAGTTCCATCGGGCTGAGAGCGCCTGTGGCTGTCCCACCATTGAGCAGCGGGACCCTTCAGAAAGTAGGCGGCAAAGTTGACATAGCTCGCCAGGGGCACATTGGCAGACTCTAGCTCATAAGAAATGTCACGGAGCCAGTCATCAGCATCAAGAGGCTGAGTTGAGCTGCGGTAGATCGCAGGGTTGAGACGGCAGAAGTCTTGCAGTGTCACGCCTTGTGGTTGGTTCATGTTCGGCCTTTGGAACTGATCCATGAGCCCTTGCATAAACTGGCGGTTCAGCTCAAACTATTGGATCATCCCCGCCATATACTCAGGAGGCGGGGGTGGTGCATCGTTGGCACGGCCACGCGGGCGGCCAGCTGGTCTAACCATCCTGTTAAATATTTAGCAGGGGTAGTTTAGCTTAAAGTAATCGAAAGGCATCGCACGCATTCATGAAGTAATCAAGCATAATGAAAGGGAAATGCGATAGATACTCCATAGTAGTTGAGTTCGACATACAGACCCATACATAAGTTCGATTACAGACTAACGATTAAAAACTCGAAATTTGGCGATAGCCCGGACGCATTTGACGATACCCTAGACTCAGTAGGCGGCGCGCAGGCACGCGGTGGAAGAGTACCACAACGAGATGTAGCGATAAGGCTACATCAACGTCGGAGAGGACGATCGAATCCTGGTAGCTGGCGGTGATAGAAGGTAGGGACAGGACCCTGTGTCCCGTTGTGACTCTGATGAGGGTACCGCATCCAGTCGAGCAGCTGAGGTCCAAGTGCAGGGGTTCTACCCCCAACATCAGTCCACTCGAGAGCTGATGGTAGCTCTGTCCTGCTCGGCTCGCGGATGCGCATAGGTGGAACCCTCGGACAGTGTGATGGCTGCAGCTCTGTCAACGCGTCGTAAAGACGAGCGCGCGTAGCATACAACTCCACAGTCAGAGCTCGGAAAGCACGATCCATTGCCTCAGTGTACTGCACCAGAATCCGCGCATCGTAGCGACGCGTCACGTAGGGGGCGCAGACAGCGACGTAGGAACGGTCGCTGCGCTCCCGAACGTCAGAAGCGTAGGCAGTGAGATCAGACCCAGTCTCATCCCCAGCAGGAGCATGCGGGATGTATTTGAAAGGGCTCTCCTCCAGGTGAGGGTACGCTCCACGGAGTCGGGTGATGGCGATGTAGGCCGCATCGTGGACGGCCATCTCGACCGACACTCCAATACCACAGAACACGTGGCGCTCGAGGGTCTCGCCGCCCCTCTGGTCGAAGATGCGAACCTCAGCCTGGTACTGGTACTGGTTATACTCGCGGAAATCCTCGAACACAGTGTACTCGGGGTACCAGCGATATCCCAGCCTGGTCAGGAGATCGACCAAAATGGCCGGGAACCCAGTCGTCTCGGTGGCCTGTGTCAGGCGCACGTGCTGCCTTGCAGGACGCATCTGAAAATAAGATTGACGGATGTCAATGACAGTGTGTGTAATACATATTCACGAGAAAAAGAGTAGATAGTCCAGCGCTCCGGATTGATGTGATTCGAGAACCTAATGTTAGAGTTAGTAAAATCTTTGACCCGAAAGAGAAGAGAAAGTAGAGCCCAGAGTATAGGAAAGGAGTAAAAGATACTAATACCACCCAATTGAGATGTGGGCCCGTAAGCCACAACATCAGTGTTAGTAAGTTTTTCAAACACTAGACTCAACTTCGGCCAAGGAGTTGGAAAGGGGGCTACCTACAGGCAGTTGGCTCTGATACCAACTTGTGACGCCCTCGGCTTAATCGTACGCTAATCATACACACAAATGCGTACGATCAAACCCAAGGACTCACGGGAAGATATCACAACACAACACTAGACACAAATAAAATAACATCAGCTTCATATTACAAGCCAGGGGCCTCGAGGGCTAGAATACGAAAGCTCGATAAGCACACGAGTCAGCGGAAGCAACAAATATCTGAGTACAGACATAAAACATGGGGTGCCTTAGAGAAGGCTAGCACAAAAGATACAACGATCGAACGAGGCGAGGCCTCCTGCCTGGGAACCTCCTAACTACTCCTGATCATCAGCGGCCTCCACGTAGTAGGCACCGTCGGGGTAGCAGTCGTCGGTGGCGGGGACCTCCATCTCCTGGGCTTCATCATCTGGCCGCAGCAAAAGGATCAAGGGGACAAGGGGGGAGCAAAGCAGCGGTGAGTACTCATCCAAAGTACTCGCAAGTCTTACATCAGAACTATTCTAATTATGCATCAGTATCAAAGAAGGGGGGGTTATATGTGGACTGACTGCAGCAATGCGAGAATTAGAGAGAGAAGGCCTAGTCCTATCGAAGACTAGCATCTTCAGGGTCTTGCAGCAATAGACGAGAGTAGAACAGGGGGGGTAACACAATAATAGTCATATTGTTGCAGCAATATTAAAGTGAGGTCACGCCTAAAGATCCTCCCTCGACTCCCTGCGAGGAAGCAATCCCGAGGCAAACTAATTCCAGTTAAGTAACAATTGTAGTTGTAAAAGATCGGGGCACAACTCCAAGTCGTCCTGTAACCGTGGACACGGCTATCCGAATAGTTAATTTTCATCCCTGCAGGGGTGCACCACATGTCCCGTCACGCTCGATAACACTCTGGCCGGACATACTTTTCTGGGTCCTGCCCGGCCTTGGAATATCGACACGTCGCAGCCCCACCTAAGACTAATCAGAGAGGCCAGCCCGCCGGTCTAAATCCTAAGCACAAAGGGTTCATGGGCCCAGTTCCCCTTCATGCTCCTGCACGTGGCGTGGGCGGCCGACGTCAGTCCTAGCATCCCTTAATCACAAGCGCGATGCATCTCGGGACCACTCGGGCGCGCGCCGCTACACTGCTGGCATCTGAAAAGCTTCGGCTGATACCGCGACGTCGAGTACCCATAATTCTTCCCGCGTAGCCGGTTAGTGAGAAAAGGTCTCCGACCAACCCAGATCAAATACCCGAATCCATTAGCATTTTAATTAGGTCAGCAACACAGTCTCGCGGGAATCCACCCGTCTTACAACTAATCACCAATGATCCCAGTAACATGGTCGAGTAACTGTGTGGTCGTAACATCGGGGGGAATCCGAGGTATCACCCTCGTTGGATTCCGAACGATGTACCCGTCAAGGTGGGCTTAGAGGAATCATCCTCGGGGGTCCCACACTCGCGGGGTTACACGACAGAGGCATCATCGGGAATGGTGAAAGAGGAATCACCCTCGATAACCACGACCGACTAGCCATACTACAGAGATATCATCAGGAGTACTTAGCGAGGTGTCACCCTCGGTACCCGATAGTATCTCTGTAGCGTCGTACAACGAAGGGGGGTGAATGTGCTGTGTCGGGTCTGGCTCGTCGATCAGAGATCGAGATTTAAATACAAGCGGGGCAACTGATCTACGGGGTCAGAGGGGATGACTGCTCCACCTATACTAAGCATATTAAAGGTACAGGACTGAAAGTAGCAGTTCATCAAAAACAGGCTATGCATCAGATATAGGAGCTAACTACAACAGTAGCAAAAATACTAATGCAAGCAGTAGGAAGAAAGACATAGGCGATATAGGAATGATCAAGGGGAGTTTGCTTGCCTTGCTGCTCTGCGGCAAAGGACTGATCGGCAGGGTCGTAGATGTACCCGGCAGCAGCGCCAGTCTCGGGGTCTACCGGTAAGAAGAGGGGGAAGAAACAATAAATAATAGCACCGATGCAACACAAAGCATGACATGGAAAGATGCAGGCTAGACATGAGCTAACGCAGCAACATCCGTCATAGACGGGTCGGAACAATATCTGACGATATTTTCCGGGTCTCGGGCTACTACCGGTTATACTGGAAACGATGGAAAAGTTCCATGTTTACTATGCTAGGGACGGGTGACACACGAACGGGCCGTGTATCCGGGTTCGTCTCGCTTTGCTGATCAACTTTCATGTTGAAAATATTTTGATCTGACTTACGGATTATTTAATATTAATTTTCAAAGTTTTATTAATTATTTAGGAATTAAAAACAGATTTAAATGATTTAATAAAATTTCATTATGACATCATCACGATGTCATGCTGACATCAACGTTTGACCGGTCAACTGACCAGCGGGTCCCGAACGTCTTAGGCACAAGTTTTATTTAAGATTAATTATTTATTAATCAGATTAATTCAACGAGGGACCCACGTGTCATACTCTACTTATGTTAATTAATTATTTTAACTAAATATCTATTTATTTATTTATTTTAAGAAAACATTATTTTTAATTATCGCGTGGGGCCTCCCTGTCATTGACAGCGGTGCATTGGCCCCACCGGTAAGTGGCCTAAGGTTATTTTCTCATTTATTTTTATTAGATACCTATCCGTGCAAATACCGTATTCCTCTAAATATCCAAATACACAAATACATACATCACATCTCATACATACATACATACATACGCATCTAATACACCATTTATTCTTTTTCATTTTTCTTTTCTCTCACAACACTCATCTCTCTCTCTCTGTGTTAACACAGACACAACTTTCTCTAACACCACCTAGAAGAACCAAATACTCAAATCCTCCTACCGGAGTCCACCGTCGACGGATCGAGGCCCCGTTTGCCGGAACGGAACCGGGACGTCGAGGAGAACGACAAGGTGGGAGGAGCCCGAGGAGGGGCTCACCGACGGTGACGTGACGGCCCGGTGAAGCCGGAGTTCGCACGAAGGTGACGGTGGAGACGGCGTGGAGGCGGTGACGGTGACGATGACGATGGTGGTGACGCGCCGGCGAGGGGGAACCGGCCGGATCCGGCGAGGTGATGATGTAGGGGAGGCCCGGTGGGGGAGGGGCTCGCCGGCGTGGTGAGGGGGCCGAGGGAGGCCGGCCGAGGTGGAGGCCGAGGGAGCCGGGGCTCGCCGCGGGAGGAGGTGGCCGAGAGGAAGGAGGCCGGCGGGGGGAGGCGAGGAGGCAGTGAGGGGCGGGGCCGCCGGGGGAGGAGAGGAGCCGTGGGGGGGCGGCTCGCCGGCATGGTGGGGTGGCTCGGTGGAGAAGCTCGCCGGCGGGAGGCAGGGGAGGGGCCGCCGGGGGGGTGAGGGGGACGAGGGGCCGCCGGGGTAGGGGCGGTGGAGGGAGAAGGCCGGCGGGGGAGGATCTGGGAGGGGAGGCGAGGTGGAGAGGAGGGGGCGACCGGGTGGGATGGGGCTCTCGTGGGGAGGGAGCCACGGGAGGTGGGAATCTGGCGTGGAGGGGGACCGAGAGTCACGGGAGGGAGGGAGTTACGGGAGGGAGTCACGGGACGTGGGGAAGTGGGGCCCGGTCGGTGGGGGGGGGCTGGCGGCGGCGTGGGAAAGGGAGGGAGTAGCGAGGGGAGGAGGCGGCGGCTCCCAGGGGGATTAGGGTTGCGGGATGGAGGTGGGGGCCGGCTGGGCCTTGAGCCCAGTTGGGCCACGGGGGGTGGGTTGCTTTCCCTTTTTTTTTTTTTTTTTTTTTACCTTTTCCCTTTTCTTTTTATTAATCCTTTCTTTCAGTTTTCTTTCTTTCTTTTATCATTATTATTTCTTTAATACTTTCCTTTTATATATATATATATATCCTTTTAATACTTGTAATGAACCGATAAAGTGCTTCCCTTTGCTTTCAAATCATCGATCCGGACAGACGCGAATCCACGCAGGTCTGTGATGGGAATTCGATGACGTGGCATCATTAGCGGTTGATCACTGTAGCTTAATTACAATCACTACTGTAGCAAAAGTCGAGGATGTCACAAACGCATTAACACTTGGTGAATACATGAACTCCTCATACTATGGTCATCTCCGGGAGTGGTTCCGGCTATTGTCATTCCGGAGTTGCCGGGTCATAACACATAGTAGGTGACTACAACTTGCAAGATAGGATCAAGAACACACATATATTGACGAGAACATAATAGGTTCATATATGAAATCATGGCACTTGGGCCCTAGTGACAAGCATTAAGCATGGCAAAGTAGTAGCAACATCAATCTCAGAACATAGTGGATACTAGGGATCAATCCCCGTTAAAACTAACTCGATTACATGATAGATCTCATCCAACCCATCACCGTCCAGCAAGCCTACGATGAGATTACTCACGAACGGTGAAGAGCATCATGGAATTCGCGATGAAGGAAGGTTGGTGATGATGATGGCGACAATTTCCCCTCTCTAGAGCCCAGAACGGACTCCAGATCTGCCCTCTAGAAGAAGAACAGGAGGTGGCGGCGCCTCCGTATCGTAAAACGTGATGAACTCTTCTCCTTGATTTTTTTTCCGGACGAAAGGGACTAAATATACCTGAGATTGGAGGCGGTGGAGTTTTGTGGGGCCCACAAGCCTGCCAGGCGCGGCCAGGGGGGCCCACGCTAGGTGGGCTTGTATGCTCCACGCTCCACTTTCTCCGTTGATTCTTGCGCCAGTATTTTTGATATATTCCACAAAAATTCTCCGTAAATTCTGCAAGGTCGGTTCTCGTCAATATATGTTATTTCTGCGCAAAAACAACACCATGGCAATTCTGCTGAAAACAGCGTTAGTCCGGGTTGGTTCCATTCAAATCATGCAAATTAGAGTCCAAAACAAGGGCAAAAGAGTTCGGAAAAGTAGATACGACGGAGACGTACCAGCGACGGCTTCGGGTCAGATGGGGATTCGAGCTAGGGTGGTTCTTGGTCCATGCTGAGAGGTGGGGTGGCTCCGCGGGGTTGAGGTAGAGCGGATGGTGGCGCGGGAGGAGCGAGTGGGGCTCTATTTTGGTGGAATTTGACCGGGGTGCTGTGGCGGCCGAAACCACCGGATGTGCTAAAGATGATCTCCCCCGGTCGATTGCTTGCTATGGGAGCTCGAGAGGGATGGCAGGGGGTCGTCTGATGGTTTGTTTGAGCCTGGGGGGTCCCTTAAATAGGCGGCAAGGTCGGTTCAACGACGGCCGTGGATAAGAATGGCGTCTGCCCGCCACTGTTGGCTGCAGACGACGTGGCGATGGCCGGCGATGTCAGGGTGCTAGCGGACGAGCCCCCTTGTGCTCATGTTGGCGAGCTAGCAAGTTGCGGCCACTTAGGTGGTGCTGCCATGGCAGAAGGCAGAAGTTGTCGTCGGCTAGCCGCCAAGGTGGCTGCTGCGGCGGCCGTGAGCGACGCCGGGGTTGTCGGAGTGTCTCTGCGGCCTAGGAGGGGTCGGAGCGTGTTTCTTCGAGCGAGCAAGGGTCGGGTTGCTGTAGGTGGGACGCGACGACACGGCTGCGGGTGCGTGCAATATGTGCGCTCTGCTCGCGCTCTATGCACACACGACACCTGCTCGACAGAATGCCAGAGTGTCTTAGAGGGCTTGGGTGCAAATGAAACTTACCAGATCCATTGATGAGAGTGGTGTAGGGCTAGTGGACATGTTGGCTTGGTTATTAGGGCAACTTCACAGTACATACTAAAAAGCATGCCAATTCTGGTCAGGGATATAAGGTGTTCGACTGATTGCCATGGGCTTCTATATGGTCTTGCTCCCAACCAAAATTGGAAGCTAATGATGATGGCATGGTTGGTTTTGGCAAAACAAAAACTTCCTAGTGCAAGTTTTGTAAAAGTTCAGTTCCTGACAGAATTAAAATGGTGTTATAACATGGTCTCAAAAAATGCCTCTACATGTGTTTGGTGCAGAAAATAATAGGGATGCAGTGCAAACTGGCAAACTGGTCCAGAACAGAAAAGAGGATGTGGTGCTCAACATTTTAAAAAGACCAAAGTGGATTTTTGCATAAAAGTGATTTGTATGCACCCCTTGACATCTCCCATTTTTTTGAGTTTTTGAAAGAGTATATCCAGGGGTTGTAGTTCAAAACACCAAATTGGACCGAATAGAAAAGAAGATAATGTACTCGATTTTTCCAAAATACTTGGCTAGGTTTTTTTTCCATAAGATTGATCGAGGAACATCATAGGTCATCAACAAATTTTTGTGAAATTTTTAAATGAAGTTACCAAATGGTTACAGTTCAAATTAGGCCCTTAAAGAAATCAAAAGACATTTTTGAATAAATGCAACTTGGCAAAAATATTTATAAAAAGGCTTTCACTGAACTTGCCAAATGAAAGAAGAAATACTAAGGCCAGCATTCAAGTCATAACATATTTTTCAAAAACTCCTACCGGGAGGAGAAATCTTTATAATTCAGAGAAAAGCAATGGATCTGAAATCCATAGAAAAGCCCCAAAACAAAAATTTAAAAATGTCATGGCCAAATTTTAAAATAAATAAAACCATGATTAAAATTTTAGGGTGTTACGTAATATTCCTTTACGGCTACTCTTTCTGTAGTTGAGCATCGCAAAACAACTTGGATGTGTGTTGGCTTCGCTTAGTAGATAGCTTGGATTTTTGTAAAAGGACTTGCCATCAAAATCGTTTGTAGATGCCGACCCGCTTCGACGGGTGGAAGAGAAGGAAAAAAAAAAAGTAGGAAGCCGCCGGGTAATTCCATGGCCGCGGGAGGGCCGCACGTTTGGGCGACGTGTCGCGCGTGGGCCGGGGACTCGTCTCTCCTTCCTCCTCCACCACCACCACCACCACCACCACCACCACGGGACCGGACACCAGAGACCAATAGAAAAATCCTTCCTTTCCTTCTACCAATCAATCGATCGCGTGGCGGAGAAGAAGAGACCAAGGAAGGAACGAACCACAAGCTATCTCCGGTCGCCTGCTTCCTTCCCCAATCCACCCACCGCCTCCCTCGCCGCCGGGAACCCACGGTACGGTCCCTTATCCTCTCCCCTCCGCTCCGCCCAGCTCCCCTCGGAGAGGACCCGACCCAACCCAACCGAATCGAATCCAGCGGAGCGGTGGCCACCTATATCTATAGATAGAAAGATCGGCGCAACAATCCCCAAATCGAATCCATCCGCGTTTGCTTTGGTTTCTTTCTGTCTTTCTTTGTTTATCTGCTGCCTGCCTCCCCGTTGATTGAGAGAATTATTATTAGGTGCTGGCTGCTCCCGTGGCTGCTCTGTTTCCTTCGATTCCTGCCATGGATTTTCTCTTCTTCTTCTTCTCTCTGCGGCGGATTGGGTTCTGACCGGGTTTCGTTCCTGCTTCTTCCTCTTCTTGCAGAGCGGAATCGGAATCGGAATCAGCAGCGACACGGCGGAGGGGTTGGGGCGGAGGAAGGATTTGCCCGGCGGCTCAGGGATCTCGTCGTTTGGCTCTCCCTCCTCCTTCTTGATTGATCGACCGGTAGGTGGGCGATTCGGGCGGATCCAGCGGCAGCCATGATGATGGTGGACACGGTCAGCGCCAGCACCTCCTTCATCGCCCACCACCCCTTCGACCACCACCGGCCGAAGGGGATCCACGCGCGCAGGACGCTCCATGTCGTCAGCTGCCGCCACCTGGGCACTGCCTTCGCCGGCCGCCGCCTCGTGGCACGGGTGGTGCCCACGAGGCAGCCCGCGAGGCGGCTTGCCGACTGGCCGGCCAGGGCCCTGGCCGCGGTCGGGTTCACCAAGGAGGCCGTCCCGCGGAAGGAGTTCCGGGGGATCCCGGGAGAGGGCGACACCGGCGGCCTGGGGACCGATGATGCTCCCCCAGCGGCAACGCCGTCGTGGCCGCCACGGAACAGGGCCGACGACCCCAGCCTGCACAACCCCCTGATGCGTCTCGAGCGCATGGGCTGTGGTTGGGTCGGCGTCATCTTCGAGTGGGAGGGCGTGGTTGTGGAGGACGACACGCGGCTGGAGCGGCAGGCGTGGCTGACCCTGGCCGAGGAGGAGGGCAAGTCGCCGCCGCCAGCATTCGTCCTTCGGCGGGTCGAGGGGATGAAAGCCGAGCATGCCGTCTCCGAGGTTCTCTGCTGGTCCCGGGACCCCTCGGAGCTCCGCCGCCTGGCGGCACGCAAGGAGGAGATCCACGGCGGGCTCCGCGGCGCGGCCAGCCAGATGCGGGACGGGTCGAGGGAGTTCATGAGCACGCTCGTCAACTACAAGATCCCCCTCGCCGTCGCCTCCACGCGGCCCCGCAAGGCCGTCGAGGCGGCCATCGAGGCCGTCGGCGCCCGGGGCTTCTTCGACGCCGTCGTGGCCGCCGAGGACGTGTACCGGGGCAAGCCCGACCCCGAGCTGTTCCTCTATGCCGCGCAGCTGCTTGGCTTCATCCCCGAGCGCTGCGTCGTGTTTGGCAACTCCAACTCGGCCGTGGAGGCCGCGCACGACGCCCGCATGAAGTGCGTGGCCGTCGCGAGCAAGCACCCCGCCTACGAGCTCAGCGCCGCCGACCTCGTGGTGAAGCGGCTCGACGAGCTATCCGTTGTTGATCTCAAGAACCTCGCCGACATCGACTCCCCCGAGTTTGGCATGGAGCCCGAGCCCGAGATGGAGGAGGAGGAGGACGATGCGCCACCGTCAACCGCCGTGGGCGTCGACGATATATTCTTGTAGGAGACTCAGGAGCCGCCGGTATGTATGTACATTTGATTTGGGTTAGCCCTTCTCCTGTTGCACATGTGTATGATGGATGGATAATTTGTTATAGCGATCAGGGAGGAAGGAAGGGCTATTATCTATCCTTCTAATCCGTGTTAGGTTGTGTTATGTACATGGAAATGTATCTTTAGAACTCACACAAACTGTATATATACTTGGAAAAGGAAAAAAAAAAGAGGGAACTCGATACTAGTATACGTCAGTGCATTGCTTCCAGATACGGAAGGTGTAATAATTATATAACTCAGAAGGAACATAAATTTATTTGCAGTGAATGAACAAACAGAATCCCATGTATGTTAACTGCTTGTTTCCTGCTCTGTTCATACTTGGAGCACCAAAATTGTCTCAGATTTTCATATCAGACGAAAAAATGTCTTCCGATTGCTTGGGATAAATTTTGAGGATCCAATGAATATTTCATTCCTGTGCGATGATGTGCTGTTGATAAAAAAAAGAAGGCTTGCAATTGATTTTGAGTTTGAGGATCCCATGAATGTTATTATGTCTTGTGTGATGATGTGCTGTTGATCAGAATCCTGCTGTTTAGAGTTTTGGGGATCCAACAGAATGTTATTTATGCATGTGCTGTATTTTTAGCAAGAACCTTGAATAACCACTGGATTGCACATGACACTTGCTGTCTGCTATATATATACGTTCCTACTTGTAACAGCAATTGTTTTCCCCTAATTTATGGAATGAAAAGGCATTATCATTGCTTTGGATTGCGAGGAACCAATGATAATTTATATCTGTATAATATACTGTGTGATGCTGATAATTTATATCTGTATAATATACTGTGTGATGCGCTGTTAACCAGAAAAACTGTGTTAGAGCCACTGAATGTTAGCTAATGTAAGGCATCTGAACTACAGGACTTTCTGATGTGATGTTAATGATAATGAAGTGTTGATCAGAATTTTGCAGGACCCACTGAATGTTAGTGCCAAGGATGATGATGATACATCATCAGGGAACCTAATTAAACTGCAATTTTTGATGTGATGTGATGTGTGTGTGTGTGTGTGGCTCAGATGGACATGCCTGTTTTGTTCCTGCTACTTGCAGCTGTATCATATTGTCCATCTATTTTGATATCTGTAGAGCCACTTTGATGCATCTAAAATGCACTGCTTCCTGATGCGAGACGTGTATAGCTCAGATGGATGGATGTATGCATGTCCATCTGCAACGGAAACTGGGAAATACACAATTGCATATGTCACTTGTATCATATTGTCCATCGAATGGACAATAGCTTGGTTGGCAAAAACATGTCTGAACATGGTGACGGCGTGGCCACTCGGTTCACACACCCAATGTTTATTCGCCCAAAAGTTGAGTCGATCCATTTCGAGTATGCGACGAGTGTTATGTTGATGTTGATCAGACACAAACTACACGAGTGAAATGTTTCCGTCAGGCATGATGAGTTTGTGAAAGAAAGAAAGAAAGAAAGAAAGAAAGGTGATGACGCAGACATTATTTTGGATAAGCAAACCACTAGTAGCAAATAAAGTAGGCTAAGGTAGGAAGAGGTGGATGATTGTTGGCGCGGATTTGGCCAAACCAGACTAAACAATTGGCCACTTTTGATTGATTGATGATGATGCATGCATATGGATTGTAAGCTTATTGTAAACCCCATATGGATTCAGCAGATCCTGAAAAAGGCAGTGAAATGTTATTCAGCAAACGTGCTGAGGAGCATGCACGGGTGGATCGAAATGGCTTGGTTTTGGTTGTGGCCATGGTAGGAAAGAGGAGCAGGGTGGGTGACCATGGCGACGGCCGGCCACATGCGCCCCACGTGCCGAACCCGCTCCTCGCGCGTGCCTCCGCGCCATCCCGGCCGTCCGTCCGCCCACACGTGTCGACGCGCCGTGCCACCGTGCCGGCCATAACCCCGTCGCACGCGCCAACCCTAGCGTGCACAGCCCGCTGCCCGCTCCCCACACGCCGCGGCACGGCGGCATGCTGCGGCGGCCGGATCCGGACGAACGGATGGATGGCGCCGTCAAGGAGGAGGAGGAGGACGAGTCTGACTCGGACGACTTCTTGGTGGCCGAGGCGGCGGCGGGCGACGGGGAGCGGCCTCCGGAGCGGCGGCGGGGGCGGGGGAGGGAGGAGAAGGAGCGGACCAAGGCGCGGGAGCGGCGTCGGCGGGCGGTGACGGGGCGGATCCTGGCGGGGCTGCGGCGGCACGGCGGCTTCGGGCTGCGGCCCCGCGCCGACGTCAACGAGGTGGTCGCCGCGCTCGCACGCCACGCCGGATGGGTCGTCCTCCCCGACGGCACCACATTCCCCTCCTCCTCCTCAAACCCCCACCCCCAGGCGAGCAGCTCACTCCATTCCATTCATTTTTTTCTTCTTCTCTTGTCTTGTATACGTACCTCAGTGACCCATGCCAGCTCAGCCACTGAGCTGAGCTTCCACTGACAGGACAGCGCACCGTGCCTTTTCCCTTTTTCTTTTTGCCTTCACCCACTCATTTATGACGTCATTAAAAAAAACCATGGGAGTGGGTCGACGTCATTAATACCTAATGTAGTGATGCCAAAGGCATGGGATGAATGTTGGTACCAAGCTCAGATGTCTCGTGATGCTATTTTTTGTTCTATTTTGTTATAGATCGATGTGTATGTAATTGATTCTTACAATATAAATAAAACAATATTAAAATATATTCTAAATAAATATTTTGTTATATTAAAATAAATGTTGTTGTTTTAATATTAAATTTATGACACTTATTTTGAAAAAGAGGAAATATACTCCCTTTTTAAAATAAATATTGTTGTTTTAGTACTAAATTTATATTAATATAATGTTAAATTTATGATATTTATTTTAATACAGAAGAAGTACGGTATTAGTTTTTGGTAAAATGGATGTGTGTAAAAAGCTAATTCGAGAAGGAGGTAATACTCCTACCAGAGTACGGAGTACAATATAATTTTGGCGGGATTAAAAGATTGGATTTTTGCTGGCCGTCCATGGCCGCCAGCCCGGAAAGGGAGGGGGGGAAAGGAAAGGGCGGCGGCGCGGGATCCCGCTCCCCGTTCCCGCCGCCCGAGGGCCGCGCTCCACCGCCACCTCCCCCGTCTTCTTCCTCCCTCCCATCCCGAGATAGACACATCCAATGCTAACTCCCTCCTCTCTGCTCCTCCAGACGCCGCGCCCCGCCATGCTCGCACCAGCCCTCTCCCTCTCCCCCTCCCCCTCCGCCGCGCCGACGCTGCTCCCGGTCTCCTCCTGCGCCACGCCCCCGCTCGCCGCCCGACCGATCTCCCGCCGCGCCGGGTGCGCCACCGCGCTCCGGACCACCTCCTTCGCGGCGCCGCGCGCGGTGCCCGAGGGCGCTCCCGCGTCGCCGCTGCTCGCCGTGCCGGTCCCCGACGACGAGGACGCCACCATGGACGGCGAAGGGGGCAAGCAGACCGCCCTCGCGCCGGTCGTGGCCCCGCCGCGGCCCCCGCCCGAGCGGGACTTCGCCGGCACGCCCTACGTGCCCGTCTACGTCATGCTCCCGGTAATCCACACGCCCCTCTGCTCCTCGATCTGTGCCCTGTGTGTGTTGCGTGTTGCGTGTGTATGTATGTATGCATTTGCCATTGCTGACCTCGGTGCGTGCTGTAGCTCGGGGTGGTGAACGTGAAGGGCGAGGTGGCGGAGGCCGACGAGCTGGTGGCGCAGCTGCGGGTGCTCAAGGCGGCGGGCGTCGACGGCGTCATGGTCGACTGCTGGTGGGGCAATGTCGAGGCGCACCACCCGCAGGAGTACAACTGGACCGGATACAAGCGCCTCTTCCACATCATCAGGGACCTCAAGCTCAAGCTGCAGGTCACACGTCCATCTCTGAATCGAATTGTTAGTGTGTTGCAACAAGGATGTACTCCATGAGTTTGAGTTTGTTTCCTGATTTTACCTTTCTCTGCTCGATCGCGGATATACTTAGGTGGTCATGTCGTTCCATGAGTGCGGAGGCAACGTCGGGGACGACGTGTCCATTCCTCTCCCGGAATGGGTGATAGAGATCGGAAAGAGCAACCCGGACATCTACTTCACCGACAGGGAAGGAAGGCGAAACACGGAGTGCCTCTCGTGGGGCATCGATAAAGAAAGGGTTCTGCAGGGCCGAACCGCCGTCGAGGTACGGTCATTTCACTGCATCCCGATGGATGATAAGTTGGAATTGGAGAAACCAGGAGGGACTTTGTATTTGTATATGCATGCTTACTCATCTCTTCATCTTGAATTCCCACCAAATTGCTGCACTCTGTTTTTGAATTGTCTCCCGGCCATGTCCCAACTACTTGATGTCTCCAACTAATACCCTCCACATTATGCTTTAGGTAGATCTGTTACTTGTGAACTCACTGGTTATCTAAATGTGCAATGCCACATTCCTGAATTCATGAGCATTTGATATACAAAAGGTCCAGGGAACATGAGATTTGTCATCAGTGCCCTGTTTTTACGTACTTAGGCTCTGTTTGGATCACCGTTTTCGTTTTAAATACCTCCGAAAAAATTACATGCCACGGTCGGTCGTTTTGTTTCCGGCCGGAAATTGCTCATTAGCTGGTAAGTTACACCTGTAAACAAAACACCTCCGTATTATTTTACACCCATCCCAAGCGTGGCCTTAATACACAGAGAAGGAACTGCCGTGGTTTGTTTTAGAGGGTCTTGAATAAACAAGCTGCACCTGCTGTATATTTTCCACGTGTTCTAGTTTTATAGTGGGTATATCATGAAACTGTCTGCTGTCATGTAGATGCCGTCTTTCCGTGTTCAAGAATTTCAGTTTATCGGAGGGTTATATGTGTTTCTCCATTTCATCCCCGTTGATTCCTGTAGGTGTACTTTGACTTCATGAGAAGCTTCCGAGTAGAATTTGACGAGTATTTCGAGGATGGGATTATTTCAGAAATTGAGGTTGGGCTAGGGGCTTGTGGAGAGTTACGGTATCCATCTTATGCAGCAAATCATGGCTGGAAATACCCTGGCATTGGAGAATTTCAGGTAAAGCCCCACCCTTCACCTTAGACTTCCATTCTTTTCAGGTTTCAGTATCTACTTCAGCATCGTCAATTCATGCAATATCATCTATATCATAATGTAAAATGGGTTTGTTGAGAATGTATTTTGCTCCAGTGCTATGACAGGTACTTGCAGAAAAATCTGAGGAGGGCCGCAGAAGCACGAGGACACGCCATGTGGGCAAAGTCACCGGACAACGCAGGCCACTATAATTCTGAACCAAACAACACAGGATTTTTCTGTGATGGAGGAGATTATGATAGCTATTATGGCCGCTTCTTCCTCAACTGGTACGCCCAGGTGTTGCTGGATCATGCAGACCGCGTGCTGATGCTAGCCAGGTTGGCCTTCGAAGGCTCAGCTATTGCTGTCAAGGTCAGCTATAATCATCAGTTAGTTCAGAAAGTATAAGTACATATTGATAGCTGTATTTGGCGCATTTGCCCCTGTTTCAGTATGTTGGTCTTCCTAGTGTTGAGATAAAACTTGTATTTGCATAGGAAGTAAACTAAACGACTGGACATAAAGGTTCGCTCTTGTGACATGAGCAGGTGTCAGGTATACACTGGTGGTACAAAACTGCTAGCCATGCTGCTGAGCTGACTGCTGGGTTCTACAACCCATGTAACCGTGATGGCTACACTCCAATTGCCCAAGTATTGAAAAAGCATGGCGCGGCGTTGAACTTCACATGCGTTGAGCTGCGCACCATGGATCAGCACGAGGTGTTCCCTGAGGCCTTGGCAGATCCAGAGGGTTTGGTATGGCAGGTACGTCTACAGAGATGCTTATCATTCTCTTTCGCAATTTCTTAGCGGCATTTTTAGAGTGCTAGTGTACTGTCTGGTCAGTGAATGTTTCTCTGACAGCAATGCTTGAGCAACTAGCTAGCTGGCAGGGTTTTATCCAAACATTCGGTTTCGCACATCATGTATTATTCAACAGAATTTTCTGTTCATTACTTAAGAGCAGACATCTTGATGGCAATATCTCAGTGTTTGATCTGTTGGAATATATATATGGTCTGTTATTCAGGTGCTGAATGCCGCGTGGGATGCCGGGATACAAGTGGCCAGCGAGAACGCCCTGCCTTGCTACGACAGGGACGGCTTCAACAAGACCTTGGAGAACGCCAAGCCACGGAATGACCCGGACGGGCGGCACCTCTTCGGCTTCACCTACCTGAGGCTCTGCAGCACCCTCTTCGAGGGACCCAACCTCCCCGAGTTTGAGCGCTTTGTCAAGAGGATGCACGGTAAGATTACGTGATCTCTCATAACATCGGCGTCCCAGCCTTTTGCCTTCCGCGTGCCCTGACGCTTACGATCTCTTGTGGCGTTCTTCGCAGGCGAAGCGGTTCTGGACTTGAAGGCGTAGATTGTTAGGGTGTTACATACATGAGTACATATAATACACAAGACATTCTTGTTGTCCCAGGCCTTTGTTATGGTTCTCGTTGGGGAGCCACATGTGTGCCATTTTTGTCCCGCGATAGGTTGATATTTGAGCTATATATTGAACGGAATAACGCCGCTCTAGGATGTAAACCATATCTTTTCATGCATATAGTCCTAGTTATTATCAAGCTCGAGGATCAGAAGTCGGTTGCCTGTCGAGTGGCTGACAACAACCGTAGCTTCTGTAAAAGGTTTTGAGGCTGTGCAAATAAAAATGCTGATGCTGCCTTCTCTCTCTTGCTTATAGTTAAGCAGCATTGTACTTTTTTGTTTGGTATTGATAGGTTTGTGTCATGTGTTGTTTTGTTGATGGGGAGGGATGCCAATTTTGTGTGTGTGGAAAGCTTGTTGGAATAGACTTACGTGCAGAGAACGAACTTATTTTCTCAAGGAATTTGCTCTCATTTTCCTGTTGTTTTATTGTTATGACTTTGGTATTCGGACTTGTGCTGGGATCAAAAGTAGCTCTTATCACAAAATAAATCGAGCTGTCGAACCGAACGATGTTGTTCCATGACAAAAAATAAAATAAAAAACTGAGAACTGATCTATTTTTGCATATACTCCGCAGTTTGTCGATCAGTTGGTTATCAGTCAAATGGCTGATGCAGTGAGCATCGTCGGGTCGTAGGTTATGTAAAATATTCGAGGTTTGTGCAAATAAACAATGCTCTTTCTCTCCTGTGACACGCATAATTAAGCAGCATTGTTGTGTTTCTTGTACCGATGATGATATGTTTGTGTCATGCGCTCTTTTTATCGATCGAGGGCGTGTTTACCGTAAATAAATCTCGACAAAATCAAAAGGGTATGAAAGCGGAAGAAGATCATGGTGCCACTTCATTGTTTCCTCTTTTGTTCTTTCTTTCTTTCGAACTAACGAGCTTCCTCGTTCGTCGATTTCCATTATAAAAAGCCGCCAGTTTCTTACAATCAGAGTAATACGAACTCGAGGGAAACGAAATAAATTTGTTTTAAAGTGGCATGGAAGTGATTATCCTATTTTTTTTTAAGTTATTAAATTTTTTTTTGAGGGAAAAAAGTTATTATTGTGAAGGAGGTTCCAAAAGCTTGCTGCAGTCAACGGCGGCCCCAGGCCCAGGACAGCTCGGGCCATGAGGCCCAATTCCTTCGTCCTTAACTAGAAAAAGAAAGTGTCTGGCCCGAGCCCACCAAGTCCGCCTGAGATTTCTGCTGCGGCGAGCCAGCCGATCCCCAAATCCGGGACAACGCCGGCCGCCATTGTTTCCTTCCTTCCTACCCACGGAGTGCCGTGCTGATGAGCTGGCGCGCCGGTGACCGGGAAGGACGCGGGAGGAGGAGGAGGAAGCCGGCGGCCACTGTTGACGGTAAGTGCATCAGCTTTTCTTTTCACCTATTCTGGGGGCAATTGATAAGCAGAGGAACATGATGCGCTTGGCGGGCTTGTAAAGGAGAAGGAGCTCACATATTGCTGCAGATGTTGGGTTCCCGGAGCAAACATATCGGGCTCGGCTGGATAACGCCGGCGGCCACGAGGTGGATGAATGTCTACTATCATCAGATTCACGGCTGCCTGAAAAAGCACCAGCATCAGATTCTCAGATAGCCAGGAAGGTAACATCTAGGCTTGTTCCCGGAGCAAAAACCGACTTGACATTAATTCGATGCGGTTGTTCCTTGAATGAAAATTGTGCTGTGCTGTGCTGTGCTGTGGGTGTTGTTTCTTTGCGTTACTAGAAGATCACTTGATAGAGTTCACACATGTGTGAGTAATACGCGACAAAGGGCTGAAAAATAAGCCGCTCTTAAAATTTGTTGAGGCTTCTAAATTAGTTATTCCATAACTACTCCCTCCGTTCCTAAATATAAGTCTTTTAAGCGATTTCACTATGTGTCTACATACGAAGTAAAATGATTGAATGTACACTCTAAAGTATGTCTATATACATCCGTATGTAGTCCACTAGTGAAATCTCTATAAAGACTTATATTTAGGAACGGAGGGAGTAGTTCATAAGCTCCAACGAATGAGAGATCCGGCTTACGTGAAAAGCTGGGGAGGGAGGGGACATCTTATTTTGTAAGCGGACCAAAGAACTGGCCCGTCATTCTGATAAAAGCCATTGTGATAATGTGCAGCTATATATATTGGTGTGAATGAAGGAGAAAAAGGAATCTACGGCCCCACGAAGCGCACGCACCCAAAAAAGGCTAAAAAAGAAGCAAAGCTACCAGCACCGGATCCAAAGGACATGTATGTATGTATATGGATGTGCCTTTGCTTTGACTCAGAGCATCAATTCAGGCACAAGTAATCCTATATTTGTATTCCTTGATCTTCCTATAGCTTGCCTCGATCGTCCCAGCGAAGAAGAAAAGAGAGAACATATTCATTGCTTGCTAGCTTTGCCTTTGCACACAGCTCACCCTACCTCACCATCAGCCATGGACTCTCCTCCTGTATATTGCTGCAGAGCATCTCCCCCTCCCCGATCTCCTCCAACACCTGACGGCACCAGCCTACTACGCCTGCATTGCAATCAGCCATCTCCGGCGTGCCCAAACAGCGCGATCAGCTGCCTCCCTGTTCGTCGGCGTCGTGTACGTGAATCTTTCTTCCTACATGCTCCTTCCTTCCTCTGACATGAATGATTATTGCTTGCTGCTACTACTGCCTAACTGCAAACAGGTTTCTTATTCCTTTCTACGTGCAGCAAGCCAAGTTGTTGATTGCAGCGGCGCAACGCGGCTATGGAGGTGGCCGTCAGCGCAGCATGGTGGGTGGTGACCAAGGCGCTGGGCCCGGTCACCGACGGCTTGCTGGAGGCATGGGCGGCCAGCGCAGGGCTCGGCCCCAACATCGACGCCCTCAAGATGCAGCTGCTCTACGCCCAGGGGATGCTCAACAATGCACCGGGGCAGGGCAGGGACATCACCAACCCTGCGCTCAAGGGGCTGCTTCACAAGCTGCGTCAGCTGGCGTACGTCGCCGACGACGCGCTCGACGAGCTGGACTACTTCCGCATCCAGGACGCACTCGAAGGCACCTACCACGCAGCAGAAAGCGTGGATGACCGGGGCTGCCTCCAGGGCCTCTCCTTCAACGCTCGCCACACGGCCAGAGCTGTTGTCGGGAAGATCAAGTCCATGAGCTCCTGCTCGCGTGCTGCTAGCCCAACTGATGACCAAGAAGATATTGGTGGCAGCCAGGGATGCTCATGTGTTGGCAGATGCAGCATGCCCAAGGTTGCCTCTGGTGCTGTTCAAGCTGCTGTTGGTAAACACTTCCCATGCTGCTACTCTTCTCCTCATACCAGTGAGTTGGCCGAATCATCCAACATGACAGCTGCAGGCGGATGGCGACTCCTCTGTGGCGCCTGCCCGCCCAAGGCACCGGCGCAGAGAGTTCGCGCCGCAGATGAAACACCAAAACTCAAGTTTGATAGGGTGGAAATGTCCAAGAGAATGATAGACATCGTAGAGCAGCTCAAGCATGTATGTGCTATGGTGTCCACCATTCTTAATCTGGAGCTGCTAAGCTTAAGCCGTATCCCTATCAAAGTCAGTCCTGCCATGGATCGGCCCAAAACCACCCCGCAAATTATAGAGCCTCAGCTATACGGGAGGGATACCCAGAAAAAGGAAATCATTGATGGCATCACTCATGGTGTATATTCTTCCAAACGACTTACTGTCCTTCCAATTGTTGGGCCAGGGGGTGTTGGGAAGACAACCTTTACACAACACATATTTGAAGAAGTGAAGAGCTGTTTCCAGGTTACAATTTGGATATGTGTGTCTCTCAACTTCACTGCAGATAGATTGGCACAAGAGATTTTGGAGCAGATCCCTAAAGATAACAGCAGTGAGAGCAAAAATGGTAGTAGCATAGAAGAGAAAATTGAACAAAGGTTAAGATCAAAGAGGTTCTTACTTGTCTTGGATGATGTGTGGAAATATCCTGAGGATGAGTGGAAAAAACTATTAGCTCCGTTCAGAAAAGTGGGGACAGAAGGCAACATGGTTATAGTCACAACTCGAATTCCAGGGGTAGCAAACATGGTCAGGACAGTTGATCATTCTATAGAAATGGAACGTCTAGGTCCTCAAGATATTATGTCTTTCTTTGAAGCATGTGTATTTGATGACCAACAACAACCATGGGAAAATCATCCTGAATTACAAGATGTTGGGCACAAAATAGTGGAAAATTTGAAGGGTTTCCCTCTTGCTGCAAAAACTGTGGGTAGATTGCTCAGAAACCAGCTCACATTTGACCATTGGACAAGTGTTTTGGAAAGTAAAGAGTGGGAGTCAGAAGGTAGTGATAATGATATTATGCCAGCCCTCAAACTTAGCTATGATTATCTTCCTTTCCATCTGCAACAGTGTCTTTCCTACTGTGCATTGTTTCCTGAAGATTATGAATTTCATGCAGAAGAGTTGGTTCATTTGTGGATTGGACTTGGGATTTTACACTCGGATGGTCACAAGAAAAGAATTGAAGATGTTGGGTTGTGTTACTTGAATGACTTGGTTAATCAGGGTTTTTTCAAAAAGAATGTATCAACATCTGGCAGTCCTTATTACACCATCCATGATCTACTACTTGAGTTGGTAGTGAAGGTCTCATCATATGAGTGTCTTAGCATATCCAGCTCTAATGTGATGTCCATACAAATTCCCCCATCTGTACGTCATTTGTCTATCATTGTAGATGATGCAGACGTCAAGGACACAGTGACTTTTGAAGACTACAAGAGGGGTTTGCGGGCATTGGAAAATAGATTTGAAGTTCAAAACCTACACACTTTGATGTTATTTGGAGAATACCATGCAAATTTTTCAAGGGTTTTTCGTGGTTTATTTTTGGAAGCTAGAGCCCTTCGTACTGTCTTTTTTTCTGGAGCATCTTATAATGTGGAGGATGTGTTGCCCAACTTTTCAAAGCTTGTTCATCTTCGCTACTTAAGGATCAAGTCAGCTGGTTTTTATGATGACGAAGGCTTGTGTGTACCTAGTGTGCTGTGTAGATTATATCACTTGGTAGTCATTGATCTACAAGAATGGAAGGACTGCTTCGGTTCAACAAGACATATCAGCAACCTTGTAAAATTGCGTCATTTTGTTGTGCCCCGAGAAGAACCTCACTCTGGCATATTTGAGGTGGGAAAACTAAAATTCCTGAATGAATTAAAGGCATTTAGAGTTGGACAAGAAAGGAAGGCGTTTGAACTGAGTCAACTGGGCAAACTGAGAAATATTGGAGGATTGCTTGGAATTTACAATCTTGAAAAGGTGCTATCAGAAGAAGAAGCAACTGAATCAAAACTGATGCACAAAAGCCACTTGCAAGAGCTAATGTTAGAATGGGATGTTGAACGATCTAACAGGGTTCCTGCATTTGAGCAAAGTGTCCTTGAAAATTTTGTGCCACATAGAAATATGCGACATCTATGCATTAGAGGGCATGGAGGCACTAATTGTCCAACATGGTTAGGAGAGAACCACTCCATCAAGAATCTAGAATCTCTTTCTCTGGATGATTTATCTTGGGGAAACCTTCCACCTTTAGGAGAGATGTGGATGGTAAATGATCTTGGTGAAGAGTATCAGGTCTGTATCGCCGGCCAAGGATTTAAAATTTTGAAAAGGCTAAGATTGGTTAAGATACCAAGATTGAGGAAATGGGTTGCGGACAACAATACTGTTGATTTGTTCTCTCACCTGGAAGAACTCACCATTGTAGGTTGCTCTGAACTTATTGAGTTGCCATTTTCAGATCTTAGTTATGGTCGGACACAGCAAGAGAAGAGCATTGCTTGGTTTCCTAGACTTAGGTCTCTCAGGATAGAAGACTGCCCAAAGCTGTTGTTATTGCCTCCAATCCCTTGGACTTGTGGCCCGTGCTCTATTGAGTTAAATCGGGTGGGCTCCAGTCTTGAGCAGCTAGATTACAGAGAACGACATGGATCAGACTCAACTTTTTCATTGTATGTGGTGGGAAAGGATGGCGCGTTCTTGAAGGCGTTGGTCTTCTCTAATCTAACTTTTGTGAAAGAGATAGATATGCATCAATGTCGTTGCACTGGTAAGGAATTGACGCAAGTGTTCTCTTTTATGCCCGTGCTCACCCACATTATAATAGTGGGTTGTCAGGGGATAAAATGGCTCGGTGTGGCGGGGCAATCATCAGCATCTTGTTCTTCTGCTGAACTATTGCATCAGGAGCAAATCAGACAGCAGAAGCAAGAGGCAGACAAAGGAGGAGACGGAGTGCTGCTCTTGCCTCCCCAGCTACAGAGGTTATACATGGAAAAGTTCCCAGAGCTGAACTTGCTCTCTGATTCATTGGAAGGCGACAAGGAAGGGAGTGGGCTCAAATATCTTTGTTCTCTCCAATCGTTGGATATATTGGACTGCCCCAAGTTACTGCACTCCTATTCATCATCTTCTTTTCCTTTTCCAGCCTCTGCCTCTCTGCAAAGGTTATATTTGCAGAGGTGTGGGGAGTTCAGGGGCGAGAGCATATGCCCTCTGCTCGCCCAAGGCCATCTCAAAACGTTATGCATCTTTGAAACCCCCAATGTCTTCTCCGGTTCTGAGCCATTATTGGACAGGAAGCTTATTCCCTGTTCCTCTGCACATCAGGAGCTTGACCTGAGGACAGACGATGTTGCAGGACTCCTCACTACGCATATCTGCAGCCTGATCTCTTCCTCTCTCACCACCTTATATCTTGGTTGGAACCAAGATGCTGAGCGCTTCACACATGAGCAAGAGGAGGCCCTTCAGCTCCTCACCTCCCTCCAGGAACTTGTCTTTTATTCTCTTGAGAAGCTGCAGTGCCTCCCAGCAGGTCTAAATATACTTGCCAACCTCAAGACATTAAATCTCTTGTCCTGTCAAGTCATTAAGTCGTTGCCGGAGGACGGCCTCCCGAGTTCCCTACAAGAGTTAAATATCCACGACTGCCCTGCCTGGGAGTCGTTGCCCAAGGATGGACTGCCGAGTTCCCTGTCAAAACTGAAAATCAGTGAATGCCGTGCCATCAAGTCACTGCCCAAAGGCAGCCTCCCAAGTTCTCTACAAGAATTAAACATCTACAACTGCACTGCCCTGATGTCTCTGCCCAAGGATAGCCTCCCAAGCTCTCTGCAGAAATTAGAGCTCCATGACTGCCCTGCCTTAATGTCTATGCCAAGGGGCAGCCTCCCAAGCTCGCTGCAAAAATTGGAATTCCGTGGCTGCCCTGCCTTAGAATCGCTGCTTGAGGATGGTCTCCCAAGATTTCTGCAGGAACTAAAGATCCAAGGGAATACTACAATCACTTCGCTGCCCAAGGGCAACCTCCCAAGATCACTGCAAGTATTAGATGTCCGTTATTGTCACAATGAGGAGCTAAAGAGGCAGTGCCGCAAGTTAAGAGGAACCATCCCCAAGATCATAACAGCATAATCTGACCAAAGGTAACAGCCACTCATTCTGACTTGTTAGTTGTTACTCACTAATTTCCTAACCTCTGAACCACAATAGTTATACTCTGTTTTGTTCGGTTCATTGAAATTACTGTCATTCCACCTGAATAAAACCCCTTGTTTTTTCCTATCTAATCTGCAGGGTACATTCTTCTAGCCTCTCAGAATCCAAGCATCAAGGTCTCAGTTTGCATCTTCCGTCTTTAAATAAAACTGGTCAGCACAAGAGTTATTATTCCATACACATGTACTTCTATAAGCTATAGCATGCCCAAATCATTTGTCTTTTTGGGCTTGCTTTCCCTCGTTCCCAGATTTTTTGAAATTCTGAACAATGTTTCAATCTACCGTGCAGGGCTTTGCCTCGGAGCTGTAAATTCTTCTAACCTTGTAGAATTCTCTGCATTCACACAACCACGCACAGTTCTCATATCATAGCCTTGAGTGGCATCTTCCTTTGTACATAAATGCGGTACGAATATATAAGAGCATTTTATTCTGTAAAATTAATCCATGACATTCTATTTTATTCTTCCTGTTTACCTCATGAACGCATAATCTGAAGTCTGAGCTAGAATGCAGGGCTCTTTGGCTTGGAGCTGCTCATTCTTTTACCATTCTAGAATTCTACCCATTCATGCACATCTAGCACACAGGGTTCATGTGTGGTATATTTCTCTACATAAATCAGGTATGTACATGTAAATGTAACTTTACTCCATTACGATGCTCACTACTAAGCAGCAACAAGAACTTTCTTATCTGCCATCATTTATTTAAGCTTTGTTGCTCATTTATTTGCTTTGCGTTCCTCATGATTCTCTGTGAGTGATCTGAAATTTGCCGATTTAAAGCAATTCCTAGTGAAGAAAGGCTTACAGGTAGGTCTCTGTTTTTAACTATCCTTCACGGTTTGGTTTTATAATGTGCAACAAACTAATTTCCCCTGCTTTCTATGAAGCATCGGAGGATTTATTCTTGGTGTTCATGGAAATTACGGCCATTCGACCTGAATTACCCTCTTGTTTTTATCTAGCCTGCACCGCAGTTCTTGGACTTGTTCATTCTTCTAGCCTCTCAGAATCGAAGCATGTTTCCTAGTTGCCCATGCAAGCAGGCCGTGGTTAAGGTTAATAAGTCACTTATGGTAGGCCGTCCTCTGTCATGTGAAACCTCTGGATAGGGCCATAATTGGATCAGGCTACAGATGATCAGGCGAAACACTAATGGTCAGTATGTGTTTTATTCCATTGCTACTTAATTGCATGCCTGTGACTCTGCAACTAATCATGCATGTATGTACACAGGCTTACTGATTCTGTAAAATCTGTTTTGTTATGATATTTCAGGTACTGCTTTGAGAAATGTTAATGAGCAATGCTGCTTGTAAGTACGAATGAACTATATGGTTTCATTTGGTTAGTAGTTGAATTCTTCGCCTCGTTGCTCATTTGTCTATCATTGTAGATGATGCAGACGTCAAGGACACAGTGACTTTTGAAGACTACAAGAGGGGTTTGCGAGCATCGGAAAAAAGATTTGAAGTTCAAAACCTACACACTTTGATGCTATTTGGAGAATACCATGCAAATTTTTCAAGGGTTTTTCGTGGTTTATTTTTGGAAGCTAGAGCCCTTCGTACCGTCTTTTTTTCTGGAGCATCTTATAATGTGGAAAGATGGAATGGCTGCTTCACTTCAACAAGATATATGAGCAACCTTGTAAAATTGCGCCATTTCATTGTTCCCCAAGAAAAACTTCACTCTGACATATTTGAGGTGGGAAGACTAAAATTCATCAATGAGTTAAGGTCATTTAGAGTTGGACAAGAAGATAACGTGTTTGAACTGAGTCAACTAGGGAAACTGGCAAATATTGGAGGATTACTTGGAATTTACAATCTTGAAAAGGTGCAATCAGAAGAAGAAGCAACTGAATCAAAACTGATACACAAAAGCCACATGCAAGAACTAATACTAGGATGGGATGTTCAGCGATCTATCAGGGATCCTAAATTTGAAGAAAATGTCCTTGAAAGTCTTGTACCACACAGTAATCTTCGACGCCTACGCATTAGAGGGCATGGAGGCACTAATTGTCCAAGATGGCTAGGTTCAAACCTTTCCGTCAAGAATCTGCAATCTCTTTCTCTGGATGATTTGTCTTGGGGAAACCTCCCACCTTTAGGAGAGATTTGGATGATCAATGATGTTGGTGAAGAGTATAAGGACTGTATCTTAGGCCAAGGATTTCAAAATTTGAAAAGGATAGAATTGGTTAATATATCAAAATTGAGAAAATGGGTTGTGGATGACAATACTTCTCATTTGTTCTCTCAGCTGGAAGAACTCACCGTTGAAGGCTGTTCTGAACTCACTGAGCTGCGATTTTCACATCATAGTAGTGATCTGCCACAGCAAGAGAAGAGCTTGGACTGGTTTCCTAGACTGAAATCTCTCAGCATAGAAGACTGCCCAAAGCTATTATCATTGCCTCCAATCCCTTGGACTTCTGGCCCTTGCTCTGCTGTGATAGGAGGGGTGGGCTTAGGTCTTCAGAAGCTAGTTTACGAAAAAGAGAACGGATCAGACTCAAGTTGTTCACTGCAAGTGAAGGGAAAGAATGGCGAGGATTGTGTATTCTTGAATGGGTTGGTTTTCTCTAATCTAACTAATCTGAAGGAGATGGTCATTGAAAATTGCTCTCCTCTACTGCTCGATCATCTCCTAATGCTAACATCTCTGGAATTGCTCGAGATATGTGGCTCAAGTAATGTATTATCCTTGATTGAAAGTGTGAGTCATGTCCGATGTCAGCTACCTGTTAAAAAGATAAGTGTCAAGCGATGTGGTTGCAATGGTAAGGAATTGACACATCTGCTCTCACTTGTGCCGGAGCTCACAGAAATGAGAATAGCGGGTTGTCAAGAGATAAAATGGCTGGGTGTGGCGGGACAATCATCAGCATCTTCTTCTTCTGCTGCTGCTGAACAATTGCATCATGGGCAAATCGTACAGCAGCAGCAGCAAGAGTCAAAAGAAGGGGTAGACGGAGTGCTGCTCTTGCCTCCTCAGCTAAAGGTGTTAAACATCGAAGAGTTCCCAGGGCTGAGCTTGCTCTCCAGTTCGCTAGAAGGTGACAAGGAAGGAGGTGGGCTCCAAGGTCTCCACTCCCTCCAATCATTGGGAATAAGGGGCTGCCCCAAGTTACTCCACTCCTATTCATTCTCTTCTATTCCATTTCCGACCTCCCTGCAAGAATTAATTTTGAGTGGTTGCGGGGAGTTCAGAGGCGAGGGCATAGGCCCTCTCCTGGCCCAGGGCCGCCTCACACGGTTATGCATCTTTGAAACCCCCAAAGTCTTCGCCGGATCTGAGCCACTTGACAAGGAGCTTCTTCCCCCCTCCTCTGCACATCAGGAGCTTGAGCTGAGGACAGATGATGTTGCAGGGTTCCTTGCTGCTCATAGCTGCAGCCTTCTCTCTTCCTCCCTCACCACCCTATGTATTGGTAGCAACAAAGATGCCGAGTGCTTCACACGCGAGCAAGCGGAGGCCCTTGAGCTCCTCACCTCCCTCCAGACGCTCGAATTTTCGTTTTGCAAGAAGCTGCAGTGCCTCCCGTCAGGTCTGCATAGACTTGCCAGCCTCGAGACATTAAAGATACATTGCTGTCAAGTCATCCGGTCGTTGCCAGAGGACGGCCTCCCGAGTTCGCTGAAAAAATTGGAGATCACCAACTGTCCTGCCATCAAGTCGCTACCCAAGGGCAGCCTCCCGAGTTCGCTGCAAGTACTAGAGATCTGCTCCTGCCCTGCCCTGACGTCTCTGCCCAAAAACGGCCTCCCAAGCTCTCTGCAAAAATTAGAATTGTACAGCTGCCCTGCCTTAAAGTCACTGCCGGAGGACGGCCTTCCAAGGTCTCTGCAGGAACTAAAGATATACGGGAGTACTGCAATCAATTCCCTGCCCAATGGCGGCCTCCCAAGATCATTGCAAGTATTGGATGTCCGTTGGTGTAACAGCGAGGAGCTAAAGAGGCAGTGCCGCAAGTTAAGAGGAACCATTCCCAAGATCAGAACTTAATCTGACCAAAGGTAACAGCCACTCATTCCTACTTCATACTCATTGATTTCCCCTGCCTTTTCCTAACCTCTGAAGCATCGGAGTGGTTATTCTCTGTTTTGGTCTGTTTTGGTCTGTTTTTTTTATCTACTCCGCAGGGCGCTTCTTCCACCTGTACATTCTTGTAGCCTCTTAGAATCCAATCAAGTATATTTCCAAGTTGCCATTGCAAACATCAAGGACTCAGTTTGCATCTTCCATCCGTACATAAAACTGGTTGGTACAGGCATTATCATCCCATACACACCCGTAGTTCCATAAACTATGTAGAGTGTCCAAATCATTTGTTTTCTTTTTGCATTTGGTTTGCCTTGTTGCCAGATAATTTGAAGGTCTGAACAATGTTTTTTTTTCAATCTACAATGCAGGGTTATCTGTCTTGGAGTTGTACATTCTTTTAGCCTTGTAGAATTCTATCCATCCATGCACATCTGGCACACGAGGCTTGCATGGTATGTTTCTTCACATAATCAGGTAAGTTAATTTGCTCCTGCTGTACCATAAACACCGAAGCATTGAAGTCATCCTCTGTTTCTTCAGCTCATCAAAATTACTGACATTTCACCTGAATAACCCTCTTTCTTAATACTCCCAGCACAGCAGTTCTTCACCTTGTATGTTTCCAAGCTACACTGCAAGTATCAAGGTCTCAGTTTGCATCAAATTCTCCGCACTCCCGCAACTGCACACAGTTCTCGCATCATCGGTTGAGTGGCATCCTCCCTCCTGTATAGATGACTGGCCAGCACAGAACGTGTAGTGTATTGATTCCTAAGTGGCAATACAGTTGTAACTCAACTTGTGGGTAAAGATTCACACCCTTTGCAAAGGTATTGAATCTGTTTGAATAGCCGCTACCACGGCATGGGATAAAACCGGTTTTGTTAGTTCTTCTAAGCCTAGCCCATTTGCAGGGAAGTTCTACAATTAATTCTCTGTTAAGTCACTTTACAGTAGGCC
Source organism: Hordeum vulgare subsp. vulgare (assembly GCF_904849725.1). NCBI lineage: Eukaryota > Viridiplantae > Streptophyta > Magnoliopsida > Poales > Poaceae > Hordeum > Hordeum vulgare. The sequence goes on along the minus strand of NC_058521.1, from coordinate 1,657,694 downwards.
GTCCAGGGGCACACGAAACCTCTGGATAGGGCCATAATTCGGCGAGGCTACATATGATTAGGGGGTGTTCTGGTGGTCAGTATGTGTTTTACTCCATAATTAATTAGTTGCGTGTGCCTGTCACTCTGCAACCTATATACATCGATCTTGATGTGGAGATTATGCCACGATACAAATTTGAGATCGGTAAAGCTAGGAATCTAACGGGTTGAGTTCTCTAGCTGCTAAAGTGTTGAGAGGCTCCATATTAAAAAGGACAAAACGAAAATGGTAAAACTTCTTTTGCTGTTCAAATGAAGAATTGAAAAAACAAGTGTTGTTGCTTTCCGACGGGGCAGCCCATTCCATTTCCTAGTTAGTTGCCAGCCATAAGCACTTAACTAATGTCGAACTAGTTGAATTTGCTCATCAACCTTGAGCCACATATGCCAAACACCGGGCCAGTAACCACCAGAAATCATCTGGTCTCACTAGACAGCCCCGGACCAAAGTGCTCCCCCATATGGTTTCATTTGGTTATATGTTGAATTCTACACTTTGCTGTTCATTTACCGGGCTAAGAGGTTTTCCTGTAACAGAGCACTGGCTCTGACGCTGCTGGTTTCAGTCAGAACTTGGGTTGATGCAGAAGTTGGAAAGGTGGATGAGAAGCTTACTTTGCTATCCCCACAATATCTCCATCAGCCCACAAGTCAGTTCTTGTGGGTGATCTGAAATTGGTTGATTTCAAGCAGTTCCTAGCAAATACAGGTTTACAGGTAGGCCTCTGTTTTCAATGAATTTATGATATTATGTACCTTACTCAATCCATCCATCATATTTTACTTTTAGAGTGGACATCAAACCAATATATCTGGTTATACATCCTGAAAACATTGAGATTTATTGCTGAGAAATTCCTTCCAGGTTGAGTTTGCTGGGGTGCTCTACGGTGCGGCAAGTATACCATGGTGTGCAAGATTGGCGATTGATTCTAACCAAAAGGTAACTTACTACTGGAACTGCCATAAATTTTGCAGCAATTTTGATCAGTCACAATGTTTGCGCCAAACTTTGGTTGCGACGGTCCTCCAACAATGAAAAGCTAATGATGAAAGATACATAATCATGATAAACCGCCTCTCCACTTATGCCACGCTCGGCTCATGTATATTGTTAGTTGGTGTGCCTGTGACACGTTTGATGGTGCATTGCAGGGGAGCACGGGTTCTCAGCAGATTGTGATCGGGGGCCCGTTGTGCGAGGACTAGTACAAGATCCAGGAGCTACTTTATTCACAATTCCTCTTGCTTTAGAGGAGATCCTCCTGGAGCTGCACCATTGCAGCCATTGACCAGCAAATAGACAACTTTGCCTTAAGATTGCCTTATCTTAAGGAAAAGAGTGAATTCCGTTTTTGACCCCTAAGTTTGACAGTTTTGACACTAATTACCTCATTTAAGAGAATTTCATCCATTATACCCCATTTAAAGAAAGTGTTGCCACATTTTACCCTTTTCTATTATTTGTGAGCATTCTGATCTATGGGTCCCGATTGCCAAGTCCGTGTGATGCCACGTCGTCGGTTTTTTCTTTTCTTTTGTGAATTCGTCTTCGGTTTTTTCCTGGTATTATTCCTCATGTAAAACCAGTCCGCGCTGCTGCGCCCGACCGGACGTCCGGTCCTGGCGATCTACGCTCGACCTGAGCCGCGTCATGTTCGCCTCCAGCGCACACACAGGTCGTCCAACTTCTAACCGCATGCACCGCTCTCAAAGCACGATTTGCGAACGATGAACCGGGGCAGAAGAAACGGGAGTAGGCCCACAACTGAGACTGTAATAGGCCAAATAAAACACACACACGACATGTGTCTGAGCTCGGCACAGCTCGTTCACGAAACACGAGGTGCAAAGCAGGCAGAGGAGGAGCATGTGTATCACACCTCTTCTATGCTCTAATAGGATATGGAGGAGAGTTCCTTATACGTTGTTCCAAACCCTCCAAACCCTCCTCCACATCCGGGATAGGATAACAGGCCCCACCATGTCATGAAACCACTAATGGGCGTTTCAGATTTTCCAGGAAATAATTGATATATGGGCCTAAAGCTCATCCATATTTCAACATCAACACCTATTAGGACACACCCATTAGTCACAATTTTTCCTTTTTTTTTAAAGTTAGTCACAAATAATATTTTCAGAATTGGTTTGTAGCGTTCCAAAATCAAATATTTATTTATTTCTTTACGTATTCCCATTTCTGATATTTCAACAAAAAAACATCACTCAAAAATTATTTCAACTTTTTCACAAAATAAAAGTATTTTTTTAGATTTTGAACACAAAAAAATCACAAATTGACATTTTTTCCATTCTCCATGAAACCATCACAATCACTGCATTCTCCTTTTTCCTAAAACACACAGGAGAGCCACGCATCATTCTATTAAGATAAAGAAAAGTACAGAGGATTGCCACACAAAAATCACTGTATTCTCAAAATGGATAATATACTTATCTGAAAGAAAAAACTTCACATTACACAGATCATTTTCGAAATTCAAAATTCCAATACAAAAATCTTAAATTGAGCATCACAAATTGCCAGTCCTCTATTGAACCACCAGAAGCAACCATAATCTCAAATTGGACAATATACACATCTACAAAAAATATTCTCATGTAAAAGCAACCCACAATGGAGTCCTAACTATTCAGAATTTTGATTCGAAATTTGCCAGTCTTTCAGCATTGCTGCGGTTTTCAGACGTGGTGGGATAGGACTAATTACATGAGTAAAAGGCACTGGAGAACAAGGCACAATAAACAAATAATGAACAACATCCTATCAAAATAATTTACAATGCAAGAGCAAAAAGAAGGGACTTTACATACACAATCAGCGTCAGGAAGGAGGGGAGGGGCTGCGCAGCACTATCTGGCCATCCTCGTCCTTCTCAAACACCTCCTCTATCAGGTCGTTCCAGCTCACCCGTGGCTGCTGGCTCGACGACGCTGGCGGCGGGAAGCTCTCACTCCTCTCGGGCCGTGGGCCACCGTTGAACGTGCCGTAGACCGACGCCATGCCCGACACCGACAGCGTGGCGGCCCTGCGCAGCGCCACCTTGTGCTCCTCCACGTGCTCCCTCTGCACCGCCATCTCGTCCCGCTCCATCCGCTGGTTCGATGGTGCTGCCGTCGCGCGCTCCTTCTCCAACATCAGCTGTTCATGTTCACATGTCATATGAGCAGTGCTATGACATTATTATTATTCACTGGTTCAGTCTGGAAATTGCTGCAGATAAATGGCATGATGCGTGCTACTTGAATCTGAAGTTGAACAAAACTTCTAAACCTTCCTAGACGCTTTAACAATCTAACATTTTCATGTTGACATATCTACACTCAAACTACTTTGTACTCTAGATTGTGCACAACTTGAACCCAGTACCTGCTTCACAACACGGCCTGATCTACTGTAGATGGCATGCACTGCTTGAGACAACAAGTGCTGGATTGCGTATTTAGAAGCTACCAAACATGCAAACTACAATTTGGTAAAACAGAATTTTATTCTACTTCTCTGTCAGAAACACCAACATGACATAAATATGCTGTGTATATACAAAAGACTTACATCCAGAGCTCTCTGGCCTTCCCGCTCGATCCAAACAATGGCATGGTCCATTGTGGCGTTACAGGAAAGAACAACATGCTCAAATCTACCATCTACCGGCACAGCTGTTTTGACCACCGGTGGATATCTTCCGCACCTGCATGGATATCACCAAGAAACTGTGTTTAAGAAAATATTGGAAGCCTCCAATAGCTAAAACATAGTAATCATTAGTGAGAAAATAATTCTGAAGAAATCAGCATCGTGTTAAATAGTTTTAGCCATTATTAAATAAGTAGTATGGGCTGTGTCATCCATAGTGTTTGAATAACTGAACTACATACTGACAACCAACATGAAGGTTCTCATAGGATACTAGGGAACAGAGTATTTTCTTTATAGCACTAGCATAATATTCTCTCTACTTCTGACATGTGTGAGAACCTCTGCCATTGCTCAATAACTGTTTCCTATATTTTTTTCTACATTCTAGATCAACACTACAGAAAAAATAAAGGTACCTGAAACTTTTCCTTTCCACAATGTGATATATCCGACCTGGTGCATAGAGCCTCCTTGGATCCTTTAGCATAGCATCTTCAGGTATGCAAGTATCCTTCAAACATCTCAAACATAGAAGACATGGCAGACTGCCCAAGAAGAGAAGATGGCCCAGTTTTAAAATTGCTCCAACCCACAAAGCTGGAAGAAAATAATCACATTGCATTCAACAAACTCGATGCCATATCATAGCTAGTACAGTAAACATAAACCAATTATTGGAAAATCAGATAAAAAATCCCATCTACATTAGAATTCATTGCTATTGATCCATAGCTTATGAGTTTGCTTGCAATTTATTGATGCTGAGATATTTTTTTCCTTTCCTGAAGCCATTCTAGAAGCAAAAACCTATTGGCCTATATATTGGTTCTAGTTTCTGCTATTTATCCATGATTGAGTGTCGTATTGATTTCTGTATGATGTTCCTTAGTAGTTTGAGCTAACTAAATCGGAGTTGATTAACCAACATTTATGGCAGACAAAAGATATAGTGGGGAAGGGCACCAAGGTAAACACGAGTAGTATGTAATATAGTAGGGTAAGTAGGCAAAACCAATATGTACTCTTTGGTAGCTACTATACTAGAAACCAGAAAAAAATAATTGTCTAGGGGTAAACTCATGCTCAGATAGCAAGGCAAAAGCCTATCACAGTGATCAGTCACATTAGAATCATGATGTCTCCCAACGAAGGAATATATACAGTTGCCACTTGGCACTTTGAAGGGCTAAATTAGGGAACAGAAGTAACTAAAGAATCGATTGATCAATATCACATTGCAGTACTTAGTTTTCACCTGATACATTTAGGGCCTGTCATTGGCTTATTAATATTCAATTGGAGTAAAAGAGAAATATGGAAGTACGGAATTACGTGATGTGGAAGTGTGTGCTAGAATCATACTATATAACTAACAGCAGTAAATACAAACATATAACAGCGTTGGAGGCATGGCCATACCAGAGAATCGACTTGAAAATATCTTCTAAAGGAGTAGCCGTCCGAGGCAGGAAATCATCCTGTCAATTGCCAGAACAACAACAGTTATATTCAGCCTATACATACTCTATTGATATGATTCTATCTAGAAGTTAGAGGAAGGGCAGGTATTCTTGTCTGACAGAAATAGTGCCCAACAAAACGCAGACAGACATGTAACTAACTTCTGCAACAGTATTTTTAGCAGCAAGCAAGCACTAACAAAATTCAGATAGGCGTGTAACTAAATTCTACTGAATTGGTAGCAGCAAGCACTCAACAAAATTCAGAGAGGCGTGTAACTAAGTTGTACTGAATTTGTAGCAGCAAACAATCAACAAAATTCAGAGAGGCACATAACGGAATTCTAATATACTGAATTTGTAGCAGCAAGCAAGAACTCAACAAAATTCAGAGAGGCACATAACGGAATTCTAATATACTGACAAATTACAACAGGCATGTAACTAGTTTCTGCAACTGAATTTGTAGCAGCAAGCAAGCACTCAAACAAAATTCAGACAGACATGTAGCAAACTTCTGAAACTGTATTTTAAGCAGCAAGCAAGTAAGCAAATCGGTTGGTGAGCAATGCAATGTCTATCCCATTCAGAAGTCAGAAGCAGAGCAGGTATGTGTCTGACAGCAGTAGCAGCACTGAACAAAATAAATTCTGATGACAGGCGTGTAACCAAATTCCTAGTACAACTGAACTTGTAGTAACCAAATAAGTTGAGACAAGCAAGCAACCAAATCAATTGGGTCACCTGTAGCACAACTGAGTTGATGACGTCGGCGTATCTGACGGCGAGGTTGAGGGACATACAGCGTGCGGGCGCCATGGCGTAGCACCTGGTGCGGGCCCTTTCGACCTTGCCGAGCTTGTCGAGGTTGAGGACGACAACCATGGTGAGCATGGCGGCGACGCCTGCGCCGAGGGAGTGGCCCGTGAAGGTGAGCGTGTAGTCGGGGTAGCGGTCGAGGAGGTCCCGGAGCAGGTCGCACTCCTTGTCGAGCACCCAGCCGGCGGCGCGGAGGAGGCCGTTGTGGACGTAGCCTCCGTCGAAGCGGCGCTTGCCGAGGCGGTTGTCGAGGAGCAGCGCGTAGTCGGACTCGCGGCCGAGGTTGAGGCCCCGGAGCGCGAGCACGATGTCGGCGTGGTCGTGGTCGAGGTAGAGCAGGTAGGGCGTGACCCGGCCCCCGGTGTCGGCGTAGGTGCGGCGGCGCACGACGTTGGAGGGGTCGAGGAGCGGGGCGGCGAGGTCGGGCTCGTAGTTGGCCATGACGAGGCGGCACATCCTGGGGACGGGCGCGAAGTCGGCGGCGGCGGCGTGGCCCCAGGTGGCGCTGTCGTGGTAGCCGGTGTGGACGCACCGCTTCCACGCCCACCGCGCGCACCCCAGGCAGTAGACGCACTCCAGCAGCGGCAGCCCGCACGCCAGCGACATGCGGGGAGATTCCGCCGAGGGATCGCGGTTGGGATATTCCGGCGGTGGCGGTGGCGGTGGCGGTGGCGATCGGATCCGACTCCGAGCGAGCGGGGTAGCTGGGGACGGAGAGATTTTGCGGGATTATTATTAAATCGGAGGAGTGTTTTCCAAATAATAATCTAATCGGATCCGATTTGGTTGCTGGGCAAAACAAAAATTACGATCTGGGGCCAAATATTGCAATGGAGGGTCAAGATCTGGGGCCAGGTGTGGTGTTGGTGAGTGGTGACAGACAGTGACTGACCAAACAATGTGGATGACACGGCATTGCCAAATATTGCAATGGAGGGTCAAGGTCGATACAAGTCATCATCATCGACGCCTCGTTATCGATGATACGGGGTCTGCTATAGCAACGGATAATCCGCCTTTTATTCGAAGCGTGTGAAACGCGAGACTCGGTCCTTGCGGGCGAGAGGTATACAAGGTGCCGTGCTGACATGGCATCTCTCGTTGGTTCTCTATCGACTTGTGTTCGAGGTTCGGGGCCTATCTGATTCACATAATTTTTTGAACATGTGGATAGAGGAAAATGTAGGATTTGTCCTATTAAATCATATATATGGTTTGAAGACGACGTGAATTCCGATGAAAGTGTGTTAAGTTAAAGTGTCCATTGCCCGGCATGCTTTCTCTTTCGCTCCGCACAAGAAAAGATCATAGGTTGTCCTCCTTCTCCTATTGTCATCCCTCGCACCGGCGCCGTCGTCGGTCTGTCCCATCTCCAATGGCCTTTGGGCCATGGAGGTGGGGAGGACCTCGGCCCCCCGCCGACGGGAGGGGCCCCATTATCGGTCTTGTTAGGATCAACGTCTTGGTCGGGGCTGTGACTCCCACGTTCCATCTTGTCCTGATGGCGCATATAGCATCGTCGGAGGGCGTGTAGAGGTATGTCTCCTTCGAATCTTGCGGGATTTCATTGGCTTAGGTCTTCGGTGAATCTGTTCAGATCTGGTCTTTGTTTGGATGTTCATAGGTTTGGTCCTTTCGATCTATGACTTCCTTCATCGACGATGTTTGCTGCTCTGGTGCGTTGGTTTTATGGACCTTATCATGATGATTTTCTGACTCTCTACTATAACACGGTTTCCCTGTCTCTGACAAGCGAGGAGCGATGGAATTTGTAGTAGTCGCTAGGTGGTACATGAACCTGGTTGTAAATTTTATTATCTCTGGCAATCTTTATACTACCATGATTATAGATGAACAGACAGAAAGTTTCTCATGGAAAAAAATGTGTCCATTTTTCGATTAAGGTGATTGTTTATTGGAGGAGTGGAAAACTCAATGCCTAGTTTTGGAATTTGTGTGTTTGAATTTTGGAACCAGTTCTGATTTTGTGGAAATTTTGAAATGTGGTAAGAAAATGTGAAACCATTTAAACTTGATAGGTATTGAGACTCTTAAGACTGAGAGAGACATGATGATGGCCGAGGCTGGTCTGCTGCTGCTACCAGTCCTGACTGCGACGCTTCCTACAACACTCATGAATCCAGCAGAGCCTCCAGCGAATTCTGGACGTGTGTGTTCTGGTCCCTTCCTTTCCCTTCCCTTCCCCATACAATCAATCTACATTTTCCCTTCATTTCAACATAGAGTAGATTTTTCTTCCTCGTAATAGCATCCCTATATGATATAAGATGTGCTTGACGTTGCTTTGTCTTTGATGCACAATTTTGACCATCAATATATACCGAAGCACATGAATTGAACATGTATAGATGATATAGTCATATTTGTCTTACAAAATAATTTTAATTAATATATCTTCATACTAATTTTGTGGACATATAATAAATAAAAAATCATAGTCAAAGTTATGCGATGAAGACCCAAAAAAAAAATCAAGTGTGTCTTATATTTTGGGAACGAGGGAGTACCACGTTATATCGTCGTCTCTGGCCACGAGCTGCAAATCGAATCAACTGAAGCCTAGTATTACTTATGTTATCATTATACGATCGAACCCAAAGTTCCCTGATAATGTTATATTCCAATATGTATGGTTTTGAGAGAATCTGTATTTCTCTAAGCAAAAGACATTTGTCACGTTTTATTAATAATTCAATAATAATTACATTGTTCCTAAATCCGTTTGAAAGAAAGATAAGGGGTGGGGTTATGGTCCAATATGGATTGAATATTCTTAGTTGATACGGAGCATAATGTGAATCATAAGTAGACATTACTAAATGGCTCGCCACTTTATTTGCGTCCTGATTACAATGACAGGAAAAACTAAAGCAATTATAAATGCTATCTAAAAATGTCCATTCGTATAGCCATGTAAGGTTTACTTATGGATATATCAGACGGGAAGGCACATCCGTCTCCTGACTAGTTATTGATCCTATCTTGACTAGTTTGGACAACTTCTCATCCTTCTTTCATATCGGTGAAATCAGTTAACAATTTAACGACACTCAGTAGAATTACTTAATTCCAACTAGCATATGTATGAATGATTGACAAAAAATAATGTAGAAGATTTGTCCAAATGATAACGTCCACACGTGTGGCACGAACCAACATGGTTCACATGTCTTTATAACCGTTCATCTTACCACATCAAACATATGACATAAGTAAAACCTTTTTGATTTTTTAGACTTAAAAATATTTTATCTCTTAAATAAAAATCTAATTAAAATTCTGTTTTTACCATTAAATCCGTCTTGATGAGATCTTTAAAACTAGATCATATATTGATATGTTCCGACGACTTTTTTTGGCTACTAGTTGCCACATGTTCACCCTGAAGTTGCCATAGAGTTTACAATAAAGTTGCCACGATATGTTTCATCTAGTTTTCTTATAGATTTAAAGCTACCATTGTATTTCAAATATTTTTCATTAATTGGCCATGGCATGGATCATGGAAATTTTGGTGATTCATCCTGGCAAATTGAGTTTATAAATCACGACAATTTTAGTATTTTGACCATGAAAATTCTAGTATTTTGAACATAAAAAACATTTTTTTTTGTATGAACCATGGCAAATTTTAGTACATGTATCATGGCAATTTAAGTAATTCACTATGGCAATTTTAGTTTATGGTTCATGGGAAATTTGAGCCAGTGATCATGCATTTTTAAAATAACTGACATCATATTTCTTTTTTTACTTATGAACCATGTCAAAATTATTTCATGGATCATGGCAAATTTTAGTAATTCATCATGTCAAGTTTAGTTTTCTTAATATCCTTTTTTATAACATGTCAAAATGTATTTTAAACGTAAAAGGAAAAGTAGTTGAAATATATCATGTCAACTTCAATGTAATCATGATGACAACTTATGCGCAATAGACATGGCAACTTTTAAACCCCAAAAAAGTCGTCGAAACATGTTAATATGGGATCTAGTTTTGAAGATCTCGTCGCGATGGATTTAAGATGAAAATGATTTTTCAATCGGATTTTTTTATTTAAGAGATAAAACATTTGAAAAACTAAAAAAACAAAGAAAATCTTGTGAACATCATCAGTTTCGTCACTTGTGCATGCATGCGGTGACATGGCGCTACCTGTGATCATTGAGCGTGTGGGCTGTTGTTGCTACCACCACACGTGTGGGCGCTATCACGACCCAAGATTTGAGCCAAAAGCATTAACATTAGGTGCAATCCATATTTTATGATTTACCTTGAATAAACAATGAGTGTGATCTTGGGAGAAAAATATTCACCATAATAGAATAAATAGGAATGGATTTAGTGCCAAGATATACCTTAATAATAATGTGTCTGGATATGGAAGAAAATATTCAGCATACTAGAATAAATAGGAATTAATTTATTGTGAAGATATACCCTTATAATAATGTGCCTGGATATAGAAGAAATCCTTTATCATGAAAGAACAAATATGAAATACATCGATTGCCAGCAATTATGGTGACCCTCTATATAAACACAAGAAAGGACATCACTAGTACTATAGCATTTTACCCGGAAAGAACTATACAACAGAAGGATCTGTAGCTTTTATCCATGGCGTTTGCCAATAAAATCACATGGGTACTATTCGTAGCGGCTCTGTTTGTCATCTTAACCACTACCCAATCATATGATACATCAGGTAAGCACATAAGCATTTTCATTTACTTGCAAATATAGTTTTATTATTTTGTACCATTTCTTGGAGTTAATGTCGTGTTCTGATTTATTTTTGTTTCATTGCATTTTGTTTTCCACAGCTCGTATAGGGAATTGTGATGATTCGCCGAATTGCTTAGATAGCAAATGCAAGGATACATGTGCTAGCCAAGGTTTCGAGGCAAAAACGAGCTCTTGTGTAAAAACATTTGGAAGGATATTTTGCTGCTGCAGCAAGGACGGGTCATAATAATGTTCTTACAATTTCTTATGTGCAAGCAACGAAGATGACCAATATGTATCTTCTCTTGATATAATAAATGCGATAAATTAAGGAAATCCACTTTGGCACATGGGGGCATATACTCATGTCATCAGGAAAAACATTTTAAAATCTCACAAAATTCCGAACAAAGATTTGACGCGTTCATTCAATATTCTATGCTAAGTTTCACGGAAAACCAACATTTTCCGTGGCTTGTGTAAAAAGGACAAAAAAATGTCTCGTGGAAAGCCTTTTCAACACTGAATTTTGTCTTTTTCGCACGCGGCACAAAAGTTGTCGGTTTCTATGAAACAACTTTATGAGCATGTAGTAATTTCAGATGTATGTGTAAAACATTTTGTCTGAATTTTGTGACATTCAAAAATGCGTTTAGAATATTTTAAAAACCAGGAGCATACGTTCCTGGGTGTCAAACTGTCCATAAATTGCTACTATATTTTTTCCCTACAATTAATACAAAATGGACACACGTTAAAACATGCTAAATAAATGAAAACACACAAAATGGTTCACAATACTTTCTGACAGCGAGTACCGCATGACTACTGTATATAGTATCATAGTCCTTTACGATGCGCCTAGAGTTTTCTAGATAAATGACCATGAGTTCTATACGAAAATGATTCCATGAAATTAAATACGGAGGAGTTACTCGATATAATAATCGGATCTGATTTGATTGCTGGACAAAACAAAATTAAGATTCGGTGCTTGATGGAAACAAGGTGAAAGATAGTGACTAGCCAAACAATGTGTGTGACAGGCATGCCAAATATCGCAATGGACCATCGAGGCTGATGAAAGTCGTCACCGACGCCTTGTTGCTGGACCAATGATACGGTGTCTGATATGGCAACGGATAATCTGCTTTTATGTGAAGCATGTGAAATATGAGACTCGGTCCTTGTGGGCGAGAGGGATACAAAGTGCCGCACTGATCATGTGGTGCATGGTAGGTTCTCTATTAAGTCGTGTTCATGTTTGGGGCCTCTCTGATTCACAGGACTTTTAAAATACGGGAATAAGAAAAAATGGAAGACTAGAGTGATATGTCCTAGTGAATCCTATAGGGTTAGGGAACGACATAAATTTGGATCAAAGAGTGTCCGATGCATCATGAAAAACAACGGATTTGTACAAAGAGGCATGGGGCCAATGCTTATGATTTTTTCGTCAAGAGGATCCTTATGAAATTTCTCTGAATCAAAGGAACCCATAAAATTTCAAAAGTTTGACTAAAACCTCTCTCACGAGCAAGACGTGATCAGACCCCATAACTATATGGGTGTTAGATTCGTTGGAGTCACATGGTGATGTGAACTAGATTATTGACTCTAGTGCAAGTGGGAGACTGTTGGAAATATGCCCTAGAGGCAATAATACATTAGTTATTATTATATTTCTTAGTTCATGATAATCGTTTATTATCCATGCTATAATTGTATTGATTGGAAACACAATACTTGTGTGGATACATAGACAAAACACTGTCCCTAGTAAGCCTCTAGTTGACTAGCTCGTTGATCAAAGATGGTCAAGGTTTCCTGGCCATAGGCAAGTGTTGTCACTTGATAACGGGATCACATCATTAGGAGAATCATGTGATGGACTAGACCCAAACTAATAGACGTAGCATGTTGATCGTGTCATTTTGTTGCTACTGTTTTCTGCGTGTCAAGTATTTGTTCCTATGACCATGAGATCATATAACTCACGGACACCGGAGGAATGCTTTGTGTGTATCAAACGTCGCAACGTAACTGGGTGACTATAAAGATGCTCTACAGGTATCTCCGAAGGTGTTCGTTGAGTTAGTATGGATCGAGACTGGGATTTGTCACTCCGTGTGACGGAGAGGTATCTCGGGGCCCACTCGGTAATACAACATCACACACAAGCCTTGCAAGCAATGTGACTTAGTGTAAGTTACGGGATCTTGTATTACGGAACGAGTAAAGGGACTTGCCGGTAAATGAGATTGAAATAGGTATGCGGATACTGACGATCGAATCTCGGGAAAGTAACATACCGAAGGACAAAGGGAATGACATACGTGATTATATGAATCCTTGACACTGAGGTTCAAACGATAAGATCTTCGTAGAATATGTAGGATCCAATATGGGCATCCAGGTCCCGCTATTGGATATTGACCGAGGAGTCTCTCGGGTCATGTCTACATAGTTCTCGAACCCGTAGGGTCTGCACACTTAAGGTTCGACGTTGTTTTATGCGTATTTGAGTTATATGGTTGGTTACCGAATGTTGTTCGGAGTCCCGGATGAGATCCAGGACGTCACGAGGAGCTCCGGAATGGTCCGGAGGTAAAGATTGATATATAGGAAGTCCTGTTTTGGTCACCGGAAAAGTTTCGGGCTCATCGGTAGTGTACCGGGAGTGCCGGGAGGGGTGCCGGGGACCATCGGGAGGGGTGTCACGCCCCAAGGGGTCTCATGGGCTATGGGAAGAGATAAACCAGCCCCTAGTCGGCTGGAATAAGTTTCCACTAAGGCCCATAAGGTTTGAGAAGGAAAAAACATAAGGTGGAAAGAGTTTTCAAGTGGGAAGGTGGAATCCTACTCCAAGTAGGATTGGAGTAGGACTCCTGCACCTCCAATTTCGGCCAAACCTTGAGGGTTTGAGGCTGCCTCTTCCCTCCCCCTCCCTCCTATATATACTGAGGTATTGGGGCTTATTTGAGACAACTTTTGCCACGGCAGCCCGACCACATACCTCCATGGTTTTTCCTCTAGATCGCGTTTCTGCGGAGCTCGGACGGAGCCCTGCTGAGATTAGATCACCACCAACCTCCGGAGCACCGTCACGCTACCGGAGAACTCATCTACCTCTCTGTCTCTCTTGCTGGATCAAGAAGGCCGAGATCATCGTCGAGCTGTACGTGTGCTGAACGCGGAGGTGTCGTCCGTTCGGCACTAGATCGGAGCGGATCGTGGGACGGATCGCAGGACGGTTCGTGGGACGGTTCGCGGGGCGGATCGAGGGACGTGAGGACGTTCCACTACATCAACCGCGTTCACTAACGCTTCTGCTGTGCGATCTACAAGGGTACGTAGATCGGAAATCCCCTCTCGTAGATGGACATCACCATGATAGGTCTTCGTGCGCGTAGGAAATTTTTTGTTTCCCATGCGACGTTCCCCAACAGTGGCATCATGAGCTAGGTTCATGCGTAGATGTCTTCTCGAGTAGAACACAAAAGTTTTTGTGGGCGGTGATGTGCGTTTTGCTGCCCTCCTTAGTCTTTTCTTGATTCCGCGGTATTGTTGGATCGAAGCGGCTCGGACCGACATTACTCGTACGCTTACGAGAGACTGGTTTCATCGCTATGAGTAACTCCGTTGCTCAAAGATGACTGGCGGGTGTTAGTTTCTCCAACTTTAGTTGAATCGGAATTGACCGAGGAGGTCCTTGGATGAGGTTAAATAGCAACTCATATATCTCCGTTGTGGTGTTTGCGTAAGTAAGATGCGATCCTACTAGATACCCATGATCACCACGTAAAACATGCAACAACAAAATTAGAGGACGTCTAACTTGTTTTTGTTGGGTTACGTCGCATGGGAAACAAAAATTTTCCTACGCGCACGAAGACCTATCATGGTGATGTCCATCTACAAGAGGGGATGTGTGATCTACGTACCCTTGTAGACCGTACAGCAGAAGCGTTAGTGAAAGGATGAGGTTAAAACGGGCTGTCATGTATGAACATTCACGGCTTTCAAGTCAAAGGACCAAGGTGGCGGTCATATTCACTGCACAGTTTATTATAATGTTTACAAATTATACACATAGGCGCATCTTGTGAGTACTAACAATGTTGCCAAATAGAGTTTCCTTTTATTTTGCACACAAAAAATAGTTTCCATTTTGTAAGTGTCAAAAATGGGTGTTTTATTGAAGTAAGTACAGAAACCAGGGTGCAAAATGACATTACTTGAATAATCACAGTAAGTAGACCATATTATATGCACAATTCACAGGTTTCACGGATTTTCTAGTTTGATAGCTATTTTCGCACACTTAAATGACTTTATGTCAATGTTCCGCAAGTGATTCAAATTTGAACTGCAAGAGTGCGATAGCTCACTCATAAAAATAAGAAAAAAGTATTCTTAGGTACACAAGTAATCATTATATATATGGGAGGATCAATTAGAGTTTTGAGATTCAACCTCTTGTTATGAATAGCCACGTCAACCATTTTGTCCCCGTTTTGGAAAAGATGAAAGAAAAAGAATACAATTTTAAAAAATGCAATACTTTTGCATGGAGTCCTTTTATGTGTACTAGTTGCGGGGGAAAATACCAAACTTTCAGTATGACTAATTTGAAATAAAATCCTTCACAAAACGGCCTATGATGTATGAACATTCACGACTTTCGAGTCAAAGGACCAAGATGATGGTTGTATTCACTGCATAGTTTATTACAATGTTCCCAAATTAGACACATAGGCGCACCTTGATATTATAAACAATATTGCCAAATAGAGGTTGCTTCTTTTTTGCATTAAAAAATAATTTTCATTTTGCAAGTGTCAAAAATGGTGCTTTTTGTGAAGCAAGTACAAAAACCAGGGTGTAAAATAGCAGCGCTTCAATTAGCACCATAAGTAGACCATATTTTATGCATGATTACCAAGTTTCATTGATTTTCAGCTAGTTTTAGAGCTACTTTTGCATTTTTAAATGACTTCATGTCAATTTACCAAAGGTGATTCAAATTTGAACTGCAAGTGCGTCATAGCTCTATGATAAAAATTAGGAAAAAAGTTTTTTAGGTACACGAATAGTCATTATATGGGACAAGCACATAGAGTTTTTGAGAGATTCTACCCCTTGTGATGAATAGCCATGCCGATCATTTTGACCCCTTTTTGAAGAAATGAACGAAAAATAATACAAGTTTAAAAATGCAATCCTTTCACATGGAGTCCTTTAATGTCTACTAGTTGAGATGAAAAATACCAAACTTTTAATATAACTAATTTGAAAAAAAAATCCTTCAAAAAACGGGCTATCGCGTATGAACATTGGATATAAAATGGCACAACTTTGATTTTCACTTAAAGTAGATCATATTTAATAGTAATTCCCAATATTTTGATTCGTTTGCAATATTTGGAATATTTTTTGGTATTTCCGTATGTTGTACTCGGTAAAAGTTAGGCTAGCTAAGAAAAAGCACATCCTCAACCAATCGCACGAAATCACATGGATCGATGACGTGGTTTATATCAACCGTTCCATGATTTAGATCAAACGGCTCCACCTCTCTCTCGCTCCCCAATCTCGCCGGACGCCTCCCCGGCCAACCCAGCCTCATCGACGGGCGCGCCGATAACAACGCATCCCGACCCTTTCCAACGCCGGCCAATCCAGCCTTGGCTGCTGCGGGTCGGCAAGCAGCTGGCCGTACTGCATCTCCTGGCATACCACGCAAGCTAGCAGTGCACCGGCCAAGCTGGCACACAAGCAGCTGCTCGTGTTCTAGCTAGCTATTGGCCCGTGAAGTGTGCGCCTCCATTCTTCTTTGGCCTCCTCGACGGTGAAAAAAACGCGACGACACGGCCTTCCACGACGGCGACCTTGACGCGGTCCTCAGGAGGGCCTTGCTTGCGCACCACCACCCACCATCGCTGATGCGCCACGTATCGAGCGGCATTGAAACCACCAGGCTAAAAAATATGCGGCCCAGCGTGCTAAACCAGCCAACATGGCGTCCCGTGTCCGGACCTGGTAGCGTAGCCCACGGACTGACACGACATGACCCGGTTAGTAAACGTGCCCCTGCGGGCTGTGTCGGGCCAGACATGTTTAGCACAGGCTCGTGTCGTGCCTGGCCGCCCGTTTGGCCTAGCAGCGCCGGGGCTAGGATTTGGCACCATTGAATCCGAGATGGGATAGGGTGGTGCTTTTTATTCTGTTCACACCTTTTACCGAGTAGCGCTCTCGGCCTATTCTTCGGGGCCGACATGTCAGGTGCGGGACACGAGGTTCTTTCCTATTTGTCGTCTTTGTCGAGGGCCTCTTTCGGTAAAGTTAAGCCATGTGGCAACCACCGTCCACGTCTGCCGTTTGTTAGCTACTTTATTTTGTCGAGAGGCACTGTTTGGCTCTCAACAAACTCTTTGCCGAGTGTCCGTATCCTGACTCTCGGCAAATTCCTGTTTGCCTGAGAGGTGTAAGTCGGGTGGCCTTTGCCGAGTACAACACTCAACAAAAGACTTTTCGGACCGTTATTGGCCCCTTGCGGCGTGTTCGTGACACCCGACGCATATGTCAATTCCAGTAGTTAGTGTTATATACAGGACCAAATTAAAATAAAATAAAATAATACAAATCAACCATACAAAACGTTAATAATATATAGTTCTTCCAGGACCAAATTAATAGAGTTACGGTACCATAATAATACAAATCAACCATACAAAACGTTACTCTTATCTATAAATTGCAGTAGAGCTTATAGCGGTCTTGCTTATATATCAAGTGTGGCAATAGAACTGAGCTCTAATTTCATAGAGTTTGGTGCGATAGAACCTTTCCCCAGAGATGCGCATGGACAAGTCCTTGATAGTCAGAGGAAGAAGTGGAGGCCTCCTTGATTTAATTGGGCCTACATGCATGGATTTGATCATGACATAAAGCATGAGATTCCGATTGTCATGAAAGAGGTAAGAATACTACTGTAGAAACTAGAAGCTGCAGTAGCAGACATACATACATACGTATATCCATGCGTCATATGGTCCTCGTTCCGCTCGCGTTGCGGCCTAGTCCTCTTCTTCCACCAATCGATTCTGGCAAGCAAAACGAAATAGTGAAGATATATTTCAGCTATCTTGTATCATACAGTAGTAAATAATATGCATTGAATGAGAAAGTGACCAAAATATTACCTGATGAATGTTTGTCTGTATGTTGCCGGATTCAGATGTGTAGAGCACGTGCCATTTCTTCTCGTCTCCTCCATCCTTTGCATAAGCCTCGACCTGCTTGATATGACTGAACTTGTCCCACTCGGAGCTAGATTCACCCTCAGCCATGGACGTGAGTACTACCAGGTTGCACGTCAGCAGCAAATGACTAGGCTTTACAGTCTGCAGGTACACGGGAAGTTGATCTTCCCAGCTGAAAACTCTCAGCTCGAGTCTCCGGAGTGCAGCCATCTGCTGCAGAGTCTCGAGCTTTGGGCAGTACTCGATTTCAAGCTTTTGTAATTTTGGAAGATTGGAGATGATGGCCAGCTCGGGTATGTTATACAGGTCGAGCTCAACTACAGAGACAAAGTTCTCTAGAGAGGGGAGACGTTGGACGTTCCATATTACTAGCTTCTTCAAAGCCGTTGCATGGGACATAAGTCCTGGAGGCATACGACCCAGTTTGCAGCAACTGATACGAAGTTCATCCAAGAAGGGCATAGCTTTCACTTCCGTCTCCCAAACCCACTCGTCCCATTCCTCCATTCCATAAAATTCCAACTCCCGGAGTTTGGGAAACGTAGCAGCCAACTGAGATGAAGGACGGTGCAGCTGATTGTATTGTTGGACGAATTCAGGGCCGACACACTTGATAACTGGAGCATACATCACTTTTAGCCACTCCAAATAAGGGAGCCGACACAAGCCATCCGGGAGCTGGGTGCAGCAGGGCAGGTGTTCGAGGCATAGAAGCTTCAAGCTCTGGAGAGGCACCATAGCTGTGGACGCCATCCATCCTGGGAGCCGGCGGCCAAAATATCTTTCTATGATGATTTGTTCTATGCAAGGCTGAGGACAAAACGCATCAAACACCGCCTCAATTATTTGCTCCTCCTCCTTAGACTCAGAGACTCCTCCTCCCACTCGGCCGCCACATCTTAATTCAAGTTTGGTAAGGTATTTCTTTGTATTTAGATTTGCCTTTGCGGCCAACAAGGCACTAGATATATTTTCCAGACTCTTTAGTGAAAGGCAATGGAGTTGGGAAAGAGGCCCCAACTCCTCCAAACTACACCAGTCACCATCAATATAGGCTGGAAACCCACATAGTACCCTCAAATTTGTAAGAGCCCGGAAACCCCTAGGAATACA
The DNA here is from genome assembly GCF_904849725.1 of Hordeum vulgare subsp. vulgare. Taxonomy (NCBI): domain Eukaryota; kingdom Viridiplantae; phylum Streptophyta; class Magnoliopsida; order Poales; family Poaceae; genus Hordeum; species Hordeum vulgare. The sequence goes on along the minus strand of NC_058521.1, from coordinate 1,638,580 downwards.
GCTTACACGTGTGCCATCAATATCAAGAAATCTCAGCCCTTGCAGCTTGACAATGCTATCAGGAAGTTTCACAAAACTCTCACAACATTCAAGGCTAATATGTTCTAGGTATTTCATCTCATGGATGTTCTCGGGCAGGCTACACATATCAATCTTGTTTAATGCCAAATATCTCAAGTGCTTGAGTTGGTACACACCTTCAACTAGTGCAGAAATATTTGCAGATTCTACGTGTAGAAGACGTAGACTTGGGAAGTTAATCAACAAATCACCAGGCTCAGTTTTGAGGTTTCCAGTTAATATTAGTGTCCTAAGCAATTTCTGCTCTCTTAAATATCTCCACTCAAATTCATCTGATCCCACTCCTCTGGTCTCTATAGATAATCTTAGAAAATTGGATGATTTAAGGGTTTTTATAGCAATATCTGCATTATGAGCTACTAGTGTTTCATCCCTAGCCATAAATTGAGCAAATGAACGAATGACATCATGCATGTTGCAAAAAAGTTGGCTAGGGAATTTTGGATCTACCTCTATAAGGTTTCTTAATATTAGCTCTTTGTAGTTCTTTTCCCCTTCCTCTTCCAAACTGTTTGAGCCTCCTTGAACCAATCCTTCACAAATCCACATTGACACGATTTCATTGATAGATAGCACTACCTTCTTGGGTTTAAGTGAGAAGTGCAGGAAGCATTGTTTTAAGTGAGGGGACATGTCCTGGTAACTAAGATATATTGCATAGTTTAGGTCATCTGACATTGGAGATACTGACCATATATCATCATGCAAGATATCTTCCCAATCACGCCGTGATTTTTCCTTATTGCATAGAAGTCCACCCATCACTTTAATAGCAAGTGGTAAACCATCACATTTTGCAAGAATTTGCAAGCCAAGATCCTTTAGCACATCAACCTCATGCCCGTTTTCCTCTGTTGTGAGTACCTACAATCAATTTAAATATCTGGCATCAGCAACAAAGGGGAACATGACAAGCGACATTTGTGATCAGATAATTTATTTATTTCATTTACTAATCATATGCTAGATCGGTGAATAAACCAAACTAATACTCCATCTAACCACAAATGTATCTCGCTTGGTACATTGACAAAGTCTTCAAACTGAAACAAAGTTTCCACTAAATTCAATAGAGATATGTTGCTAGAAATTATAATGTAGTACAACATGAAAATATATTCCACGGTAGATGTAATAGTGTCAATTTCATGTAATCAATGTGGGTAAATACAGTTATAGCCAAGTTTTGAAATAATTGTCTCACCCATGTCCTAAGATGAACTATATTCAAAAGGAGTAAAAGTTACACACTGCCTGATTAAATTCTAGTGGAGAAGTGTAAGGTCACTCGTTAATTAATCGTTTCTGAGTGAACAACCGACGAGACTCCCTCACATTGCCTCCCCTGGGCGTCGCCAGGGGACCAAATCCTAGCTCCCCCGGTCCCTTCCGTCTCCTCTCCTGTTGCCAGTACCGCCGGCCTAGTCCGCGGTGGTGGTGGGCCCGACGCCAAAGTGTTAGGTCGGGTGGTGTGCTGCAGGATCTTCCGGAGGCGGCAGGGGCGACTTCGGCGTTGGATCCGCGAGAAGCATATAGGGCGGTGCCCCTAGCCTGTGCGGCGGCGGACAGATCCATGGACGGTATGGTGTTCTTTCCCTCGGTGGAGTCTATGCCTAAGATTGATGGACAAAAGCTGCAGATCTGGCGTCCCATCTAGATCCGTCCCGACATCGTTCTTTCCAACCGGCGGCGCGTGGAGGACAGGCGAGGGACGGCTCAAGGCGCCCTGCCGGCGTACCAGCGGCGGCTTTAGTCTTCGCGAAGAGACTCCGTTCGGTTCCAATCAGCTACGAGATCGGAAGGGCGTGACATCCGGTGAAAATCTTGCCGACTACGGCCAGGGCGGAAGATGGCGGCGTCTGTGACGTCGTTCCCTTCTTGAGGCATCATTGTTGCAGGTGGTGGCACCCCACTCGTGATGCTCTCCGGGGGAAACCCTGGATCTGGGTCTACCGAATTGTACGATGATGGTACCTTCGATGTCGTTGTCCCTCCTGGGGGCATCGTTTTGGAGCACGTGCTGGCTGGAGGGGACAAGATGAGGACTAATGTTACATCTACCGCAAGGCCTACGGTGGATCCCGGCGGCATGGCACCGAGGAGGTTCAGCGACGGGCGTGTGTGAACGGATACGTGCAGGATGGTGGCGTTGTCTGGCACCAAGCAAGGGCGCTGCGTCAGTTTCTGCTCTGGAGATGGATGGATGGAAGATGGCGGCTGCAGCCTCTAGCCTCTGAGAGTGTGTCGGTACGGTGTGTGACCTGGTCCTGGTATGTGTTCGGGATGGGGCACCCGACTTTAGATGTTAGGCTTTGGTGCGCTGTCTGTTTGGTATTTGACTCGGATATTCGGCATCCCTTCATCAAAAGGATAGGAGTAGAAACAGGTGTTGGCTAGATGATGGCTTCAAGATTATTGATGTATTGCATTGTATGGTCTTTGTGAATAATTAATAAAATGACCGCATGCATCGTTGAGATGCAGAGGCCGGGGTATATCCTTCTTTTCCAAATAAAAAAAAGTCTACTAAGGCAGAAATCATGCACAACTACATACTATTCATTTATCCTAACTGATATATTTTGTCTACCTTATATATTATCATGAAACACGAAGTCTTAAGTACACACATATACACCATGAATATTTCATTTGATCTGACATATAGGTTTTTGGGCATGACAAGGTCCTAACATTCATAGATCTTGACCATTAAGTTATATGCAAGCTTGTGTCCTTACATTACCTAGAAATAAAAATAGATTTTCTAATGAATATAATGATATCAATTTATGTATCAGATGATATAATTTTATTTATATATGGTCAAACTTAGAAACACTTGGTTCGCAATATTCTAAAAAGACCAAGATTTTGGATCAGAGGTGCTAGTAGTTAACTACTATTTGCCCAAACAAGAAAATAAATGTGAATGGTATTTACTTGAGTTTGTATTAATAGCAAAACTTATGGAATAAGAGCAATACAACTTGTATGATGTTTATTGTGGTACCCATACTAATCTTCTGACAAGCAATTATTAATAACTAATAGTAGTCAATCAACTGAAGACATTTACAATGACGTACTAGAGAGTATGTTGGTACACAATACATTATATTTAACTTGATTATAACTGTCTTGAGCCAACAAACATACATATGTAACTGCATATTCTACTAAAAGGAGAGGTGTTAGAGTTTGTGGCAGTACCAACCTGCCTCTTGAGCAATGACCATGCATCTTCAGGCCCTAACCTGTCAATGTGGTGGTGGTGCACAGCTTTCATGCTCCGAGCAACAGGCTCATGTCTTGTGGTGATGAGTACTCGACTTCCACGGCCACCATAGCCAAAGGGAGTCATTAGATGTTTATTCCATGCATCGACGCTCCACATGTCATCCAGCACAAGAAAGAACTTCTTATCCTTGATGGTATTCATGAGAGCACGAACAAGTAGGTCCTTGTCGTCTCGAGCTGCACCTCCACCAGGCAGGTCTCCCCCAGCAGCAGTAATGGATTTACTTAACAGCTCAACACCACTGAAATCCTGTGTGATGCTAAGCCATATCTGCTTAGTGAATTTACCTTTGACAGCCTCGTCATTGAAGATCTTCTTGCCGAGGGTGGTCTTGCCAATCCCGCCGACACCAACGATGGCCACTACCATGAGGTGATCAGTCTTGTCACCGTCCACCTCCCTAGTAAGCACCTCCACAAGTGCTCTTGTGTCATCCTCTATCTTCTCGCCGACAGCACCTGACCGATCCATCAATGAATCCGTTTTGCGGTCAGTGGCGGGAGATCGAGTCCTCTTCATGTCTTGGTAGGCTTCCAGCTTGACGAAGTCGAAACTACGTCCTCTCTTGCAAATGCTATCCAACTTCTCATTCAGTTCCTTGATGCGGGTGCCGATGTCGTGGGCGTGGAGGGGGTTTCGCATGCAGAAGAGGAGTGGGTTAAGGCATCCCATGCTCTTGGATGGACCCTGCTCCATGGCCTTGAGCTGACATAGGTCGATGATGTCGGTGGCCAGATACATGGCACGCTTCAGTTCCCCCACCCACCCCCGCACACTCTCATCTGTGATGTTCCTCCGATCAGCATCTGCAAGGAAGTTCTTGAGGTCCTTCAGCTTGATGTCCAGCGTGTTGATCTCGCCGGACACACCGATGAGCATGGCCACCTCTTTTGTCGCCATGTCGGCGAGCATGTTGGTAACATAGGATGCCAAAGCATCCAAAACCCCTGACATTGGTTTGAGGGCTTTCGCTGCTGCACAGAAAAAATGCAAAGCAAACTGCTCATTATGCCGTCTAAGAACAAATGTCGTCGGATGCTAAAATTTGAACTACATGCCATAGGTAGCTATGAATTTCACTATGAGCTCGACCAAGACGATGGATACCTTCCTTTCTTTTGAGAAACAAAAGAGGAGTCTATTACTAGGAACACAAGAAAAACAGCTAATGTGCTGAAATTACCTGAATCAACTCAGCTGAAGAGAGTAGAAATGAAAGGATTGTTGGATGACCGATGTGCAGTGCAGTAGTATGTACGTACGCCTGGTAGTACTTTTATAGACGAATGAGCTGTAGACTCTCTGCTATGTGTGCGCATAGCATAGGAATATTTTATTATATTTTTTAAAGTATACTTGAAGGAATAAAATCCATTTTTTAAAATGTATATTTGTCAGAAATATACCATTTACACATAGTCTCTACATAACAAGATGCCACAAAGACATTAAGTTGTACACAGAACAAAAAAGAACCGAAAAAGGCGTAGCCACAGTGATCATCTCCTTAAAACGGAAGGACACAAACCATCATCAAATACAACACCCAAAAAACATCACATGGTCTCCAAAAGCGACACCTTGAAAAAGAAAATAGTGCACAAACGCCTATGTCGCCCGATCTAATACCTTCAACAAAGTTTGATCTCTCAAAACAATACTTCCTGTAAGACAATTGCAAGGAACAACCATTAAAGGTCAGATCTTAGTTTTTACCCTAAAAGTAACGACTCGGCATTCGAGAAGCACTACAGAAAATGAAATTCTCCAATGTTACCGCCTCCACTTGTCACTTCTGTTTTTGAAAGCTAGCAAACACCTGGATGTCACCTCCAAGGCAACCTCGCTGTGCACCGCCGATCGCTAGTCCCACCACCATGGCAATCAACCGCCGCATCACTGCGACCCTCGCCATCGCGGTGTCATGGCCCAGCCACGCCGTACTGTGATGGAGGCAGTGCACGAGAAGGGGCAATGCCAGGCGATAACAAAGATAACTATGTGCATCATCCGATGCAGTGGGATGATAACAAAGTTATCCTCTTTTCGGCAAAAAATTTTTTGATTGAATGTTGCCCGCAACGGCTGGATCTTGAACGCTTGCTTGCTCGTGACTGGATCCACACCCCTTCATTAACAGCCTATTTTAATTTTCCTTGATGAGTGCAGTTTGTTAAATCTGTTTTTGCATTGTTTTTCTCGATCTCTACTCCATCGATCGGAGTAAAAATATATTTCCACGCACATCGATCACATGCATGCACCAACGAATGGTAATATGTTGGACTACTGACGCGGCTAGCGGGATGCACGGATCTTGTTACCTCCAACGAATCTACTCTCCAGTTTGCACGCATCAGCATGTGATATCCACCAGCTCAACAAAACTGAACCTAATAAGTCCTATTGTGTATCACCTACAGATATCCTGCGGCGGCGGGAGGGCGGCCAGCGGCGCTTGGCAGGGAGAGGGGAGGAACCCCTAGCAAGAGGGGTCGGGGCAGCCTGCTGTTAATCTCAAGGTAAACGCTTGTGGCCGGTGCGCCGACCGAACCGTTCGTCCGGCGACGGTTGGCAGGGAGAGGGGAGGAACCCCTAGCAAGAGGGGTCGGGGCAGCCTACTGTTAATCTCAAGGTAAACGCTTGTGGCCGGTGCGCCGACCGAACCGTTCGGCCGGCGGCGGTTGGCAGGGAGAGGGGAGGAACCCCTAGCAAGAGGGGTCGGGGCAGCCTACTGTTAATCTCAAGGTAAACGCTTGTGGTCGGTGCGCCGACCGAACCGTTCGGCCGGCCGCACGCGACCCGCGCGCTGAGCGTTGACTGGGCATGCAACATTTTTCCGTCTAAAATGTTGCAATCAGTGTCATATTTGCTGCAAGCGGTTTAATTTGCTACATTTGTCCAGTAAAAAAGCTGCATGTACATTTGGTTGCAACTTCAGTTTATTGGATTTTTCGTTACAATTGATGTTTTTTACTTTTACTACAACTGTGTTAATTTTTTGCTACGACCGACATCATTTTTTTGCAGCACCAAGCGCGGTGGCACTGGGAGCACTGCGTCCCGCTGTCGTATCCGGATATCACCCTCCCTCACCACTGGCATCTGGATCCGGAGAGGATCTCGGTGCCGGCCGTGTCGCGGTCAGCCTGGATGCACGCAGAGGAGGTGAGTCACCGGAAGCGGCAGCTGAGGCCGGAGCAGCGGTGTGACCTTGCGTATGCGGCCGACTCTCCCCTTTGGAAGGCCTGGTTCGCGATCGAGCACAAGGAGTAGCGCTGGCGCGGCGTGCAGCCAGGAGGCCCTCAGCCGCCCCCGCCCGTCGTTAGTGACGAGGACCAGGAGGCGGAGGCCACCTACTAGGCAACGCTTGCAGCCGCACTCCACTAGAGAGAGGAGGAAGAGCGACGCAAGGCCGATGAGGAGCACATGGCGTACGAGGCACAACTCGCGGAGGCCATCGGCGGCGGACAACGTCGTTCCCTCTCCGCCGAAGAGCAAGCCGCAGCCGGAGGTCAACTAGTGGACTGGCTACGTCCGCGAGTGGGTCAGCGTGCCGCCCATCTGGTTGGACGTGACACCGTAACAGGAGGCCGCCTACCTCCAACACTGGAGGGAACTGCACCTGGCGGAGGAGCGCATCGACGACCTGCTGCAGTGCCACCGCCGCTAGCACAGCCCGCGCCGGCGCGACAAATGACGGATGCACAAGCAGTGGCGCTCTAGAACACATCGTTCCCGTGGGCCGGCCCTGCGTCCAGGCTGGTTGACCTCACCAACCCCAACGACGACGTCTAGGCAGCCTCATAGTTTAGGTTTAATGTTTAATTAAGGTAATGGAGACACGTGGACTCTTGCCGCCTTCGTGGCCGACTTTAATGTTTAATTAATATTCATTTTTTATTTTCGAAAATGTCTGATTTTTTTTCACGTGTCGGCTAAAATGGGTCGGGCCAGCGTTGGATGCATGGACCGACGCAAACACGAAAACGGGCGTTGATGTCCACCGTGGAGACCCAAACTGACACGTTCAGTCTTTATCGGTAAAGAATATTAATTTTGAAAATCATTTTTTTCTTTTCAATATAGTATTTTTTCTAAAAAATAAAACAAAAATTTTATGTGGAAATATGACAATATATTCAAGGTCACAGAGAAATGTACATATATATTGTCACAATGTGCATTCCAATATAAATAATACAATTATTCATTTCCTTACCAATGATTCCAACTTTTTTTTGCGAGGGCTTACCAGTGATTCCAACTTAACAAAAGGCCTAGAGGTTTTGTCATTTCGATGTCTTACACATGCGTGTGCGCACGCGCACACACGCGCACGTATGTAGAAATGATCAACTCATGCAAGTGTTATTTCTAGGAAAGAACAATAAGTCAGCTTAATATTTTGTAGATCAAATGTTCATACTATATATGGGTCGGGCCAGCGTTGGATGCATGGACCGACGCAAACACGGAAACGGGCGTTGATGTCCGCCATGGAGACCCAAACTGACAAAACATGAACAAAATCGACCTCTGTTTGAGTCGGTCGGTTAGAGTTGCTCTAAGTCATCTTAATTTCTAGGAGCTTGAACAAACTCCACTTTCTGACAGTCATTTGTGTTGTTCAGTCCACGACAAACTGCTATTCTAGCGACTGGTACATGACAATATAAACTATGAAAATAAAACAAGTTCAGTCTTTATCGGTAAAGAATATTAATTTTGAAAATCATTTTTTTTCTTTTCAATATAGTATTTTTTTTCTTTTTAATATAGGATTTCTGCAAGGTTGTAGACCTGTCATCTTCCTTGATGGTTGTCATATTAAGACTAGATACAGAGGTCAACTACTTGCAGCTGTTGGTGTAGATCCAAACAACTGCATATTTCCAATAGCAATAGCTGTGGTTGAGGTTGAGGATACCCTTAACTGGGCATGGTTTCTTGACACATTGAAAAGAGATCTAGGCATCATAAACACTGAACCTTGGACCATAATGTCAGACAAACAAAAGGGGCTCATCAATGCAGTTGAAGAATTGTTCCCTGAAGTTGAACACAGATTTTGTGTTAGGCACATGTGGCAAAACTTTCAGCAATCTTTCAAGGGTCATGTATTGAAGAATCAACTATGGAAGATAGCAAGGAGTAACACAGTTCAACTGTATGAACAAGGCATGGAGGAAATGAAGCTACTGAATGTTGATGCCTACAAGTGGTTGCAAGAGCTAGAACCTGATACTTGGGTTAAAGCTTTTCAGAAAGACTTGCCCAAATGTGATATTTTGCTAAACAACATATGTGAAGTTTTCAACAGGTACATTCTGGAGGCTAGGGAACTACCAATACTTAGCATGGTTGATAGGATTTATAGACAGCTAATGACAAGGCATTACAACAAGCAGATGGAGTCAGATAAATGGCCTGGTGATATTTGCCCAAAGATCAGGAAGAAGGTTGAGAAGGCAACAGAATTTGCAAACACATGCTATGTGGAGGGATCAGGAGATGGCCTTTTTCTAGTAGGTGATAGACGAGTTGATTACATTGTGGACATGCACAAGAGAACATGCACCTGCAGAAGGATACAGAAATCAAGGGTTCCATGCTCTCATGTCATAGCCTACTGCGGGAATGATAGAATTGATCCTCTTCTGATGGTTGACCCTTGCTACTCAAAGGAGATGTTCAAGAGAGCATATGGTAATATTATATATCCTTGCAAAGATAGGAGAGAGTGGGAGGATTTACATGGGCCCCCAATTCAGCCACCATTGTACCAGAAGCATGTGGGTAGACCATGTACCAGAAGAAGACAAGCACCTGGAGAGGTTGATCATAGAAGGGGAGGGAAGAAAATAACAAGGCATGGTGTCATCATGCACTGTTCTTACTGTGGTGAGGCAGACCACAACACCAGGGGTTGCAAGCACAAAAAGGTTGGACTGCCACCACCAAGGGCTGGCAGTGTGACAAATCAAGAACAAGGTCCTGGCAGTGTGACAAATCCAGAACAAGGTGCTGGCAGTGTGCCTCATCCAGAACAAGGTGCTGACAGTGTGACAAATCCAGAACAAACAGCTACATCCACTGAAGTTGATCCTGTTTTAACACAGGTAACACTTGTATGATCATGTTTTAACACACTGAAGTTGATCATGTTTGGCATTTATCTAACACAAACTTTTGCATTTCAGCAGGACCATCAAGAACCTTCTGCAACATATGAAGATCTGATGGTAGACAACATGATTGCCCAGGTAACATAACTACTCCATACCCCATAACATAACTAGTACTGCAGTATTGATCTCACAATGGACACTTGTGTATTTTTTAGATGCCAATACCTAGAGTTGTGGAACAAAGGCCACTACCATCTTCTAGTTTCCTGAATGCTGCCCAAGTGGTGCTAAACCAGTCTCTTGATGGCCAAGGCAGCCAAGCAAGTTCAAATACCATCAGGCCTGGTGAGTTGGCACAGAAATTGGAGGCCATGAAGAACCAGAGAGATAGGGAACTAGAGGAGAGGAAGCAGGCCATTCTGGCATCTAGAAGACAAGAGGAATTGAGGAGAGCTGAAGAGGTAGCAAGAAAGAAACATGAGGTTGCACAGAAGAAGGCTGAACTAGCAGAGAGAAGAAGATTGGTTGCTGCACAGACAACTGCCAAAAAGAAAGAAGAAGCAGAAATCAACAAGAAAGCTCAAGCTGAGACAAGACAGATTATTCAAGACACAATGAAAACATTAGCTGCTGAGAAGAAGGCAAGGCAAGAAGCAGAGAGGAGAGCTGCTGCTCAAAACAAAGAGGAAGAAAAGAGAGCACAGAGGGAAGCAGCTGCTGCAAAAAGAGAAGAAGAGAAGATAATTGCTGCTGCAAAAAGAGAAGAAGAGAAGAAGCTTGCTGCTGCCAGAAAACAAGAGGAGAAGATGCTTGCTGCTACCAGAAAAGAAAAGGAGAAGAAGCTTGCTGCTGCCAGAAAAGAAGAGGAGAAGAAGCTTGCTACAAAAAAAGCAAGGGAGCAAAGCATGGCTGCTGCAAAAAGAAAACAAAGCTGGGTTGACAATGAAGCTGCCTATCCAAAGAAGGCTCCAGGATCTTCAATGTTTGATGTCTTTAGATAGTATTATTCATAGTGACTGCAATATTGTCCATGTAAGAAACATGGCTATTTTCTTTTGTATGTGGATGATGGGCAAGACTTATTTGGTTGTGACAACAAGTTTTCATGCATTATATTTGGTCAGTTTGGCATATTTGTCAAGTTTGGAAAAGACTTCCTTCTTATTTGGTCATTTTGGTCCTATTTGTCAAGTTTGGAAAAGACTTCCTTCTTATTTGGTCATTTTGGTCCTATTTGTAGACAATCACATATTAAGAAGGAATGATATAACATAGGGTTCAGCATAGCATTGTCACTTCCACCATTACATGAGACCATTACATGAAACAAACTACATGACACAAACTAGGACTGCCACCATTACATGAAACAAACTACATGACACAAACTAGGACTGCCACCACTACTAACATCATTGCAGTGTCCCAAAATGAACCTGGCATCACCAATGCAGCTAGTCTTCAGTTCTTCACCATGTATAGCACCAATGCACCAACACCTAACATCAGCACAACAACAAGCAGGATCTTCATGAGCATCACCGGCTCTCTCCCAAGCTTCATCAGTGCAGCAGCTTGCTGCCTGGTCATCACATTGCCACTCTCTCTCTTCACAAACTTCTTAGACATGCTGGTTGATCCATTCATGTAATGAAGCTCTTGTGCATTCAGAAGTTGCTCCCTGCGTTCCTCAGCCGCACCAATAGCATCCACAGCTGCATCGCCAACCAGGTAGTGATTCTCAACCAGGTACTGCACGTACTCCAATTCCCAACGCCAGAACTCACAACTCACCTATCCAAAAATACATGGCAAGGTAAAAAAAAAGTTCAATCTTTGCATCCAAAACGGAATAGAATGCATGGACAAGACATAAATGGAAGAGATAAATCCATGGAAACACTAACCCCATGATTTTGGCACTTGTAGAAGACCCATCCATCGTGCTTCTCAGTGGTGGACACAAACATGCGCACTTTCTCCTTGCAGCCTGCGCAGCGGATCAGCGGCAGCGCCAACGCCCGACGGCGGACATCAGAGGAGGACGAGCTCGTGAGAGACATGACCGCCAGAGCTTGCGGTGGACAGCGCCAGAGCGACAGTGACCGAGCAGAGCGACGGAGGCAGAGCAGAGCGACGGAGGGTTAGGGATTTGAGGGGGACACCGCGGGTTAGGGATTTGAGGGATTGGGGATTTTGGTTCTTTTACAAATAACCCCCTCATGAATCGTTGGCCGAATGAGAGACCAGTACGTGGCGGTCAACAATAGGTCAAACTAGGCCTGTACGCACCGCATACGTGCTACAGTGACCGTACAATCACGTTCCATCGTATATAGTGACCGTAACGAGCGTATTCCAATGGTCAGTGACCGTATCGTGCTTTCGTCCCAAATACAGTGACCATGAGTGTATTTATCTCATTTTGAAAACCATTTTTTTCTTTTCAATATAGTATTTTTTCTAAAAAATAAAACAAAAATTTTATGTGGAAATATGACAATATATTCAAGATCACAGAGAAATGTACATATATATTGTCACAATGTGCATTCCAATATAAATAATACAATTATTCATTTCCTTACCAATGATTCCAACTTTTTTTTGCGAGGGCTTACCAGTGATTCCAACTTAACAAAAGGCCTAGAGGTTTTGTCATTTCGATGTCTTACACATGCGTGTGCGCACGCGCACACACGCGCACATATGTAGAAATGATCAACTCATGCAAGTGTTATTTCTAGGAAAGAACAATAAGTCAGCTTAATATTTTGTAGATCAAATGTCCATACTATATATTATGTATAGTAAAGGACATTTTGCACATAAAGCATGTTTTCCTAGTTGATATTCTAAATCCGCTTATGTAAATTGTCTTTGTTAAGTCGTAACGATCGTACATATTACAATTACTATGACTGTCCGGTCACTAAACAACTATTCACGTAGGCTTCTCAAACAAACCTCAAACGCCCGGGCTGGCCGATATCCCTCGTATTCAGCTAAAATCTAAGACAAATATGGGATGCATGAGCGCCCCAGACACGTCCGCCGCGTCGAAGCCGGCCCACCATGGCCCAACCGACCCCACATATATTCGCCTCGATCCTCTTCCTACAAAAAACCCTAGCAACTCCATTCCATTCCACTTCACTCCACTCCCCCACCCAAGCCCCCGTTCATCGATCTCCGACCTTCTTTGGCATTGCGGACAAAGCTTCCGAGCATACACATCTAGATCCATCAATCATGACCTCATCCCACGCGGCGTCGAGGAGGAGATGGCCGTCTGGCTTGCACCCTGCCACTCCAGGGAGGAGGCTGTCCAACGATAGCGCCCGGACTCCTTCCGTCTGGAATCCATTGCGTCCGCAAAAATGGCGCATGATTTCGCCGGTAATGGTGCCATCGCTGCCTCACCAAAGAGGTGTGATCCGTATGGCGTCCGACGCAGTCGGTCGCTAGACATGAGCATGACGGAGCCGACCGAGCTCCGCTTACTATTAGGTTTACGTTGCTTGTAACAATATTGATTTAAGGTTTTAAAGCGGTTGCGGGCATGTGAGTGGTCGGATTTGTACTGTGTATGCTCTAATACAGTTCACATGCACACCCATAAAATAACCCCATCACATGACAGCACATTCATTCGTTCGTATTTATGTTGGAACGGTAAGGGCGGACGTTTGTCCCTAGGCAGTCAGTGGGCAGTGAGTATCTTTTTGCAGCATCCGAGGATGAGGCAACTCACCGGGGGCGGCGTCCACGGCTTCACGCTCTGAGACTACTCACAATGGGGAGTAAACATAGAGTAGTAACACACATATGTTACTAGTCTAAGTTACTATATCCATAATGGATAGTAACATAGGAGTAGTAACGTTGAGTCTTTCATTTATTAGCCTATAGACTCATCTTGTCTTGGTATCCGTTATGTTACTCCTAGTATGAGTAACATGCTAAGTTACTCAATTTCTCTCTCTTCTCATTAATTAGTTGCCACGTTATATTTCTTACTTATGTGGCATCTATATTACTACCTATATTACTCCTATTATGGATAGTCTGATCGATGCGCGCTCTCTGTCGTCTGTGCCTTTTAAATTCCATGAAAAGGGGATATCGTTGTATACTAGCAAAAGCTGCCTCCAAAACATATACTAATAATATTGATTTAATGTTTTGAAGCATTTGCGGACATGTGAAGAGTCGGATTTGTAGTGTATATGCTCTAATACAATTCACATACACACGCATAAGATAACCCCCTCGCATGACAGCACGTTCATTCGTTTGTATTTATGTTGGAACGGTCAAGGCGGACGTTTGTTCCCAGACAGTTCATTCGTTTGTATTTATGTTGGAACGGTCAGGGCGGACGTTTGTCCCCAGACAGCCAGTGGCAGTGAACATCTTTTCGCAGCATCCGAGGATGAGGCAACTCACCAAGCGCGGCGTCCATGGCTTCACGCTCTGATCTAAGCGCGCTCTCTGTCGTCTGAGCCTTTTAAATCTGCACCTTGCGTGCATGAAAAGGGGATAGCGCTCGGACTCCTTTCGTCTGGAATCCATTGCGTCTGCAAAGATGATGCATGATTTCGCCGGTAATGGTGCCATCGCTGCCTCACCAAAGATGGTGTGTATTGTCTGGCGTCGGATGCAGCCGGTCGCTAGATATGAGCATGACGGAGCCGACCGAGCTCCACTTACTATTAGGTTTAGGTTGCACGTAACAATATTGATTTAAGGTTTTCAAGCGTTTGCGGGCACGCGAGGGGTCGGATTTGTGCTGTATATGCTCTAATCCAATTCACATGCACACACATAAAATAACCCATCACATGACAGCATGTTCATTTGTTTGTATTTATGTTAAAATGGTCAGGGGGCAGTGAGCATCTCTTCGCAGCATCCGAGGATGAGGCGCGGCGTGCACGGCTTGACGCTCTGATCGACGCGCGCTCTCTGTCATCTGTGCCTATTAAAATCTGAACCTTGCGTGCATGAAAAGGGAATCGCTGTACATGCAGTCGTGACCTTTTGCGGTGGTAGTATACTCTACTAGCAAAAGCTGCCTCCAAAACGTATACTACGCCATCTCCACTCCAAACAGAGTTTTTGATGGACACGATGATAGTAACGGAGAGGTATATTATTCAGTACGAAGGGACCTCTGTTAACAAGTGGAGTGCACAATTGTTTAGCAAGAAGAGAAGACGACTGCCAGAGAGCACGACGTACTGCGCAAAAGGCATGGATGACACTTGTTTACAAGTGCAGTGGAGCACCGCACTAAGGCAGTATATATAGTGACAGTGAGGAGTAGAAAAAATAAATCAGAATCATCTCCTTGGTCATCATCTAGTTCATACAGTTGTAATTTGTTTTTGAACCGTGACCGTAGAACAATTGTTCTGCGGTATTTTCGTTTATTTCCCATCACGCTGGGTGCAAAAGGTACTTTTTGCAAATAAAAAAAATTGAATATGGTTTGAAATGCCCGAAAGTTTTGTGTGCTACAGACAATTAGTGGCAAAAAGTTGGTAAAAAAATACTTCTTAAAATTAGCTTTCTTTAGAGCATTAAAAGTTTGTTTCTTCCTCATCATATAATTATCGAATTATTAATTTTCGATTCTGGCTGAGAAACGTTCTCTTCTCGGCCAGACAAACTTCCACAAGATGCTGGCTCTGGCTCAACATTTGTAGGCTGGTTTACAAGGAGAAGGCATAGAGTGCCCAGCAGGTTGCACTTTCGATTCATGCACTTTCCACCTTGAAGGCCACAATGATGATAGGTGGTTGGCCGTCTTTTTATCACAATAGTCTACAAGATAGTAAAATGTACAAACCCACCACAATCATATCACAAAATGTAAAACTCCACCACTTTATAAAACCTAGCAAAACACACCAAACGCTATCATTGACCATCGTAAAAATCACTGACCAAAATTTAAATCATGTTTTGATGTGGCAAATCGCTCACGTGACAAATGGATACAAAATGTTGACTGGCGGACGTTTAAAACGTTTTGGTTCAGTCATAATAACCGGAGAGCACATGAAAGAGAATATGTACTAGCTAGAGTATATTACAAATCCGCAGAGATGCGGCCTCTTCCTCGATCCATGGCGGCGCGGTGGCTGTTGCTAGAGGCGTTTGTGGTGATGTGGGGTGAGATGCGAGAGGATGGAGGTAGGGCTGGGTGTGGCCGGTGGAAATAGAACTGACCTCTAATTTCATACAGTTTGTCTGCATGTCATCTCACATACAACCTTTCCCCAGTTTGCACGAATCTTGTTACCTCGAACGAATCTACTCTCCAGTTCGCACGCATGCGCATGTGCTACCCACCAGATCCACAAAATAAACCTACACCTCTTCTTCCACCGATCGATTGGTAGCAGACATACGTACGTATATCGTTCCGCTCGAGTTGCGGCCTAGTCCTCTTCTTCCACCAATCGATTCTGGCAAGAAGAAGGAAATAGTGGAGATATATTTCAGCTATCTTGTACTCCCTCCGTCCCAAAATAAGTGTCTTAAGCTTATTACAATTTTTTACTAGAGCTAATACAAAGTTGAGACAATTATTTTGGGGCGGAGGGAGTATCATATAGTAAATAATATTCATGGAACCAACAATAATTACATTAAGGAAGAATATTATTAGCTAGATTGAATGAGAAAGAGAGTCCAAAGTATTACCTGGTTAATATTTGTCTCTGTGTTACAGGATTCAGACGTGTAGAAAACTATTCCATCACAATCGGATGGTGGACTGCTCGTGTTCATGTAGAAGGTGCACCTGGATGCCATATCACACAGAACAACCTTTCCCCCCAGAGACTCGCATGGACAAATGCGAAGAAGTGGAGGCTTCCTTGATTTAAGTGGGCCTACATGCATGGATTTGATCATGACATAAAGCATGAGATTCCGATTGTCATGAAAGAGGCAAGAATACTCGAAACTAGAAGATGCAGTAGCAGACATACATACGTATATCTATCCTTTTTTGGATATCGATGTCTGCTTCCTCGTTCCGCTCTGAGTTGCGGGCTAGTCCTCTTCTTCCACCAGTCGATTCTGGCAAGCAAAACGAAATAGTGGAGATATATTTGAGCTATCATAGTAAATAATACGCATGGAACCAACAAGGATTGCATTAAGGAAGAATATTACTAGCTAGATTGAATGAGAAAGTGACCAAAATATTACCTGATGAATATTTGTCTGTATGTTGCCGGATTCAGACGTGTAGAGCACGTGCCATTTCTTCTCGTCTCCTCCATCCTCTGCATAAGCCTCGACCTGCTTGATATGACTGAACTTGTCCCACTCGGAGCTAGATTCACCCTCAGCCATGGACGTGAGTACTACTAGGTTGCAGGTCAGCAGCAAATGACTAGGCTTTACAGTCCGCAGGTACACCGGAAGTTGATTTTCCCAGCTGAAAACTCTCAGCCCGAGTCTCCGGAGTGCATCCATGTCCTTCAGCGTCTCGAGCTTTGGGCAGTACTTGATATCAAGCTTTTGTAATTTTGGAAGATTGGAGATGATGGCCAGCTCGGGTAGTTTTCCCAAGTCGAGCTCAACTACAGAGACAAAGTTCTCTAGAGAGGGGAGACGTTGGACGTTCCATATTACTAGCTTCTTCAAAGCCGTTGCATGGGACATAAGTCCTGGAGGCATACGACCCAGTTTGCAGCCACTGATACCAAGTTCCTCCAAGAAGGGCATAGCTTTCACTTCCGTGTCCCAAACCCACTCCTGCCATTCCCCCATTCTTGTAAAATCCAACTTGTGGAGTTTGGGAAACGTAGCAGCAAACTGAGGTGAAGGACGGTGCCGTTGACTGTACTGTTGGACGAATTCAGGACCGACACACTTGATTACTGAGGCCCCGTCCACTTGTAGCCACTCCAAATAAGGGAGCCGACACAACCCATCCGGGAGTTGGGTGCAGCAGGGCAGGTGTTCGAGGCATAGAAGCTTCAAGCTCTCGAGGGGCACCATAGCTGTGGACGCCATCCATCCTGGGAGCCGGCGGCCAAAATATCTTTCTATGATGATCTGTTCTATGCAAGGCTGAGGACAAAACGCGTCAAACACCGCCTCAAGTATTTGCTTCTCGGGATCAGAGACATCTCCCACTCTACTACCACATTTCAAAGCAAGATAAGTAAGTTGTTTCTTTTCATTTACCATTGCCTTTGCAGCCAACAACGCACTAGATACATTTTCTAGTCTCTCTAGTGCAAGATAATTAAGCTGGGAAAGAGACCCCAACTCTTCCATACTACACCAATCACCATCAATATAGGCTGGAAAACCACACAGTAACCTCAGATTTGTAAGAGCCTGGAAACCCCTGGGAATACTATTTACACACGTGCCCCCAATATCAAGAAATCTCAAACCTTGCAGCTTGATAATGCCATCAGGAAGTTTCACAAAACTTTCACACCCTTCAAGGCAAATATGCTGTAGGAATTTCATCTCGTGGATGTTTTCTGGAAGACTAGACATATCAGTCCTCTTTAGTGACAAATATCTCAGGTGCTTGAGTTGATGCACACATTCAACTAGTGCAGCAATACTTCCAGATTCTATATGTAGAAGACGTAGACTTGGGAAGTTAATCAATGAATCACCAGGCTCAGTTTTGAGGTTTGTAGTTGATATTAATGTCCTAAGCAATTTCTGCTCTCTTAAATATCTCCACTCAAATTCATCTGATCCCACTCCTTTGGTTTCTATAGACAATCTAAGAAAATTGGATGATCTAAGGGTTCTTTTAGCAGCATCTCCATTGTGAGCTACCATTGTTTCACCCCTAGCCATAAATTGAGCAAATGAGCGAACGACATCATGCATGTTGCAGATAAGTCGGCTAGGGAATGATGGATCTATCTCTATAAGGTTTCTTAATATTAGCTCTTTGTAGTTCTTTTTCCCTTCCTCTTCCAAACTCTTTGAGCCTGCTTGAACCAATCCTTCACAAATCCACATGGACACGATTTCATTGATAGATAGCACTACCTTCTTGGGTTTAAGTGAGAAGTGCAGGAAGCATTGTTTTAAGTGAGGGGACATGTCCTGGTAACTAAGATATATTGCATAGTTTAGGTCATCTGACATTGGAGATACTGACCATATATCATCATGCAAGATATCTTCCCAATCACCCCGTGATTTTTCCTTATTGCATAGAAGTCCACCCATCACTTTAATAGCAAGTGGTAAACCATCACATTTTGCAAGAATTTGCAAGCCAATATCCTTTAGCACATCAACCTCATGTCTGTTTTCCTCTGTTGTGAGTACCTACAATCAATTTAAATATCTGGCATCAGCAACAAAGGGGACATGACAAGCGACATTTGTGATCAGATAATGTATTTATTTCATTTACTAATCATATGCTAGATCGGTGAATAAACCAAACTAATACTCCATCTAACCACAAATGTATCTCGCTTGGTACATTGACAAAGTCTTCAAAGTGAAACAAAGTTTCCACTAAATTCAATAGAGATATGTTGCTAGAAATTATAATGTAGTACAACATGAAAATATATTCCACGGTAGATGTAATAGTGTCAATTTCATGTAATCAATGTGGGTAAATACAGTTATAGCCAAGTTTTGAAATAATTGTCTCATCCATGTCCTAAGATGAACTATATTCAAAAGGAGTAAAAGTTACACACTGTCTGATTAAATTCTAGTGGAGAAGTGTAAGGTCACTCGTTAATTAATCGTTCCTGAGTGAACAACCGACGAGACTCCCTCACATTGCCTCCCCTGGGCGTCGCCAGGGGACCAAACCCTAGCTCCACCGGTCCCTTCCGTCTCCTTTCCTGTCGCCACTAACGCCGGCCTAGTCCGCGGTGGTGGTGGGCCAGCCGCCAAAGTGCTAGGTCGGGTGGTGTGCTGCGGGATCTTCCGGAGGCGGCAGGGGCGACTTCGACGTTAGATCCGCGAGAAGAAGATAGGGCGGTGCCCCTTGCCTGTGTGGCCGCGGACAGATCCATGGACGGTATGGTGTTCTTTCCCTCGGTGGAGTCTATGCCTAAGATTAATGGACAAAAGCCGCGGATCTGGCGTTCCATCCAGATCCGTCCCGGCATCGTTCTTTCCAACCGGCAGCGCGTGGAGGACAGGCGAGGGACGGCTCAAGGCTCCCTGCCGGCGTACCAGCGGCGGCTTTAGTCTTCGCGAAGAGGCTCCGTTCGGTTCCAATCAGCTACGAGATCGGAAGGGCGTGACATCCGGTGAAAATCTTGCCGACTACGGCCAGGGCGGAAGATGGCGGCGTCTATGACGTCGTTCCCTTCTTGAGGCATCATTGTTGCAGGTGGTGGCACCCCACTCGTGATGCTCTCCGGGGGAAACCCTGGATCTGGGTCTACCTAATTGTACGATGATGGTACCTTCGATGTCGTTGTCCCTCTTGGGGGCATCGTTTTGGAGCATGTGCTGGCTGGAGGGGACAAGAGGAGGAGCAATGTTACATCTACCGCAAGGCCTACGGTGGACCCCGGCGGCATGGCACCCCGGAGGTTCAGCGACGGGCGCGTGTGAACGGATACGTACAAGATGGTGGCGTTGTCTGGCGCCAAGCAAGGGCGCTGCGTCAGTTTCTGCTCTGGAGATGGATGGATGGAAGATGGCGGCGGCAGCCTCTAGCCTCTGAGAGTGCGTCGGTCCGGTGTGTGACCTGGTCCTGGGATGTGTTCGGGATGGGGCACCCGGCTTTAGATGTTAGGCTTTGGTGCGTTGTCTGTTTGGTATTTGACTCGAATATTCGGCATCCCTTCATCAAAAGGATAGGAGTAGCAACATGTGTTGGCTAGATGATGGCTTCAAGATTATTGATGTATTGCATTGTATGGTCTTTGTGAATAATTAATAAAATGGCCGCATGCATCGTCGAGATGCGGAGGCCGGGGTATATCCTTCTTTTCCAAATAAAAAAAAGTCTACTAAGGCAGAAATCATGCACAACTACATACTATTCATTTATCCTAACTGATATATTTTGTCTACCTTATATATTATCGTGAAACACGAAGTCTTAAGTACACACATATACACCATGAATATTTCATTTGATCTGACATATAGGTTTTTGGGCATGACAAGGTCCTAACACTCATAGATCTTGACCATTAAGTTATATGCAAGCTTGTGTCCTTACATTACCTAGCAATAAAAATAGATTTTCTAATGAATATAATGATATCAATTTATGTATCAGATGATATAATTTTATTTTTATATGGTCAAACTTAGAAAAACTTGGTTCGCAAGATTCTAAAATGACCAAGATTTTAGATCAGATGTTCTAGTAGTTAATTACTATTTGCCCAAACAAGTAAATAAATGTGAATGGTATTTAAATGAACTTGTGCTAATAGCGAAACTCATGGAAAAAGAGCAATACAACTTGTATAATGTTTATTGTGGTACACATATATATTAATCTTTTGACAAGCAACTATTAATAATTAATAGTAGTCAATCAACTGAAGACATTTGCAATGACGCACTAGAGAGTATGTTGGGACGCAATACATTATATTATATTTAACTTGATTATAACAGTATATATGTACTCTAAAGTTTGTCTCGATGTGCCTTGATCCAACAAAGATACATATATGACTGCATGTTCTGCTAAAAGGAGAGGTGTTAGAGTTTGGGGCAGTACCAACCTGCCTCTTGAGCAATGACCATGCATCTTCAGGCCCTAACTTTTCAATGTGGTGGTGGTGCACAGCTTTCATGCTCCGAGCAACAGCCTCATGTCTCGTGGTGATGAGGACTCGACTTCCACGGCCACCATAGCTAAAGGGAGTCATTAGATGTTTATCCCATGCATCGATACCCCACATGTCATCCAGCACAAGAAAGAACTTCTTATCCTTGATGGTATTCATGAGAGCACGAACAAGTAGGTCCTTGTCGTCTCGAGCTGCACCTCCACCAGGCAGGTCTCCCCCAGCAGCAGTAATGGATTTACTTAACAGCTCAACATCACTGAAATCCTGTGTGATGCTAAGCCATATCTGCTTAGTGAATTTACCTTTGATAGCATCGTCATTGAAGATCTTCTTGCTGAGGGTGGTCTTGCCAATCCCGCCGACACCAACGATGGCCACTACTAGGAGGCGATCAGTCTTGCCACCGTCCACCTCCCTAGTAAGCACCTCGACGAGTGCTCTTGTGTCCTCCTCAATCTTCTCGCCGACAGCACCTGACCGCTCCATCAATGAATCCGTTTTGCGGTCAGTGGCGGGAGATCGAGTCCTCTTCATGTCTTGGTAGGCTTCCAGCTTGACGAAGTCGAAACTACGTCCTCTCTTGCAAATGCTATCCAACTTCTCATTCAGTTCCTTGATGCGGGTGCCGATGTCGTGGGCGTGGAGGGGGTTTCGCATGCAGAAGAGGAGTGGGTTAAGGCATCCCATGCTCTTGGATGGACTCTGCTCCATGGCCTTGAGCTGACATAGGTCGACGATGTCGGTGGCCTGATACATGGCACGCTTCAGTTCCCCAACCCATTTCCGCACACTCTCATCGGTGATGTTCCTCCTATCAGCATCGACAAGGAAATTCTTGAGGTCCCCAAGCTTGATGCTCAGGTCTTCGATCCCTTCAGACACCCCTATCAGCATGGCCACCTCCTCCTTGGCCATCTCGGCGAGCATCCTTGTCAAGTAAGATGCCAAAGCATCCAGAACCCCCGCCATTGGTTGCAGGGGTGCGCTCACGCTTGAGCTGCTACTGAAGAAAGAAAGCATGCAAATAAAAATTAGTCCTCTGTATTACTACCTGGCTTTTTCACATAAAAAATCTCATGCTAACAGGAAGGATAATCAGTTTCAGTCACTATAGACTGGAAACAAATGGAAAGGAAAAATGTGGCTTGCAAACTAGAAGACAGTGCACACAAATTTGGCTAGAAATAAAACCGATGTAGCATTTACCTTGAACAAACACCAACAAGTCTAACGCAAAGACACACGATCATCTCTTTCAGAGAGAGAAAAATAGCTAGAGTAAGTGTGGTGTAGCTGGAATATATCAGCAAAGTACGTACCTTGAATCGATTGGAGAGATGAGAGACGGATCTTGTTGCAGGGGAAAAGCTAGATAGATCGATATATATCCCTTGCTGTCTCGCGAGTAGTTGCAGGGTTCAGTGGCTTGAGATGGAACTGAAAACAAGGGTGCAAACAAAGATTAGAAATCCTCTTTATTACTACCTTTCACAAATCAACAGTCACATGCTAGAAAATGGAAAAGAAGGATA
Organism: Hordeum vulgare subsp. vulgare; assembly: GCF_904849725.1. Classification (NCBI taxonomy): domain Eukaryota; kingdom Viridiplantae; phylum Streptophyta; class Magnoliopsida; order Poales; family Poaceae; genus Hordeum; species Hordeum vulgare. The sequence goes on along the minus strand of NC_058521.1, from coordinate 1,615,737 downwards.
CACAATTCCTTGTAAAGGAAAAGTGTGGCTTGCGCACAAAAGAAAGTGCAAGAAATCCTTTTTTTTTCACCCGAAATTCAAAATCCAAGCCTTGGATCGACCTCCGTGCTATGTCAGAAGAAGAAAAAAACAAAAAAAACTAGCTAGACCTTCCGTGCTCTGTCAGAAGTAACAAGAGCCCTATTCAGATGAGATGTGAGAATTCAAGTCTGAGCTAGGATGAAGAGAAAGGGGGTCGTCACCTTCTATGGTGGCCGCGGCAACGTCGGGGGAAGCTGTCGTCGGCGGCGTAGGCTGGAAAGGAAGAGTGAGCAGAGTGGTCACCTTGTATGGTGGCCACGGCGACGTTGGGGAAGCTGTCGGCGGCGGCGTGGACTGGAGAGGAAGAGTGGTCACCCGGCCCGGGGTAGCCACAATTTTGGACCGCAATTTTGGAGGAAAAATAAGGAGGTAATCAATTAGGAGATGGTAAGGGTGTGGCGTATGGTATGCACCTTCTTCGACCAAGGTCTGTAGCTTCACATGCCCACGACCCCATCTCGTCCCCTTCCCCTCTTTCGTTTGGGTTAAAACGCACAAGCCCTACGGTCCCGCGCATGATCCATTTCAAACGCAAACATGTATTCGGTTTGGGTCCAATCGATCAATGATCGGACGCGGCTCTCGCCCGCATCACGGCCACGTGGCATGCGGCCACCTACCTCCCACCGTTCAAATTAACTGCGCACACGCGGTCGGTCCCACCTGTCATCCGCCCAAGCGAGCGGTAGCCATCCTTCTTAAATGGGAAGTCGTGCACCGGTCGCACTCCATGCTCCCACTGCAGTCCTGCTTCCTCCTCAAAACCTGCCACCCAAACCCTAGTTCTCACCTCCCCTTCCTCGAGCTCTCCGGCTGCCGGCAGCCATGGTGTGGTGGAGCACCGGCCGCAAGGGGACGCACGACCACGAGGTTGGTTCGTCACCCGGCCGCCGCCGCGCCGTCAGCTCAGAGCCCGCACCACGCCCCACGGAGGGCCCTCGCACCGCCCGCATTCGCCATCGCCCCTTCGGCCACCCCGGTGCGCGACCGGCAGTACGTTCACGTGGATGTTTGTCGGCGTTATTGGGAAATAGGGACGCCGCTCCCCGGGGCGACGCTCACCTGCCCAATAATTGGTATCTGTCCATGGATTGGGTGTCGATCCCGTCGATCCCGATGGGCAGCCGTGCCCGCCGCAAGGAGATCGACCGTCGCTGCTGCCGCCTGCCTCACGACCTGTACTACGACCCAAGGTACGTTGTCGAATCCTCACCGTGGGACCATTGGCTTCGGGACGAGCACGACGTGCAACGTATGTCATACTTTGCTGGTCATCCAGCTAGCCCGCGGCGGGCACGTCCCCGGGTGCGCCAATGGGTGGGTCTGGACACCATGTTGGCCCTCTCTGCGGCTGGCGAGGTCGCCATACTAGAGCTGGAGATGATGGATGCGAAGGAGGAGGTGAAGGAGGAGGTGGTGGAGGAGGAGCCCGTTGCCGTGTTCGACCCAAGCCTAATGGGCCAGCGGTCGAGCTGGTCGTGCACGGCCATGGACATGGCCGACGCCGTGAGGGTCAGGTCTTGGTGCCCCACGCCACCGCGGTCACCGGAGCGCGAGCCGTCGCCGTGGAGGGAGGTGGTGCAGGCACGTTCCGCCTTCCAGGGACTATCGTCCCACCTCTTGACGCCGCCGCCCTACATCGACCTCACTAGCGAGGAGGACGACAATGGAGCCGCGTGAGACGGTGATGGGCGCGGCATCGACGGGCACGGCAGCAGCTAGCGTGCGGGCAACGCTTATCTTTTTTTAGTTTTATACTAATTATGTTCTAAGGACTGTGAAGGCAGTGAAGACTAATGTTTAATTATGTTTGCATATAATTTGATTATTTTCAGCATTTATTTCAGTTCTGCAAAAAAAAAAAAATCATATCCACCCCTGACATGATTTGGGGTGCGGCCGTGCGTTGGGCGCACCGACCCGACTACGGCCCGGCCATGGGCTATCCCATTAGCGCCTCAAACGGACAAAAACAAGCCGAAGCAGACGTTCTTTTGGGGTCGTGCGTTGGAGTTGGCCTGAGGTGTCATAGGCGATGAGCACCCATCTTCGCCGTGGTCAGCGACCGGCGGTACACCCAAAATCGGCCTGAAATAAAACTGATGTAGTATTTACATTGAACAAACACCAACAATTCAGGAGTAGTAACAAACACCAACGATTCTAAGAGATAGACACAAGAGCGTCTCTTTGAGAGAAAAAGAAAAGATGGCTAGAATAAGTTACTGTTAGACTATTACTTGGATCTGAAGTTACCTGTTCTAGTCGATTTATAATAGGACTCCTAGTCGGTTTGTAACTCTATATATACTCATGTATGAGCCCGTCAATAATCAATAACAGTAGTTCTATCCAATCTTACATGGTATCAGTTTTTCGGTCATAGGGCATGGCTCCGCCGCCCACCCCACCGCCGTCGCCGCCGCCCCGCTACTTCGAGCGCCGGGCCGCTACCATTGCTCGCGCGGCCGCGGCTCCTTCTTCCTCTACCATTGCTCTCCCACCACCTATGCCTCCCATGATCACCTTCACCGATACAGTCTCGGATATTAGCCCCTATATCCCACTCACCCTCGATCTAAACTCCCACAATTACTACCATTGGCGCCACCTCTTGGAAGTTCATCTCGGACGCTGCAATCTATGGTTCCACGTCGACGTCGATGCCGTGCCGCAGCCCCATGATCCCCAGTGGGTCAAGGATGACCTTGCCATCACCCAATGGATCTACCTGCCCTTCTCCACTGAGATCTTTAACCTCGTCGTCCGGGATGCCGCCACCGCTGCTGATCTCTGGGTGGCCCTCCGGCAGCTGTTCCAGGAAAACATTGATGCTCGCACCAACCTACTCCACACCGAGCTCAGGAACACGGTGCAAGGAGATTCTTCTCTCAGTGTCTACTGTCAATGCCTCAAGTCGATCGCCGACGAACTCCGTGAACTTTGTGATCCCGTCGTAGATCGGCAACTAATCAACACCCTCCTCATCGGTCTTATCGAACAGTTCTACAAGCAGGCCTCCTTCATCCCCATGATGCGCCCCCACCAACTTTTGCCGAGGTGCGCTCCCTCCTTCACTGGGCCAACCGTGCTCAATCCAACAAGGACGCTCGTCTGCAGCTCTTCGCCGCCATTCCGCGCGCTCCGTCACCCGGGGTGCCACCACCAGCAGAGCCTTCTCCAGCGGCGCCTCCTTCCCTGGCAGCTCCCATTCCACCAGCAGGCTGGCGTCCCATCCCTAATTATCACGGCAAGAACCCTATCTATAGGCCGCCTACGACGCGCTCGGCGCCTCCGCCTCCACCTTCACTAGCTCCAACTGCGCCACCAGCAGCTCCAACTTGGCGTCCTCCACATGATCCCTAGACAGAGCTCGTCCAAGCTTGGCCCATGCCCTAGTCCGCTCCGGCTCCCCTCGGCGCTCCTCCGGCGTACGCCGGTGCCTGGCAGGCCCGCGTTCGGCCCCATACTAGCTCTCTAGGGTTACTCATGCCTAGTCAACAGACGCACGTCTACCATGCTGCTCCAACTTATGGCGCTCCATCCTACCATGACGGCGGCCACTACTACACCCCATCGCCGGCTCTACTGCCCTCACCGTCGTATCCGTCGTCTCTCCTTCCGTCGCCATCACCGGCTCTAATGTCATCGCCATCGTATCCAATGGCTCTCCTTCCTACACCGACCTCTGCTGCACCGCCGAGCTGGGACCAAGCCGCCTTCCTCGAGGCCATGAACAATTTTGTCTCCCAAGGCAACAAAGGTATGGATTGGATTTTCGATTCCGGTGCTTCTAGTCATATGTCTGCATCGAGTACGTTTCTCTCCTCTTGCACTCCATCTTCTTTTAAATCCATAACCCTTGGCGATGGTTGTACTATCCCCATCTATTGTGTTGGTCAGGCTCACCTTCCCTCCACCACTAAACCCCTTCTTCTTCGTGACGTACTTGTTGCTCCCGCTCTCATCAAAAATTTAATCTATGTTCATCAATTCACATGTGATAATCTTGATTCTGTTGAGTTCGACCCCTTTGGTTTATCTGTAAAGGATTATCAGAACATGGTGGAGATCGCGCTACGTTTGTGGTCCCCCGTCGTAATTTATCTGTAAAGTGGACATGTATTTGTTTACTCCGCTACGTTTAGTGAATCGGCTAGGTCCGGTCAAAATTTAGTGGAGCATATATACTCCACTAAGCCTTTTACTCTGTTAACTTAAAAGGGATCGGTTAGAGTTGGACTTACGACGAAGCACCTTTTATACATTTCCAATGATTGTATTCTACAAAAGACGGATATCCAAATTCACTCATAAGAGAATGGGCAAATACAATTCCGAAGGGAAAAAATGTGGCTTCGCACACAAAATAAAAAAGGATTATGATGTTGAACAAACATCAACAGTTGAAACGGAAAAACGCAACCAAGAGTCCAAGACCATCTCTGTCAGAGGAAAAACAAAAACGGTGATATGAAGAGCATACCTTGAATCAAGTGGAGAGGCGGTGATATGAAGAGCATACCTTGAATCAAGTGGAGAGGTGTGCAGTGAGGAATGAAGAGGCGATGCAGATCTGATAGAGGGAGATATATGACAGTCACCACAGTTATACTGCAGCTTGCTATTCCCTCCATTTCATAATATAAGAGTATTTTCTACACTAAACTAAATACTACTCCCTCCGTCCTAAAATAAATGACTCGAAAGTGATTCAAATTTGCATTAATTTTAGTACAAAGTTGAATCATTTTTAAGTCATTTGTTTTGAACGGAAGGAGTGGTCCAAATGCAGATCCACGTCGGGCAGCAGTCGCAGCTGTCTAGCAGGAGGCGCTTGAATGCGAAGACATCTATTGGTGCATAGCCGATTGCAACATGTCAAGCGAAGCACATGCTAGTCAGTCGATGGATCAGACAACGGCATGAAGGCCGAGTAGGCGAACGACTGAATCTGGATAAGAAGTCGGCACCGACGCTGTCCATCAACAGGTGGAGCAAGGGCACAGTGGATGGGAGGCGAGGGGGCCCTCCTCTGCCGTCCCCTGTAGCTTCACGGGGTACCAATCAGCGGTGGTGGCGTCGCCATGGATGCGATGCAAGGACCCGCAACCACATCTGGTCCTTTCCTTCGCCGCCCAGCCGGCAAGCGGCGGCGGGTGAAGCCCGTCGCACGGGAAGCTGCTACTACCATTTCCTTTTTCTTTTTCTTTTCTCCTTTCTTATACAAGTGTAATACGTGGACAAGAATACAGAAGGACGACATCCAACTCTAGCAACATACATTTGTCCAACAACTCAAATCAACCGGACGAAATTCATGCAAACACGATCGGATTTCATGCAAACATAACGAATTTCATTACATTTAGAAAATCTAGAACACAAAAAGACCCCTGCCCCTAAACTTATTCTACAATGGCAGCTCCTGTGTCAAAGTGACGTCCTTCTTCCGCCGTCTCCATGATCGCCGGCGATAAGAACAATAAAATGAAGGTGTGCTTTCCGGCCAGGAAGAGTAGAACAGATAAGACGTACTCGCCCACATGGGATACCAGGCCCTGCCGCTTCCTGTTCCCTACTCATCTTTAAAGGAGTTTGTGGCCTGTCCGTCGCTAGTGGACCTGAGGTCCACGAGGGAAATGGTGGCGCCTTGGCTATCGTGGTCCCATTAGGCCGCCCGATAGTTCGTCGGGGAGGCGCAACTGATGTTGTTCTCCTTCGCGATCGCCTGCAACTGCGCCTCCCCGACGTCCGCTTCCTGGCGAGCGGCGGCTTGAGCGCGGATGGCATCACAGATGTCACGATGCTCCGCTACAAAGTTTTGGTTCGTTGCTCCATGGCCGCCAGGGCTTCCTGGTTCGTGAGGTCGCCTTCGATCTGACACAACGCGAGCCCATGTTGCTTCAGCGCCCACTCTAAAGCCAAAATTTGGGACGACGACGGTGGTCTGGTGGACTGGTGTAGGGCACATGATGAATTGGGCGGATTTGGGGGTGGCGTTCGATTTGTTGGAGCGGGAGGGCCGACGCGGTATTCGTTTTTGGGCCAAAGTTTCGCCAAGTCACCCGTTTTTTTTGCTCGATAGCACGCGCTTAGTGCCAATATTTTGGGTGTGGTGCCAAACTCGATTTCCGGTAGATTATGGGCCGAGATCAAGTTCTCCCGGCAGAGCATATGCCATAAAAGTGTACCGACAGTTTAGGTGCCGTTGTAGCTCAAGTTCTCCCGGCAGTTCATCTGCCCTAATGTGATTGTAGCGGCAGTAAGTAATGTCCCGGCAGGTACATTGCCCTTAGACAAGTTTTTCTCCCGACAGTTAACTGCCTCCAATCAAGTGTTGTGGTCTAGTGCCACGAATGAACATAAGAAACAATTAGTCCGCTGGATGAATTAGACAGCAAATTTCGGTTGCAAAGATGAGAAAATCCCAAATCTGGGACAATGCACAAAAGTACATAGTACCTATGAATTGGAGATAGGGAGCTCCAAATAATGGCGACTGATGTAACCCTAATGCAGCAGATTCATTCGACGGGGGAGCCTTGGCGATGGTGCGGATGGAAGGAGGATGCGTGAGACGCTCGTTGCCGGTGGGGTGGTAGATCCGAGGGGGAACGGGCTGGTGGTGCGGTCGGGTCGAGCACGACGGTGAGGTGGATGTGCGAAGACGCTTCGATGGCCGGTGAGGTCAGCAGGGTTGGCTGGTGGCGGTGATAATCGACGGTCGCGAAGCATGGATCTGAGGAGAGCTCGCTGCAGGCGACGAGGGCGAGGTTTACATGACGCGGGTCGTGAGTTTAATTTTTTATTTAAATCGCGAATGAAATATGAAACGTCGGGATTCTTATGAATCGACGTGAGTCGAGGGGTCTGACGATGACGTCGCTTCAGACTATACATACTATAGTATTTTAATTTTTACAGCCTGCTGACTGTACCTTATTGTATTTACTCTAAAGGTTATTTAGTAAAAATAATGGTACTAATAGGATTTTTGTGGCACCTAGTAGATAGAAAGAAGCGTTCGTAGAGCAGTCGCAGGTGTGGGGCGCTTGAATGAATGCGAGGTCCATGGACGGTCGGGGGTGTTCACACCTGCACGGCGCAACCTGACGAGCGAGCAGGATCCAATGAGTAGTACGTAGTCTTGGGTGGTGGGTGGTGGGTGGTGGGTGAATTGAATGAATCTTGCTCGGCGGAGCGGATCCAATGAAGCGCATTGGCATTGGCATTGGCATGGGAGCACCGAGCACCTAGCTGCTGAGGAACATAAGAGGGCAGCGCCATATGGGTGGGGGCCGACGAACGGACGGGACGAGAGCAGCTGTTCTCCCATGAATTTCATCCATGGAGACGTCTTAGGATTGCACAAGTTGGAAATACCAATTGACCTAGGACGCAAACACTACACTACTTGCAAGACAGAAACAAACGAAATGTATAAAGTGTGAAAAAAGCTGGTGGCAAGATAGAATGGCCGAGAGTTACGGAGTGGGTGGGTCTCAAGATAGAAGAGGGCAGCGCATGGCATGGGGACGACGGACGGCATGGCTCCTTCTTCCTCTACCCTTGCTCTCCCACCACCTATGCGTCCCATGATCACCTTCACCGATACAATCTCCGATATTAGCCCCTATATCCCACTCACCCTCGATCTAAACTCCCACAATTACTACCATTGGCGCCACCTCTTCGAAGTTCATCTCGGGCGCTGCAATCTACAGTTCCACGTCGACGTCGCTGCCGTGTCGCAGCCCCATGATCCCAGTGGGTCAAGGATGACCTTGCCATCATCCAATGGATCTACCTGCGCTTCTCCACCGAGATCTTTAATCTCGTCGTCCGGGATGCCGCCACCGCCGCCGATCTCTGGGTGGCCCTCCGGCAGCTGTTCCAGGAAAACATTGATGCTCGCACCAACCTACTCCACACCGAGCTCAGGAACACGGTGCAAGGCGATTCTTCTCTCAGTGTCTACTATCAATGCCTCAAGTCGATCGTCGACGAACTCCGTGAACTTTCTGATCCCGTCGCAGATCGACAACTAATCAACACCCTCCTCATTGGGCTTAGCGAACAGTTCTACAAGCAGGCCTCCTTCATCCCCATGATGCGCCCCCACCAACTTTTGCCGAGGTGCGCTCCCTCCTTCAGTGGGCCGACCGTGCTCAATCCAACAAGGACGCTCGTCTGCAGCTATTCGCCGCCATTCCGCGCGCTCCGTCACCCAGGGTGCCACCACCAGCAGAGCCTTCTCCAGCGGCGCCTCCTTCCCTGGCAGCTCCCATTCCACCAGCAGGCTGGCGTCCCATCCCTAATTATCACGGCAAGAACCCTATCTATAGGCCGCCTACGACGCGCTCGGCACCTCCGCCTCCGCCTTCACAGGCTCCAACTGCGCCACCAGCAGCTCCAACTTTGCGTCCTCCACATGATCCCTAGACAGCGCTCGTCCAAGCTTGGCCCATGCCCTAGTCCGCTCCGGCTCCCCTCGGCGCTCCTCCGGCGTACGCCGGTGCCTGGCAGGCCCGCGTTCGGCCCCATACTAGCGCTCTAGGGTTACTCATGCCTAGTCAACAGACGCACGCCTACCATGCTGCTCCAACTTATGGCGCTCCATCCTACCATGACGGCGGCCACTACTACACCCCATCGCCGGCTCTACTGCCCTCACCGTCGTATCCGTCGTCTCTCCTTCTGTCGCCATCACCGGCTCTAATGTCATCGCCATCGTATCCAATGGCTCTCCTTCCTACACCGACCTCTGCTGCACCGCCGAGCTGGGACCAAGCCGCCTTCAGATATCATGCGATGGACCACTTCTCCCATTGAATTTCATTAAATCTCTCGCGCTCGCTCGTCTGTAGGTTTGGAGGAAGAACAGGGCAGCTAGCGGTGGGCACCCAACAGACTGCCGACGACCAAGGCACCACGGGAGGGGGCCTCCTCTCCTGTCCGTCATAAGAGCATCTTCAGTCACGACTTGTAAATTTGATCCTTAAATGTTCACGAACGCGTCCGATTAGTGACCCGGTGTGTCTTTTATTTGTCCGGTCATTTGCATATGATTGATGGAGAGAAAGAGAAAGAGAAAAAATAAATAAAGAAAAAAAAGTGGTCCGGGGTGAGGTCACCTCATATGTAGCGGAATGAGAAGACGCGTCCGCGATCCTTCATATCCTTCCATATTTAAGATGGATATGAGAGTTCACGGACAACAAGGGCATATAGAGACGATATGCGGGGTCCGGTTACATCATTTTTTTTTCTTTCTTCTGTTCCCTCATTGATCGGACACGTCCGCAGGCACACTAGGGATCATTCGAGGGATCCGGCTATAGATGCTCTAAGACGTACTCTTGTTAAGAGATGTGACGTCCCCTTCTTCAATGCCGTCCCCATTCTTCCTCACCGCGGGGCACGGCATGGCTCGGCTCATTTTTTTTCTTCAAGGCTGGGTGAGGTCTAAGTAACACAGGCATCAACACCAATAACGGGCCGGCTAGGCTATGGTCAAGCCGGTTCGATCGGCTTGCCCATAATGTAGGTTCTTCGATTTACTACGGTGTTTTTTTTTGGGTGAGCTCCTATTCGACGCTATAGGCGCCCGTTAGAGCAAGTATAATAGTATAGCCAGCTGCTGGCTATAAGCCATTGTCCTGTCATCTATAGCCCATCTTAGAGCCAACATCTACAATATTTCATTGCAAATGTGTACTACATTTTTATTATATGGCCCACCTTTCATACTCACAAAATGCCTAGGAGCACGTGCTAGAGCTGGTTCTTAGCTAAGAGCCCGCTTACCTTCTTTCTCATCTTCTCTTTCTCTAACTAAACAAAAATATATTAGTTTATTGCTTATAACCAGCTGACTCAGTTTTATTGTACTTGCTCTTAGGAGAAGTGGCGCCTACAACAATCAGGAGAGGTCCACGGCCCATTAATCACGACTCGCTCGCTCAAAAAAAAATGTTCGACCCATAAATTCCGGGAGCCCCTAGTCTCGTGGGCCGCCCCATTAGCATGAGCATTACCTTCCCTCGATTAAACGACAGTAGAATGACTCATTTGATCGGTTCCACCGATTCGCTCGTTTGAAAAATAGTTCACAAATTGGAGAAACCTTTATCACTTTAGGAAACAAAGTTCATCAAATATGAAAAGAGTTCATCGATTTTGGAAAAAGTACATCAAAATTTGAGAAAAGTTCATCGAATTTGAAAAGAGTTCATCGATTTTGAAAAAAATTCATATAATTTTTAAAAAAAGTTCATCAAGTTTGAAATGGTTCTTCGATTTTGAAAAGGTTCATAGATTTTTTTAAAATTTCATAGAATTTGAAAAGAGTTCATCCATTTCAAAAAAAGTTCATATAATTTTTTTTAAAAAGCTCGCTGAATTTTAAAAGAGTTCATAGATTTCCAAAAAAGTTCATACTTTTTTTTAAAAAGCTCGCTGAATTTTAAAAGAGTTCATAGATTTCCAAAAAAGTTCGTAGAATTTTTTTCAAAAAGTTCATCACAATTTGAGAAAATGATTAAATTAAAAAAAAATCACGAATTTGAAAACAATTTCCACAAATTGAAGAAATAAAAACAGAATTAGACCCACCGAAACCTGAGTAACGAACCTGAAAACCCCAGTTTGGGAAGCTTCTAAAACTTTCCAAAAACCGGGCTTATTAAACTGGCTATTTATCTATACTACTAATAAAAGATCAAACGTAAACTTTCCTACGTACACACAGGAATTACCCACACAAAACCGAACAAGGATCTCCACCACACGATTAGGAAAGAATTATAAATCTAACGCCTATCCACCATCAAGGCAGCACCACTGTGCGCATTTACCAATTACAGTTAGGCTGACCGTGCTCCACCTCCACGTACAGAGAAAAACGATATGCCCGCCCCCGCACCGCCCGCAGCCGCCCGCCCCCTCACCCCTCTCCCTCCCCGTCGGGTCTCCTCTCCCTCCCCGTCGGCCACCCTCTCCGCCTCTCCACCACCGCCGCGCCCCGCAGCACGCCGGACGTCCTCTCCCTCCCCGCCGACCCTCCTCTCCCTCCCCGATGGCCCTCCCCCCGGACCTCCGACCTCGCCGCCTTCCCTCCTCCGACCGTTGAGCCTGTAAACCTACAAAATCCGCGATCCGGATAAGCCCCAAATCCAAACCCGCCCTGCCCTTGCCCGGCCGCTCCTCCCCCGCTCCGCAGCCAGCCATGGCGATCTCCACGGATTCGCGCAGCGAGGAAAAGGTACGCGCGCTCGCCGTCCCCCCTCCCCCGCCTCCCCTCGCGGAATCTCATCCCCGCGTCCCTTGCGCGCAAGCAATCCCGGCGCCCCCCGGCAGGGGCGCGTAGCGGCGGGTTCTTGGGATTCGACGCCGAATCGGCGCCCGTCTGTTCGTGGCGTCCGATGTAGTTGGCGATTTGCTCTGTTCTGCTTCCCTTGGCGGCTTAGGGTGGGCTGCTGGTTAGGGTTTGCAAGCTGATGTCAGGCGTTGAAAGGGTCCGGGACCTGTTCCCGTCCTGGTTGGTTCAAGATTATATTTTTGGGCTCAGCAAAGCGAACAAACCCATCGGTTCTTGGCATTTGCTTAGTTTTCCTCTCGATCTATTACCAGCTTCTTGTAATGGCTTATATACATGCTTAAAATATGCATCTTCTGGGTAATTTATTCTATGGGGCTTCATGAGTATGCTACTCTTCCAGTGAAGTGGAGAAATAATGGTGTATTTTTGTTGCCTCTCTGTAGCCTTCGCAGCATTCTCAGGAGGAGAAGCGGTAGGTGTTTTCTGAAACTTTGCTTTAGAACCTCTCCCTCTCTCTTTTCATAACCCTTACCAGAACATATGGCTCATTGTTCTATAAACTATGGAGTCGAAACTGTGTGTATCTTCAATTCTGAGCTATCGCGTAGATGATACCAGTGTGTTGGACCGTCGACTGGTGTTCAATGCCCAGTATTTGCTTCGTGTCAACATGGAGAATGCTGATGTCCAGGTCTGTAAACAGAGGAAAAGGCATATCTATTCCCAGCTCTTTGCCAGTGAGTTCAGTATGCACCGACAACAGGATCACCCGGTACTACTACCACCACCAAGCATAGTTTCATTTGCATGCTACTGTCATTTTATTTATATATGCATGTTCACTATCACTGAACATGCTTTCATTTGCAGGCGTACCAGTGTAGTTTTGTTTAGGTTTTAAAATGATTAACAATCTAATGCTTGTTTATCGCATCCAGTTTGCTTCATACAGAGTACTTGCTAATAGAAATCAAGATATTGGTCACCTCCCCATGTTCAGCAGTAGAAGTCTGATATTGATGCTCATTGGCAATCATGATTCTCGAATCAATTTTTACTACCAAATTACTCTGCCCCCTTGTCATATCAGTACCCAACTCCTTGCACATCATGATGACACTCTTTTGCATGTTTTAAGGCTGTTTTTTTTCTTTTCTTTTCTTTTTTGCTTATAGAGATAGTGGTGTCATTAGCTTCACCCCCTACACTCGAGCGCTGAGAAGCAGCAGGAAGTCGGGCATCCACGGTCCTCGGGTCCCCGCACATCGCCATCGCGCCCGCGTTGCTTGCTCTGCTGCCAGCAGCCTGTGGCATGCCATCGAGGCCCAGGTGAATTCCACCACCCCTGAAACCTTCTCTTTCGATGTTCAGTTGCAAATACTGAACCTGTCCATGGACAGCTACCTGCAGCAACTCCTTTTTTGTTCATCTTCAGTTGTACATCTTATCTCTATCCTTGCTTTCTTTTTTTATGTATACTACGTACAATCCCTACGCTGTTTTCTTCTACCATTCTTTGCTGCATAATCTTTTTTAGTAAATGCCCCAATGTTGGTTATGAAGCATGTATAGTATAGAATGGGGAAATGGATACTCAGGGCATGGATGAGGAGTCTAAGCGGCAGTTTTGCATCCCGTGCAGGATTACAGAACACCGGAGGATTGGTAGCTACGGCCCCGTGAACCGAGGTGATCGATGTCCGCTATATCTTGTAAAAATCAGGCACAACCCATCCTGTCTGTACAAATTCCCTTTGTTTAATCCAGTTTTAAGCAGATGAGTTGTTATGCCTCTGTACTGTTTGGCATCCATCCCCAAAATATTTTGTAAATGACTATTGTATTGACCATGTTAGTCAGGGTAATCACCAGCAGCTGGATGAAGATTGGCCTTCATGTTACTGCCAGCTGCCTTCCCTGCATTAGCTGGAATCGCAGCTGTGGACATTGACATGGAACTAAGAGAGAGCATAGCAGACGAACCAGATACAACATTCTGCTATTGCTGCTGCCGCGTCTTGTCAGTTGAGCGCTTTTGGTAGAGGAAAGCACCAACTCCAGCATTTACATGCTGAGGCGGACCTTGTGGTGGTGCGAACGCATTGGAGATGAAGAAGTGGCCTTGCGAGAATGGTTGATGTTGCTTCAATGAGGGTCCATGCGACTGCTGCTTACCGCCAGAGTGAGCCATGTTTGGCTGCTGACCAAGGATAGATGGCATAGGCATACTACTGTAGAGATTTGTGGAGGCTGACTTGGATCCAGAAGTCGAAGGAGAGTTCTTGGCTGCATGTTGTTGAGGCGATGACAATTGGACAACTGGCTGGCCACCCTTCGCACTTCCAGATGCAGGTGGGCTACCACCAGTACTTTTGGAGACTGAATTAGATGGCAAACTAGAAGCAACAGGAGCATTTGAAGATCGAGATAGGTCCCCTCCTCCTCCAGTAGAAAGATTAGTAAGGGAGTGCCCAATCTTCGACGAACTCATGCTTTGCGACTGGTGATTTGGGATGGGGAGAGCCTGCAGAGCTTTTGCTTGTTGTTGATGGAGACCACTGTTCTTCATCATAATCAAATTAGAAGGTGAGGATGCAGCAGGGACAGAGGCAACTGAAGATGGAGCTGACACTCTCATCGACGATGCCTTCAATTGAGGTGATTGACCAGGAACTCCGCCTTGAGAAGTGCTTGACGGATACATTAAATTCTGAAAGTTCGTTGCATTCAAACGGTGAGAGTATCCACTCGGTGCAGCAGACCATGAGTGAGCCAAGGGATTGTTGCACGGCAGCATCCCCCTTGCATAGGTACACGCTCCCTTGCTGCCTTTCCCAGTTCCACTCACCACCATGCTTCTATTCTGCATGTTCTTTTTGTCATAGGATGCATGTCACATCATTAGTACACCCTTCGTTCCTAAATATTTGTCTTTTGAGAGCTTCAACTATGGACTACATACGGAGCAAAATGAGTGAACTTAAACTCTAAATTATGTCTATATACTTTAGAAAGACAAATATTTAGGAATGGAAGGAGTATTAAGTATGAGGTAGGGGTTTTAGGCCTTTAGGTAGATCTCAAGGTCTCATTGAGTGTTATGGATCGTAGTACCAACACAGGAGATGGAGTGGATTCTGAAATTGCATATTTCAATTAGTTTTTGGTCGTTCACCTTGAGTAGTAATTCGGTTTATTGTCCCAGTTGTTATTTCATATAGGCTACCTTGCTATGTTGTATATATAAGATACTTCATATGGGAGATCAAGCTTGTAAAAGGAAAAATTCTTGACTTGGCAAGGATAATGTTAATCGTGATATATAATTTCCCTGCTTCAAAATGCTCCTTGAGGTGTAGTTAACAGTCCTCTCAATATTGATTGTTTTTCTTTACAGAATTTGACCATTTGTTCAGGCTTTCCTTCATGATGGATCGACCTTAAAGTGATAACGACTACTCTGATCGACATCTAACACTTGGTACGTGGTGCTCAATCCTGCTATTTCTTTAGTCCATTCAGTTTTATGAGTTTTCACATTAGACATTTTATTTATTTCAGTTGGTTTCTAACTATAGATTCACATAAATAACTTTGTTCTGGTTTCATAAAAGAAATCTGGCACACACACCTAGAAATCTGAAATTCATAGTTACCCTAATTGAATGCACGGACGAGCAATTCTGTAACATGAATTATCAAGTCAATTGTTGTTTGCAAGTGTACACATTGTAATTTAGTTACTACATAACTGGTTATGGGCAAGCCCAGTTAGCGAAGAATTGATTTGGTTTTTAAATATATGGTTCAGAATTGAGTTTTTTTTGCCAAAAGTTCAGAATTGAGTTATTTTTCCGAAATACCTGAGTACTCCCTCTGCAAACTATTATAAGAGTGTTTAGATTACTAAAGTAGTGTTTTAAATGCTCTTATATTAATTTACAGAGTAAGTAGTAACTAATGTCTACTGAAATATTGCGGCCAAAAGTATGTGCAATTCTTTACCTTGGCCCGCCCAAAAGAATGCGTATTATTTATTCGGGCTTTCTTCTTTCTTCTTTGTGAGACAGTTTGGAGTTAGAATTTTTTTTTCTATAATCTGAAATTTATAGAAATGTTGACTTAGCTGGTGAAATCCTTGGACTGAAATCCACTGATTCTTTGGAGGATTCCCATGATTATATCCTCAGACTTTAGGAGATGAGTTTAATTGCATACAAGTGCTGCTTCGGGATTATATCTTTGTATCCACCATCAGTGGCCGGATCACACAATTCCTTTTATTTATCAATTATAATTTTCCTATCCGTTAGCAGGACTCCAATCGTGTTCATGTTTCAAAATAGTTGCCTGGGAGCATGCTTATAATATTTGTGCAGACCAGCGAATCAACAAGACTTTTTAGTTTTGTCTTTTGTGTTAAGAGAAATGTAATAAAGAAGCCAAAAAATTTCTGAAGGTTTCTTAGTTGAAGGAAACAACAAAAATTATCTATGGTCAGCATGAACACACTGTCATACTATGCCTTTTTTTTAAATGCACTTTCATACTATGCCTTAGTAGCATGGAGTATGTACGCTCTCTTTTTGAATGTTTTCTTAAACTAATTAGTATCCCCATATTTTTTTCAATTTTTGGATTTACATGTTTTTATCAGGTCAAGCAGGATGATATCTCTGGTTCTCATGACATTTGGGATGCTTGAAACTTTATTATCTTTTGAGTGAAGAGCCGTCTTTGTTTTGCAAGCACTACCTCGATGGAAAATCCTATAAAGCGTTTGTAGAGAAACATACGGGAGCTATGTTTGACAAACGCCTCATGTACAGGTTAGGCTCTGTAAAAAATGATTCACAGACAATAATGTAATGGATTCTGTTATATTAATACATTATCATGTTATCTTTTGATTTTTATTTAATAATACCTACTAATAAGAATGAATGAGTATATTTTTTTATGGTTATACGTGCGTTGCACGTGCCAGATTACTAGTAGAGATATAAAGGAAGAAAGGAAGATAGTATTCACAGCCCGTGATGGACTAGTGGTCGCTCTGTTTGTACAATGCAAGAGGTTGTGTGTTTGAATCCCAGCGCCAAATGTTTTCTCTAAATGCTAAAAAGGGTTTGCCTTTTTTGGGAGTACTCCTGCTACCCTTCGTCTCTCCTTTTCCTTTTCTTTGATCTACTCTATCCCCTGGGTTTGCCTTTTTTTTTGGGTTGGATCCTTCTATTCATCATCTCGTACCTCTACTCTATCCCTTGGAGAGGAGCAACACTCGCGACTCGCGGTGGCCACACCACACTACTCCCAACATCACCTCGTCTAAACACTATGATCTGACGCATTAGCGCGGCCATCTCATGGCAAACGCCGACGAAGTCACGGCCATCCCTTTCAGCACGATCGAATTTCATGCAAACATAACGAATTTCATTACACTTCGAAAATCTAGAACAAAAAAAGACCCCTGCCCCTAAACTTATTCTACAGTGGCGGCTCCCGTGTCAAAGTCATGTCCTTCTTCCGCCGTCTCCATGATCGTCGAGATAAGAACAATAAAATGAAGGTGTGCTTTCCGGCCAGGAAGAGTAGAACAGAGGAGGCGTACTGGCCCACATGGGACACCAGGCCCTGCCGCTTCCTTTTCCCTACTCATCTTCAAAGGAGTTCATGGCCTGTCCGTCGCCGGTGGACGTGAGGTCCACGAGGGAAATGGTGGCGCCTTGGCTGTCGTGGTTCCATCGGGCCGCCTGATGGTTCGTCGGGGGTGTATAGGAGGCGCAACCGATGTTGTTCTCCTGGCTCGCGCGGTTACCTTTGATCTGACACAACACGAGCCCATGTTGCTTCAAGCGCCCGCTCTAAAGCTGATGTATGTGCCGATGCAGACTACAGATAACCCACAAGTGTAGGGGGTCGCAACAATTTTCACGGTTAGCATTACACATTAATTTATTGAGTCGAGGTAAGGGAAGCGAAATAATATTTATTGGTCTTAGCAGTTCAGTTTTCTATTCAACGACACCCGAGATTTCTCTCTCTAGCAAAAGTTTAGTAACACAACAAAATTGTAGTAGTAACACTAAGAGTAATAGCAATAGTTTTGTAAGGCTGTAACAGTAGCAACAACAATAGTAACTTAGCAAGGATCAATATACGAAAAGTGTAGGCATTGGATCAGTGATGGATAAGTATATTGGATGACATTCATCGTGCAACAGTTACACATTAGAGAGACAAAGAACCAGCTCCAATTCATCAATATAATGTACGCATGTATTTCATATATAGTCATACACTACTAGGGCACTAGTAAAAAAGAGGGCTTTGGTCCACTTGATGAAATCCCATTAGTCCCGGTTCACTCACGAACCGGGACCCATGAAGGCACCGGTTCCGGTTTGTGAGACCAGGGCGTTGGCCGGGCCTCGTGGGCCATTGGTCCCGGTTCGTCTAATCCTTTGGTCCCGGTTCCACCCACGAACCGGGACCAATGTGCCTCGCTCTTGGCACATAACCATTGGTCCCGGATTGTGGCTGGAACCGGGACCAAATGGTGTCATTTAGTCCTGGTTTCAAGCACAAATCGGGACCAATGGTTGGCCTATATATACCCCTATATATACACGTGGCCGCGAACAGAGTAGTGCACTGCTCTGTTTTTTTGGCTGGTCGTGGAAGAACTTTGTGGTGCTCTAGCTCACCTTCTATGCACATGAGTTGTTCAATGAAATGGCCGAGCCACACTTAAGCTTTCTCCTCTCGAAGCTCCTTGTCCAAGCTCCATTTTCCTCAAGATTTATGTAGCTTTGGCGGTCCGTCCTGTCCCGTCCCCGTCCTCACCGCCGTCGATCGCCCGCGCCCATCTCGGCGACGGCACCATTGTGGTTAGTCTATTCTTCTTATCTTCTTTCTAAAACAAAAAAGTTCTTACTTGTATGATTTAGATAGATACTTATGTAATTTTCTTACTTTTATTATTGTTTGTTATTATATAATGCGATGGTTTTGGTATCCGTCTGCGTCGGCCCTCGTCCTGTCTATGATTCGGATGTGGTATGTATTATCTTTTATAACTATTTGTTTTATTTAGTGTTTATGATAATTATGCCGACCAATGTGACATAGATTATTTAATCTAGGAGGTATGTGAACCGGAAATTCCAACCGACATAGAAATTCTTGTCGAGAAGTTAAATTATATTGAAAAAGAAAACAATTACTTGAAAGAAAAATTATAAAGAGTTGAAGAGGAGAAGATGATATTGGAGATGGATGTTGCCGATGTCGTCGACGATCACACGATCAAGATGGATGCAATGCGTTTGAAGATTAGAAAGATTAGAAAATATGTTATTCATACTAAGGCTTGGTATCATTATGCCGTTGGATCAATTGGTACCTTAGTTGCGGTTATGATCCGCCATTGTTAAGCCAATAGCAATAGCAGCCAGGTTTCTGAGCCCGCCACTGCTAGTAACAGTGGCGGACAGGATGCGCCCGCCATCGATTTGAGCTCATCTATAAGCCATTTCCCAGTAATGGACAAGAAAAAAAAAAGCTTCCCTCACTATGCTCGTCTCTTGGACCATTTGAAATGATGTAAACGCACGTGTATTCCACAACAAAAGCACACATCCGACAATCCTCCTAAAAAACATTTTAGAAGATGCTAAACTTAGGGTTACCGCCGGCGCAAAGAAGGTAGGGAATATCACTTTATATAAGCAATTATGATGCCGTTTATTGTGGGTGTTTTGTAAAACTGCACTGCCTTATTTAATCAAACAGGCAATTTTTTTGCCTCCGTTTTAAAAATAAAAATAAAATTATTGTGTAGTGGCTTCTCGATATGTATATAACTATGACGAAACAGTGAAAACTAATCAATTCGGGCATGCATGAGTCTTGAGCTACATAGGCTTGCCAGGCCAACTCGTGGACCTATTGACGCACACATCAATGGCAACGAGGAAGCATGCTAGGAGTAGGGTAGGCGTATGAGGGTCAACTGGATACTAGACATACTGGATATGACAGAACTTGTTCCGCTCAGAACTAGACTTTTGTAAGGCCTCGTTTGGTTAAGGAGGATTGGGGAGGGTTTGAGAGAAAAATTCCCGGTGGGCCCAGAAACCCTCACAGATTCTCGCGCGTCCATTTGATAGGAGGGGTTTGCTTAGCCCAATCCCCTCCGTTCTCTTTCAATCCCTTCCTATTCATGTGTTTCAAAATCCCCTTCGGAGACTAGTTGAAGCAAAACCCCGGGGATTTGAGAGGATTGGGTGAAACAAAGGGATTCACCCAATCCCCTGAAATCCCTCCCTCTCAAAACCTCCCCAATCCCCCTTAACCAAACGAGGCCTAAGGGTAAAATGGACGTTGATGTTGGTAAATTTAAGATTATTTTGGTAGTAATGGCAGCTATCGGATTGATTCCGAGCCATATTTGTGAAATGTGATAATTTTGGCTGCAATTAATGTTAACGAGCAAGAAGTGGTGACCTTCAAGCTTTCTGACATATGCCACTAGTTAGGAATGGTCTTTTATTGTGCTGGAGCATTGCGGGCCGGGGTCGTTCTTTATGTTAACTTTTTTCCACCGCTTCAAGGATATGCAAAATTCCACAAAAAAGTTGGTCTACAAATGGTGTTAGGAGGAGGCGTTAAGTAGAGGACTTCAAGTTTTCTTAATTAATTGCAGAAAAAAGTAGCTCAACATATTCATTCCACTTTATTGTATCGTTTCTTTATGATGATGGCATAACAGGTGATATGCACCTATAGACACACTCCTTCATCTGTGTGACCCCATATATAGTGGAGAAACTCAAGCTGTGACAAATCAGGGAGCCAAGATCTCAGGTGAGAGCTTACTAGTGAGAGGTAGGCGGTACAAGCGTACGCAAAGGTGACCTTGTGCGGTTCTACGTATAAGTTGTCAGAACAAGTGTAAGTACATGCTAGGGAGCCTAAGAATAAGAATAAGAAGCACCGGGAACACCAAAACCAGACGGGCTGGGTAGACGGGGCAGAACTTGTCTTCATTAACTGGGCATCAAAGCTAGTGACGGAAAAAGAGCAATGCTACAACTACAGGGATTTTACAGAACGTTTACGGACTAAGCTTAGATGGGATGTTTTGATTGGTTTAGATTGAAGCGGGGCCTATCCTGAAAATCAGGAGGGACAAAATTAGTGAGGGGAGAGGGATTAGTCCGTTAAAATCTGTAAGAATCATCCGTAAGTTTAGTATTTTTGACGGAAAAAATAGCCAGTGGGCAGTCCTAATAACCTAATGAAAAGCCATACGGACAGCCCGTACCCGCACCTGTTGTAGCAACAATGGGCAGTTGTAGCCGAGGGCAACACCACGCTGCTCTCAGAAGGTGTCTCTCACCTCAACAAAGCAGGTCCACCATGCGATACCAAATCCTCCACTTGTGAAGATCCGTCGTGCAACATAGGATCACTTAAAAGGCTAACATGACCAAGTGAGATGACTCGTAAGGTATAAAGTTGCGCGATTCACATTGTGAGAAAAGGGGCAAGTGGTGCGGAGGCCAGCCGTAGCCTCCTTCTTTAAGTTGGGCACATAGGCGGCGACGTTGTCCTACGCCACCAGGTGATTGAGGAGACTAGACAGAATCATGAATCTTCAGATCCGGCGGCAACGTGTGTGACAATAGTATGTTCAAGTTACAATAAAAGCATCCACGATAAATTTATGTATGTTCGGAATTTCGCCCTGTTAGACTATTACTTGAATCTAAAGTTACCTAGTCTTAGTCTGTTTGTAATAGGACTCATAGTTGGTTATCTACCTTTACGAGGACCAAGAAATCAAATTGTTACCAAGAAAAACACAAAAACCGGATGTAGATCTTTGAGTATCGGGACAACCAGCCCAGTCAGCATCAGAATATGCGGTGGAAGAGGAGACTGAACATGAAGATTCTTGCCTAAGATTTATCAAAATATGTATCTAAAACTAAAATATGATTAGATACATTCATATTTAGACAAATCTAAGATAAAAAATTTAAAACGAAGGAAGTATATTAAAAAAAATTATGATATATATATATTATAGTTGCTCGTTGAATTTAGATATACACACATCTAAATATATTCTAGATCTTTTTCTTTTTTCTACGAGATAGGGCCCTTTTTTAGTTTTGCACGGGGCCGCGGATTTTGCGACCCGGCCCTGGCGGTAGATACAATGCCACTCCACCTCTCGACCATTCTACCGATGTCGCCAGCGGGGGGTGGGGCATCCGATGCCACCATCGTCCGATCAAGGGACCCACGTCCAGGGTTTGCCGCATAGAAAATGACCATTCCAGCTGAGTCTACGTTGTGGTACAACGTGGCTATTCCTCCGAAATCTCACGAGCAGATATGAGCTCCAAAATAGTACCTCCAAGGAGGTAGATGCCACCACACGCCGCCACTGTACACAGGTACTACATGCATGTGCTCTAGTATTAGCTGGTAACTGTTTGTTTTTCTCTTCTCCGAAACAAGTTTTAATACGTAACAACTAAGATAACTCAAAAGCTATAATTACTTCTTTTCTGAAAATAGATTATCCCATTCATAAAATCTGTAATTACTGACATGTAAATGGTTCAAACATTAGAGCTTGCCAGCGTTTAGTTTGTGTTACTGAGTTTGCATGGATAATTAGTAGTTTCAACTTCTTCCCTTTGAATTGGAGTTTGGTAAAGAAGCTAATATAGAGCCCCACAAAGTGCACCACACACCAAAACAAAGTGCACCACACACGAAATTGGAAAAAAAAGAAGAAGCAAAGCTACCAGTACCACATCCAAGGGACATATGCCTTGCTTCACCTCAGAAGAAGAGCATCAACTCAGGCCGAATTCATCATATGCCTAGCCTTAGCAAAGAAGAAAAGCATTTAGTGGGTATATATGCCTCGGCCAAATATTCTTTCTTGCTACGTACCACCGTAGTATTAGAAAACAGTTCATGGGTATATATGCCTTGCTTCACCTCATTAAAAGATCATATGCCTCGCCTCGGCGAAGAAGATAATCAAGAATATTAATTCAGACCGTGACACACGACAACCACCACTCTTTCAGTACTGTTCGTCCAATTTACGTTCTCTAAAAGTTCATTTTGTTTCTTTTTTCGATTCATGCCAACGCAGGCGCCACCAAAGTCCTTGTGTTCGCACACACAAAAATAAAATGTACGAAAGACATGGGCACATCAATATATGCTTCCTTGGTCAAAGTATTAATAGGAAAATTGGCACATCAATATACGAATGCATGCATGCATGCTTGGTCAATCCCGCCAGCGCCGAAAGACTCCCAGCTACAGCGCCTATGATGTGGGCTGGAGCTGCCATTCTTCTCAAATAGGAGAAAGAAACATCATAACTTCATACATATGCTTTCTTGAAACTAGCCTGCTAGGTCGTTCAGGCGGACAGTGCATAACTTTTGCGCCGCCCATGCTCGGGCCTTGATCTCTCCCCAGTCCTCACACACGAGCACGATCGGTCTTCCTGCTCCTTCAGGTAACCATGAATGGAATCCCCGTTCTCAATCTTTTCCTACTCCTTTATCCTACTTGATATGCATTTTTTGGCTTCCAATATGTCTAGCTTTCACTCCTAATTTGGCCAAGTTTACTTTGTACATCCATGATCCTAGTAAGAAGAGCACACCGCCCGTCTTTATAGCTAGCTGGGGGACAAAGCAAACATAAATGGCAACTTGCCCACCTAGCTTGTGAGTTATTTGGCTACATTTCTTCTCCCAATTGCCTTTGTTTCTTCTTTTTATTTGCACCAATGTTGTAAAGAAAGAAAGAATACAAATATATCTCCATTAGTTAGCGGCGTTTCCCTATTTGTCTCTTCATGTACAGTTTCCAACTTCTGGTGAGATTAGGAGCTTCATTTTTCTAAGCTTTTTGCAATTATTAGTATTGTTTTGTTAATCAAACACGTGGATGTTCTGCATTGCATCGATCAGCTGATGTTCATATCTCCATGATTCAATCTATTGGATTATCAACCTTTTTTTCTATGCATGCTTGCAGGTTGTGTGCTTCTAGGTGTATCTTTGTCACTAAACAAGAGCACCATCCTCCATTTTTTCACATTTTCTCGCCCCAAATCCCATCAAGAAAATCTCAATGTTCTTTTACCATGCAACTACTCCTAGAGACACCCTGTAGTAAAATTCAAGTCTCCATTTTTTCCCATGGTATACCAATCACCGCAATATAATGGTGTTCCCAACCCTACCAGGTACCTCGTGTTGTTAGTTCTCTTCTCAATTGCCATGGCCGCTGATAAAGATTCCATGAACTCGGGCCTCATCCTCCTGAATTGCGGAGGATCAGGGCAAGACGATGGTAGTGGTGGCCGTACATGGGACGGGGACACTGGCTCTAAGTTTGCACCATCGGTGGGAGGAGTTGCAGCCGGTGCTTCATACCAAGACCCTTCCCTCCCCTCCATGGTCCCTTATATGACTGCACGCATCTTCACTTCAAATTACACCTATTCCTTCCCTGTCAGCCCGGGCCGCATGTTCTTACGTCTTCACTTCTATCCGGTTGCTTATGGAAACTATGTTGTCCCCGATGCCTTCTTTGGTGTCACGACAGATAATCTTGTCCTCTTAAATGGCTTCAATGCTTCGCAAACAGCTCAGACAATCAATTGTGCCTACCTTGTCCGTGAGTTCTCCTTGAATGTTTCTTCACGTAGCTTGGACCTCACATTTTCCCCATCAGCATTTCATAATGGTTCGTATGCATTTATCAATGGCATTGAGATTGTGCCCATGCCTAACATCTTCACAACACCTGAGACAACATTTGTCCATGGTGATTACATAGCTCCATTCACATTCGCCGCTGACACGGCCTTCGAGACTATGTACCGGCTCAATGTTGGGGGCCAAGCCATTTCCCCGAAAGATGACACGGGCTTTTACCGCTCATGGGACGATGATTCCCCATACATATTTGGTGCTGGCTGTGGGGTGACCTACACCAAAGATAGTAACGTGACTATCAGGTATACACCCATAGTCCGGAGTTACATAGCGCCACTTGATGTTTATGGTACAGCTCGGTCGATGGGACCAAATCCACAGGTCAACCTGAACTACAACCTTACATGGATTTTACCTGTTGATGCCGGGTTCTTATACATTGTAAGGTTCCATTTCTGTGAGATTCAATATCCTTTTACCTTAGAGAATCAAAGGACTTTCTACATCTACATCAACAACCAGACAGCGTGTGATGCCATGGATGTAATCTCCTTGAGCGGGGGAATTGGTAGACCAATATACAAAGACTATGCTATCGTGGCTAGTGGTTCCGGTCAGGTGGACATGTGGATTGCACTGCACCCTTATATTTCAAGTAGATCACAATATTCTGATGCAATACTGAATGGTCTTGAGGTCTTTAAGCTACAGGGTCACGGATCGAACAATCTTGCTGAGCTCAATCCTCCACTTCCACAAAAATCCGATGTGGATCCTAATAGGCTATCTAACGGCCTAAGAAAATACAAAGGTGACATACTAGCAGCCATCGGTGGCGGTTTTGCTTTGATGTGGATTGCTGTTTTCAGCATGTGTGTTATCTGCAGACGGAAGAAGGTAGCCAAGAGTTGCTGCAAAAACAACTATACATATCTGAATCGTCGCACATGTGATCTCGTCCATCACTTCTCAATTGCCGAAATTCAACTTGCCACCAAAGACTTTGATGAAGCCCTTATCATCGGCAGAGGCGGTTTCGGGAATGTCTACATCGGCGAGATAGATGGAGGGATAAAGGTGGCGATTAAGCGACTCAACCAGGAATCCCAGCAAGGTTTTCATGAGTTCCGGGCTGAAATCGAGATGTTGTGCAATTTCCGCCATGGCCACCTTGTATCTTTGATTGGCTACTGCAAGGACAAGAATGAGATGATTCTGGTGTATGACTACATGTGTCATGGAACACTACGCGAGCATCTGTACGGTACCAAAAACCCATCACTGTTGTGGAAGCAACGCCTTAATATTTGCATCGGTGCAGCCCGAGGGTTGCATTACCTCCACACTGGCACGGAGCAAGGAATCATCCACCGCGACGTTAAGACCACCAACATCCTACTGGATGATAAGTTCATGGCGAAGGTTTCTGACTTTGGTCTATCTAAGGCATGTACAGACACCGACAAGCCGCATGTGAGCACTGCAGTAAAAGGCTCCTTTGGATATTTTGATCCGGAGTACTTCCTGCTGCGGCGTCTCACCAGAAAATCAGATGTGTACTCCTTCGGGGTCGTGTTGTTTGAGATCCTGTGTGCGCGCCCTGTGATAAACACCAAGCTTCCAGACGAGCAAGTGAGCTTGCGTGACTGGGCGCTATCTTGCCAGGAGAAGGGTGTACTCAGGCAGATTGTTGACCCCTGCATTAAGGAGGAGATCACCCCCGAGTGCTTCAGGATATTTTCAGAGCTAGCAAAGAAATGTGTTGCTGATCGTAGCATAGATAGGCCATCAATGGGTGATGTGCTTCAGAATCTTGAGGCCGCACTGAGGCTGCAGGACAATTCCAGCCGTGCCGGAGAGCCATCATCTCTTCAGGTCATCGGGCTAGTGCATTCACACAAAGCATCGACACACTCTGTAATTAGCGTCGCTGCACAGGAAGAGATATTTTCAAATATTATGCATCCAGAAGGCCGATGAAAGCAAACTGCAGGTGAGGATTTTAATTTATATACATGTTCTATTAATTAGATGGTAATTTATTTGTTCAATATACTATGTTCCGGTGGTTCATAATAATCTCAGATAATTTAATCTCCCGCAATCTTAGTAGTTCATGCTGGAGTCTGATCATGTACTTACAACCGTTTCATTTTATTTGCTAGGAGAGGAAGGAAGAGTAGCATATTAAGGAGGCAAGAAGGTACATTGATCCTCCAAGGATATATGTATGGAAATCGATGGAGTCACATGAGCACAAGTTGCAGCCTTGCTCCCTGTTTTGTACGTAGGCCCTGTTTGGTTCATAAGTCCTATGACTTTTTTTAATCCCAACTTATAAGTCCTAAGTCACTAACAAGTTCCTACCTGTTTAGTTCCTATGACTTAACATGGACTAAAAGACCATATAACAACTATAAGTTTCTATAAGACTCTCCTTAAGAGTCTTATTTCATAAGTCCCAAATGCCCACTTTAAGTCCGTATAAGTCCCTCATGTTTAGTTTAGATGGGACTTAAAGGGACTTATAAGTTCTAAGTCCCTAATAAGTCCCTGTAACCAAACACCCTCGTAGTTGTTGTGTTGTTTCCCTCCCGCTGAACATGTCTAGTTTCCTTATGTTCTCTTTTGTTTGTCGTTGTATCACACCCTTGTGGCGTTGATTTTCTCTCAAAGAATCAAACCTGGCTGTTGTTGTAAAGTGCAACTGAAATAAACTACTAGTCTTTTCTTCACTGTGGTTGATGCTCTTCGGGCTCGTAGAGTCCCCGTCGTAGTGATGCTGCACGTAGGCCGCCGCCGCCGCCACCCTCATGCAGTCCAAAAGTTCAGTCGGGCATGGACAAGGCCGTTAAGAGTCACGCTGCAGCGGTGTTGGCGTCAACGCTGTCGCCCCCGCCGCGGGCCGCGCCGCAGGCCAACCGGAGGCAACGAGGCAGGCCCGACCTAACCCAGATCGGGTCCTAGGGGCCTAGATCTGGGCCTGCAGGGCCGAAGCGCCACCATCGCCGCCTAGCCACCAACAGCAGCACTACTGCCACCAAGATCACACATGCCGCACCGGGGGAAGCCCCGCCGTTGCACCAGGTCACTGCCGCCGAGGAGCACCACGGGGGGTGGCGGCGTGGCGCGGCCCGGCCGCCACGGGGGCGGCGTGGCGGGGCCCGGCCACCACGGGGGCGGCG
This sequence comes from Hordeum vulgare subsp. vulgare, assembly GCF_904849725.1. Taxonomy (NCBI): domain Eukaryota; kingdom Viridiplantae; phylum Streptophyta; class Magnoliopsida; order Poales; family Poaceae; genus Hordeum; species Hordeum vulgare. The sequence continues at coordinate 1,588,372 of NC_058521.1, read as the reverse complement.
CGGTTGGCGGGATGGGAGGGAGGGGGGAGGGGATGCTTGGCGTGGGTCGTTCCACGACATGGAAAAGAAATGCATACGACCGTTGATTGCCACATGCATCGTTCTCAGTGGGTGCCATGTAGCTATCAGGCATCAATTAAATAACGAAGTTTGGCATGACAATTTGATACCGATGAATCAATACCCTGTATTTGGGCACACCGGTCAACGGTAATGCTTGGTCAAATACTCCGGCCGGTCCTATATATATATATATATATATATATATATATATATATATATATATATATATATATATATATATATATATATATATATATATAGTTTGCTTGGAAGCATCTCCACACGACTGCGATTGACAACTGAATTACACCCACGATATGCCAATCCGGAACCTGCCTGGAAAATGGAATGAACAATGCATGTATGCATGCATGCATGCATGCATGGTCGTACTTGGGACGGGGACACTGGCTCCAAGTTTGCACCATCGGTGGGAGGAGTTGCAGCCGGTGCTTCATACCAAGATCCTTCCCTTCCCTCCATGGTCCAACTTGCCACCAATTTCTCACTAGCAGAAATTCAACTTGCCACCAATAGTTTTGATGAAGCACTTATCATTGGCAGAGGCGGTTTCGGGAATGTCTATAGAGGCGAGATAGATGAAGGGACAAAGGTGGCGATCAAGCGACTCAACCAGGAATCCCGACAAGCCTTTCATGATTTCAAGACTGAAATTGAGATATTGTGCAATTACCGCCATGGCCATCTTGTATCGTGCGGCGTGCGGGCTACAACTGAACCCTAAGGGATGGAGACGAATATTCGATGCGAAGGTACGTACTACATAGTGTTAACTATTAATTGGTCTTTTCGGGTATGCATATTAATGTGTTACTCAAGTAATCTCCTCTTGTTGATCTCATTCCATCTTATTAGTTGACTCGTATATATATGCTATAGATTGAATATGCACTTCCCACTATTTTTTTTTTTTTTTTGCTATGCCAGGAGTGGTCAGGGTTAGCTCGCTTATTCTGGTCAAGTGAGGAAGCAGGAGTAGCAAATTATGGAGGCAAGAACGGACGTACCATGATGGTTGATTTGTACTATGATGTTACTAGCTTGGCTTGTGAATAATGCAGAAGATGTGTATGACCTGCTTCAGCTGCTGCGATCAATGTATCATCATCTTTTTTATGCTTGGACGCACTCGGGTAGACCAAAATCTGACAAGGGAAGTTCAGAGGCAGGCAGCGCGCAAGATGAGCCTGAAACATTTCTCGTATCTTTGCTCCATGGTGTGTGTTAGTTGTGGTTAATTTGTTCTGTATTTAATCTATCTATGTGATGTCATAAACTGCATGTACTACTAAACCTGCTACTGCTTACATTGCTTTATGATTTCATTTCTACAATCCATCAATGTAAAGGAAGACGGAGCCCAAAATTACATATGGCTGTTGTCAGTTGTTGTACACGTAGCAAATTAGGAAGCATTTCCAAGCGTTGACATTTCTTACTACTTCCTCCGTAGTCCAATATAAGTGTCGTGGTTTTAGTTCAAATTTTGAAACAGAGGGAGCACTAGTCATGTCAGTTTCAGGTTCTGACAGAATTAATGTTGGTCCGTGCAGCTACATTATATTAAAAAAAAAAGTCCAAAACAAACCTTAAATTTATAGGCGATAGCTAAATCAAACCCTAAACTCTCAATACCTGAAATCAACACAGTAAATTCTTTAATCCCAGTCTATTTTAAACCTTGACAGGATTTAGCTGGTGTTTGCTGAATTGGGACGGCCCATTAGCGCAGTCGCTCGCACACTCACTGCTCTGGTTTTTCTTTGATTTTTTATTTTCTGATTTCTTTTTCTTTACACATGTCTAATTATTCTCAGTACCCAATGTACAACTTTAACACATACATTAAATAATTTTTGATAAAATTTTAATATTTTCAAATAAATTATGTGCATTTTTGAACTAAATGTTTTCAAAAAAAACTAAACATTTCGACGCTTTGGTTTCTGATTAAATATTGGGGAACCTTTGATTATGTTAGTCATAGTCATTTTGGAATCATTTATAAAAAACTCCCAGTTGAGTCCGTAGCCAACAATCCGAAACATTTATAAAAAACATTATTTACGAAATTCTAAAAATATTATTTAAAAACGTGAAACAATTTTGAAAATCTGAATATTTTTCAGAGCATGTGAAAAACTGTTGGAGTTCTGAATGTTTTTTGACAAATGTGATTTTTTTGAAATTGTGAACAATTTTTATAAATACAAATAGAATTAAGGAATCCCAAACATTTTTTTCAAAACACAAAAGACATAGAATTTGTGCCAAAAAATAGAAAACATAAATATTTTTAACTTCTGAACAATTTTAAAAATACGCAAACATTATTTAAACTTCACAAATTCTTGTTGTTAGTGGGCCGGTCCAAATTTTGTCCATCCTAGCAGGTTATCCCAGGTCGGGATTGTCGTATTCCTGGAATCCCAGTGTGCCAAACAGGTCTAGGGTTCAAAATAGACCGGGATTACAAGTTTGGAGTGCGTTGTCGTATTCCTGGAATCCCAGTGTGCCAAACAGGTCTAGGGTTCAAAATAGACCGGGATTACAAGTTTGGAGTGCCGATTTCAGAGATTCAAAGTTCAGGATTTGATTTAGCTTTCGTATACAACTTCAAGTTTTGTTGTGGACTTTAAGGCCCTGTTTGGAACCATCCAGATTATATAATCTGGTTTTTATCATGAGGTCGACTCACCTTTCTGGAAGGGTCTGATGAGGTCAAAAACTGCATTCTTTAACAGAACTAGGTTTATCATAGGTAATGGTGAATCAACTAGATTCTGGGAAGATACATGGCTAGGGGAGGAGCCCTTGGCTATTCAGTATCCGCAGCTTTACAATATTGCCCAACGCACACAGACGTCCGTTGCGACAGTATTGCGTGAGATTCCTCTAAATATCCAGTTCCGTAGAGCCTTGATTGGTGATAGATGGATTAGATGGCTGCATCTAGTCAGAAGGTTGATGAACATTAGCCTTTCTGACTGCCCTGATAGTGTTCAATGGAGGCTGACCACTAATGGTATATTTTCTGTAAAATCTATGTATGTGCACCTCATAGATTCTTCACCTATTCCAAAATCCATGCATATATGCAAGATCAAGGTTCCTCTTAAGATAAAAATCTTCATGTGGTTTGTTCACAAAGGAGTTCTTTTAACTAAGGATAACTTGGCTAAGCGAAATTGGAAAGGAAATCAAAGATGCAGCTTCTGTCAGAATAAAGAAAATATTAAGCACCTCTTTCTAGATTGTCCTATGGCTAAACTTTTATGGCGCTCGATACATATTGCTTTTACATTTCTCCTCCTACTAGCATTAACATGTTATTTGGGACGTGGCTGGAGGGGGTTAATGTTGATTACGCTAAACTTATTTAGGTTGGAATCTGTGCCCTGTTGTGGGCTGCATGAAACTGCGAAAATGATCTAGTATTTAACAGACAAAGATATGTTCACTTTTTGCAGATCATCTTCAGGGCTACTGCCTTGATCTGCACGTGGTCCTTATTCACTCATGTGGAAGTCAGGGAGCCCTTGGTTACTGGGTGTGTCTGTTGGGAGATGGTAGCTCAGGATATCTTCAACCGATTTGGATGGCGACATATTAATAGGATAAGTGGATAGTCATCTAGGCCTATTGTAATCATCGGTTGTGGCGCGATAGACGCCTTGTATCTCTTTTTTTTTTCTTTTTTGAGACCACTTTGTACTTGATTCAGACTGATTTCATGTTTAATAAAAGGCTGCATGCATCACTCGATGCAGAGGCCGGGGCGACGCCTCCTTTTAAAAAAAAAGACCATAGTACACTATTGTTTGGAGAATAGCTTTTCATTTTTTTACACATTTGCAGGTTTTGACGTATTCTAGTGATCATCAAATTATTGTCCCTTCTCGCTCCCCCGAGTCGCTTCGCCTACTCCCTCCCTTCCAGGCCCCCGCTGCCAAACGGCGTGGGGCGGTTCCTTTCTCGTGGTGCGCTTGTGTTTGCCGGACTCGGCTGGGGCGAGGACAGCGTTTTCCCGACACGGGCAAGCCGGGGCGGCGATCCCGGGGACGCGGAGGCATGGGAGTGAAGCTGCCCGAGGTTCCCTGCGAGGTGGCTGCGGGATGGCCTCAGATCTCGGGTCCGGGCTCAGATTTAGCGGGGTCAAAGGCATTCACGGCGGGCCTCCACGTGTGGCGGGCGAGCTGTGGCGTGGCTGCTTCGGTTGGCGCCAGTCGATCCGTGGTGGTGGCGGCTGTTACACTATATATGGATTGCACTAGCCCTTTTCATTAGTTCGGACTTTTGGTTGCGTTGGCTGCGTGAAGCTTAACATGATACCGGAGCTAAGGTCTTGAGTTTAAGTCCTAATTTTTGCAATTTATTTAAAAAATTACTAGTAGCCCCTTTGTGTCCACGTACACGCATCTTAAGTCATACGTAAGTTTCGCTTGCCATCGCTCTCTTCCGATTGCACGTATTGACTTGTCTTCCCCGTCACACGTGAAAGGGGATGTTACAGTATATGTGGATTGCACTAGCCCTTTCCATTAGTTTGGACTTTTGGTTGCGTTGGCTAGTGCATGAAGCTTAACAGCGGCTTGCCACGAATCAAGGACAGCGACGCGGCGGCGGCGCTCAGGGAGGACCTGGTGCGCGCTGGGTTGCTGGCAGCGGCTTGAGGACGTGTGGTGTTGTCTTGTTGCTGGCAGCCATGAAGAGTGGTGGTGGCTAGCCCGGTGAGGTGATTTGTGGAGCCAATGGTTGTTGGCGGTGGCGAGCCATCCGACGTGTTGGGTCATGTAGCTTGGGCTAGGACGGTCAACATGTCCGAAGACGGTTTGTTGGGCAGGTTGTTGTGAAGATGGATTTGGTGAGCTCCGGACGAAAGCCTTGCTCGACCTTGGTCGTTGCAGGCGCCGACGACGTCCTAGGATGGCGTTTCCTCCTTGGAGGCGGCTTTGTGGAGCCCCTTCATCACCATTGTCGCCTCGGTCTCGGGCTTTCCGGGTGAAAACCCAAGTTTTTTTAACCACCAAATAAACCCGACGATCTTCAAATTCGATGATAATCAGTGCGATATCCATCGCCGTGCACGGTGCCACGACCGTCTCGATCATGCGCCGCTGCATGTGGCCGGCTTCAAGATCAAAACTGCACCAGCGAGCGACACATTATGCCTGAGCGCCTGAGCGCTGAGCGACACAAGATCAAAACTGGCTTTGCCTGAGCGACACATTATCAAGATCAAAACTGCATGTGCCTGAGCGCTGGCGTTCCAAGGCACGTACAGGCTTGGCCTGGCGCTGGCGCAGTCGGCCGATGCTCACGCGGCCAAGCCCTGGACACCAATTGCGCTTGTGTAGTATATCGGAAATTTCCGCATGGCTCCACGCAGATCCGCTGCGAGTCAATGTCCAGCCAAGATGTCAGGTACATGCATGCATGACCAGCAAAGCAAGCCCGGCCATGTCAACGGCGACCCGTGCACATCATGTGCTCCTGTCTACATCGACCCGATTGATGTCGATGGCTTCGGTCCGACCTGCAGCTGCCTCATCGACCATCGTGGCCAGGCACGGCCTCGTCGTGGCTAGCCCATCTACACCGACCGATCTACACTGCATCAAGCTGAACTACATCGTCCAGCACACTATGAGAAGCTATCATATGACATGCACCATCCACACGCCAGGCCGGTGTGGAAAGTGATGCAATTCTTCATCGACTTCTCCGACGTGACACGACATCGACACTTGTCGCCGCAAGGGACGCCTACAAGCGACACATTATCGTCGACACGCTGCTGCGACGCCATCGCCGACACTTCATCACCAAGGTCTTCATCAACGTGGTCTTCATCAACATCTTCGTCAACACACCGCCGCCGCCTTGTCCATAAGATGGACACCTAGCGTCCTCTTACAGATTTTTTTCTGCAAGACGCGACCTCGACAACGGCAATGACCACGTCACGACGTTGGCATCGACCACGTCATCCATGATGACACGACTGCATCGACACGGCGTCACTATAGTGACGACCCCTACACGGACTCACGGTTCTGGCAAAACCGATGTGTGCTCGATGGGTTTCCTCCGGTCCTGGCAAAACCGGCGGTCTCATCGCTGACGGCATCCTCTGACATCCGCAAGGTGCACCGTCCACGTCTGCAGTTCCGTCATAGCGTTTTTTTTTGCGCGTCCGGCTTTGTGCGGTTTCATCATCCACGACGATCACACGTCGACCATGACTACCTCGGCCACGGCTACACCACCATGATCAACTACCTCGACATCGACATTAATGGCTACGTCTACAGCAACCCATCGACAACAACTCCAGTCAACAGCGTTCGCGTCGTCACTAGCGTCCACGCCATTCCCGCTGTGACTGCCGGAGGGAATAGAGGAGAGACAATGAAGGCACCAGAAAGGGACGCAGTCATCGCCCTAGGTGCCGATACATCAGAGACGCATTTGACGATGACGCGGTGAAGAAGATGACAAAGGCGCAAGACTTCAAATTCAGTCGCAAGCGTCCGCTTCACTCCCGCTACGACTGAGGGGGGAATGTTAGAAGTATAATTGGGTTTAAGTTAGAGATAAGGAGATAGAGATAGAATTAGTTTAAACCACATGTAACTTGTCTTGTACTCCAAGCCTCTACCCCCTATGTACTCCTATATATACCCCTCCAAGGATTAGACCAATACAACAGATAATATTTAGCCATCATATAATTTTCACACCTACATCGTCTTTGGCTCTCGACCTCTCATTGACACACACAAGAAACATCTAGGATTCTAGGGAGAGGAGCAAACAAAGCAAGATGAGATAATGGCATAGGGGAGCGAAAGATCTACCTGTCCGATTGAGACGCTTCCTTCAATTATTCCCTGTTTGGTGGCTCTATAACACTCTTGAAGTCTTGAATGAGCTGAGCCAAGCCGGAGCGAATTCTGGATGCAAGTCCCCTTCGACTTCCTTACATAACTTAGTACCATTAATTTTCTTCATTTGTGAGAAAACTAAACTTTTCTGATAATAACATCGACTAAATGCAAGTTGCAACACACCTAACTGTGAGAGACAGATCTTGCTTGGCCCTTGTTCGAGAGCAAAAACGGCATAGATATCCCTCACTCCCTGAGAAGCATGTAACAGTGAGCAGCGAGCGAGACCCTTGAAGCTAGAAGCGATGAAGATCAAGCGAGCGAGATATATATACAGCAGTCATCGATGCTGGTACTGAAAAGAAGCATGCAAACAATATTAGTCCTCTTTATTACAGTGTTCCTTTTACACATGAACTCCCATGCTAAAAAGGAAGGATAATCAGATTCAGTCACCAGGGACCAGCAACAAATCCAAATGAAAAAAGTGGCTTGCAAACAGGAAGACAGTGCACAGAAAATTGGCTTGAAGTGAAATCGATAGTATTACCTTGAACAAACACCAACAATTCAAAAGGATTATCCTTTTGGAGAAGGGAACATAGATAGAGTAAGCGTTGTGGAGCTCAAACTAATTAAGTTGTACCCTGAAAATCAACTGGAGAGGTGAGAGACGGATCTTGGCCGGCCCTTGTTTTAGAGCCAAAACTATACAGGTCTGCCTTTCTCTGTGGGAAGTAGTTACAGGTTTCAGTTGCTTGAGCTGGTGCTGAAAACAAGGATGGATACAAAATTAGTCATCTTTTCTAGTACCTTTATCACACATAAAAAACTCACGCTAAAAATTGGTTCATGCACGTCACCAACATGGGAAAGAAGGATGATCAGATTTCAGTCAGAGGGTATATATCAACAACTCCTTGTAAAGGGAAAATGTGGCTTGCACACAAAATTGAGAAGATAATCGATTTTAGAGAGAGAGAGAGAGAAACAGGTAGAGTGATGTGGTGGAGCTGGAATCAGTTAGGTACCTTGAATCAACTGGAGATGAGAGACAGATCTGGGCGGCGGCGAGCATATTGGTGATGTATTGCAGGGTTCGGTCGTCCTTGAGCTGGTACTGGGTATAAAAAATTAGTCCTCGCCTCGGTATTACTAACTTTTAGACATAAAAAATCCCGTGCTAAAAAGAAGCATAATGAAAATCACTTAGCAACAATTCCAAATACAAAATATGCATGGCTAGCAAACAGGAAAACTGAAATTGAGCTGGTACCTTCAAAATCAATTAAGTGTACCTTCAAAATCAACTGCAGATATGAGAGACGGATCTTGGTTGGAGGTTTCAGTGGCTTGAGCGGGTACCGAAAATAAGGACGCAAACAGAATTAGGCATCTTTATTACTACCTTTTATTTATGTATCACACATGTTACAGATTATTGCACCCTATATTTGTAAACTAATATAAGAGCGTTTATATCACTACGGTAGTGATCTAGACGCTCTTATATTAGTTGATGGAGGGAGTAATACACATTTGACACATCTAACAATCGCATGCCAAAAACTGGTTCAATCCCATGGGAAATAAGATTTACTCAGTGAGTCTATCAACAATCCGTTCTACGTAACATGTGGCTTGTTTGAGGAGATGATGAATTTCTTGAGCAGGTGTGGTGGAGGTGGAATAGATGATGAATTTACCTGGAATCAACTGGAGAGATGTTGATTAGCCCTTGATTTGCTCCAGAGCAAAAGCTAGCTAGCGAGATCTGAACCCTTGCTGGGTGAGAAGTAAGTGGTAATGTAGTATTGGTGGGCAGCGAGCGAGAGATATGTATATCAGAAGCAGACAAGCAGTACAATGATTGTCCGGCGGAATTCAGAGCCGGAGGGGCCGGGACGCACGCAACTGTCGAGCAGTGGGCGGTGGAGGTGCCGGCGGTAGGCCACGCGCGCGGTCGGCAGCGCTGATTGCATCGCCCATGTGACTCTTGTCCGTCCGGCCGGCGGCATTCACATTCACAGCTAGCCGGCCGGAGGGGTCGGAACTCGGCAGTGCGACGCTACCTGTCGAGCAGGGGATGGCCGCAGCCGCAGAGGTGCTCATGGACCGACGCCCCATCGGAGATTCTTGGCGGGGTGGCGGCGGCGGGTTGAGCACTTGAGAGGGATCCATCAGACCACACGCTGCTACTCGTAGTTTTTTTTTTCATTAGCCGGACCCAACTGAAGGCTAAGTTAAGGCCCGTCCCAAAATGGTTTGATCGGCCCATAACAAGGCCCCGCTGCCACTCTCACGTTTCACTCGTCATATGATCCACTTCTCAAAAAAAAAAAAAAACAAGGACATGTGTCACTCATCTCCTCAAAACTTCTTAAAAAAGAGAAAACTCATCAACACATTCAGCAGAAGAAACTACAGATACAGAAGAAACCACCTCACAGAATGATACTACTCCCTCTATACCTAAATAATTATAGTTGATAACGTCACTGCATACTATTTTCTCCTCCTCTTTGGCTATGTTCGTTCGAACGTACTCCCACAACATACGGTGTAATCTTGGTGTGTATTTGAGTATTTCCTCCACCTTTCTATGTTTTAGTCATCAAAACTTTCCGTACTGGTATGATCGTTGCTTTATATATAAAACGAGATGCAAACCTTTTTCGATTAAATTTGTTCTGTCCTCCCTAGCAATGTAAGATGTCTGGAGTGTTTTCCTTTCTTGAAACAAGACAAAAGAGTTATGATTTTCATTAAATAAGAAAGAAGGTTTAGATAATGGCCTGCAAACTAAAGCAGGGATGATATAACAATAAGTCAGGTAGTGAAAGCAAAGATTTCAACATAAACTATTCTTTTCTAGAATAAGCATAAGCATGCCAATAATTGCATTAAGAAGAAGCAATCAGATTCAAAGCCTTTTGGCCATTACAACACCAATCTCAAGGACTAGTAGCCACACCCACCATACGTATTACTACAATACATGCCGCACCTAGTTCTGTCTCATCACGAAAAAGAGTTTCCCTCCGCTTTGTATTACAAAGCAACCAACCAGAACATCCGAAGATAGGTGTTGGGGCGGAAACATCACAGTCACACCCAAAAGAAATGAAAAAAGAAAATACAAAAGAAACAAACGCCGACACCAGCAGATCGACAATAAACACAAAAGACTCGCGACCGCTGCACCCACCAAGAGACTTCCACCAAGATCCAGGACTCCGAAGCACCGGTACCCATCAACACCTCCAAGAAGGAATGCGACGATGACGACGCTACTGCCAAGGGTTTTCCCCGGTACGCGACGAGGTGCGAGGAAGGGTAGCCCTGACGCCTTCCTGGAAGGTTCGGCGACATCCAAAGGCGTCACCGCGTCAGTGTCGGTCGGGCCGACAAGGGTTTCCCCGATCCCAACCTGCATCTCGGACGCTCCGAAGCCTGCCACCACACCGGCCCACACCCTGCACCAACAAGGTCTTGAGGCCCTTGCGCCGACGCACCACGACACCGTAAGGAGAGACCTGAACGGCGACGAAGAGGAGCCAGGACTAGGAGCAGCAGCATGGTCATCATGCGGGAGGGCTCAAACTCCACCGTCAACGACGGTTGCCGACCGGACGCAATAGTAGGAGCATACCAGGCCCACAGGCCCGGCCGGCCCCTCTGTAAAGCTCCTGCCATCGCGCTGCAACAGGCATGCCGTCGGCGACGCCGCCCCCAGTCCATGCTGCTCCTCCTCATAACTATGCAGAAGGCAATGCAGCTATGCCAGAAGCCGGCTCGCTATGACCTAGATGGGGCCCATAGGGCCCAGATCTGGGCCGGGGTCGCGATGCCGGCCATCCCGCACCATCACGACGCCCTGCCGCCAAGGAGCAGCGTTGCCACCTCACCCGCCGCCGCCCACCAACGCCCGATCGCCAGACCGCAACCAGCCTAGCAGCACCGTCGCCGCCCCCGAACCCGGGAAGGGGCAGCGCGCGCGAGGAGAGGCAGACCCAGTCCTGTCTCATGCCACTAACAATGAGGCAAGCCACATAGCACCAAGCAGCCGTGTCACAACCAACATGACGACTGCCCCGGGACCATTGGTATAATGTTGACCATGCATATGATACTAGTGTATGATACCACATGCGTAATGCATAGTATCATATGTTAGTATCATAGGGTAGTTTATTTATTATCATGCAAGACACATAGTAGCACATCGTTTAATATGATACGGTATGATAATATGATACTCAACCCTCACTTTTTTCATTTAATTCTATGCCACGTCATCGAAATTTCCTAGTTATCATGCATGATACTACCTATGATACATTCATTACGGGCATCCTAAGTTTAACTAGTGGTACAATTTTGCTCCCGTCGCAGTTGTCCATGTTGATTAAATTTATGGTTAAATTTACATCTTAAAAAACAAGGAAGCACTACATTGTTAAATGAAGAGAGAGTAGCTTTCACGTCTACGCCCTCCAGGATGTAGTTCAAATAAGATCAAGTGTGTGCTAGAAATTCTTGGTGAGTATTCCCTCCTCCTTCCGAAGTTATATACGTATTCCCTCCATCCTAAAATAACTGTCTCAACTTTACATTAGCCCTAGTACAAAGTTGTATTAAACTTATGACACTTATTTTGAAACAGAGGGAGTACTAGGTTATAGTCACAAACACTTGTGCTCTCTATGTTCGTTGGAATGTACTTCCTCTCTTCATAAATATACGATGTTTAGAGTGTTTTTTCTTTTCTTGAAACAAGACAAAATACTTGTGGTTTTCATTAATTAAGAAAAAAGTTTAGACAATGACTTGCAAATTGAAGCGGGGATAGATGAACAACTCTTGTGACAATGACAAGCATGTATCTATCGAAAGCCGATATTTCAATATGAACTACATAAGGGTTTAAATGAGTGAACAAACGCATTAAAATAAATCAGAATTAAAATGGCGAACAAAGGGAGTAAATATTACTTAACTGTTAATTATATTTTTCCATGGGTGAAGCTAGTGCTTATTGATCGAATGCCACAACCAATGGGATACAAACCGGACCATCTGGTTGGCCAAACTACGCACGACACTCGCGAGCTACAAAAAGAAAATGCTTAGCAAAACAAAGTGCTTCAACATCAACCACACGACTCTCAAAATAAAAAATACAAGAAAAGGAAGTAGCTCGAGCTTTAATTTCGCTAATGGGCGCTCCATATAGCTACCCTGGTTGATTCTCAAGATGTCACCCACAACTTGTTTGGGATCCCAAGCAATGAGATGGTTATGGTTCTGGAGATCATCTATAATGATATCGCCTCCCGACAATCTATTGCCCCAAGGTTACACCCACAGAATCGAACGACGAGTGCCAAGGTGCCCAAGTAGTTAGCAGTTTGTAATTATCATTATTTTTTGAGGAATTAGGACAGTGGAGATCAACTATTTAGGTATATAAAATTCTAGCATGCCTATGTTTCCTAACCTACGTGTGTAAGAAAAAAACTATTGAAGCATTGAAAATAAAGTCAGTCACTTCGTCAGATGTGTTGTGCCTAACGCGGCTCGCAAGTTTCGATCATCAAAACATAGCCGACTAGGTGATATCCCGTGCGTTGCTGCGGGGATTTGTTGAAATATTTTTTTTTGAAATTTAAAGTAGGTATGATACATCATGTCTTCTTATTATGTACTGCCTTTGTAACTTAATATACGATGTTTCTAGGCAATATCATACTGTCGGAAATCTCTTATATTCAGTTAGAGAGGGAGTAGTTGTGAATATATACAAAAGATAAGTCGTATTTCCCATGCAAGTTGGGAGAAATAGAGTAAGTGTGATTGATGAGATGGCATGTGTGGAGAGTTGAGATTTGTATATATTCACAAGGAAGGAAGGAACGCCTAAACGATCGAGTAGGTTTCCGGCTTCCTGCTTCCTCTCATGAAAAGCAAACAAGATCGATCGGATGTCCAATTATTCCATGCATGGCACACTTGGAAAGCAAACAAGAATATTGCAACTTGCATTGCTAGGAATCATAGCTGCTAGTTTTGATTGGATGGATGGATTCAGAGCCTCAAGTGCTGCAGCGCAGAGCTGCCGTCGAGGCCCTTGGCCCTGTTGTGCCGGATCAGCTCCGCCATCGTCGTGCTCCTGTACCGCGCCTCGCCGTCGGCGACGATTGGCGCGAGCACTCTCGTCGACGTGGCCGCGTCATGCCTCCGGAAGAAGCAGGCCACGGAGACGCGAGGCCCGACGCTCTGGGGCTGCGACACCACGCGGTGCTCCACGCTCTTGAACCTGTCGTTGGACACGAGCTGCAGGAAGTCGCCGACGTTCACCACCACCGCTCCCTCCACCGCCGGCACGTCCACCCACACACCTGACGACTTGTTGTTGTTGCCGTCGTGGCCTTCGTCTTCGTGGAGAAGCACTTGGAGGCCGCCGACGGCGTCCTGGAGCAGCACGGCGAGGAAGCAAGGGTCGGAGTGGCGCGTGGTGCCCAGCGTCAGGTGCGGCTCCGGGCAGGGCGGGTAGTAGTGTCCGGCGAGCCTCTCCAGGCACGCGGCGTCCTCCTCCAGGTGGCCACGGCGGAGTCCCAGCGCCTCCGACAGCAGCTCCAGCAGGGTGCGTCCCAGCTGCTGCATCATCCTCGCGTACTCGGGCGCGATGGTCCTGCACGAGGGTGGGATCTCCTCGGGCGCCGGCAGCTCCGGCGCCGTCTCGAAAAACAAGGTGTCGCGCCAGCAGGCCGCCGGTGACTGGAACAGGTCCAAGTTGCTCCAATACCTCACGCGCCTGCTAAAATCCCGGCTGTAGTACGGTGCCTTGGCCCCCGCCGACTCCTCATGGAAGCCCTTCACCGCCGCCAGCATCTCCGACATGGCCGCCTTGGGCACGCCGTGGTTCGCCACCTGGAAGAAGCCCACCGTCTCCGCGGCCGCCTTCACCGCGGCGACCAGCTCAGCTCGCTCGGACGTCGGCGTAGTAGTAGTACCACTACCACCCATGGCTGCCGCGAGGTCGATGACCGGGATGGTGAAGTGGTGCTCATGATGTGCATGCAAGTGGTGGAGGTGGGGGAGGGGGTGGTGGAAGATGGAGGGGACGGTGGTGGCGCCCGCGTCGACGAGGCCCTTGACGCCGGCCTTGGTGTCGTCGAAGGCCTTGAGCGCACCAACACGATCCGAGTCGGAGGCCATCAAGTGTTGCACCACTCCACTCCAGTGGATGACTATATATTGCTCCTCCTTTAAATCATGCGAGATCGAAAAGCACTATATATTGAGTTTGTGCATTACATTTCTCTTCCCACCTGCTATGAAAGACACACCCTAATAACTTACACTTCTTTGTGTAATCAGTGCGGTGGTTGATCCATCATTGTTTCCCTATCATTTTCCCCAAACAAAATAAATCGTTGTAATCCATTAAGTAATCTACCTTTCACGCACCAACAGTCACGTGCAAAAAAAATGAAAAGAAGGAAAGTTAGATTCACTCAACAGTTTTTTATTTTTTGAAAAAGAAGGATAACCCCGGCTTCTGCATCAGCATATGATGCATGCACCCTTCACTTAGTACTTACAATCAACAATTTCTTGTCAAGGAAAAGTGCGGCTTGCACATGAAGTTTTCATCGGTGTGGGACGGATCTTGGTTGGCAGATCGAGAGGGAAAATTGCCCTTGCTCTTCGAGAAGTAACAACGCCGCCAGTCATCAACGTTGCTAGTATGATTCTAGTACACAGATTGTTAGGCTCAAGGTCGTCATCTCCATACTAAAATATAAAAATCCATTGAACCTTGTGCAACGCTATGGAGACGTCACAAAAACTAGTTGTTTTGGTCGTTTCAGGCCAATTTCGTGGGCTATAGCGCACTCTTTTGGTGTACAAGGTCGATTTTTTATGCACCATGAACCGTGTCCACGTCTATCAAGACGTCGCAAAAGCTCATGTTTTTTGTCGTTTTTCGTCAGTTTCATGGTCTATAGCGCACTATTTTGGTGTACCTGGTCGATTTTCTATGTTCCATGAACCCTGTGAACTGCTATCGAGACGTCGCAAAAACTCATTGTTTTGTTATTTCGGACCATTTTCGTGGGCTATAGCGCATTGTTTTGGGGTCCCGGGACCATTTTTAATACTACATGAACCCTGTGCACGGCTATCAAAATGTTTAAAAAACTCGTTGTTTTTGTCGTTTCTCACGAGTCTCATGATCTATAGCGCACTGTTTTGGGGTCCCGGGTCAATTTTTAATGCACCATGAACACTGTGCACGACTATCGTAACGTCGCAAAAACTCGTTGTTTTGTCCTTTTTCCCTAGTTTCATGGGCTAGCGCACTGTTTTGGGGTCCCAGATCAATTTTTGATACTCCATGAAGCTTGTGCACCGCTATCGAGACATCGCAAAAACTCGTCGTTTGTATCGTTTCGGGCGAGTTTCATGGGCTATAGCGCATTGTTTTGGAGTCCCGAATCGATTTTTGATGCTCCATTAACCTTGTGCACGACTATCGAGATGTCGCAAAAACTCGTTGTTTTTGTCCTTCCGGGCCAGTTTCTTGCGCTATAGCGCACTCTTTTGGGGTACAAGGTCAATTTTTGATGCACCATGAACCCTGTGCACGGCTATCGAGATGTCGCAGAAACTCGTTGTTTTGTCGTTTTTCGACAGTTTCATGGGTTATAGCGCACTGTTTTGGGGTCCCGGTTCGATTTTTGATGCTACATGAACCCTGTGCACTGCTATTGAGACGTTGTAAAAACTCATTGTTTTGTCGTTTCGGGCCATTTTCGTGGCCTATAGCGCATTGTTTTGGGGTCCCGGGTCCATTTTCGATGCTACTTGAACCCTGTGCACGGCTATTAAGATGTCTTAAAAACTAGTTGTTTTTGTCGTTTCGCGCAAGTTTCATGGGCTATAGCGCACTCTTTTGGGGTACAAGGTCGATTTTTGATGCACCATGAACCCTGTGCACGGCTATCGAGACGTCGCAGAAACTCGTTGTTTTGTCGTTTTTGCCAGTTTCATGGGCTATAGCGCACTGTTTTGGGGTCCCAGGTCGATTTTTGATGCTCCATCAACCTTGTGCACTGCTATCGAGACGTTGCAAAAACTCATTCTTTTGTCGTTTCGGGCCATTTTCGTGGGCTATAGCGCATTGTTTTGGGGTCCCGGGTCCATTTTCGATGCTACTTAAAACCTGTGCACGGCTATCAAGATGTCTTAAAAACTAGTTGTTTTTGTCGTTTCTCGCGAGTTTCATGGTCTATAGCGCACTGTTTTGGGGTCACGGGTCAATTTTTGATTTACCATGAACCATGTCCACGGCTATCGAGACGTCGCAGAAACTCGTTGTTTTGTCATTTTTCGCAAGTTTCATGGGCTATATTGCGCATTGTTTTGGGGTCCCGGGTCGATTTTTCATGCTCCGTGAACCCCGTGCACTTCTGTCGAGACGTTGAAAAAACTCATTGTTTTGTCGTTTCGGGCCATTTTCGTGGGCTATACCGCATTGTTTTGGGGTCCAGGGTCCATTTTTTATGCTAAAGGAACCCTGTGCACGGCTATCAAGATGTCTTAAAAACTTGTTGTTTTTGTCGTTTCTCGCGAGTTTCATGGTCTGTAGCGCAGTGTTTTCGGGTCCCGGGTTAATTTTCGATGCACTATGAACTCCGTGCATGTTTATCGAGACGTCGCAAAAACTCATTGTTTTGTCGTTTTTCGCGAGTTTCTTGGGCTATAGGGCACTGCTTTTGGGTTGCCGGGTCAATTTTCGATGCTCCATTAACCTTGTGCATCGCTATCGAGACGCCGCAAAAACTCGTTGTTTTTTCGTTTCAGGCGAGTTTCGTGGGCAATAGCGCATTGTTTTGGAGTCCCTAGTTGATTTTTGATCCTCCATTAATCTTGTTTACAACTATCGAGATGTCGCGAAAACTGGTTGTTTTTGTCGTTCCGGGCGAGTTTCATGGGCTATAACGCACTCTTTTGGGGTACAAGGTCGATTTTTGAAGCACAATGAACCCTGTCCACTGCTATCGAGACGTCGCAAGAACTCATTTTTTTGCCGTTTTTCGCCAGTTTCATGGGCTATAGCGCAATGTTTTGGGGTCTCGCGTCGATTTTTGATGTACCATGAACCCTGTGCACGGCTACCGAGACGTTGCAAAAACTCGATGTTTTGTCGTTTCGGGCCATTTTCGTGGGCTATAGCGCCTTGTTTTGGGGTCCCGCGTCAATTTTTGATGCGCCATGAACCCTGTGCACGGCTATCGAGACGTTGCAAAAACTCGATGTTTTGTCGTTTTTCGCCGGTTTCATGGGCTATAGCGCACTGTTTTGGGGTCCCGGGTCTACTTTTGATGCTCCATGAAGCTTGTGCACCACTCTCGAGATGTCGCAAAAACTCGTTGTTTTTGTCGTTTCGGGCGAGTTTCGTGGGCTATAGCGCATTGTTTTGAAGTCCCGGGTCGATTTTTTATGCTTCTTTAACCTTGTGCACGGCTATCGAGATGTCGTAAAAACTCGTTGTTTTTTCGTTGTTCGCAAGTTTCATGGGCTATAGCGCACTGTTTTGGGGTCCCGGGTCGGTTTTTGATGATCCATGAACCGTGTGCACTGCAATCGAGACGTCGCAAAAACTCATTGTTTTGTCGTTTCGGGCCATTTTCGTGGGCTACAACGCACTGTTTTGGGGTCCCGGGTCCATTTTTATTGCTACGTGAACCCTATGAAGGGCTATCTAGATGTCTTAAAAACTCGTTGTTTTGTCGTTTCTCGCGAGTTTCATGGTCTATAGCGCACTGTTTTGGGTTCCCGGGTCAATTTTTGATGCACCATGAACCATGTGCACGTCTATCGATACGTCGTGAAAACTCGTTGTTTTGTCTTTTTCGCCAGTTTCATGGGCTATAGCGCACTGTTTTGGGATCCTAGGTCGATTTTTGATGCTCCATGAACCGTGTGCACTGCTATCGAGACGTTGCAAAAACTCATTCTTTTGTTGTTTCGGGCCATTTTTGTGGGCTATAGCACATTGTTTTGGGGTTCCGGGTCCATTTTCAATGCTACATGAAACCTGTGCACGGCTATCAAGATGTCTTAAAAACTCGTTGTTTTTGTCGTTTCTCGCGAGTCTCATGATCTATAGCGCACTGTTTTGGGGTCCCGGGTCAATTTTTAATGCACCATGAACACTGTGCACGGCTATCGAAACGCCGCAAAAACTCGTTGTTTTCTCCTTTTTCGCTAGTTTCATGGGCTAGCGCACTGTTTTGGGGTCCCGGGTCAATTTTTGATATTCCATGAAGCTTGTGCACCGCTATCGAGACGTCGCAAAAACTCGTCGTTTTTATCGTTTCGGGCGAGTTTCGTGGGCTACAACGCATTGTTTTGGAGTCCCGAATCGATTTTTGATGCTCCATTAACCTTGTGCACGGCTATCGACATGGCGCAAAAACTCGTTGTTTTTGTCCTTCCGGGCCAGTTTCATGGGCTATAGCGCACTGTTTTGGGGTACAAGGTCGATTTTTGATGCACCATGAACCCTGTGCACGGCTATCGAGACATCGCAGAAACTCGTTGTTTTGTCGTTTTTCGACAGTTTCATGGGCTATAGCGCACTGTTTTGGGGTCCCGGGTCGATTTTTGATGCTCCATGAACCCTGTGCACTGCTATCGAGACGTTGCAAAAACTCATTGTTTTGTCGTTTCGGGCCATTTTCGCGGGCTATAGCGCATTGTTTTGGGGTCGAGGGTCCATTTTCGATGCTACTTGAAACCTGTGCACGGCTATGAAGATGTCTTAAAAACTAGTTGTTTTTGTCGTTTCTCGCGAGTTTCATGGTCTATAGCGCACTGTTTTGGGGTCCCGGGTCAATTTTTGATTTACCATGAACCATGTCCCCGGCTATCGAGACGTCGCAAAAACTCGTTGTTTTGTCGTTTTTCGCCAGTTTCATGGGCTATATTGCGCATTGTTTTGGGGTACCGGGTCGATTTTTCATGCTCCGTGAACCCCGTGCACTTCTATCGAGACGTCGCAAAAACTCATTGTTTTGTCGTTTCGGGCCATTTTCGTGGGCTATACCGCATTGTTTTGGGGTCCAGGGTCCATTTTTTATGCTACATGAACCCTGTGCACGGCTATCAAGATGTCTTAAAAAATCGTTGTTTTTGTCGTTTCTCGCGAGTTTCGTGGTCTATAGCGCACTGTTTTCGGGTCCCGGGTTAATTTTTGATGCACCATGAACTCCGTGCATGTTTATCGAGACGTCGCAAAAACTCATTGTTTTGTCGTTTTTCGCGAGTTTCTTGGGCTATAGTGCACTGTTTTTGGGTTGCCAGGTCAATTTTCGATGCTCCATTAACCTTGTGCATCGCTATCGAGACGTCGCAAAAACTCGTTGTTTTTGTCGTTCCGGGCGAGTTTCGTGGGCAATAGCGCATTGTTTTGGAGTCCCGAGTTGATTTTTGATCCTCCATTAATCTTGTTTACGGCTATCGAGATTTCGCAAAAACTGGTTGTTTTTGTCGTTCCGGGCGAGTTTCATGGGCTATAACGCACTCTTTTGGGGTACAAGGTCGATTTTTGATACACAATAAACCCTGTCCACGGCTATCAAGACGTCGCAAGAACTCATTTTTTTGTCGTTTTTCGCCAGTTTCATGGGCTATAGCGCACTGTTTTGGGGTCCCGGGTCGATTTTTGATGCTCCATGAACCCTGTGCACTGCTACCGAGACGTCTTAAAAACTCATTGTTTTCTCGTTTCGGCCCATTTTCGTGGGCTATAGCGCAATGTTTTGGGGTCCCGCGTCAATTTTTGATGCACCATGAACCCTGTGCACGGCTATCGAGACGTTGCAAAAACTCGATGTTTTGTCGTTTTTCGCGAGTTTCATGGGCTAGCGCACTGTTTTGGGGTCCCGGGTCTACTTTTGATGATCCATGAAGCTTGTGCACCACTATCGAGACGTCGCAAAAACTCGTTGTTTTTGTCGTTTCGGGCGAGTTTCGTGGGCTATAGCCCATTGTTTTGAAGTCCCGGGTCGATTTGTTATGCTCCTTTAACCTTGTGCACGGCTATCGAGATGTCATAAAAACTCGTTGTTTTTTCGTTGCTCGCAAGTTTCATGGGCTATAGCGCACTGTTTTGGGGTCCCGGGTCGGTTTTTCATGATCCATGAACCGTGTGCACTGCAATCGAGACGTCGTAAAAAGTCATTGTTTTGTCGTTTCGGGCCATTTTCGTGGGCTACAACGCACTGTTTTGGGGTCCCGGGTCCATTTTTATTGCTACGTGAACCCTATGAACGGCTATCTAGATGTCTTAAAAACTCGTTGTTTTGTCGTTTCTCGCGAGTTTCATGGCCTATAGTGCACTGTTTTGGGGTCCCGGGTCAATTTTTGATGCACCATGAACCCTGTGCACATCTATCGATACGTCGCAAAAACTCGTTGTTTTGTCTATTTCGCCAGTTTCATGGGCTATAGCGCACTGTTTTGGGATCCTAGGTCGATTTTTGATGCTCCATGAACCCTGTGCACTGCTATCGAGACGTTGCAAAAACTCATTCTTTTGTTGTTTCGGGCCATTTTTGTGGGCTATAGCACATTGTTTTGGGGTCCCGGGTCCATTTTCAATGCTACATGAAACCTGTGCACGACAATCAAGATGTCTTAAAAACTCGTTGATTTTATCGTTTCTCGCGAGTCTCATGATCTATAGCGCACTGTTTTGGGGTCCCGGGTAAATATTTAATGCACCATGAACACTGTGCACGGCTATCGAAACGTCACAAAACTCGTTGTTTTCTCCTTTTTCGCTAGTTTCATGGGCTAGCGCACTGTTTTGGGGTCCCGGGTCAATTTTTGATATTCCATGAAGCTTGTGCACCGCTATCGAGACGTCGCAAAAACTCGTCGTTTTTATCGTTTCGGGCGAGTTTTGTGGGCTACAACGCATTGTTTTGGAGTCCCGAATCGATTTTTGATGCTCCATTAACCTTGTGCACGGCTATCGACATGGCGCAAAAACTCGTTGTTTTTGTCCTTCCGGGCCAGTTTCATGGGCTATAGCGCACTGTTTTGGGGTACAAGGTCGATTTTTGATGCACCATGAACCCTGTGCACGGCTATCGAGACATCGCAGAAACTCGTTGTTTTGTCGTTTTTCGACAGTTTCATGGGCTATAGCGCACTGTTTTGGGGTCCCGGGTCGATTTTTGATGCTCCATGAACCCTGTGCACTGCTATCGAGACGTTGCAAAAACTCATTGTTTTGTCGTTTCGGGCCATTTTCGCGGGCTATAGCGCATTGTTTTGGGGTCGAGGGTCCATTTTCGATGCTACTTGAAACCTGTGCACGGCTATCAAGATGTCTTAAAAACTAGTTGTTTTTGTCGTTTCTCGCGAGTTTCATGGTCTATAGCGCACTGTTTTGGGGTCCCGGGTCAATTTTTGATTTACCATGAACCATGTCCCCGACTATCGAGACGTCGCAAAAACTCGTTGTTTTGTCGTTTTTCGCCAGTTTCATGGGCTATATTGCGCATTGTTTTGGGGTACCGGGTCGATTTTTCATGCTCCGTGAACCCCGTGCACTTCTATCGAGACGTCGCAAAAACTCATTGTTTTGTCGTTTCGGGCCATTTTCGTGGGCTATACCGCATTGTTTTGGGGTCCAGGGTCCATTTTTTATGCTACATGAACCCTGTGCACGGCTATCAAGATGTCTTAAAAAATCGTTGTTTTTGTCGTTTCTCGCGAGTTTCGTGGTCTATAGCGCACTGTTTTCGGGTCCCGGGTTAATTTTTGATGCACCATGAACTCCGTGCATGTTTATCGAGACGTCGCAAAAACTCATTGTTTTGTCGTTTTTCGCGAGTTTCTTGGGCTATAGTGCACTGTTTTTGGGTTGCCGGGTCAATTTTCGATGCTCCATTAACCTTGTGCATCGCTATCGAGACGTCGCAAAAACTCGTTGTTTTTATCGTTCCGGGCGAGTTTCGTGGGCAATAGCGCATTGTTTTGGAGTCCCGAGTTGATTTTTGATCCGCCATTAATCTTGTTTACGGCTATCGAGATTTCGCAAAAACTGGTTGTTTTTGTCGTTCCGGGCGAGTTTCATGGGCTATAACGCACTCTTTTGGGGTACAAGGTCGATTTTTGATACACAATAAACCCTGTCCACGGCTATCAAGACGTCGCAAGAACTCATTTTTTTGTCGTTTTTCGCCAGTTTCATGGGCTATAGCGCACTGTTTTGGGGTCCCGGGTCGATTTTTGATGCTCCATGAACCCTGTGCACTGCTACCGAGACGTCTTAAAAACTCATTGTTTTCTCGTTTCGGCCCATTTTCGTGGGCTATAGCGCAATGTTTTGGGGTCCCGCGTCAATTTTTGATGCACCATGAACCCTGTGCACGGCTATCGAGACGTTGCAAAAACTCGATGTTTTGTCGTTTTTCGCCAGTTTCATGGGCTAGCGCACTGTTTTGGGGTCCCGGGTCAATTTTTCATACTCCATGAAGCTTGTGCACCGCTATCGAGACGTCGCAAAAACTCGTCGTTTTTATCGTTTCGGGCGAGTTTCGTGGGCTATAGCGCATTGTTTTGGAGTCCCGAATCGATTTTTGATGCTCCATTAACCTTGTGCACGGCTATCGACATGGCGCAAAAACTCGTTGTTTTTGTCCTTCCGGGCCAGTTTCATGGGGTATAGCGCACTCTTTTGGGGTACAAGGTCGATTTTTGATGCACCATGAACCCTGTGCACGGCTATCGAGACGTCGCAGAAACTCGTTGTTTTGTCGTTTTTCGCCAGTTTCATGGGCTATAGCGCACTATTTTGGGGTCCCGGGTCGATTTTTCATGCTCCATGAACCCTGTGCACTGCTATCGAGACGTTGCAAAAACTCATTGTTTTGTCGTTTCGGGCCATTTTCGTGGGCTATAGGGCATTGTTTTGGGGTCCAGGGTCCATTTTCGATGCTACTTGAAACCTGTGCACGGCTATCAAGATGTCTTAAAAACTAGTTGTTTTTGTCGTTTCTCGCGAGTTTCATGGTCTATAGCGCACTGTTTTGGGGTCCCGGGTCAATTTTTTATTTACCATGAACCATGTCCACGGCTATCGAGACGTCGCAAAAACTCGTGGTTTTGTCGTTTTCCCTAGTTTCATGGGCTATATTGCGCACTGTTTTGGGGTCCCGGGTCGATTCTTCATGCTCCGTGAACCCTGTGCACTTCTATCGAGACGTCGCAAAAACTCATTGTTTTGTCGTTTCGGGCCATTTTCGTGGGCTATACCGCATTGTTTTGGGGTGCAGGGTCCATTTTTTATGCTACATGAACCCTGTGCACGGCTATCAAGATGTCTTAAAAACTCGTTGTTTTTGTCGTTTCTCGCGAGTTTCATGGTCTATAGCGCACTGTTTTCGGGTCCCGGGTTAATTTTTGATGCACCATGAACTCCGTGCATGTTATCGAGACGTCGCAAAAACTCATTGTTTTGTCGTTTTTCGCGAGGTTCTTGGGCTATAGTGCACTGTTTTTGGGTTGCCGGGTCAATTTTTGATGCTCCATTAACCTTGTGCATCGTTATCGAGCCGTCGCAAAAACTCGTTGTTTTTGTCCTTTCGGGCGAGTTTCGTGGGGAATAGCGCATTGTTTTGGAGTCCCGAGTTGATATTTGATCCTCCATTAATCTTGTTTACGACTATCGAGATGTCGCAAAAACTGGTTGTTTTTGTCGTTCCGGGCGAGTTGCATGGGCTACAACGCACTCATTTGGGGTACAAGGTCGATTTTTGATGCACAATGAAGCCTGTCCACGGCTATCGAGACGTCGCAAGAACTCATGTTTTTGTTTTTTTCGCCAGTTTCATGGGCTATAGTGCACTGTTTTGGGGTCCCGGGTCGATTTTTGATGCTCCATGAACCCTGTGCACTGCTACCGAGACGTCTTAAAAACTCATTGTTTTCTCATTTTGGGCCATTTTCGTGGGCTATAGCGCAATGTTTTGGGTCCCGCGTCAATTTTTGATGCACCATGAACCCTGTGCACGACTATCGAGACGTTGCAAAAACTCAATGTTTTGTCGTTTTTCGCCAGTTTCATGGGCTATAGCGTACTGTTTTGGGGTCCCGGGTCTACTTTTGATGCTCCATGAAGCTTGTGCACCACTATCGAGACGTCGCAAAAACTCGTTGTTTTTGTCGTTTCGGGCGAGTTTCGTGGGCTATAGCGCATCGTTTTGAAGTCCCGGGTCGATTTTTTATGCTCATTTAATCTTGTGCACGACTATCGAGATGTCATAAAAACTTGTTGTTTTTGTTGTTTCGTGCCAGTTTCTTGCGCTATAGCGCACTCTTTTGGGGTACAAGGTCGATTTTTGATGCACCATGAACCCTGTGCACGGCTATCGAAATGTCGCAAACACTCGTCGTTTTTTCGTTGTTCGCAAGTTTCATGGGCTATAGCGCACTGGTTTGGGGTCCCGGGTCGGTTTTTGATGATCCATGAACCGTGTGCATTGCAATTGAGACATCGCAAAAACTAATTGTTTTGTTGTTTCGGGCCATTTTCGTGGGCTACAACGCACTATTTTGGGGTCCCGGGTCCATTTTTATTGCTACATGAACCCTATGAACGGCTATCTAGATGTCTTAAAAACTCGTTGGTTTGTCGTTTCTCGCGAGTTTCATGGTCTATAGCGCACTGTTTTGGGGTCCCGGGTCAATTTTTGATGCACCATGAACCCTGTGCACGTCTATCGATACGTCGCAAAAACTCTTGTTTTGTCTATTTCGCCAGTTTCATGGGCTATAGCGCACTATTTTGGGATCCTAGGTCGAGTTTTGATGCTCCATGAACCCTGTGCATTGCTAAAGAGACGTTGCAAAAACTCATTCTTTTGTTGTTTCGGGCCATTTTTGTTGGCTATATCACATTGTTTTGGGGTCCCGGGTCCATTTTCAATGCTAGATGAAACATGTGCACGACTATCAAGATGTTTTAAAAACTCGTTGTTTTTGTCGTTTCTCGCGAGTCTCATGATCTATAGCGCACTGTTTTGGGGTCCCGGGTCAATTTTTAATGCACCATGAACACTGTGCACGGCTATCGAGACGTTGCAAAAACTCATTGTTTTGTCGTTTCGGGCCATTTTCGTGGGCTATAGCGCATTGTTTTGGGGTCCAGGGTCCATTTTCGATGCTACATGAACCTTGTGCACGGCTATCAAGATGTCTTAAAAACTCGTTGTTTTTGTCGTTTCTCGTGAGTATCATGGTCTATAGCGCACTGTTTTCGGGTCCCGGGTTAATTTTTGATGCACCATGAACTCCGTGCATGTTTATCGAGACGTCGCAAAAACTCATTGTTTTGTCGTTTTTCGCGAGTTTCTTGGGCTATAGTGCACTCTTTTGTGGGTTGCCGGGTCAATTTTTGATGCTCCATTAACCTTGTGCACCGCTATCGAGACGTCGCAAAAACTCGTTGTTTTTGTCGTTTCGGGCGAGTATCGTGGGCAATAGCGCATTGTTTTGGAGTCCCGAGTTGATTTTTGATCCTCCATTAATCTTGTTTACGGCTATCGAGATGTCGCAAAAACTGGTTGTTTTTGTCGTTCCGGGCGAGTTTCATGGGCTACAACGCACTCTTTTGTGTACAAGGTCGATTTTTGATGCACAATGAACCCTGTACATGGCTATCGAGACGTCGCAAGATCTCATTTTTTGTGTTTTTCGCCAGTTTCATGGGCTATAGCGCACTGTTTTGGGGTCCCGGGTCGATTTTTCATGCTCCATGAACCCTGTGCGCATTGTTTTGTTGTTTCGGGCCATTTTCGTGGGCTACAACGCACTATTTTGGGGTCCCGGGTCCATTTTTATTGCTACATGAACCCTATGAACGGCTATCTAGATGTCTTAAAAACTCGTTGTTTTGTCATTTCTCACGAGTTTCATGGTCTATAGCGCACTGTTTTGGGGTCCCGTGTCAATTTTTGATGCACCATGAACCCTGTGCACGTCTATCGATACGTCGCAAAAACTCTTGTTTTGTCTATTTCGCCAGTTTCATGGGCTATAGGGCACTATTTTGGGATCCTAGGTCGAGTTTTGATGCTCCATGAACCCTGTGCATTGCTATCGAGACGTTGCAAAAACTCATTCTTTTGTTGTTTCGGGCCTTTTTTTTTGGCTATATCACATTGTTTTGTGGTCCCGGGTCCATTTTCAATGCTAGATGAAACATGTGCACGACTATCAAGATGTCTTAAAAACTCGTTGTTTTTGTCGTTTCTCGCGAGTCTCATGATCTATAGCGCACTGTTTTGGGGTCCCGGGTCAATTTTTAATGCACCATGAACACTGTGCACGGCTATCGAAACGTCGCAAAAACTCGTTGTTTTGTCCTTTTTCGCTAGTTTAATGGCCTGGCGCACTGTTTTGGGGTCCTGGGTCAATTTTTGATACTCCATGAAGCTTGTGCACCGCTATCGAGACATTCCAAAAACTTGTCGTTTTAATCGTTTCGGCGAGTTTCGTGCGCTATAGGGCATTGTTATGGAGTCCCGAATCAATTTTTGATGCTCCATTAACCTTGTGCACGGCTATCGAGATGTCCCAAAAACTCGTTGTTTTTGTCCTTCCGGGCCAGTTTCATGGGGTATAGCGCACTCTTTTGGGGTACAAGGTCGATTTTTGATGCACCATGAACCCTGTGCACGGCTATCGAGACGTCGGAGAAACTCGTCGTTTTGTCGTTTTTCGACAGTTTCATGGGCTATAGCGCACTGTTTTGGGGTCCCGGGTCGATTTTGGATGCTCCATGAACCTTGTGCACTGCTATCGAGACGTTGCAAAAACTCATTGTTTTCTCGTTTCGGGCCTTTTTCGTGGGCTATAGCGCATTGTTTTGGGGTCCCGGGTCCATTTTCGATGCGACTTGAACCCTGTGCACGGATATCAAGATGTCTTAAAAACTAGTTGTTTTTGTCGTTTCGCGCGAGTTTCATGGGCTATAGCGCACTCTTTTGGGGTGCAAGGTCGATTTTTGATGCACCATGAACCTGGTGCATGGTTATCGAGACGTCGCAGAAACTCGTTGTTTTGTCGTTTGTTGCCAGTTTCATGGGCTACAGCACACTGTTTTGGGGTCCCGGGTCGATTTTTGTTGCTGCATGAACCCTGTGCACGGCTATCGAGACGTCGCAAAAACTCATTGTTTTATCGTTTCGGGCCATTTTCGTGGGCTATAGCGCATTGTTTTGGGGTCGCGGGTCCATTTTCGATGCTACTTGAAACCTATGCACGACTATCAAGATGTCTTAAAAACTAGTTGTTTTTGTCGTTTCTCGCGAGTTTCATGGTCTATAGCGCACTGTTTTGGGGTCCCGGGTCAATTTTTTATTTACCATGAACCATGTCTACGGCTATCGAGACGTCGCAAAAACTCGTTGTTTTGTCGTTTTTCGCCAGTTTCATGGGCTATATTGCCCACTGTTTTGGGGTCCCGGGTCGATTCTTCATGCTCCGTGAACCCTATGCACTTCTATCGAGACGTTGCAAAAACTCATTGTTTTGTCATTTTGGGCCATTTTCGTGGGCTATACCGCAATGTTTTGGGGTCCAAGGTCCATTTTTTATGCTACATGAACCCGGTGGACGACTATCAAGATGTCTTAAAAACTCGTTGTTTTTGTCGTTTCTCGCGAGTTTCATGGTCTATAGCGGACTGTTTTCGGGTCCCGGGTTAATTTTTGATGCACCATGAACTCCGTGCATGTTTATCGAGACGTCGCAAAAACTCATTGGTTTGTCGTTTTTCGCGAGTTTCTTGGGCTATAGTGCACTGTTTTTGGGTTGCCGGGTCAATTTTTGATGCTCCATTAAACTTGTGCATCGCTATCGAGATGTCGCAAAAACTCGTTGTTTTTGTCGTTTCGGGCGAGTTTCGTGGGAAATAGCGCATTGTTTTGGAGTCCCGAGTTGATTTTTGATCCTCCATTAATCTTGTTTACGGCTATCAAGATGTCACAAAAACTGGTTGTTTTTGTCGTTCCGGGCGAGTTTCATGGGCTACAACGCACTCTTTTGGGTACAAGGTCGATTTTTGATGCACAATGAACCCTGTCCACGGCTATCGAGACGTCGCAAGAACTCATTTTTTGTCTTTTTCGCCAGTTTCATGGGCTATAGCGCACTGTTTTGGGGTCCCGGGTCGATTTTTGATGCTCCATGAACCCTGTGCACTGCTACCGAGACGTCTTAAAAACTCATTGTTTTCTCGTTTCGGGCCATTTTCGTGGGCTATAGCGCAATGTTTTGGGGTTCCGCGTCAATTTTTGATGCACCATGAACCGTGTGCACGACTATCGAGACGTTGCAAAAACTCGATGTTTTGTCGTTTTTCGCCAGTTTCATGGGCTATAGCGCACTGTTTTGGGGTCCCGGGTCTACTTTTGATGCTCCATGAAGCTTGTGCACCACTATCGAGACGTCGCAAAAACTCGTTGTTTTTGTCGTTTCGGGCGAGTTACGTGGGCTATAGTGCATTGTTTTGAAGTCCCGGGTCGATTTTTTATGCTCATTTAACCTTGTGCACGTCTATCGAGGTGTCGAAAAAACTCGTTCTTTTTGTTGTTTCGTGCCAGTTTCTTGCGCTATAGCACACTCTTCTGGGGTACAAGGTCGATTTTTGATGCACCATGAACCCTGTGCACGGCTATAGAGACGTCGCAGAAACTTGTTGTTTTGTCGTTGTTCGCAAGTTTCATGGGCTATAGCGCACTGTTTTCGGGTCCCGGGTCGATTTTTGATGCTCCATGAACCCTGTGCACTGCTATCGAGACGTTGCAAAAACTCATTGTTTTGTCGTTTCGGGCCATTTTCGTGGGCTATAGCGCATTGTTTTGAGGTCCCGGGTCCATTTTTGATGCTACTTGAAACCTGTGCACGGCTATCAAGATGTCTTAAAAACTAGTTGTTTTTGTCGTTTCTCGCGAGTTTCATGGTCTATAGCGCACTGTTTTGGGGTCCCGGGTCAATTTTTGATTTGACATGAACCATGTCCACGGCTATCGAGACATCGCAAAAACTCGTTGTTTTGTCGTTTTTCGCCAGTTTCATGGGCTATATTGTGCACTGTTTTGGGTCCCGGGTCGATTTTTCATGCTCCGTGAACCCTGTGCACTTCTATCGAGACATCGCAAAAACTCATTGTTTTATCGTTTCAGGCCATTTTCGTGGGCTATACCGCATTGTTTTGGGGTCCAGGGTCCATTTTTTATGCTACATGAACCCTGTGCACGGCTATCAAGATGTCTTAAAAACTCGTTGTTTTTGTCGTTTCTCGCGAGTTTCATGGTCAATAGCGTAGTGTTTTCGGGTCCCGGGTCAATTTTTGATGCACCATGAACCGCGTGCATGGTTATCGAGGCGTCGCAAAAACTCATTGTTTTGTCGTTTTTTGCGAATTTCTTGGGCTATAGCGCACTGTTTTTGGGGTGCCGGGTCAATTTTTGATGCTCCATTAACCTTGTGCACCGCTATCGAGACGTCGGAAAAACTCATTGTTTTTGTCGTTTCGGGCTAGTTTCGTGGGCAATAGCGCATTGTCTTGGAGTCCCGAGTTGATTTTTGATCCTCCATTAATCTTGTTTACGGCTATCGAGATGTCGCAAAAACTGGTTGTTTTTGTCGTTCCGGGCGTGTTTCATGGGCTATAACGCACTCTTTTGGGGTACAAGGTCGATTTTTGATGCACAATGAACCCTGTCCCCGGCTATCGAGACGTCGCAAGAACTCATTTTTTTGTCGTTTTTCGCCACTTTCATGGGCTATAGCGCACTGTTTTGGTGTCTCAGGTCGATTTTCTCCATGAACCCTGTGCATTGCTACCGAGACGTCTTAAAAACTCATTGTTTTCTCATTTTGGGCCATTTTCGTGGGCTATAGCGCAATGTTTTGGGGTCTCGCGTCAATTTTTGATGTACCATGAACCCTGTGCACGACTATCGAGACGTTGCAAAAACTCGATGTTTTGTCGTTTTTCGCTAGTTTCATGGGCTATAGCGCACTGTTTTGGGGTCCCGGGTGAACTTTTGATGCTCCATGAAGCTTGTGCACCACTATCGAGACGTCGCAAAAACTCGTTGTTTTTGTCGTTTCGGGCGAGTTTCGTGGGCTATAGCGCATTGTTTTGAAGTCCCGGGTCGATTTTTTATGCTCCTTTAACCTTGTGCACGGCAATCGAGATGTCGTAAAAACTAGTTGTTTTTGTTGTTTCGCCCCAGTTTCTTGCGCTATAGCGCACTCTTTTGGGGTACAAGGTCGATTTTTGATGCACCATGAACCCTGTGCACGGCTATCGAAATGTCGCAAAAAGTCGTTGTTTTTTCGTTGTTCGCAAGTTTCATGGGCTATAGCGCACTGTTTTGGGGTCCCGGGTCGGTTATTGATGATCCATGAACCGTGTGCATTGCAATCGAGACGTCGCAAAAACTCATTGTTTTGTCGTTTCGGGCCATTTTCGTGGGCTACAACGCACTGTTTTGGTGTCCCGGGTCCATTGTTATTGCTACATGAACCCTATGAAGGGCTATCTAGATGTCTTAAAAACTCGTTGTTTTGTCGTTTCTCGCGAGTTTCATGGTCTATAGCGCACTGTTTTGGGTTCCCGGGTCAATTTTTGATGCACCATGAACCCTGTGCACGTCTATCGATACGTCGCAAAAACTCGTTGTTTTGTCTTTTTCGCCAGTTTCATGGGCTATAGCGCACTGTTTTGGGAACCTAGGTCGATTTTTGATGCTCCATGAACCCTGTGCACTACTATCGAGACGTTGCAAAAACTCATTCTTTTGTTGTTTCAGGCCATTTTTGTGGGCTATAGCACATTGTTTTGGGTTCCCGGGTCCATTCTCAATGCTACATGAAACCTGTGCACGGCTATCAAGATGTCTTAAAAACTCGTTGTTTTTGTCGTTTCTCGCGAGTCTCATGATCTATAGCGCACTGTTTTGGGGTCCCGGGTCAATTTTTAATGCACCATGAACACCATGCACGGCTATCGAAGCGTCGCAAAAACTCGTTGTTTTGTCCTTTTTCGCTAGTTTATGGGCTAGCGTACTGTTTTGGGGTCCCGGGTCAATTTTTGATACTCCATGAAGTTTGTGTACCGCTATCGAGACGTCGCAAAAACGCGTCGTTTTTATCGTTTCGGGCGAGTTTCGTGTGCTATAGCGCATTGTTTTGGAGTCCCGAATAGATTTTTTATGCTCCATTAACCTTGTGCACGGCTATCGTGATGTTGCAAAATCGTTGTTTTTGTCCTTCCGGGCCAGTTTCATGGGATATAGCGCACTCTTTTGGGGTACAAGGTCGATTTTTGATGCACCATGAACCCTGTGCACGGCTATCTAGACGTTGCAGAAACTCGTTGTTTTGTCGTTTTTCGACAGTTTCATGGGCTATAGCGCACTGTTTTGGGGTCCCGGGTCGATTTTTGATGCTCCATGAACCTTGTTCACTTCTATCGAGATGTTGCAAAAACTAATTGTTTTTATCGTTTCGGGCGAGTTTCGTGGGCTATAGCGCATTGTTTTGGAATCCCGAATCGATTTTTGATGCTCCATTAACCTTGTGCACGGCTATCGAGATGTTGCAAAAACTCGTTGTTTTTGTCCTTCCGGGCCAGTTTCATGGGGTATAGCGCACTCTTTTGGGGTACAAGGTCGATTTTTGATGCACCATGAACCTTGTGCACGGCTATCGAGACGTCGCAGAAACTCGTTGTTTTGTTGTTTTTCGACAGTTTCATGGGCTATAGCGCACTGTTTTGGGGTCCCGGGTCGATTTTTGATGCTCCATGGACCCTGTGCACTGCTATCGAGACGTTGCAAGAACTCATTGCTTTGTCGTTTCGGTCCATTTTCGTGGGCTATAGCGCATTGTTTTGGGGTCCACGGTCCATTTTCGATGCTACTTGAAACCTGTGCACGGCTATCAAGATGTCCTAAAAACTAGTTGTTTTTGTCGTTTCGCGCGAGTTTCATGGGCTATAGCGCACTCTTTTGGGGTGCAAGGTCGATTTTTGATGCACCATGAACCTGGTGCATGGTTATCGAGACGTCGCAGAAACTCGTTGTTTTGTCGTTTGTCGCCAGTTTCATCGGCTATAGCACACTGTTTTGGGGTCCCGGGTCGATTTTTGATGCTGCATGAACCCTGTGCACGGCTGTCGAGACGTCGCAAAAACTCATTGTTTTATCGTTTCGGGCCATTTTCGTGGGCTATAGCGCATTGTTTTGGGGTCGCGGGTCCATTTTCGATGCTACTTGAAACCTATGCACGACTATCAAGATGTCTTAAAAACTAGTTGTTTTTGTCGTTTCTCGCGAGTTTCATGGTCTATAGCGCACTGTTTTGGGGTCCCGGGTCAAGTTTTGATTCACCATGAACCATGTCTACGGCTATCGAGACGTCGCAAAAATTCGTTGTTTTGTCGTTTTTCGCCAGTTTCATGGGCTATATTGCCCACTGTTTTGGGGTCCCGGGTCGATTCTTCATGCTCCGTGAACCCTATGCACTTCTATCGAGACGTTGCAAAAACTCATTGTTTTGTCATTTTGGGCCATTTTCGTGGGCTATACCGCAATGTTTTGGGGTCCAAGGTCCATTTTTTATGCTACATGAACCCGGTGGACGACTATCAAGATGTCTTAAAAACTCGTTGTTTTTGTCGTTTCTCGCGAGTTTCATGGTCTATAGCGGACTGTTTTCGGGTCCCGGGTTAATTTTTGATGCACCATGAACTCCGTGCATGTTTATCGAGACGTCGCAAAAACTCATTGGTTTGTCGTTTTTCGCGAGTTTCTTGGGCTATAGTGCACTGTTTTTGGGTTGCCGGGTCAATTTTTGATGCTCCATTAAACTTGTGCATCGCTATCGAGATGTCGCAAAAACTCGTTGTTTTTGTCGTTTCGGGCGAGTTTCGTGGGAAATAGCGCATTGTTTTGGAGTCCCGAGTTGATTTTTGATCCTCCATTAATCTTGTTTACGGGTATCAAGATGTCACAAAAACTGGTTGTTTTTGTCGTTCCGGGCGAGTTTCATGGGCTACAACGCACTCTTTTGGGTACAAGGTCGATTTTTGATGCACAATGAACCCTGTCCACGGCTATCGAGACGTCGCAAGAACTCATTTTTTGTCTTTTTCGCCAGTTTCATGGGCTATAGCGCACTGTTTTGGGGTCCCGGGTCGATTTTTGATGCTCCATGAACCCTGTGCACTGCTACCGAGACGTCTTAAAAACTCATTGTTTTCTCGTTTCGGGCCATTTTCGTGGGCTATAGCGCAATGTTTTGGGGTTCCGCGTCAATTTTTGATGCACCATGAACCGTGTGCACGACTATCGAGACGTTGCAAAAACTCGATGTTTTGTCGTTTTTCGCCAGTTTCATGGGCTATAGCGCACTGTTTTGGGGTCCCGGGTCTACTTTTGATGCTCCATGAAGCTTGTGCACCACTATCGAGACGTCGCAAAAATTCGTTGTTTTTGTCGTTTCGGGCGAGTTACGTGGGCTATAGTGCATTGTTTTGAAGTCCCGGGTCGATTTTTTATGCTCATTTAACCTTGTGCACGGCTATCGAGGTGTCGAAAAAACTCGTTCTTTTTGTTGTTTCGTGCCAGTTTCTTGCGCTATAGCACACTCTTCTGGGGTACAAGGTCGATTTTTGATGCACCATGAACCCTGTGCACGGCTATAGAGACGTCGCAGAAACTTGTTGTTTTGTCGTTGTTCGCAAGTTTCATGGGCTATAGCGCACTGTTTTGGGGTCCCGGGTCGATTTTTGATGCTCCATGAACCCTGTGCACTGCTATCGAGACGTTGCAAAAACTCATTGTTTTGTCGTTTCGGGCCATTTTCGTGGGCTATAGCGCATTGTTTTGAGGTCCCGGGTCCATTTTTGATGCTACTTGAAACCTGTGCACGGCTATCAAGATGTCTTAAAAACTAGTTGTTTTTGTCGTTTCTCGCGAGTTTCATGGTCTATAGCGCACTGTTTTGGGGTCCCGGGTCAATTTTTGATTTGACATGAACCATGTCCACGGCTATCGAGACGTCGCAAAAACTCGTTGTTTTGTCGTTTTTCGCCAGTTTCATGGGCTATATTGTGCACTGTTTTGGGTCCCGGGTCGATTTTTCATGCTCCGTGAACCCTGTGCACTTCTATCGAGACGTCGCAAAAACTCATTGTTTTGTCGTTTCGGGCCATTTTCGTGGGCTATACCGCATTGTTTTGGGGTCTAGGGTCCATTTTTTATGCTACATGAACCCTGTGCACGGCTATCAAGATGTCTTAAAAACTCGTTGTTTTTGTCGTTTCTCGCGAGTTTCATGGTCAATAGCGTAGTGTTTTCGGGTCCCGGGTCAATTTTTGATGCACCATGAACCGCGTGCATGGTTATCGAGACGTCGCAAAAACTCATTGTTTTGTCGTTTTTTGCGAATTTCTTGGGCTATAGCGCACTGTTTTTGGGGTGCCGGGTCAAATTTTGATGCTCCATTAACCTTGTGCACCGCTATCGAGACGTCGGAAAAACTCATTGTTTTTGTCGTTTCGGGCTAGTTTCGTGGGCAATAGCGCATTGTCTTGGAGTCCCGAGTTGATTTTTGATCCTCCATTAATCTTGTTTACGGCTATCGAGATGTCGCAAAAACTGGTTGTTTTTGTCGTTCCGGGCGTGTTTCATGGGCTATAACGCACTCTTTTGGGGTACAAGGTCGATTTTTGATGCACAATGAACCCTGTCCCCGGCTATCGAGACGTCGCAAGAACTCATTTTTTTGTCATTTTTCGCCAGTTTCATGGGCTATAGCGCACTGTTTTGGTATCTCGGGTCGATTTTCTCCATGAACCCTGTGCATTGCTACCGAGACGTCTTAAAAACTCATTGTTTTCTCATTTTGGGCCATTTTCGTGGGCTATAGCGCAATGTTTTGGGGTCTCGCGTCAATTTTTGATGTACCATGAACCCTGTGCACGACTATCGAGACGTTGCAAAAACTCGATGTTTTGTCGTTTTTCGCCAGTTTCATGGGCTATAGCGCACTGTTTTGGGGTCCCGGGTGAACTTTTGATGCTCCATGAAGCTTGTGCACCACTATCGAGACGTCGCAAAAACTCGTTGTTTTTGTCGTTTCGGGCGAGTTTCGTGGGCTATAGCGCATTGTTTTGAAGTCCCGGGCCGATTTTTTTATGCTCCTTTAACCTTGTGCACGGCAATCGAGATGTCGTAAAAACTAGTTGTTTTTGTTGTTTCGCCCCAGTTTCTTGCGCTATAGCGCACTCTTTTGGGGTACAAGGTCGATTTTTGATGCACCATGAACCCTGTGCACGGCTATCGAAATGTCGCAAAAAGTCGTTGTTTCTTCGTTGTTCGCAAGTTTCATGGGCTATAGCGCACTGTTTTGGGGTCCCGGGTCGGTTATTGATGATCCATGAACCGTGTGCATTGCAATCGAGACGTCGCAAAAACTCATTGTTTTGTCGTTTCGGGCCATTTTCGTGGGCTACAACGCACTGTTTTGGTGTCCCGGGTCCATTGTTATTGCTACATGAACCCTATGAAGGGCTATCTAGATGTCTTAAAAACTCGTTGTTTTGTCGTTTCTCGCGAGTTTCATGGTCTATAGCGCACTGTTTTGGGTTCCCGGGTCAATTTTTGATGCACCATGAACCGTGTGCACGTCTATCGATACGTCGCAAAAACTCGTTGTTTTGTCTTTTTCGCCAGTTTCATGGGCTATAGCGCACTGTTTTGGGATCCTAGGTCGATTTTTGATGCTCCATGAACCCTGTGCACTACTATCGAGACGTTGCAAAAACTCATTCTTTTGTTGTTTCAGGCCATTTTTGTGGGCTATAGCACATTGTTTTGGGTTCCCGGGTCCATTCTCAATGCTACATGAAACCTGTGCACGGCTATCAAGATGTCTTAAAAACTCGTTGTTTTTGTCGTTTCTCGCGAGTCTCATGATCTATAGCGCACTGTTTTGGGGTCCCGGGTCAATTTTTAATGCACCATGAACACCATGCACGGCTATCGAAGCGTCGCAAAAACTCGTTGTTTTGTCCTTTTTCGCTAGTTTATGGGCTAGCGTACTGTTTTGGGGTCCCGGGTCAATTTTTGATACTCCATGAAGTTTGTGTACCGCTATCGAGACGTCGCAAAAACTCGTCGTTTTTATCGTTTCGGGCGAGTTTCGTGTGCTATAGCGCATTGTTTTGGAGTCCCGAATAGATTTTTTATGCTCCATTAACCTTGTGCATGGCTATCGTGATGTTGCAAAATCGTTGTTTTTGTCCTTCCGGGCCAGTTTCATGGGATATAGCGCACTCTTTTGGGGTACAAGGTCGATTTTTGATGCACCATGAACCCTCTGCACGGCTATCTAGACGTTGCAGAAACTCGTTGTTTTGTCGTTTTTCGACAGTTTCATGGGCTATAGCGCACTGTTTTGGGGTCCCGGGTCGATATTTGATGCTCCATGAACCTTGTTCACTTCTATCGAGATGTTGCAAAAAGTAATTCTTTTTATCGTTTCGGGCGAGTTTCGTGGGCTATAGCGCATTGTTTTGGAGTCCCGAATTGATTTTTGATGCTCCATTAACCTTGT
The DNA here is from genome assembly GCF_904849725.1 of Hordeum vulgare subsp. vulgare. Classification (NCBI taxonomy): domain Eukaryota; kingdom Viridiplantae; phylum Streptophyta; class Magnoliopsida; order Poales; family Poaceae; genus Hordeum; species Hordeum vulgare. The sequence goes on along the minus strand of NC_058521.1, from coordinate 1,551,671 downwards.
GCACGGCTATCGAGATGTTGCAAAAACTCGTTGTTTTTGTCCTTCCGGGCCAGTTTCATGGGGTATAGCGCACTCTTTTGGGGTACAAGGTCGATTTTTGATGCACCATGAACCTTGTGCACGGCTATCGAGACGTCGCAGAAACTTGTTGTTTTGTCGTTTTTCGACAGTTTCATGGGCTATAGCGCACTGTTTTGGGGTCCCGGGTCGATTTTTGATGCTCCATGAACCCTGTGCACTGCTATCGAGACGTTGCAAAAACTCATTGCTTTGTCGTTTCGGTCCATTTTCGTGGGCTATAGCGCATTGTTTTGGGGTCCACGGTCCATTTTCGATGCTACTTGAAACCTGTGCACAGCTATCAAGATGTCTTAAAAACTAGTTGTTTTTGTCGTTTCTCGCGAGTTTCATGGTCTATAGCGCACTGTTTTGGGGTCCCGGGTCAATTTTTGATTTACCATGAACCATGTGCCCGGCTATCGAGACGTCGAAAAAACTCGTTGTTTTGTCGTTTTTCGCCAGTTACATGGGCTATATTGCGCACTGTTTTGGGGTCCCGACTCGATTTTTCATGCTCCGTGAACCGTGTGCACTTCTATCGAGACGTCGCAAAACTCATTGTTTTGTCGTTTCGGGCCATTTTCGTGGGCTATACCGCATTGTTTTGGGGTCCAGGGTCCATTTTTATGCTAAATGAACCCTGTGCACGACTATCAAGATGTCTTAAAAACTCGTTGTTTTGTAGTTTCTCGCGAGTTTCATGGTTTGTAGCGCACTGTTTTCGGGTCCCGGGTTAATTTTTGATGCACCATGAACCCCGTGCATGGTTATCGAGACGTCTCAAAAACTCATTGTTTTGTCGTTTTTCGCGAGTTTCATGGGCTATAACGCACTGTTTTTGGGTTGCCGGGTCAATTTTTGATGCTCCATTAACCTTGTGCACTGCTATCGAGACGTCGCAAAAACTCGTTGTTTTTGTCGTTTCGGGCGAGTTTCGAGGGCAATAGCGCATTGTTTTGGAGTCCCGTGTTGATTTTTGATCCTCCATTAATCTTGTTTATGGCTATCGAGATATCGCAAAAACTGGTTGTTTTTGTCGTTCCAGGCGAGTTTCATGGGCTATAACGCACTCTTTTGGGGTACAAGGTCGATTTTTGATGCACAATGAACCCTGTCCACGGCTATCGAGACGTCGCAAGAACTCATTTTTTTGTCGTTTTCCGCCAGTTTCATGGGCTATAGCACACTGTTTGGGCTCCCGGGTCGATTTTTGATGCTCCATGAACCCTGTGCACTGCTACCGAGACGTCTTAAAAACTCATTGTTTTCTTGTTTCGGGCCATTTTCGTGGGCTACAGCGCAATGTTTTGGGGTCCCGCGTCAATTTTTGATGCACCATGAACCGTGTGCACGGCTATCGAGACGTTGCAAAAACTCGATGTTTTGTCGTTTTTCGCCAGTTTCATGGGCTATAGCGCACTGTTTGGGGGTCCTGGGTCTACTTTTGATGCTCCATGAAGCTTGTGCAGCACTATCGAGACGTCGCAAAAACTCGTTGTTTTTGTCGTTTTGGGCGAGTTTCGTGGGCTATAGTGCATTGTTTTGAAGTCCTGGGTCGATTTTTTATGCTCCTTTAACCTTGTGCATGGCTATCGAGATGTCGTAAAAACTCGTTGTTTTTTCGTTGTTCGCAAGTTTCATGGGCTATAGCGCACTGTTTTGGGGTCCCGGGTCGGTTTTTGTTGATCCATGAACCGTGTGCACTGCAATCGAGACGTCGCAAAAACTCATTGTTTTGTCGTTTCGGGACATTTTTGTGGGCTACAACGCACTGTTTTGGGGTCCCGGGTCAATTTTTATTGCTACATGAACCCTATGAACGGCTATCTAGATGTCTTAAAAACTCGTTGTTTTGTCATTTCTCGCGAGTTTCATGGTCTATAGCACACTGTTTTGGGGTCCCGGGTCAATTTTTGATGCACCATGAACCCTGTGCACGTCTATCGATACGTCGCGAAAACTCGTTGTTTTGTCTTTTTCGCGAGTTTCATGGGCTATAGCGCACTGTTTTGGGATCCTAGGTCGATTTTTGATGCTCCATGAACCCTGTGCACTACTATCGAGAGGTTGCAAAAACTCATTCTTTTGTTGTTTCGGGCCATTTTTGTGGGCTATAGCACATTGTTTTGGGGTCCCGGGTCCATTTTCAATGCTACATGAAACCTGTGCACGGCTATCAAGATGTCTTAAAAACTCGTTGTTTTTGTCGTTTCTCGCGAGTCTCATGATCTATAGCGCACTGTTTTTGGGGTCCCGGGTCAATTTTTAATGCACCATGAACACTGTGCACGGCTATCGAAACGTCGCAAAAACTCGTTGTTTTCTCCTTTTTCGCTAGTTTCATGGGCTAGCGCACTGTTTTGGGGTCCCGCGTCAATTTTTGATACTCCATGAAGCTTGTGCACCGCTATCGAGACGTCGCAAAAACTCGTCGTTTTTATCGTTTCGGGCGAGTTTCGTGGGCTATAGCGCATTGTTTTGGAGTCCCGAATCGATTTTTGATGCTCCATTAACCTTGTGCACGGCTATCGAGATGTAGCAAAAACTCGTTGTTTTTGTCCTTCCGGGCCAGTTTCATGGGGTATAGCGCACTCTTTTGGGGTACAAGGTCGATTTTTGATGCACCATGAACCCTGTGCACGGCTATCTAGACGTTGCAGAAACTCGTTGTTTTGTCATTTTTCGCCAGTTTCATGGGCTATAGCGCACTGTTTTGTGGTCCCGGGTGAACTTTTGATGCTCCATGAAGCTTGTGCACCACTATCGAGACGTCGCAAAAACTCGTTGTTTTTGTCGTTTCGGGCGAGTTTCGTGGGCTATAGCGCATTGTTTTGAAGTCCTGGGTCGATTTTTTTATGCTCCTTTAACCTTGTGCACGGCAATCGAGATGTCGTAAAAACTAGTTGTTTTTGTTGTTTCGCCCCAGTTTCTTGCGCTATAGCGCACTCTTTTGGGGTACAAGGTCGATTTTTGATGCACCATGAACCCTGTGCACGGCTATCGAAATGTCGCAAAAAGTCGTTGTTTTTTCGTTGTTCGCAAGTTTCATGGGCTATAGCGCACTGTTTTGGGGTCCCGGGTCGGTTATTGATGATCCATGAACCGTGTGCATTGCAATCGAGACGTCGCAAAAACTCATTGTTTTGTTGTTTCGGGCCATTTTCGTGGGCTACAACGCACTGTTTTGGTGTCCCGGGTCCATTGTTATTGCTACATGAACCCTATGAAGGGCTATCTAGATGTCTTAAAAACTCGTTGTTTTGTCGTTTCTCGCGAGTTTCATGGTCTATAGCGCACTGTTTTGGGTTCCCGGGTCAATTTTTGATGCACCATGAACCCTGTGCACGTCTATCGATACGTCGCAAAAACTCGTTTTGTCTTTTTCGCCAGTTTCATGGGCTATAGCGCACTGTTTTGGGATCCTAGGTCGATTTTTGATGCTCCATGAACCCTGTGCACTACTATCGAGACGTTGCAAAAACTCATTCTTTTGTTGTTTCTGGCCATTTTTGTGGGCTATAGCACATTGTTTTGGGGTCCCGGGTCCATTTTCAATGCTACATGAAACCTGTGCACGGCTATCAAGATGTCTTAAAAACTCGTTGTTTTTGTCGTTTCTCGCGAGTCTCATGATCTATAGCGCACTGTTTTGGGGTCCCGGGTCAATTTTTAATGCACCATGAACACTATGCACGGCTATCGAAGCGTCGCAAAAACTCGTTGTTTTGTCCTTTTTCGCTAGTTTATGGGCTAGCGTACTGTTTTGGGGTCCCGGGTCAATTTTTGATACTCCATGAAGTTTGTGTACCGCTATCGAGACGTCGCAAAAACTCGTCGTTTTTATCGTTTCGGACGAGTTTCGTGTGCTATAGCGCATTGTTTTGGAGTCCCGAATAGATTTTTTATGCTCCATTAACCTTGTGCACGGCTATCGTGATGTTGCAAAATCGTTGTTTTTGTCCTTCCGGCCCAGTTTCATGGGATATAGCGCACTCTTTTGGGGTACAAGGTCGATTTTTGATGCACCATGAACCCTGTGCACGGCTATCTAGACGTTGCAGAAACTCGTTGTTTTGTCGTTTTTCGACAGTTTCATGGGCTATAGCGCACTGTTTTGGGGTCCCTGGTCGATTTTTGATGCTCCATGAACCTTGTTCACTTCTATCGAGATGTTGCAATAACTAATTGTTTTTATCGTTTCGGGCGAGCTTCGTGGGCTATAGCGCATTGTTTTGGAGTCCCGAATCGATTTTTGATGCTCCATTAACCTTGTGCACGGCTATCGAGATGTTGCAAAAACTCGTTGTTTTTGTCCTTCCGGGCCAGTTTCATGGGGTATAGCGCACTCTTTTGGGGTACAAGGTCGATTTTTGATGCACCATGAACCTTGTGCACGGCTATCGAGACGTCGCAGAAACTCGTTGTTTTGTCCTTTTTCGACAGTTTCATGGGCTATAGCGCACTGTTTTGGGGTCCCGGGTCGATTTTTGATGCTCCATGAACCGTGTGCACTGCTATCGAGACGTTGCAAAAACTCATTGCTTTGTCGTTTCGGTCCATTTTCGTGGGCTATAGCGCATTGTTTTGGGGTCCACGGTCCATTTTCGATGCTACTTGAAACCTGTGCACGGCTATCAAGATGTCTTAAAAACTAGTTGTTTTTGTCGTTTCTCGCGAGTTTCATGGTCTATAGCGCACTGTTTTGGGGTCCCGGGTCAATTTTTGATTTACCATGAACCATGTGCCCGGCTATCGAGACGTCGAAAAAACTCGTTGTTTTGTCGTTTTTCGCCAGTTACATGGGCTATATTGCGCACTGTTTTGGGGTCCCGACTCGATTTTTCATGCTCCGTGAACCCTGTGCACTTGTATCGAGACGTCACAAAACTCATTGTTTTGTCGTTTCGGGCCATTTTCGTGGGCTATACCGCATTGTTTTGGGGTCCAGGGTCCATTTTTATGCTAAATGAACCTATGCACGACTATCAAGATGTCTTAAAAACTCGTTGTTTTTGTTGTTTCTCGCGAGTTTCATGGTTTGTAGCGCACTGTTTTCGGGTCCCGGGTTAATTTTTGATGCACCATGAACCCCGTGCATGGTTATCGAGACGTCGCAAAAACTCATTGTTTTGTCGTTTTTCGCGAGTTTCATGGGCTATAGCGCACTGTTTTTGGGTTGCCGGGTCAATTTTTGATGCTCCATTAACCTTGTGCACTGCTATCGAGACGTCGCAAAAACTCGTTGTTTTTGTCGTTTCGGGCGAGTTTCGTGGGCAATAGCGCATTGTTTTGGAGTCCCGTGTTGATTTTTGATCCTCCATTAATCTTGTTTATGGCTATCGAGATATCGCAAAAACTGGTTGTTTTTGTCGTTCCAGGCGAGTTTCATGGGCTATAACGCACTCTTTTGGGGTACAAGGTCGATTTTTGATGCACAATGAACCCTGTCCACGGCTATCGAGACGTCGCAAGAACTCATTTTTTTGTCGTTTTCCGCCAGTTTCATGGGCTATAGCACACTGTTTGGGGTCCCGGGTCGATTTTTGATGCTCCATGAACCCTGTGCACTGCTACCGAGACGTCTTAAAAACTCATTGTTTTCTTGTTTCGGGCCATTTTCGTGGGCTACAGCGCAATGTTTTGGGGTCCCGCGTCAATTTTTGATGCACCATGAACCGTGTGCACGGCTATCGAGACGTTGCAAAAACTCGATGTTTTGTCGTTTTTCGCCAGTTTCATGGGCTATAGCGCACTGTTTGGGGGTCCTGGGTGTACTTTTGATGCTCCATGAAGCTTGTGCAGCACTATCGAGACGTCGCAAAAACTCGTTGTTTTTGTCGTTTTGGGCGAGTTTCGTGGGCTATAGTGCATTGTTTTGAAGTCCTGGGTCGATTTTTTATGCTCCTTTAACCTTGTGCATGGCTATCGAGATGTCGTAAAAACTCGTTGTTTTTTCGTTGTTCGCAAGTTTCATGGGCTATAGCGCACTGTTTTGGGGTCCCGGGTCTGTTTTTGTTGATCCATGAACCGTGTGCACTGCAATCGAGACGTCGCAAAAACTCATTCTTTTGTCGTTTCGGGACATTTTTGTGGGCTACAACGCACTGTTTTGGGGTCCCGGGTCCATTTTTATTGCTACATGAACCCTATGAACGGCTATCTAGATGTCTTAAAAACTCGTTGTTTTGTCATTTCTCGCGAGTTTCATGGTCTATAGCACACTGTTTTGGGGTCCCGGGTCAATTTTTGATGCACCATGAACCCTGTGCACGTCTATCGATACGTCGCGAAAACTCGTTGTTTTGTCTTTTTCGCGAGTTTCATGGGCTATAGCGCACTGTTTTGGGATCCTAGGTCGATTTTTGATGCTCCATGAACCCTGTGCACTTCTATCGAGACGTTGCAAAAACTCATTCTTTTGTTGTTTCGGGCCATTTTTGTGGGCTATAGCACATTGTTTTGGGGTCCCGGGTCCATTTTCAATGCTACATGAAACCTGTGCACGGCTATCAAGATGTCTTAAAAACTCGTTGTTTTTGTCGTTTCTCGCGAGTCTCATGATCTATAGCGCACTGTTTTGGGGTCCCGGGTCAATTTTTAATGCACCATGAACACTGTGCACGGCTATCGAAACGTCGCAAAAACTCGTTGTTTTCTCCTTTTTCGCTAGTTTCATGGGCTAGCGCACTGTTTTGGGGTCCCGCGTCAATTTTTGATACTCCATGAAGCTTGTGCACCGCTATCGAGACGTCGCAAAAACTCGTCGTTTTTATCGTTTCGGGCGAGTTTCGTGGGCTATAGCGCATTGTTTTGGAGTCCCGAATCGATTTTTGATGCTCCATTAACCTTGTGCACGGCTATCGAGATGTAGCAAAAACTCGTTGTTTTTGTCCTTCCGGGCCAGTTTCATGGGGTATAGCGCACTCTTTTGGGGTACAATGTCGATTTTTGATGCACCATGAACCCTGTGCACGGCTATCTAGACGTTGCAGAAACTCGTTGTTTTGTCATTTTTCGCCAGTTTCATGGGCTATAGCGCACTGTTTTGTGGTCCCGGGTGAACTTTTGATGCTCCATGAAGCTTGTGCACCACTATCGAGACGTCGCAAAAACTCGTTGTTTTTGTCGTTTCGGGCGAGTTTCGTGGGCTATAGCGCATTGTTTTGAAGTCCTGGGTCGATTTTTTTATGCTCCTTTAACCTTGTGCACGGCAATCGAGATGTCGTAAAAACTAGTTGTTTTTGTTGTTTCGCCCCAGTTTCTTGCGCTATAGCGCACTCTTTTGGGGTACAAGGTCGATTTTTGATGCACCATGAACCCTGTGCACGGCTATCGAAATGTCGCAAAAAGTCGTTGTTTTTTCGTTGTTCGCAAGTTTCATGGGCTATAGCGCACTGTTTTGGGGTCCCGGGTCGGTTATTGATGATCCATGAACCGTGTGCATTGCAATCGAGACGTCGCAAAAACTCATTGTTTTGTTGTTTCGGGCCATTTTCGTGGGCTACAACGCACTGTTTTGGTGTCCCGGGTCCATTGTTATTGCTACATGAACCCTATGAAGGGCTATCTAGATGTCTTAAAAACTCGTTGTTTTGTCGTTTCTCGCGAGTTTCATGGTCTATAGCGCACTGTTTTGGGTTCCCGGGTCAATTTTTGATGCACCATGAACCCTGTGCACGTCTATCGATACGTCGCAAAAACTCGTTTTGTCTTTTTCGCCAGTTTCATGGGCTATAGCGCACTGTTTTGGGATCCTAGGTCGATTTTTGATGCTCCATGAACCCTGTGCACTACTATCGAGACGTTGCAAAAACTCATTCTTTTGTTGTTTCTGGCCATTTTTGTGGGCTATAGCACATTGTTTTGGGGTCCCGGGTCCATTTTCAATGCTACATGAAACCTGTGCACGGCTATCAAGATGTCTTAAAAACTCGTTGTTTTTGTCGTTTCTCGCGAGTCTCATGATCTATAGCGCACTGTTTTGGGGTCCCGGGTCAATTTTTAATGCACCATGAACACTATGCACGGCTATCGAAGCGTCGCAAAAACTCGTTGTTTTGTCCTTTTTCGCTAGTTTATGGGCTAGCGTACTGTTTTGGGGTCCCGGGTCAATTTTTGATACTCCATGAAGTTTGTGTACCGCTATCGAGACGTCGCAAAAACTCGTCGTTTTTATAGTTTCGGACGAGTTTCTTGTGCTATAGCGCATTGTTTTGGAGTCCCGAATAGATTTTTTATGCTCCATTAACCTTGTGCACGGCTATCGTGATGTTGCAAAATCGTTGTTTTTGTCCTTCCGGCCCAGTTTCATGGGATATAGCGCACTCTTTTGGGGTACAAGGTCGATTTTTGATGCACCATGAACCCTGTGCACGGCTATCTAGACGTTGCAGAAACTCGTTGTTTTGTCGTTTTTCGACAGTTTCATGGGCTATAGCGCACTGTTTTGGGGTCCCTGGTCGATTTTTGATGCTCCATGAACCTTGTTCACTTCTATCGAGATGTTGCAATAACTAATTGTTTTTATCGTTTCGGGCGAGCTTCGTGGGCTATAGCGCATTGTTTTGGAGTCCCGAATCGATTTTTGATGCTCCATTAACCTTGTGCACGGCTATCGAGATGTTGCAAAAACTCGTTGTTTTTGTCCTTCCGGGCCAGTTTCATGGGGTATAGCCCACTCTTTTGGGGTACAAGGTCGATTTTTGATGCACCATGAACCTTGTGCACGGCTATCGAGACGTCGCAAAAACTCGTTGTTTTGTCGTTTTTCGACAGTTTCATGGGCTATAGCGCACTGTTTTGGGGTCCCGGGTCGATTTTTGATGCTCCATGAACCCTGTGCACTGCTATCGAGACGTTGCAAAAACTCATTGCTTTGTCGTTTCGGTCCATTTTCGTGGGCTATAGCGCATTGTTTTGGGGTCCACGGTCCATTTTCGATGCTACTTGAAACCTGTGCACGGCTATCAAGATGTCTTAAAAACTAGTTGTTTTTGTCGTTTCTCGCGAGTTTCATGGTCTATAGCGCACTGTTTTGGGGTCCCGGGTCAATTTTTGATTTACCATGAACCATGTGCCCGGCTATCGAGACGTCGAAAAAACTCGTTGTTTTGTCGTTTTTCGCCAGTTACATGGGCTATATTGCGCACTGTTTTGGGGTCCCGACTCGATTTTTCATGCTCCGTGAACCCTGTGCACTTCTATCGAGACGTCGCAAAACTCATTGTTTTGTCGTTTCGGGCCATTTTCGTGGGCTATACCGCATTGTTTTGGGGTCCAGGGTCCATTTTTATGCTAAATGAACCCTGTGCACGACTATCAAGATGTCTTAAAAACTCGTTGTTTTTGTCGTTTCTCGCGAGTTTCATGGTTTGTAGCGCACTGTTTTCGGGTCCCGGGTTAATTTTTGATGCACCATGAACCCCGTGCATGGTTATCGAGACGTCGCAAAAACTCATTGTTTTGTCGTTTTTCGCGAGTTTCATGGGCTATAGCGCACTGTTTTTGGGTTGCCGGGTCAATTTTTGATGCTCCATTAACCTTGTGCACTGCTATCGAGACGTCGCAAAAACTCGTTGTTTTTGTCGTTTCGGGCGAGTTTCGTGGGCAATAGCGCATTGTTTTGGAGTCCCGTGTTGATTTTTGATCCTCCATTAATCTTGTTTATGGCTATCGAGATATCGCAAAAACTGGTTGTTTTTGTCGTTCCAGGCGAGTTTCATGGGCTATAACGCACTCTTTTGGGGTACAAGGTCGATTTTTGATGCACAATGAACCCTGTCCACGGCTATCGAGACGTCGCAAGAACTCATTTTTTTGTCGTTTTCCGCCAGTTTCATGGGCTATAGCACACTGTTTGGGGTCCCGGGTCGATTTTTGATGCTCCATGAACCCTGTGCACTGCTACCGAGACGTCTTAAAAACTCATTGTTTTCTTGTTTCGGGCCATTTTCGTGGGCTACAGCGCAATGTTTTGGGGTCCCGCGTCAATTTTTGATGCATCATGAACCGTGTGCACGGCTATCGAGACGTTGCAAAAACTCGATGTTTTGTCGTTTTTCGCCAGTTTCATGGGCTATAGCGCACTGTTTGGGGGTCCTGGGTCTACTTTTGATGCTCCATGAAGCTTGTGCAGCACTATCGAGACGTCGCAAAAACTCGTTGTTTTTGTCGTTTTGGGCGAGTTTCGTGGGCTATAGTGCATTGTTTTGAAGTCCTGGGTCGATTTTTTATGCTCCTTTAACCTTGTGCATGGCTATCGAGATGTCGTAAAAACTCGTTGTTTTTTCGTTGTTCGCAAGTTTCATGGGCTATAGCGCACTGTTTTGGGGTCCCGGGTCGGTTTTTGTTGATCCATGAACCGTGTGCACTGCAATCGAGACGTCGCAAAAACTCATTCTTTTGTCGTTTCGGGACATTTTTGTGGGCTACAACGCACTGTTTTGGGGTCCCGGGTCCATTTTTATTGCTACATGAACCCTATGAACGGCTATCTAGATGTCTTAAAAACTCGTTGTTTTGTCATTTCTCGCGAGTTTCATGGTCTATAGCACACTGTTTTGGGGTCCCGGGTCAATTTTTGATGCACCATGAACCCTGTGCACGTCTATCGATACGTCGCGAAAACTCGTTGTTTTGTCTTCTTCGCGAGTTTCATGGGCTATAGCGCACTGTTTTGGGATCCTAGGTCGATTTTTGATGCTCCATGAACCCTGTGCACTTCTATCGAGACGTTGCAAAAACTCATTCTTTTGTTGTTTCGGGCCATTTTTGTGGGCTATAGCACATTGTTTTGGGGTCCCGGGTCCATTTTCAATGCTACATGAAACCTGTGCACGGCTATCAAGATGTCTTAAAAACTCGTTGTTTTTGTCGTTTCTCGCGAGTCTCATGATCTATAGCGCACTGTTTTGGGGTCCCGGGTCAATTTTTAATGCACCATGAACACTGTGCACGGCTATCGAAACGTCGCAAAAACTCGTTGTTTTCTCCTTTTTCGCTAGTTTCATGGGCTAGCGCACTGTTTTGGGGTCCCGCGTCAATTTTTGATACTCCATGAAGCTTGTGCACCGCTATCGAGACGTCGCAAAAACTCGTCGTTTTTATCGTTTCGGGCGAGTTTCATGGGCTATAGCGCATTGTTTTGGAGTCCCGAATCGATTTTTGATGCTCCATTAACCTTGTGCACGGCTATCGAGATGTAGCAAAAACTCGTTGTTTTTGTCCTTCCGGGCCAGTTTCATGGGGTATAGCGCACTCTTTTGGGGTACAATGTCGATTTTTGATGCACCATGAACCCTGTGCACGGTTATCTAGACGTTGCAGAAACTCGTTGTTTTGTCATTTTTCGCCAGTTTCATGGGCTATAGCGCACTGTTTTGGGGTCCCGGGTGAACTTTTGATGCTCCATGATGCTTGTGCACCACTATCGAGACGTCGCAAAAACTCGTTGTTTTTGTCGTTTCGGGCGAGTTTCGTGGGCTATAGCGCATTGTTTTGAAGTCCCGGGTCGATTTTTTTATGCTCCTTTAACCTTGTGCACGGCAATCGAGATGTCGTAAAAACTAGTTGTTTTTGTTGTTTCGCCCCAGTTTCATGGGCTATAGCGCACTGTTTTGGGATCCTAGGTCGATTTTTGATGCTCCATGAACCCTGTGCACTACTATCGAGACGTTGCAAAAACTCATTCTTTTGTTGTTTCTGGCCATTTTTGTGGGCTATAGCACATTGTTTTGGGGTCCCGGGTCCATTTTCAATGCTACATGAAACCTGTGCACGGCTATCAAGATGTCTTAAAAACTCGTTGTTTTTGTCGTTTCTCGCGAGTCTCATGATCTATAGCGCACTGTTTTGGGGTCCCGGGTCAATTTTTAATGCACCATGAACACTATGCACGGCTATCGAAGCGTCGCAAAAACTCGTTGTTTTGTCCTTTTTCGCTAGTTTATGGGCTAGCGTACTGTTTTGGGGTCCCGGGTCAATTTTTGATACTCCATGAAGTTTGTGTACCGCTATCGAGACGTCGCAAAAACTCGTCGTTTTTATAGTTTCGGACGAGTTTCTTGTGCTATAGCGCATTGTTTTGGAGTCCCGAATAGATTTTTTATGCTCCATTAACCTTGTGCACGGCTATCGTGATGTTGCAAAATCGTTGTTTTTGTCCTTCCGGCCCAGTTTCATGGGATATAGCGCACTCTTTTGGGGTACAAGGTCGATTTTTGATGCACCATGAACCCTGTGCACGGCTATCTAGACGTTGCAGAAACTCGTTGTTTTGTCGTTTTTCGACAGTTTCATGGGCTATAGCGCACTGTTTTGGGGTCCCTGGTCGATTTTTGATGCTCCATGAACCTTGTTCACTTCTATCGAGATGTTGCAATAACTAATTGTTTTTATCGTTTCGGGCGAGCTTCGTGGGCTATAGCGCATTGTTTTGGAGTCCCGAATCGATTTTTGATGCTCCATTAACCTTGTGCACGGCTATCGAGATGTTGCAAAAACTCGTTGTTTTTGTCCTTCCGGGCCAGTTTCATGGGGTATAGCGCACTCTTTTGGGGTACAAGGTCGATTTTTGATGCACCATGAACCTTGTGCACGGCTATCGAGACGTCGCAGAAACTCGTTGTTTTGTCGTTTTTCGACAGTTTCATGGGCTATAGCGCACTGTTTTGGGGTCCCGGGTCGATTTTTGATGCTCCATGAACCCTGTGCACTGCTATCGAGACGTTGCAAAAACTCATTGCTTTGTCGTTTCGGTCCATTTTCGTGGGCTATAGCGCATTGTTTTGGGGTCCACGGTCCATTTTCGATGCTACTTGAAACCTGTGCACGGCTATCAACATGTCTTAAAAACTAGTTGTTTTTGTCGTTTCTCGCGAGTTTCATGGTCTATAGCGCACTGTTTTGGGGTCCCGGGTCAATTTTTGATTTACCATGAACCATGTGCCCGGCTATCGAGACGTCGAAAAAACTCGTTGTTTTGTCGTTTTTCGCCAGTTACATGGGCTATATTGCGCACTCTTTTGGGGTCCCGACTCGATTTTTCATGCTCCGTGAACCCTGTGCACTTCTATCGAGACGTCGCAAAACTCATTGTTTTGTCGTTTCGGGCCATTTTCGTGGGCTATACCGCATTGTTTTGGGGTCCAGGGTCCATTTTTATGCTAAATGAACCCTGTGCACGACTATCAAGATGTCTTAAAAACTCGTTGTTTTTGTTGTTTCTCGCGAGTTTCATGGTTTGTAGCGCACTGTTTTCGGGTCCCGGGTTAATTTTTGATGCACCATGAACCCCGTGCATGGTTATCGAGACGTCGCAAAAACTCATTGTTTTGTCGTTTTTCGCGAGTTTCATGGGCTATAGCGCACTGTTTTTGGGTTGCCGGGTCAATTTTTGATGCTCCATTAACCTTGTGCACTGCTATCGAGACGTCGCAAAAACTCGTTGTTTTTGTCGTTTCGGGCGAGTTTCGTGGGCAATAGCGCATTGTTTTGGAGTCCCGTGTTGATTTTTGATCCTCCATTAATCTTGTTTATGGCTATCGAGATATCGCAAAAACTGGTTGTTTTTGTCGTTCCAGGCGAGTTTCATGGGCTATAACGCACTCTTTTGGGGTACAAGGTCGATTTTTGATGCACAATGAACCCTGTCCACGGCTATCGAGACGTCGCAAGAACTCATTTTTTTGTCGTTTTCCGCCAGTTTCATGGGCTATAGCACACTGTTTGGGGTCCCGGGTCGATTTTTGATGCTCCATGAACCCTGTGCACTGCTACCGAGACGTCTTAAAAACTCATTGTTTTCTTGTTTCGGGCCTTTTTTGTGGGCTACAGCGCAATGTTTTGGGGTCCCGCGTCAATTTTTGATGCACCATGAACCGTGTGCACGGCTATCGAGACGTTGCAAAAACTCGATGTTTTGTCGTTTTTCGCCAGTTTCATGGGCTATAGCGCACTGTTTGGGGGTCCTGGGTCTACTTTTGATGCTCCATGAAGCTTGTGCAGCACTATCGAGACGTCGCAAAAACTCGTTGTTTTTGTCGTTTTGGGCGAGTTTCGTGGGCTATAGTGCATTGTTTTGAAGTCCTGGGTCGATTTTTTATGCTCCTTTAACCTTGTGCATGGCTATCGAGATGTCGTAAAAACTCGTTGTTTTTTCGTTGTTCGCAAGTTTCATGGGCTATAGCGCACTGTTTTGGGGTCCCGGGTCTGTTTTTGTTGATCCATGAACCGTGTGCACTGCAATCGAGACGTCGCAAAAACTCATTCTTTTGTCGTTTCGGGACATTTTTGTGGGCTACAACGCACTGTTTTGGGGTCCCGGGTCCATTTTTATTGCTACATGAACCCTATGAACGGCTATCTAGATGTCTTAAAAACTCGTTGTTTTGTCATTTCTCGCGAGTTTCATGGTCTATAGCACACTGTTTTGGGGTCCCGGGTCAATTTTTGATGCACCATGAACCCTGTGCACGTCTATCGATACGTCGCGAAAACTCGTTGTTTTGTCTTTTTCGCGAGTTTCATGGGCTATAGCGCACTGTTTTGGGATCCTAGGTCGATTTTTGATGCTCCATGAACCCTGTGCACTTCTATCGAGACGTTGCAAAAACTCATTCTTTTGTTGTTTCGGGCCATTTTTGTGGGCTATAGCACATTGTTTTGGGGTCCCGGGTCCATTTTCAATGCTACATGAAACCTGTGCACGGCTATCAAGATGTCTTAAAAACTCGTTGTTTTTGTCGTTTCTCGCGAGTCTCATGATCTATAGCGCACTGTTTTGGGGTCCCGGGTCAATTTTTAATGCACCATGAACACTGTGCACGGCTATCGAAACGTCGCAAAAACTCGTTGTTTTCTCCTTTTTCGCTAGTTTCATGGGCTAGCGCACTGTTTTGGGGTCCCGCGTCAATTTTTGATACTCCATGAAGCTTGTGCACCGCTATCGAGACGTCGCAAAAACTCGTCGTTTTTATCGTTTCGGGCGAGTTTCGTGGGCTATAGCGCATTGTTTTGGAGTCCCGAATCGATTTTTGATGCTCCATTAACCTTGTGCACGGCTATCGAGATGTAGCAAAAACTCGTTGTTTTTGTCCTTCCGGGCCAGTTTCATGGGGTATAGCGCACTCTTTTGGGGTACAATGTCGATTTTTGATGCACCATGAACCCTGTGCACGGCTATCTAGACGTTGCAGAAACTCGTTGTTTTGTCATTTTTCGCCAGTTTCATGGGCTATAGCGCACTGTTTTGTGGTCCCGGGTGAACTTTTGATGCTCCATGAAGCTTGTGCACCACTATCGAGACGTCGCAAAAACTCGTTGTTTTTGTCGTTTCGGGCGAGTTTCGTGGGCTATAGCGCATTGTTTTGAAGTCCTGGGTCGATTTTTTTATGCTCCTTTAACCTTGTGCACGGCAATCGAGATGTCGTAAAAACTAGTTGTTTTTGTTGTTTCGCCCCAGTTTCTTGCGCTATAGCGCACTCTTTTGGGGTACAAGGTCGATTTTTGATGCACCATGAACCCTGTGCACGGCTATCGAAATGTCGCAAAAAGTCGTTGTTTTTTCGTTGTTCGCAAGTTTCATGGGCTATAGCGCACTGTTTTGGGGTCCCGGGTCGGTTATTGATGATCCATGAACCGTGTGCATTGCAATCGAGACGTCGCAAAAACTCATTGTTTTGTTGTTTCGGGCCATTTTCGTGGGCTACAACGCACTGTTTTGGTGTCCCGGGTCCATTGTTATTGCTACATGAACCCTATGAAGGGCTATCTAGATGTCTTAAAAACTCGTTGTTTTGTCGTTTCTCGCGAGTTTCATGGTCTATAGCGCACTGTTTTGGGTTCCCGGGTCAATTTTTGATGCACCATGAACCCTGTGCACGTCTATCGATACGTCGCAAAAACTCGTTTTGTCTTTTTCGCCAGTTTCATGGGCTATAGCGCACTGTTTTGGGATCCTAGGTCGATTTTTGATGCTCCATGAACCCTGTGCACTACTATCGAGACGTTGCAAAAACTCATTCTTTTGTTGTTTCTGGCCATTTTTGTGGGCTATAGCACATTGTTTTGGGGTCCCGGGTCCATTTTCAATGCTACATGAAACCTGTGCACGGCTATCAAGATGTCTTAAAAACTCGTTGTTTTTGTCGTTTCTCGCGAGTCTCATGATCTATAGCGCACTGTTTTGGGGTCCCGGGTCAATTTTTAATGCACCATGAACACTATGCACGGCTATCGAAGCGTCGCAAAAACTCGTTGTTTTGTCCTTTTTCGCTAGTTTATGGGCTAGCGTACTGTTTTGGGGTCCCGGGTCAATTTTTGATACTCCATGAAGTTTGTGTACCGCTATCGAGACGTCGCAAAAACTCGTCGTTTTTATAGTTTCGGACGAGTTTCTTGTGCTATAGCGCATTGTTTTGGAGTCCCGAATAGATTTTTTATGCTCCATTAACCTTGTGCACGGCTATCGTGATGTTGCAAAATCGTTGTTTTTGTCCTTCCGGCCCAGTTTCATGGGATATAGCGCACTCTTTTGGGGTACAAGGTCGATTTTTGATGCACCATGAACCCTGTGCACGGCTATCTAGACGTTGCAGAAACTCGTTGTTTTGTCGTTTTTCGACAGTTTCATGGGCTATAGCGCACTGTTTTGGGGTCCCTGGTCGATTTTTGATGCTCCATGAACCTTGTTCACTTCTATCGAGATGTTGCAATAACTAATTGTTTTTATCGTTTCGGGCGAGCTTCGTGGGCTATAGCGCATTGTTTTGGAGTCCCGAATCGATTTTTGATGCTCCATTAACCTTGTGCACGGCTATCGAGATGTTGCAAAAACTCGTTGTTTTTGTCCTTCCGGGCCAGTTTCATGGGGTATAGCCCACTCTTTTGGGGTACAAGGTCGATTTTTGATGCACCATGAACCTTGTGCACGGCTATCGAGACGTCGCAAAAACTCGTTGTTTTGTCGTTTTTCGACAGTTTCATGGGCTATAGCGCACTGTTTTGGGGTCCCGGGTCGATTTTTGATGCTCCATGAACCCTGTGCACTGCTATCGAGACGTTGCAAAAACTCATTGCTTTGTCGTTTCGGTCCATTTTCGTGGGCTATAGCGCATTGTTTTGGGGTCCACGGTCCATTTTCGATGCTACTTGAAACCTGTGCACGGCTATCAAGATGTCTTAAAAACTAGTTGTTTTTGTCGTTTCTCGCGAGTTTCATGGTCTATAGCGCACTGTTTTGGGGTCCCGGGTCAATTTTTGATTTACCATGAACCATGTGCCCGGCTATCGAGACGTCGAAAAAACTCGTTGTTTTGTCGTTTTTCGCCAGTTACATGGGCTATATTGCGCACTGTTTTGGGGTCCCGACTCGATTTTTCATGCTCCGTGAACCCTGTGCACTTCTATCGAGACGTCGCAAAACTCATTGTTTTGTCGTTTCGGGCCATTTTCGTGGGCTATACCGCATTGTTTTGGGGTCCAGGGTCCATTTTTATGCTAAATGAACCCTGTGCACGACTATCAAGATGTCTTAAAAACTCGTTGTTTTTGTCGTTTCTCGCGAGTTTCATGGTTTGTAGCGCACTGTTTTCGGGTCCCGGGTTAATTTTTGATGCACCATGAACCCCGTGCATGGTTATCGAGACGTCGCAAAAACTCATTGTTTTGTCGTTTTTCGCGAGTTTCATGGGCTATAGCGCACTGTTTTTGGGTTGCCGGGTCAATTTTTGATGCTCCATTAACCTTGTGCACTGCTATCGAGACGTCGCAAAAACTCGTTGTTTTTGTCGTTTCGGGCGAGTTTCGTGGGCAATAGCGCATTGTTTTGGAGTCCCGTGTTGATTTTTGATCCTCCATTAATCTTGTTTATGGCTATCGAGATATCGCAAAAACTGGTTGTTTTTGTCGTTCCAGGCGAGTTTCATGGGCTATAACGCACTCTTTTGGGGTACAAGGTCGATTTTTGATGCACAATGAACCCTGTCCACGGCTATCGAGACGTCGCAAGAACTCATTTTTTTGTCGTTTTCCGCCAGTTTCATGGGCTATAGCACACTGTTTGGGGTCCCGGGTCGATTTTTGATGCTCCATGAACCCTGTGCACTGCTACCGAGACGTCTTAAAAACTCATTGTTTTCTTGTTTCGGGCCATTTTCGTGGGCTACAGCGCAATGTTTTGGGGTCCCGCGTCAATTTTTGATGCATCATGAACCGTGTGCACGGCTATCGAGACGTTGCAAAAACTCGATGTTTTGTCGTTTTTCGCCAGTTTCATGGGCTATAGCGCACTGTTTGGGGGTCCTGGGTCTACTTTTGATGCTCCATGAAGCTTGTGCAGCACTATCGAGACGTCGCAAAAACTCGTTGTTTTTGTCGTTTTGGGCGAGTTTCGTGGGCTATAGTGCATTGTTTTGAAGTCCTGGGTCGATTTTTTATGCTCCTTTAACCTTGTGCATGGCTATCGAGATGTCGTAAAAACTCGTTGTTTTTTCGTTGTTCGCAAGTTTCATGGGCTATAGCGCACTGTTTTGGGGTCCCGGGTCGGTTTTTGTTGATCCATGAACCGTGTGCACTGCAATCGAGACGTCGCAAAAACTCATTCTTTTGTCGTTTCGGGACATTTTTGTGGGCTACAACGCACTGTTTTGGGGTCCCGGGTCCATTTTTATTGCTACATGAACCCTATGAACGGCTATCTAGATGTCTTAAAAACTCGTTGTTTTGTCATTTCTCGCGAGTTTCATGGTCTATAGCACACTGTTTTGGGGTCCCGGGTCAATTTTTGATGCACCATGAACCCTGTGCACGTCTATCGATACGTCGCGAAAACTCGTTGTTTTGTCTTCTTCGCGAGTTTCATGGGCTATAGCGCACTGTTTTGGGATCCTAGGTCGATTTTTGATGCTCCATGAACCCTGTGCACTTCTATCGAGACGTTGCAAAAACTCATTCTTTTGTTGTTTCGGGCCATTTTTGTGGGCTATAGCACATTGTTTTGGGGTCCCGGGTCCATTTTCAATGCTACATGAAACCTGTGCACGGCTATCAAGATGTCTTAAAAACTCGTTGTTTTTGTCGTTTCTCGCGAGTCTCATGATCTATAGCGCACTGTTTTGGGGTCCCGGGTCAATTTTTAATGCACCATGAACACTGTGCACGGCTATCGAAACGTCGCAAAAACTCGTTGTTTTCTCCTTTTTCGCTAGTTTCATGGGCTAGCGCACTGTTTTGGGGTCCCGCGTCAATTTTTGATACTCCATGAAGCTTGTGCACCGCTATCGAGACGTCGCAAAAACTCGTCGTTTTTATCGTTTCGGGCGAGTTTCATGGGCTATAGCGCATTGTTTTGGAGTCCCGAATCGATTTTTGATGCTCCATTAACCTTGTGCACGGCTATCGAGATGTAGCAAAAACTCGTTGTTTTTGTCCTTCCGGGCCAGTTTCATGGGGTATAGCGCACTCTTTTGGGGTACAATGTCGATTTTTGATGCACCATGAACCCTGTGCACGGTTATCTAGACGTTGCAGAAACTCGTTGTTTTGTCATTTTTCGCCAGTTTCATGGGCTATAGCGCACTGTTTTGGGGTCCCGGGTGAACTTTTGATGCTCCATGATGCTTGTGCACCACTATCGAGACGTCGCAAAAACTCGTTGTTTTTGTCGTTTCGGGCGAGTTTCGTGGGCTATAGCGCATTGTTTTGAAGTCCCGGGTCGATTTTTTTATGCTCCTTTAACCTTGTGCACGGCAATCGAGATGTCGTAAAAACTAGTTGTTTTTGTTGTTTCGCCCCAGTTTCATGGGCTATAGCGCACTGTTTTGGGATCCTAGGTCGATTTTTGATGCTCCATGAACCCTGTGCACTACTATCGAGACGTTGCAAAAACTCATTCTTTTGTTGTTTCTGGCCATTTTTGTGGGCTATAGCACATTGTTTTGGGGTCCCGGGTCCATTTTCAATGCTACATGAAACCTGTGCACGGCTATCAAGATGTCTTAAAAACTCGTTGTTTTTGTCGTTTCTCGCGAGTCTCATGATCTATAGCGCACTGTTTTGGGGTCCCGGGTCAATTTTTAATGCACCATGAACACTATGCACGGCTATCGAAGCGTCGCAAAAACTCGTTGTTTTGTCCTTTTTCGCTAGTTTATGGGCTAGCGTACTGTTTTGGGGTCCCGGGTCAATTTTTGATACTCCATGAAGTTTGTGTACCGCTATCGAGACGTCGCAAAAACTCGTCGTTTTTATAGTTTCGGACGAGTTTCTTGTGCTATAGCGCATTGTTTTGGAGTCCCGAATAGATTTTTTATGCTCCATTAACCTTGTGCACGGCTATCGTGATGTTGCAAAATCGTTGTTTTTGTCCTTCCGGCCCAGTTTCATGGGATATAGCGCACTCTTTTGGGGTACAAGGTCGATTTTTGATGCACCATGAACCCTGTGCACGGCTATCTAGACGTTGCAGAAACTCGTTGTTTTGTCGTTTTTCGACAGTTTCATGGGCTATAGCGCACTGTTTTGGGGTCCCTGGTCGATTTTTGATGCTCCATGAACCTTGTTCACTTCTATCGAGATGTTGCAATAACTAATTGTTTTTATCGTTTCGGGCGAGCTTCGTGGGCTATAGCGCATTGTTTTGGAGTCCCGAATCGATTTTTGATGCTCCATTAACCTTGTGCACGGCTATCGAGATGTTGCAAAAACTCGTTGTTTTTGTCCTTCCGGGCCAGTTTCATGGGGTATAGCGCACTCTTTTGGGGTACAAGGTCGATTTTTGATGCACCATGAACCTTGTGCACGGCTATCGAGACGTCGCAGAAACTCGTTGTTTTGTCGTTTTTCGACAGTTTCATGGGCTATAGCGCACTGTTTTGGGGTCCCGGGTCGATTTTTGATGCTCCATGAACCCTGTGCACTGCTATCGAGACGTTGCAAAAACTCATTGCTTTGTCGTTTCGGTCCATTTTCGTGGGCTATAGCGCATTGTTTTGGGGTCCACGGTCCATTTTCGATGCTACTTGAAACCTGTGCACGGCTATCAACATGTCTTAAAAACTAGTTGTTTTTGTCGTTTCTCGCGAGTTTCATGGTCTATAGCGCACTGTTTTGGGGTCCCGGGTCAATTTTTGATTTACCATGAACCATGTGCCCGGCTATCGAGACGTCGAAAAAACTCGTTGTTTTGTCGTTTTTCGCCAGTTACATGGGCTATATTGCGCACTCTTTTGGGGTCCCGACTCGATTTTTCATGCTCCGTGAACCCTGTGCACTTCTATCGAGACGTCGCAAAACTCATTGTTTTGTCGTTTCGGGCCATTTTCGTGGGCTATACCGCATTGTTTTGGGGTCCAGGGTCCATTTTTATGCTAAATGAACCCTGTGCACGACTATCAAGATGTCTTAAAAACTCGTTGTTTTTGTTGTTTCTCGCGAGTTTCATGGTTTGTAGCGCACTGTTTTCGGGTCCCGGGTTAATTTTTGATGCACCATGAACCCCGTGCATGGTTATCGAGACGTCGCAAAAACTCATTGTTTTGTCGTTTTTCGCGAGTTTCATGGGCTATAGCGCACTGTTTTTGGGTTGCCGGGTCAATTTTTGATGCTCCATTAACCTTGTGCACTGCTATCGAGACGTCGCAAAAACTCGTTGTTTTTGTCGTTTCGGGCGAGTTTCGTGGGCAATAGCGCATTGTTTTGGAGTCCCGTGTTGATTTTTGATCCTCCATTAATCTTGTTTATGGCTATCGAGATATCGCAAAAACTGGTTGTTTTTGTCGTTCCAGGCGAGTTTCATGGGCTATAACGCACTCTTTTGGGGTACAAGGTCGATTTTTGATGCACAATGAACCCTGTCCACGGCTATCGAGACGTCGCAAGAACTCATTTTTTTGTCGTTTTCCGCCAGTTTCATGGGCTATAGCACACTGTTTGGGGTCCCGGGTCGATTTTTGATGCTCCATGAACCCTGTGCACTGCTACCGAGACGTCTTAAAAACTCATTGTTTTCTTGTTTCGGGCCTTTTTTGTGGGCTACAGCGCAATGTTTTGGGGTCCCGCGTCAATTTTTGATGCACCATGAACCGTGTGCACGGCTATCGAGACGTTGCAAAAACTCGATGTTTTGTCGTTTTTCGCCAGTTTCATGGGCTATAGCGCACTGTTTGGGGGTCCTGGGTCTACTTTTGATGCTCCATGAAGCTTGTGCAGCACTATCGAGACGTCGCAAAAACTCGTTGTTTTTGTCGTTTTGGGCGAGTTTCGTGGGCTATAGTGCATTGTTTTGAAGTCCTGGGTCGATTTTTTATGCTCCTTTAACCTTGTGCATGGCTATCGAGATGTCGTAAAAACTCGTTGTTTTTTCGTTGTTCGCAAGTTTCATGGGCTATAGCGCACTGTTTTGGGGTCCCGGGTCGGTTTTTGTTGATCCATGAACCGTGTGCACTGCAATCGACACGTCGCAAAAACTCATTCTTTTGTCGTTTCGGGACATTTTTGTGGGCTACAACGCACTGTTTTGGGGTCCCGGGTCCATTTTTATTGCTACATGAACCCTATGAACGGCTATCTAGATGTCTTAAAAACTCGTTGTTTTGTCATTTCTCGCGAGTTTCATGGTCTATAGCACACTGTTTTGGGGTCCCGGGTCAATTTTTGATGCACCATGAACCCTGTGCACGTCTATCGATACGTCGCGAAAACTCGTTGTTTTGTCTTCTTCACGAGTTTCATGGGCTATAGCGCACTGTTTTGGGATCCTAGGTCGATTTTTGATGCTCCATGAACCCTGTGCACTTCTATCGAGACGTTGCAAAAACTCATTCTTTTGTTGTTTCGGGCCATTTTTGTGGGCTATAGCACATTGTTTTGGGGTCCCGGGTCCATTTTCAATGCTACATGAAACCTGTGCACGGCTATCAAGATGTCTTAAAAACTCGTTGTTTTTGTCGTTTCTCGCGAGTCTCATGATCTATAGCGCACTGTTTTGGGGTCCCGGGTCAATTTTTAATGCACCATGAACACTGTGCACGGCTATCGAAACGTCGCAAAAACTCGTTGTTTTCTCCTTTTTCGCTAGTTTCATGGGCTAGCGCACTGTTTTGGGGTCCCGCTCAATTTTTGATACTCCATGAAGCTTGTGCACCGCTATCGAGACGTCGCAAAAACTCGTCGTTTTTATCGTTTCGGGCGAGTTTCGTGGGCTATAGCGCATTGTTTTGGAGTCCCGAATCGATTTTTGATGCTCCATTAACCTTGTGCACGGCTATCGAGATGTAGCAAAAACTCGTTGTTTTTGTCCTTGCGGGCCAGTTTCATGGGGTATAGCGCACTCTTTTGGGGTACAAGGTCGATTTTTGATGCACCATGAACCCTGTGCACGGCTATCTAGACGTTGCAGAAACTCGTTGTTTTGTCATTTTTCGCCAGTTTCATGGGCTATAGCGCACTGTTTTGGGGTCCCGGGTGAACTTTTGATGCTCCATGATGCTTGTGCACCACTATCGAGACGTCGCAAAAACTCGTTGTTTTTGTCGTTTCGGGCGAGTTTCGTGGGCTATAGCGCATTGTTTTGAAGTCCCGGGTCGATTTTTTTATGCTCCTTTAACCTTGTGCACGGCAATCGAGATGTCGTAAAAACTAGTTGTTTTTGTTGTTTCACCCCAGTTTCTTGCGCTATAGCGCACTCTTTTGGGGTACAAGGTCGATTTTTGATGCACCATGAACCCTGTGCACGGCTATCGAAATGTCGCAAAAAGTCGTTGTTTTTTCGTTGTTCGCAAGTTTCATGGGCTATAGCGCACTGTTTTGGGGTCCCGGGTCGGTTATTGATGATCCATGAACCGTGTGCATTGCAATCGAGACGTCGCAAAAACTCATTGTTTTGTCGTTTCGGGCCATTTTCGTGGGGCTACAACGCACTGTTTTGGTGTCCCGGGTCCATTGTTATTGCTACATGAACCCTATGAAGGGCTATCTAGATGTCTTAAAAACTCGTTGTTTTGTCGTTTCTCGCGAGTTTCATGGTCTATAGCGCACTGTTTTGGGTTCCCGGGTCAATTTTTGATGCACCATGAACCCTGTGCACGTCTATCGATACGTCGCAAAAACTCGTTGTTTTGTCTTTTTCGCGAGTGTCATGGGCTATAGCGCACTGTTTTGGGATCCTAGGTCGATTTTTGATGTTCCATGAACCCTGTGCACTACTATCGAGACGTTGCAAAAACTCATTCTTTTGTTGTTTCTGGCCATTTTTGTGGGCTATAGCACATTGTTTTGGGTTCCCGGGTCCATTTTCAATGCTACATGAAACCTGTGCACGGCTATCAAGATGTCTTAAAAACTCGTTGTTTTTGTCGTTTCTCGCGAGTCTCATGATCTATAGCGCACTGGTTTGGGGTCCCGGGTCAATTTTTAATGCACCATGAACACTATGCACGGCTATCGAAGCGTCGCAAAAACTCGTTGTTTTGTCCTTTTTCGCTAGTTTATGGGCTAGCGTACTGTTTTGGGGTCCCGGGTCAATTTTTGATACTCCATGAAGTTTGTGTACCGCTATCGAGACGTCGCAAAAACTCGTCGTTTTTATCGTTTCGGACGAGTTTCGTGTGCTATAGCGCATTGTTTTGGAGTCCCGAGTAGATTTTTTATGCTCCATTAACCTTGTGCACGGCTATCGTGATGTTGCAAAATCGTTGTTTTTGTCCTTCCGGCCCAGTTTCATGGGATATAGCGCACTCTTTTGGGGTACAAGGTCGATTTTTGATGCACCATGAACCCTGTGCACGGCTATCTAGACGTTGCAGAAACTCGTTGTTTTGTCGTTTTTCGACAGTTTCATGGGCTATAGCGCACTGTTTTGGGGTCCCTGGTCGATTTTTGATGCTCCATGAACCTTGTTCACTTCTATCGAGATGTTGCAATAACTAATTGTTTTTATCGTTTCGGGCGAGCTTCGTGGGCTATAGCGCATTGTTTTGGAGTCCCGAATCGATTTTTGATGCTCCATTAACCTTGTGCACGGCTATCGAGATGTTGCAAAAACTCGTTGTTTTTGTCCTTCCGGGCCAGTTTCATGGGGTATAGCGCACTCTTTTGGGGTACAAGGTCGATTTTTGATGCACCATGAACCTTGTGCACGGCTATCGAGACGTCGCAGAAACTCGTTGTTTTGTCGTTTTTCGACAGTTTCATGGGCTATAGCGCACTGTTTTGGGGTCCCGGTCGATTTTTGATGCTCCATGAACCCTGTGCACTGCTATCGAGACGTTGCAAAACTCATTGCTTTGTCGTTTCGGTCCATTTTCGTGGGCTATAGCGCATTGTTTTGGGGTCCACGGTCCCATTTTCGATGCTACCTTGAAACCTGTGCACGGCTATCAAGATGTCTTAAAAACTAGTGTTTTTGTCGTTTCGCGCGAGTTTCATGGTCTATAGCGCACTGTTTTGGGGTCCCGGGTCAATTTTTGATTTACCATGAACCATGTGCCCGGCTATCGAGACGTCGAAAAAACTCGTTGTTTTGTCGTTTTTCGCCAGTTACATGGGCTATATTGCGCACTCTTTTGGGGTCCCGACTCGATTTTTCATGCTCCGTGAACCCTGTGCACTTCTATCGAGACGTCGCAAAACTCATTGTTTTGTCGTTTCGGGCCATTTTCGTGGGCTATACCGCATTGTTTTTGGGGTCCAGGGTCCATTTTTATGCTAAATGAACCCTGTGCACGACTATCAAGATGTCTTAAAAACTCGTTGTTTTTGTTGTTTCTCGCGAGTTTCATGGTTTGGTAGCGCACTGTTTTCGGGTCCCGGGTTAATTTTGATGCACCATGAACCCCGTGCATGGTTATCGAGACGTCGCAAAAACTCATTGTTTTGTCGTTTTTCGCGAGTTTCATGGGCTATAGCGCACTGTTTTTGGGTTGCCGGGTCAATTTTTGATGCTCCATTAACCTTGTGCACTGCTATCGAGACGTCGCAAAAACTCGTTGTTTTTGTCGTTTCGGGCGAGTTTCGTGGGCAATAGCGCATTGTTTTGGAGTCCCGTGTTGATTTTTGATCCTCCATTAATCTTGTTTATGGCTATCGAGATATCGCAAAAACTGGTTGTTTTTGTCGTTCCAGGCGAGTTTCATGGGCTATAACGCACTCTTTTGGGGTACAAGGTCAATTTTGATGCACAATGAACCCTGTCCACGGCTATCGAGACGTCGCAAGAACTCATTTTTTTTGTCGTTTTCCGCCAGTTTCATGGGCTATAGCACACTGTTTGGGGTCCCGGGTCGATTTTTGATGCTCCATGAACCCTGTGCACTGCTACCGAGACGTCTTAAAAACTCATTGTTTTCTTGTTTCGGGCCTTTTTTGTGGGCTACAGCGCAATGTTTTGGGGTCCCGCGTCAATTTTTGATGCACCATGAACCGTGTGCACGGCTATCGAGACGTTGCAAAAACTCGATGTTTTGTCGTTTTCGCCAGTTTCATGGGCTATAGCGCACTGTTTGGGGTCCTGGGTCTACTTTTGATGCTCCATGAAGCTTGTGCAGCACTATCGAGACGTCGCAAAAACTCGTTGTTTTTGTCGTTTTGGGCGAGTTTCGTGGGCTATAGTGCATTGTTTTGAAGTCTGGGTCGATTTTTTATGCTCCTTTAACCTTGTGCATGGCTATCGAGATGTCGTAAAACTCGTTGTTTTTTCGTTGTTCGCAAGTTTCATGGGCTATAGCGCACTGTTTTGGGGTCCCGGTCGGTTTTTGTTGATCCATGAACGTGTGCACTGCAATCGACACGTCGCAAAAACTCATTCTTTTGTCGTTTCGGGACATTTTTGTGGGCTACAACGCACTGTTTTGGGGTCCCGGGTCCATTTTATTGCTACATGAACCCTATGAACGGCTATCTAGATGTCTTAAAAACTCGTTGTTTTGTCATTTCTCGCGAGTTTCATGGTCTATAGCACACTGTTTTGGGGTCCCGGGTCAATTTTTGATGCACCATGAACCCTGTGCACGTCTATCGATACGTCGCGAAAAACTCGTTGTTTGTCTTCTTCGCGAGTTTCATGGGCTATAGCGCACTGTTTTGGGATCCTAGGTCGATTTTTGATGCTCCATGAACCCTGTGCACTTCTATCGAGACGTTGCAAAAACTCATTCTTTTGTTGTTTCGGGCCATTTTTGTGGGCTATAGCACATTGTTTTGGGGTCCCGGGTCCATTTTCAATGCTACATGAAACCTGTGCACGGCTATCAAGATGTCTTAAAAACTCGTTGTTTTTGTCGTTTCTCGCGAGTCTCATGATCTATAGCGCACTGTTTTGGGGTCCCGGGTCAATTTTTAATGCACCATGAACACTGTGCACGGCTATCGAAACGTCGCAAAAAACTCGTTGTTTTCTCCTTTTTCGCTAGTTTCATGGGCTAGCGCACTGTTTTGGGGTCCGCTCAATTTTTGATACTCCATGAAGCTTGTGCACCGCTATCGAGACGTCGCAAAAACTCGTCGTTTTTATCGTTCGGGCGAGTTTCGTGGGCTATAGCGCATTGTTTTGGAGTCCCGAATCGATTTTGATGCTCCATTAACCTTGTGCACGCTATCGAGATGTAGCAAAACTCGTTGTTTTTGTCCTTGCGGGCCAGTTTCATGGGGTATAGCGCACTCTTTTGGGGTACAAGGTCGATTTTTGATGCACCATGAACCTGTGCACGGCTATCTAGACGTTGCAGAAACTCGTTGTTTTGTCATTTTTCGCCAGTTTCATGGGCTATAGCGCACTGTTTTGGGGGGTCCCGGGTGAACTTTTGATGCTCCATGATGCTTGTGCACCACTATCGAGACGTCGCAAAAACTCGTTGTTTTTGTCGTTTCGGGCGAGTTTCGTGGGCTATAGCGCATTGTTTTGAAGTCCCGGGTCGATTTTTTTATGCTCCTTTTAACCTTGTGCACGGCAATCGAGATGTCGTAAAAACTAGTTGTTTTTGTTGTTTCACCCCAGTTTCTTGCGCTATAGCGCACTCTTTTGGGGTACAAGGTCGATTTTTGATGCACCATGAACCCTGTGCACGGCTATCGAAATGTCGCAAAAAGTCGTTGTTTTTTCGTTGTTCGCAAGTTTCATGGGCTATAGCGCACTGTTTTGGGGTCCCGGGTCGGTTATTGATGATCCATGAACCGTGTGCATTGCAATCGAGACGTCGCAAAAACTCATTGTTTTGTCGTTTCGGGCCATTTTCGTGGGCTACAACGCACTGTTTTGGTGTCCCGGGTCCATTGTTATTGCTACATGAACCCTATGAAGGGCTATCTAGATGTCTTAAAAACTCGTTGTTTTGTCGTTCTCGCGAGTTTCATGGTCTATAGCGCACTGTTTTGGGTTCCGGGTCAATTTTTGATGCACCATGAACCCTGTGCACGTCTATCGATACGTCGCAAAAACTCGTTGTTTTGTCTTTTTCGCGAGTGTCATGGGCTATAGCGCACTGTTTTGGGATCCTAGGTCGATTTTGATGCTCCATGAACCCTGTGCACTACTATCGAGACGTTGCAAAAACTCATTCTTTGTTGTTTCTGGCCATTTTTGTGGGCTATAGCACATTGTTTTGGGTTCCCGGGTCCATTTTCAATGCTACATGAAACCTGTGCACGGCTATCAAGATGTCTTAAAAACTCGTTGTTTTTGTCGTTTCTCGCGAGTCCATGATCTATAGCGCACTGTTTTGGGGTCCCGGGTCAATTTTTAATGCACCATGAACACTATGCACGGCTATCGAAGCGTCGCAAAAACTCATTGTTTTGTCCTTTTTCGCTAGTTTATGGGCTAGCGTACTGTTTTGGGGTCCCGGGTCAATTTTTGATACTCCATGAAGTTTGTGTACCGCTATCGAGACGTCGCAAAAACTCGTCGTTTTTATCGTTTCGGACGAGTTTCGTGTGCTATAGCGCATTGTTTTGGAGTCCCGAGTAGATTTTTATGCTCCATTAACCTTGTGCACGGCTATCGTGATGTTGCAAAATCGTTGTTTTTTGTCCTTCCGGCCCAGTTTCATGGGATATAGCGCACTCTTTTGGGGTACAAGGTCGATTTTTGATGCACCATGAACCCTGTGCACGGCTATCTAGACGTTGCAGAAACTCGTTGTTTTGTCGTTTTTCGACAGTTTCATGGGCTATAGCGCACTGTTTTGAGGTCCCTGGTCGATTTTTGATGCTCCATGAACCTTGTTCACTTCTATCGAGATGTTGCAATAACTAATTGTTTTTATCGTTTCGGGCGAGCTTCGTGGGCTATAGCGCATTGTTTTGGAGTCCCGAATCGATTTTTGATGCTCCATTAACCTTGTGCACGGCTATCGAGATGTTGCAAAAACTCGTTGTTTTTGTCCTTCCGGGCCAGTTTCATGGGTATAGCGCACTCTTTTGGGGTACAAGGTCGATTTTTGATGCACCATGAACCTTGTGCACGGCTATCGAGACGTCGCAGAAACTCGTTGTTTTGTCGTTTTTCGACAGTTTCATGGGCTATAGCGCACTGTTTTGGGGTCCCGGGTCGATTTTTGATGCTCCATGAACCCTGTGCACTGCTATCGAGACGTTGCAAAAACTCATTGCTTTGTCGTTTCGGTCCATTTTCGTGGGCTATAGCGCATTGTTTTGGGTCCACGGTCCATTTTCGATGCTACCTTGAAACCTGTGCACGGCTATCAAGATGTCTTAAAAACTAGTTGTTTTTTGTCGTTTCTCGCGAGTTCATGGTCTATAGCGCACTGTTTTGGGGTCCCGGGTCAATTTTTGATTTACCATGAACCATGTGCCCGGCTATCGAGACGTCGAAAAAACTCGTTGTTTTGTCGTTTTTCGCCAGTTACATGGGCTATATTGCGCACTGTTTTGGGGGTCCCGACTCGATTTTTCATGCTCCGTGAACCCTGTGCACTTCTATCGAGACGTCGCAAAACTCATTGTTTTGTCGTTTCGGGCCATTTTCGTGGGCTATACCGCATTGTTTTGGGGTCCAGGGTCCATTTTTATGCTAAATGAACCCTGTGCACGACTATCAAGATGTCTTAAAAACTCGTTGTTTTTGTTGTTTCTCGCGAGTTTCATGGTTTGTAGCGCACTGTTTTCGGGTCCCGGGTTAATTTTTGATGCACCATGAACCCCGTGCATGGTATCGAGACGTCGCAAAAACTCATTGTTTTGTCGTTTTTCGCGAGTTTCATGGGCTATAGCGCACTGTTTTTGGGTTGCCGGGTCAATTTTTGATGCTCCATTAACCTTGTGCACTGCTATCGAGACGTCGCAAAAACTCGTTGTTTTTGTCGTTTCGGGCGAGTTTCGTGGGCAATAGCGCATTGTTTTGGAGTCCCGTGTTGATTTTTGATCCTCCATTAATCTTGTTTATGGCTATCGAGATATCGCAAAAACTGGTTGTTTTGTCGTTCCAGGCGAGTTTCATGGGCTATAACGCACTCTTTTGGGTACAAGGTCGATTTTTGATGCACAATGAACCCTGTCCACGGCTATCGAGACGTCGCAAGAACTCATTTTTTTGTCGTTTTCCGCCAGTTTCATGGGCTATAGCACACTGTTTGGGTCCCGGGTCGATTTTTGATGCTCCATGAACCCTGTGCACTGCTACCGAGACGTCTTAAAAACTCATTGTTTTCTTGTTTCGGGCCTTTTTCGTGGGCTACAGCGCAATGTTTTGGGTCCCGCGTCAATTTTTGATGCACCATGAACCGTGTGCACGGCTATCGAGACGTTGCAAAAAACTCGATGTTTTGTCGTTTTTCGCTAGTTTCATGGGCTATAGCGCACTGTTTGGGGGTCCTGGGTCTACTTTTGATGCTCCATGAAGCTTGTGCAGCACTATCGAGACGTCGCAAAAACTCGTTGTTTTTGTCGTTTTGGGCGAGTTTCGTGGGCTATAGTGCATTGTTTTGAAGTCCTGGGTCGATTTTTTATGCTCCTTTAACCTTGTGCATGGCTATCGAGATGTCGTAAAAACTCGTTGTTTTTTCGTTGTTCGCAAGTTTCATGGGCTATAGCGCACTGTTTTGGGGTCCCGGGTCGGTTTTGTTGATCCATGAACCGTGTGCACTGCAATCGAGACGTCGCAAAAACTCATTCTTTTGTCGTTTCGGGGACATTTTTGTGGGCTACAACGCACTGTTTTGGGGTCCCGGGTCCAATTTTATTGCTACATGAACCCTATGAACGGCTATCTAGATGTCTTAAAAACTCGTTGTTTTGTCATTTCTCGCGAGTTTCATGGTCTAACACTGTTTTGGGGTCCCGGGTCAATTTTTGATGCACCATGAACCCTGTGCACGTCTATCGATACGTCGCGAAAACTCGTTGTTTTGTCTTTTTCGCGAGTTTCATGGGCTATAGCGCACTGTTTTTGGGATCCTAGGTCGATTTTTGATGCTCCATGAACCCTGTGCACTTCTATCGAGACGTTGCAAAAACTCATTCTTTTGTTGTTTCGGGCCATTTTTGTGGGCTAGCACATTGTTTTGGGGTCCCGGGTCCATTTTCAATGCTACATGAAACCTGTGCACGGCTATCAAGATGTCTTAAAAACTCGTTGTTTTTGTCGTTTCTCGCGAGTCTCATGATCTATAGCGCACTGTTTTGGGGTCCGGGTCAATTTTTAATGCACCATGAACACTGTGCACGGGCTATCGAAACGTCGCAAAAACTCGTTGTTTTCTCCTTTTTCGCTAGTTTCATGGGCTAGCGCACTGTTTTGGGGTCCCGCTCAATTTTTGATACTCCATGAAGCTTGTGCACCGCTATCGAGACGTCGCAAAAACTCGTCGTTTTTATCGTTTCGGGCGAGTTTCGTGGGCTATAGCGCATTGTTTTGGAGTCCCCGAATCGATTTTTGATGCTCCATTAACCTTGTGCACGGCTATCGAGATGTAGCAAAAACTCGTGTTTTTGTCCTTGCGGGGCCAGTTTCATGGGGTATAGCGCACTCTTTTGGGGTACAAGGTCGATTTTTGATGCACCATGAACCCTGTGCACGGCTATCTAGACGTTGCAGAAACTCGTTGTTTTGTCGTTTTTCGACAGTTTCATGGGCTATAGCGCACTGTTTTGGGGTCCCGGGTGAACTTTTGATGCTCCATGAACCCTGTGCACTGCTACCAAGACGTCTTAAAAACTCGTTGTTTTCTCGTTTCGGGCCATTTCCGTGGGCTATAATGCACTGTTTTGGGGTCCCGGGTCAATTTTTGATGCACCATGAACCCTGTGCACGTCTATCGATACGTCGCAGAAACTCGTTGTTTTGTCGTTTTTCGACAGTTTCATGGGCTATAGCGCACTGTTTTGGGGTCCCGGGTCGATTTTTGATGCTCCATGAACCCTGTGCACTGCTATTGAGATGTTGCAAAAACTCATTGTTTTGTCGTTTTTCGGGCATTTTCGTGGGCTATAGCGCATTGTTTTTCGACAGTTTCATAGGCTATAGCGCACTGTTTTGGGGTCCCGGGTCGATTTTTGATGCTCCATGAACATTGTGCACTGCTATCGAGACGTTGCAAAAACTCATTGTTTTGTCGTTTCGGGCCATTTTCGTGGGCTATAGCGCATTGTTTTGTGGTCCCGGGTCCATTTTATATGCTACTTGAAACCTGTGCACGGCTATCAAGATGTCTTAAAAACTAGTTGTGTTTGTCGTTTCTCGCGAGTTTCATGGTCTATACCGCACTGTTTTGGGGTCCCGGGTCAATTTTTTATTTACCATGAACCATGTCCATGGCTATGGAGACGTCGCAAAAACTCGTTGTTTTGTCGTTTTTCGCGTGTTTCATGGGCTATATTGCGCACTGTTTTGGGGTCCCGGGTCGATTTTTCATGCTTCGTGAACCCTGTGCACTTCTATCGAGACGTCGCCAAAACTCATTGTTTTGTCGTTTGGGGCCATTTTCGTGGGCTATACCGCATTGTTTTGGGGTCCAGGGTCCATTTTTTATGCTACATGAACCCTGTGCACGGCTATCAAGATGTCTTAAAACTCGTTGTTTTTGTCGTTTCTCGCGAGTTTCATGGTCTATAGCGCACTGTTTTCGGGTCCCGTGTCAATTTTTGATGCACCATGAACCCCGTGCATGGTTATCGAGACGTCGCAAAAACTCATTGTTTTGTCGTTTTTCACGAGTTTCTTGGGCTATAGCGCACTGTTTTTGGGTTGCCGGGTCAATTTTTGATGCTCCATTAACCTTGTGCACCGCTATCGAGACGTCGCAAAAACTCGTTGTTTTTGTCGTTTCGAGCGAGTTTCGTGGGCAATAGCGCATTGTTTTGGAGTCCCGAGTTGATTTTTGATCCTCCATTAATCTTGTTTACGGCTATCGAGATGTCGCAGAAAATGGTTGTTTTGTCGTTCTGGGCGAGTTTCATGGGCTATAACGCACTCTTTTGGGGTACAAGGTCGATTTTTGATGCACAAAGAACCCTGTCCACGGCTATCGAGACATCGCAAGAACTCATGTTTTGTCGTTTTTTGCCAGTTTCATGGGCTATAGCGCACTGTTTTGGGGTCCCGGGTCGATTTTTGATGCTCCAGGAACCATGTGCACTGCTACCGAGACGTCTTAAAAACTCATTGTTTTCTCGTTTCGGGCCATTTTCGTGGGCTAAAGCGCAATGTTTTGGGGTCCCGCGTCAATTTTTGATGCACCATGAACCCTGTGCACGGCTATCGAGACGTCGCAAAAACTCGATGTTTTGTCGTTTTTCGCCAGTTTCATGGGCTATAGCGCACTGTTTTGGGGTCCCAGGTGAACTTTTGATTCTCCATGAAGCTCGTGGACCACTATCGAGACGTCGCAAAAACTCGTTGTTTTTTGTCGTTTCGGGCGAGTTTCGTGGGCTATAGCGCATTGTTTTGAAGTCCCGGGTCGATTTTTTATGCTCCTTTAACATTGTGCACGGCTATCGAGATGTCGTAAAAACTCGTTGTTTTTGTTGTTTCGCGCTAGCTTCTTGCGCTATAGCGCACTCTTTTGGGGTACAAGGTCGATTTCTGATGCACCATGAACCCTGTGCACGGCTATCGAAACGTCGCAAAAAATCGTTGTTTTTCGTTGTTCGCAAGTTTCATGGGCTATAGCGCATTGTTTTGGGGTCCCACGTGAACTTTTGATTCTCCATGAAGCTTGTGCACCACTATCAAGACGTCGCAAAAACTCGTTGTTTTTTGTCGTTTCGGGCGAGTTTCGTGGGCTCTAGCGCATTGTTTTGAAGTCCCGAGTCGATTTTTTATGCTCCTTTAACCTTGTGCACGGCTATCGAGATGTCGTAAAAACTCATTGTTTTTGTTGTTTCGCGCCAGTTTCTTGCGCTATAGCGCACTCTTTTGGGGTACAAGGTCGATTTTTGATGCACCATGAACCCTGTGCACGGCTATCGAAACGTCGCAAAAACTCGTTGTTTTTCGTTGTTCGCAAGTTTCATGGGCTATAGCGCACTGTTTTGGGGTCTCGGGTCGGTTTTTGATGATCCATGAACCGTGTGCACTGCAATCGAGACGTCGCAAAAACTCATTGTTTTGTCGTTTCGGGCCATTTTCGTGGGCTACGACGCACTGTTTTGGGGTCCCGGGTCCAGTTTTATTGCTACATGAACCCTATGAACGGCTATCTAGATGTCTTAAAAAATTCGTTGTTTTGTCGTTTCTCGCGAGTTTCATGGTCTATAGCGCACTGTTTTGCGGTCCCGGGTCAATTTTTGATGCACCATGAACCCTGTGCACGTCTATCGATACGTCGCGAAAACTCGTTGTTTTGTCCTTTTTCGCTAGTTTCATGGGCTAGCGCACTGTTTTGGGGTCCCGGGTCAATTTTTGATACTCCATGAAGCTTGTGCACCGCTATCCAGAAGTCGCAAAAACTCGTCGTTTTTATCGTTTCGGGCGAGTTTCGTGGGCTATAGCGCATTGTTTTGGCGTCCCGAATCGATTTTTGATGCTCCATTAACCTTGTGCACGGCTATCGAGATGTCACAAAAACTCGTTGTTTTTGTCCTTCCGAGCCAGTTTCATGGGGTATAGCGCACTCTTTTGGGGTACAAGGTCGATTTTTTATGCACCATGAACCCTGTGCACGGCTATCGAGACGTCGCAGAAACTTGTTGTTTTGTGATTTTTCGACAGTTTCATAGGCTATAGCGCACTGTTTTGGGGTCCCGGGTCGATTTTTGATGCTCCATGAACATTGTGCACTGCTATCGAGACGTTGCAAAAACTCATTGTTTTGTCGTTTCGGGCCATTTTCGTGGGCTATAGCGCATTGTTTTGTGGTCCCGGGTCCATTTTATATGCTACTTGAAACCTGTGCACGGCTATCAAGATGTCTTAAAAACTAGTTGTGTTTGTCGTTTCTCGCGAGTTTCATGGTCTATACCGCACTGTTTTGGGGTCCCGGGTCAATTTTTTATTTACCATGAACCATGTCCATGGCTATCGAGACGTCGCAAAAACTCGTTGTTTTGTCGTTTTTCGCGTGTTTCATGGGCTATATTGCGCACTGTTTTGGGGTCCCGGGTCGATTTTTCATGCTTCGTGAACCCTGTGCACTTCTATCGAGACGTCGCCAAAACTCATTGTTTTGTCGTTTGGGGCCATTTTCGTGGGCTATACCGCATTGTTTTGGGGTCCAGGGTCCATTTTTTATGCTACATGAACCCTGTGCACGGCTATCAAGATGTCTTAAAACTCGTTGTTTTTGTCGTTTCTCGCGAGTTTCATGGTCTATAGCGCACTGTTTTCGGGTCCCGTGTCAATTTTTGATTCACCATGAACCCCGTGCATGGTTATCGAGACGTCGCAAAAACTCATTGTTTTGTCGTTTTTCACGAGTTTCTTGGGCTATAGCGCACTGTTTTTGGGTTGCCGGGTCAATTTTTGATGCTCCATTAACCTTGTGCACCGCTATCGAGACGTCGCAAAAACTCGTTGTTTTTGTCGTTTCGAGCGAGTTTCGTGGGCAATAGCGCATTGTTTTGGAGTCCCGAGTTGATTTTTGATCCTCCATTAATCTTGTTTACGGCTATCGAGATGTCGCAGAAAATGGTTGTTTTGTCGTTGTGGGCGAGTTTCATGGGCTATAACGCACTCTTTTGGGGTACAAGGTCGATTTTTGATGCACAATGAACCCTGTCCACGGCTATCGAGACATCGCAAGAACTCATGTTTTGTCGTTTTTTGCCAGTTTCATGGGCTATAGCGCACTGTTTTGGGGTCCCGGGTCGATTTTTGATGCTCCAGGAACCATGTGCACTGCTACCGAGACGTCTTAAAAACTCATTGTTTTCTCGTTTCGGGCCATTTTCGTGGGCTAAAGCGCAATGTTTTGGGGTCCCGCGTCAATTTTTGATGCACCATGAACCCTGTGCACGGCTATCGAGACGTCGCAAAAACTTGATGTTTTGTCGTTTTTCGCCAGTTTCATGGGCTATAGCGCACTGTTTTGGGGTCCCAGGTGAACTTTTGATTCTCCATGAAGCTCGTGGACCACTATCGAGACGTCGCAAAAACTCGTTGTTTTTTGTCGTTTCGGGCGAGTTTCGTGGGCTATAGCGCATTGTTTTGAAGTCCCGGGTCGATTTTTTATGCTCCTTTAACATTGTGCACGGCTATCGAGATGTCGTAAAAACTCGTTGTTTTTGTTGTTTCGCGCTAGCTTCTTGCGCTATAGCGCACTCTTTTGGGGTACAAGGTCGATTTCTGATGCACCATGAACCCTGTGCACGGCTATCGAAACGTCGCAAAAAATCGTTGTTTTTCGTTGTTCGCAAGTTTCATGGGCTATAGCGCATTGTTTTGGGGTCCCAGGTGAACTTTTGATTCTCCATGAAGCTTGTGCACCACTATCAAGACGTCGCAAAAACTCGTTGTTTTTTGTCGTTTCGGGCGAGTTTCATGGGCTCTAGCGCATTGTTTTGAAGTCCCGAGTCGATTTTTTATGCTCCTTTAACCTTGTGCACGGCTATCGAGATGTCGTAAAAACTCATTGTTTTTGTTGTTTCGCGCCAGTTTCTTGCGCTATAGCGCACTCTTTTGGGGTACAAGGTCGATTTTTGATGCACCATGAACCCTGTGCACGGCTATCGAAACGTCGCAAAAACTCGTTGTTTTTCGTTGTTCGCAAGTTTCATGGGCTATAGCGCACTGTTTTGGGGTCTCGGGTCGGTTTTTGATGATCCATGAACCGTGTGCACTGCAATCGAGACGTCGCAAAAACTCATTGTTTTGTCGTTTCGGGCCATTTTCGTGGGCTACGACGCACTGTTTTGGGGTCCCGGGTCCAGTTTTATTGCTACATGAACCCTATGAACGGCTATCTAGATGTCTTAAAAAATTCGTTGTTTTGTCGTTTCTCGCGAGTTTCATGGTCTATAGCGCACTGTTTTGCGGTCCCGGGTCAATTTTTGATGCACCATGAACCCTGTGCACGTCTATCGATACGTCGCGAAAACTCGTTGTTTTGTCCTTTTTCGCTAGTTTCATGGGCTAGCGCACTGTTTTGGGGTCCCGGGTCAATTTTTGATACTCCATGAAGCTTGTGCACCGCTATCCAGAAGTCGCAAAAACTCGTCGTTTTTATCGTTTCGGGCGAGTTTCGTGGGCTATAGCGCATTGTTTTGGCGTCCCGAATCGATTTTTGATGCTCCATTAACCTTGTGCACGGCTATCGAGATGTCACAAAAACTCGTTGTTTTTGTCCTTCCGAGCCAGTTTCATGGGGTATAGCGCACTCTTTTGGGGTACAAGGTCGATTTTTGATGCACCATGAACCCTGTGCACGGCTATCGAGACGTCGCAGAAACTTGTTGTTTTGTGATTTTTCGACAGTTTCATAGGCTATAGCGCACTGTTTTGGGGTCCCGGGTCGATTTTTGATGCTCCATGAACATTGTGCACTGCTATCGAGACGTTGCAAAAACTCATTGTTTTGTCGTTTCGGGCCATTTTCGTGGGCTATAGCGCATTGTTTTGTGGTCCCGGGTCCATTTTATATGCTACTTGAAACCTGTGCACGGCTATCAAGATGTCTTAAAAACTAGTTGTGTTTGTCGTTTCTCGCGAGTTTCATGGTCTATACCGCACTGTTTTGGGGTCCCGGGTCAATTTTTTATTTACCATGAACCATGTCCATGGCTATCGAGACGTCGCAAAAACTCGTTGTTTTGTCGTTTTTCGCGTGTTTCATGGGCTATATTGCGCACTGTTTTGGGGTCCCGGGTCGATTTTTCATGCTTCGTGAACCCTGTGCACTTCTATCGAGACGTCGCCAAAACTCATTGTTTTGTCGTTTGGGGCCATTTTCGTGGGCTATACCGCATTGTTTTGGGGTCCAGGGTCCATTTTTTATGCTACATGAACCCTGTGCACGGCTATCAAGATGTCTTAAAACTCGTTGTTTTTGTCGTTTCTCGCGAGTTTCATGGTCTATAGCGCACTGTTTTCGGGTCCCGTGTCAATTTTTGATGCACCATGAACCCCGTGCATGGTTATCGAGACGTCGCAAAAACTCATTGTTTTGTCGTTTTTCACGAGTTTCTTGGGCTATAGCGCACTGTTTTTGGGTTGCCGGGTCAATTTTTGATGCTCCATTAACCTTGTGCACCGCTATCGAGACGTCGCAAAAACTCGTTGTTTTTGTCGTTTCGAGCGAGTTTCGTGGGCAATAGCGCATTGTTTTGGAGTCCCGAGTTGATTTTTGATCCTCCATTAATCTTGTTTACGGCTATCGAGATGTCGCAGAAAATGGTTGTTTTGTCGTTGTGGGCGAGTTTCATGGGCTATAACGCACTCTTTTGGGGTACAAGGTCGATTTTTGATGCACAATGAACCCTGTCCACGGCTATCGAGACATCGCAAGAACTCATGTTTTGTCGTTTTTTGCCAGTTTCATGGGCTATAGCGCACTGTTTTGGGGTCCCGGGTCGATTTTTGATGCTCCAGGAACCATGTGCACTGCTACCGAGACGTCTTAAAAACTCATTGTTTTCTCGTTTCGGGCCATTTTCGTGGGCTAAAGCGCAATGTTTTGGGGTCCCGCGTCAATTTTTGATGCACCATGAACCCTGTGCACGGCTATCGAGACGTCGCAAAAACTTGATGTTTTGTCGTTTTTCGCCAGTTTCATGGGCTATAGCGCACTGTTTTGGGGTCCCAGGTGAACTTTTGATTCTCCATGAAGCTCGTGGACCACTATCGAGACGTCGCAAAAACTCGTTGTTTTTTGTCGTTTCGGGCGAGTTTCGTGGGCTATAGCGCATTGTTTTGAAGTCCCGGGTCGATTTTTTATGCTCCTTTAACATTGTGCACGGCTATCGAGATGTCGTAAAAACTCGTTGTTTTTGTTGTTTCGCGCTAGCTTCTTGCGCTATAGCGCACTCTTTTGGGGTACAAGGTCGATTTCTGATGCACCATGAACCCTGTGCACGGCTATCGAAACGTCGCAAAAAATCGTTGTTTTTCGTTGTTCGCAAGTTTCATGGGCTATAGCGCATTGTTTTGGGGTCCCAGGTGAACTTTTGATTCTCCATGAAGCTTGTGCACCACTATCAAGACGTCGCAAAAACTCGTTGTTTTTTGTCGTTTCGGGCGAGTTTCGTGGGCTCTAGCGCATTGTTTTGAAGTCCCGAGTCGATTTTTTATGCTCCTTTAACCTTGTGCACGGCTATCGAGATGTCGTAAAAACTCATTGTTTTTGTTGTTTCGCGCCAGTTTCTTGCGCTATAGCGCACTCTTTTGGGGTACAAGGTCGATTTTTGATGCACCATGAACCCTGTGCACGGCTATCGAAACGTCGCAAAAACTCGTTGTTTTTCGTTGTTCGCAAGTTTCATGGGCTATAGCGCACTGTTTTGGGGTCTCGGGTCGGTTTTTGATGATCCATGAACCGTGTGCACTGCAATCGAGACGTCGCAAAAACTCATTGTTTTGTCGTTTCGGGCCATTTTCGTGGGCTACGACGCACTGTTTTGGGGTCCCGGGTCCAGTTTTATTGCTACATGAACCCTATGAACGGCTATCTAGATGTCTTAAAAAATTCGTTGTTTTGTCGTTTCTCGCGAGTTTCATGGTCTATAGCGCACTGTTTTGCGGTCCCGGGTCAATTTTTGATGCACCATGAACCCTGTGCACGTCTATCGATACGTCGCGAAAACTCGTTGTTTTGTCCTTTTTCGCTAGTTTCATGGGCTAGCGCACTGTTTTGGGGTCCCGGGTCAATTTTTGATACTCCATGAAGCTTGTGCACCGCTATCCAGAAGTCGCAAAAACTCGTCGTTTTTATCGTTTCGGGCGAGTTTCGTGGGCTATAGCGCATTGTTTTGGCGTCCCGAATCGATTTTTGATGCTCCATTAACCTTGTGCACGGCTATCGAGATGTCACAAAAACTCGTTGTTTTTGTCCTTCCGAGCCAGTTTCATGGGGTATAGCGCACTCTTTTGGGGTACAAGGTCGATTTTTGATGCACCATGAACCCTGTGCACGGCTATCGAGACGTCGCAGAAACTTGTTGTTTTGTGATTTTTCGACAGTTTCATAGGCTATAGCGCACTGTTTTGGGGTCCCGGGTCGATTTTTGATGCTCCATGAACATTGTGCACTGCTATCGAGACGTTGCAAAAACTCATTGTTTTGTCGTTTCGGGCCATTTTCGTGGGCTATAGCGCATTGTTTTGTGGTCCCGGGTCCATTTTATATGCTACTTGAAACCTGTGCACGGCTATCAAGATGTCTTAAAAACTAGTTGTGTTTGTCGTTTCTCGCGAGTTTCATGGTCTATACCGCACTGTTTTGGGGTCCCGGGTCAATTTTTTATTTACCATGAACCATGTCCATGGCTATCGAGACGTCGCAAAAACTCGTTGTTTTGTCGTTTTTCGCGTGTTTCATGGGCTATATTGCGCACTGTTTTGGGGTCCCGGGTCGATTTTTCATGCTTCGTGAACCCTGTGCACTTCTATCGAGACGTCGCCAAAACTCATTGTTTTGTCGTTTGGGGCCATTTTCGTGGGCTATACCGCATTGTTTTGGGGTCCAGGGTCCATTTTTTATGCTACATGAACCCTGTGCACGGCTATCAAGATGTCTTAAAACTCGTTGTTTTTGTCGTTTCTCGCGAGTTTCATGGTCTATAGCGCACTGTTTTCGGGTCCCGTGTCAATTTTTGATGCACCATGAACCCCGTGCATGGTTATCGAGACGTCGCAAAAACTCATTGTTTTGTCGTTTTTCACGAGTTTCTTGGGCTATAGCGCACTGTTTTTGGGTTGCCGGGTCAATTTTTGATGCTCCATTAACCTTGTGCACCGCTATCGAGACGTCGCAAAAACTCGTTGTTTTTGTCGTTTCGAGCGAGTTTCGTGGGCAATAGCGCATTGTTTTGGAGTCCCGAGTTGATTTTTGATCCTCCATTAATCTTGTTTACGGCTATCGAGATGTCGCAGAAAATGGTTGTTTTGTCGTTGTGGGCGAGTTTCATGGGCTATAACGCACTCTTTTGGGGTACAAGGTCGATTTTTGATGCACAATGAACCCTGTCCACGGCTATCGAGACATCGCAAGAACTCATGTTTTGTCGTTTTTTGCCAGTTTCATGGGCTATAGCGCACTGTTTTGGGGTCCCGGGTCGATTTTTGATGCTCCAGGAACCATGTGCACTGCTACCGAGACGTCTTAAAAACTCATTGTTTTCTCGTTTCGGGCCATTTTCGTGGGCTAAAGCGCAATGTTTTGGGGTCCCGCGTCAATTTTTGATGCAC
Organism: Hordeum vulgare subsp. vulgare; assembly: GCF_904849725.1. Lineage (NCBI taxonomy): Eukaryota > Viridiplantae > Streptophyta > Magnoliopsida > Poales > Poaceae > Hordeum > Hordeum vulgare. Next base: position 1,509,826 of record NC_058521.1, on the reverse strand, counting down.
CATGAACCCTGTGCACGGCTATCGAGACGTCGCAAAAACTTGATGTTTTGTCGTTTTTCGCCAGTTTCATGGGCTATAGCGCACTGTTTTGGGGTCCCAGGTGAACTTTTGATTCTCCATGAAGCTCGTGGACCACTATCGAGACGTCGCAAAAACTCGTTGTTTTTTGTCGTTTCGGGCGAGTTTCGTGGGCTATAGCGCATTGTTTTGAAGTCCCGGGTCGATTTTTTATGCTCCTTTAACATTGTGCACGGCTATCGAGATGTCGTAAAAACTCGTTGTTTTTGTTGTTTCGCGCTAGCTTCTTGCGCTATAGCGCACTCTTTTGGGGTACAAGGTCGATTTCTGATGCACCATGAACCCTGTGCACGGCTATCGAAACGTCGCAAAAAATCGTTGTTTTTCGTTGTTCGCAAGTTTCATGGGCTATAGCGCATTGTTTTGGGGTCCCAGGTGAACTTTTGATTCTCCATGAAGCTTGTGCACCACTATCAAGACGTCGCAAAAACTCGTTGTTTTTTGTCGTTTCGGGCGAGTTTCGTGGGCTCTAGCGCATTGTTTTGAAGTCCCGAGTCGATTTTTTATGCTCCTTTAACCTTGTGCACGGCTATCGAGATGTCGTAAAAACTCATTGTTTTTGTTGTTTCGCGCCAGTTTCTTGCGCTATAGCGCACTCTTTTGGGGTACAAGGTCGATTTTTGATGCACCATGAACCCTGTGCACGGCTATCGAAACGTCGCAAAAACTCGTTGTTTTTCGTTGTTCGCAAGTTTCATGGGCTATAGCGCACTGTTTTGGGGTCTCGGGTCGGTTTTTGATGATCCATGAACCGTGTGCACTGCAATCGAGACGTCGCAAAAACTCATTGTTTTGTCGTTTCGGGCCATTTTCGTGGGCTACGACGCACTGTTTTGGGGTCCCGGGTCCAGTTTTATTGCTACATGAACCCTATGAACGGCTATCTAGATGTCTTAAAAATTCGTTGTTTTGTCGTTTCTCGCGAGTTTCATGGTCTATAGCGCACTGTTTTGGGGTCCCGGGTCAATTTTTGATGCACCACGAACCCTGTGCACGTCTATCGATACGTCGCAAAAACTCGTTGTTTTGTCCTTTTTCGCTTGTTTCATGGGCTAGCGCACTGTTTTGGGGTCCCGGGTCAATTTTTGATACTCCATGAAGCTTGTGCACCGCTATCCAGAAGTCGCAAAAACTCGTCGTTTTTATCGTTTCGGGCGAGTTTCGTGGGCTATAGCGCATTGTTTTGGCGTCCCGAATCGATTTTTGATGCTCCATTAACCTTGTGCACGGCTATCGAGATGTCGCAAAAACTCGTTGTTTTTGTCCTTCTGGGCCAGTTTCATGGGGTATAGTGCACTCTTTTGGGGTACAAGGTCGATTTTTGATGCACCATGAACCCTGTGCACGGCTATCGAGACATCGCAGAAACTCGTTGTTTTGTCGTTTTTCGACAGTTTCATGGGCTATAGCGCACTGTTTTGGGGTCCCGGGTCAATTTTTGATGCTCCATGAACCTTGTGCACTGCTATCGAAATGTTGCAAAAACGCATTGTTTTGTCGTTTCGGGCCATTTTCGTGGGCTATAGCGCATTGTTTTGGGGTCCCGGGTCAATTTTCGATGCTACTTGAAACCTGTGCACGGTTATCAAGATGTCTTAAAAACTAGTTGTGTTTGTCGTTTCTCGCGAGTTTCATGGTCTATAGCGCACTATTTTGGGGTCCCGGGTCAATTTTTGATTTACCATGAACCATGTCCACGGCTATCGAGACGTCGCAAAAACTCGTTGTTTTGTCGTTTTTCGCGAGTTTCATGGGATATATTGCGCACTGTTTTGGGGTCCCGGGTCGATTTTTCATGCTCCGTGAACCCTGTGCAATTCTATCGACACGTCGCAAAAACTCATTGTTTTGTCATTTCGGGCCATTTTCCTGGGCTATACCGCATTGTTTTGGGGTCCAGGGTCCATTTTTTATGCTACATAAACCCTGTGCACGGCTATCAAGATGTCTTAAAAACTCGTTGTTTTTGTCGTTTCTCGCGAGTTTCATGGTCTATAGCGCACTGTTTTCGGGTCCCGGGTCAATTTTTGATGCACCATGAACCCCGTGCATGGTTATCGGGACGTCGCAAAAACTCATTGTTTTGTCGTTTTTCGGAGTTTCTTGGGCTATAGCGCACTGTTTTTGGGTTGTCGGGTCAATTTTTGATGCTCCATTAACCTTGTGCAGCGCTATCGAGACGTCGCAAAAACTCGTTGTTTTTGTCGTTTCGTGCGAGTTTTGTGGGCAATAGCGCATTGTTTTGGAGTCCCGAGTTGATTTTTGATCCTCCATTAATCTTTTTTACGGCTATCGAGATGTCGCAAAAACTGGTTGTTTTTGTCGTTCCGGGCGAGTTTCATGGGCTATAACGCACTCTTTTCGGGTACAAGGTCGATTTTGATGCACAATGAACCCTGTTCACGGCTATCGAGACGTCGCAAATACTCTTTTTTTTGTTGTTTTTCGCGAGTTTCATGGGCTATAGCGCACTGTTTTGGGGTCCCGGGTCGATTTTAGATGCTCCATGAACCGTGTGCACTGCTACCGAGACGTCTTAAAAACTCATTGTTTTCTCGTTTCGGGCCATTTTCGTGGGCTATAGTGCAATGTTTTGGGGTCCCGCGTCAATTTTTGATGCACCATGAACCCTGTGCGCGGCTATCGAGACGTCGCAAAAACTCGATGTTTTGTCATAAAAACTCGTTGTTTTTGTTGTTTCGCGCCAGTTTCTTGCGCTATAGCGCACTCTTTTGGGGTACAAGGTCGATTTCTGATGCACCATGAACCCTGTGCACAGCTATCGAAACGTCGCAAAAAATCGTTGTTTTTCGTTCTTCGCAAGTTTCATGGGCTATAGCGCACTGTTTTGGGGTCCCAGGTGAACTTTTGATTCTCCATGATGCTTGTGCACCACTATCAAGACGTCGCAAAAACTCGTTGTTTTTTGTCGTTTCGGGCGAGTTTCGTCGGCTATAGCGCATTGTTTTGAAGTCCCGGGTTGATTTTTTATGCACCTTTAACCTTGTGCACGGCTATCGAGATGTCGTAAAAACTCGTTGTTTTTGTTGTTTCGCGCCAATTTCTTGCGCTATAGCGCACTCTTTTGGGGTACAAGGTCTATTTTTTATGCACCATGAACCCTGTGCACGGCTATCAAAACGTTGCAAAAACTCGTTGTTTTTCATTGTTCGCAAGTTTCATGGGCTATAGCGCACTGTTTTGGGGTCCCAGGTCGGTTTTTGATGATCCATGAACTGTGTGCACTGCAATCGAGACATCGCAAAAACTCATTGTTTTGTCGTTTCGGGCCATTTTCGTGGGCTACAACGCACTGTTTTTGGTGTCCCGGGTCCAGTTTTATTGCTACATGAACCCTATGAACGGCTATCTAGATGTCTTAAAAATTCGTTGTTTTGTCGTTCGCGAGTTTCATGGTCTATAGCGCACTGTTTTGGCGTCCCGGGTCAATTTTTGATGCACCATGAACCCTGTGCACGTCTATCGATACGTCGCAAAAACTCGTTGTTTTGTCCTTTTTCGCTAGTTTCATGGGCTAGCGCACTGTTTTGGGGTCCCGGGTCAATTTTTGATACTCCATGAAGCTTGTGCACCGCTATCCAGAAGTCGCAAAAACTCGTCGTTTTTATCGTTCCGGGCGAGTTTCGTGGGCTATAGCGCATTGTTTTGGCGTCCCGAATCGATTTTTGATGCTCCATTAACCTTGTGCACGGCTATCGAGATGTCGCAAAAACTCGTTGTTTTTGTCCTTCCGGGCCAGTTTCATGGGGTATAGCGCACTCTTTTGGGGTACAAGGTCGATTTTTTATGCACCATGAACCCTGTGCACGGCTATCGAGACGTCGCAGAAACTTGTTGTTTTTTCATTTTTCGACACTTTCATGGGCTATAGCGCACTGTTTTGGGGTCCCGGGTCGATTTTTGATGCTCCATGAACCTTGTGCACTGCTATCGAGACGTTGCAAAAACTCATTGTTTTGTCGTTTCGGGCCATTTTCGTGGGCTATAGCGCATTGTTTTGGGGTCCCGGGTCCATTTTCGATGCTACTTGAAACATGTGCACGGCTATCAAGATGTCTTAAAAACTAGTTGTTTTTGTTGTTTCGCGCGAGTTTCATGGGCTATAGCGCACTCTTTTGGGGTACAAGGTCGATTTTTGATGCACCATGAACCATGTGCACGGCTATCGAAACGTCGCAAAAACTCGTTGTTTTTTCGTTGTTCGCAAGTTTTATGGGCTATAGCGCAGTGTTTTGGGGTCCCGGGTCAGTTTTTGTTGATCCATGAACCGTGTGCACTGCAATCGAGACGTCGCAAAAACTCATTGTTTTGTCGTTTCGGGCCATTTTCGTGGGCTACAACGCACTGTTTTGGGGTCCCGGGTCCATTTTTATTGCTACATGAACCCTATGAACGGCTATCTAGATGTCTTAAAAACTCATTGTTTTGTCGTTTCTCGCGAGTTTCATGGTCTATAGCGCACTGTTTTGGCGTCCCGGGTCAATTTTTGATGCACCATGAACCCTGTGCACGTCTATCGATACGTCGCAAAAACTCGTTGTTTTGTCTTTTTCGCCAGTTTCATGGGCTATAGCGCACTGTTTTGGGATCCTAGGTCGATTTTTGATGCTCCATGAACCCTGTGCACTGCTATCGAGACGTTGCAAAAACTCATTCTTTTGTTGTTTCGGGCCATTTTTGTGGGCTATAGCACATTGTTTTGGGGTCCCGGGTCCATTTTCAATGCTACATGAAACCTGTGCACACCTATCCAGATGTCTTAAAAACTCGTTGTTTTTGTCATTTCTCGCGAGTCTCATGATCTATAGCGCACTGTTTTGGGGTCCCGAGTCAATTTTTAATGCACCATGAACACTGTGCACGGCTATCGAAACGTCGCAAAAACTCGTTGTTTTGTCCTTTTTCGCTAGTTTCATGGGCTAGCGCACTGTTTTGGGGTCCCGGGTCAATTTTGGATGCACCATGAGCCGTGTGCACGGCTATCGAGAGGTCGCGAAATCTCGTTGTTTTGTCGTTTTTCGCCAGTTTCATGGGCTATAGTGCGCTATTTTGGGGTCCCGGGTCGATATTTTATGCTCCATGAACCCTGTGCACTGCTATTGAGACGTTGCAAAAACTCAATATTTTGTCGTTTCGGGCCATTTTTGTGCGCTATAGCGCATTGTTTTGGGGTCCGGGGTCCATTTTGAATGCTATATGAACCCTGTGCACGGCTATCAAGAGGTCTTAAAAACTCGTTATTTTTATCGTTTCTTGCGAGTTTCATGGTCTATAGCGCACTTTTTTGGGGTTCCGTGTCAATTTTTTATGCACGATGAACCTTGTCCATGGCTATCGAAACATCACAAGAACTCATTTTTTTGTCGTTTTTCGCCAGTTTCATTCGCTAAAGCGCACTGTTTTCGGGTCCCGGGTCGATTTTTGATGCTCCATGAACCGTGTGCACTACCACCGACACGTCACAAAAACTCATTGTTTTCTCCTTTCGGGCCATTTTCGTGGGCGCATTGTTTTGGGGTCCCGGGTCCATTTTTAATGCTACATGGACCTTGTGCACGGTTATCAACATGTCTTAAAAACTCGTTGTTTTTGTCGTTTCTCGCGAGTCTCATGGTCTATAGCGCACTGTTTTGGGGTCCCGGGTCAATTTTTGATGCTCCATGAAGCTTGTGCATCGCTATCGAGACGTCGCAAAAACTCATTGTTTTTGTCATTTCGGGCGAGTTTAATGGGCTATAGTTCATTGTTTTGGAGTCCCGGGTCGATTTTTGATGCTCCATCAACCCTGTGCACGACTATCGAGATGTCGCAAAAACTCGTTGTTTTTGTCATTTCGGGCCATATTCATGGGCTATAGCGCACTGTTTTTGGGTCCCGGGTTGATTTTTGATGATCCATGAACCGTGTGCACTTCTATCGAGACGTCGCAAAAGCTCGTTGTTTTGTCGTTTTGGGCCATTTTCGTGGGCTAGAGCGCATTGTTTTGGAGTCCCGGGTCGATTTTTGATGCTCCATCAACCCTGTGCACGACTATCGAGATGTCGCAAAAACTCGTTGTTTTAGTCGTTTCGGGCCAATTTCATGGGCTATAGCGCACTATTTTGGGGTACAAGGTCGATTTTTTATGCACCAAGCACCTTGTCCACGGCTATCGAGACGTCGCAAAAACTCACTTTTTCGTTTTTAACCAGTTTCATGGGCTATAGCGCAATGTTTGAGGGTCCCGGTTCGATTTTTGATGCTCCATGAACCGTGTGCACTCCTAACGAGACGTCGCAAAAACTCATTGTTTTCTCGTTTCGGGCCATTTTCGTAGGGCTATAGCGCATTGTTTTGGGCTCCTGGGTCCATTTTCGATGCTACTTGAAACCTGTGCACGGCTATCAAGATGGCTTAAAAACTAGTTGTTTTTGTCGTTTCTCGCGAGTTTCATGGTCTATAGCGCACTGTTTTGGGGTCCCGGGTCAATTTTTTATGCACCATGAACCCTGTGCACGACTATCTAGACATCGCAAAAACTCGTTGTTTTGTCGTTTTTCGCCAGTTTGATGGGCTATAGTGCACTGTTTTGGGGTCCCGGTTCGATTTTTTATGCTCCATGAACCGTGTGCACTGCTATCGAGACATTGCAAAAACTCATTGTTTTGTCGTTTCGGGCCATTTTTGTGGGCTATAGCGCATTGTTTTGGGGTCCCGGGTCCATTTTGAATGCTACATGAACCATGTGCACGACTATCAAGAGGTCTTAAAAACTTGTCGTTTTTATCGTTTCTCGCGAGCTCCGTGGTCTATAGCGCACTTTTTTGGGTTTCCGTGTCAATTTTTGATGCACCATGAACCTTGTCCACGGCTACCGAGACGTCGCAAGAACTCATTTTTTTGTCATTTTTCGCCAGTTTCATTGGCAATAGCGCACTGTTTTCGGGTCCCGGGTCGATTTTTGATGCTCCATGAACCCTTTGCACTGTTACCGAGACGTCACAAAAACTCATTGTTTTCTCCTTCCGGGCCATTTTCGTGGGCGCGTTGTTTTGGGGTCCCGGGTCCATTTTTAATGCTACATGAACCTTGTGCACGGTTATCAAGATGTCTTAAAAACTCGTTGTTCTTGTCGTTTCTCGCGAGTCTCATGGTCTATAGCGCCTGATTTGGGGTCCCGGGTCAATTTTTGAAGCACCATGAACACAGTGCACGTCTATTGAAACGTCGCAAAAATTCGTTGTTTTGTCGTTTTCCGCCAGTTTCATGGGCTCTAGCGAACTATCTTGGGGTCCCGGGTCAATTTTTGATGCTTCATGAAGCTTGTGCACCGCTATCGGGACGTCGCAAAAACTCAATGTTTTTGTCGTTTCAGGCGAGTTTAATGGGCTATAGCGCATTGTTTTGGAGTCCCGGCTCGATTTTTGATGCTCCATTAACCTTGTGCACGACTATCGAGATGTCGCAAAAAACTCGTTGTTTTTGTCTTTTCAGACCATATTCATGGGCTATAGCGCACTGTTTTGGGGTCCCGGCTCGATTTTTGATGATTCATGAACCGTGTGCACTTCTATCGAGACGTCGCAAAAACTCGTTGTTTTCTCGTTTCGGGCCATTTTCGTGGGCTATAGCGCATTGTTTTGGGGTCCCGGGTCCATTTTTAATGCTACCTGAACCGTCCGCACGACTATCAAGATGTTTTAAAAGCTTGTTGTTTTTGTCGTTTCTCGCAAGTTTCATGGTCGCACTGTTTTGGGGTCCCTGGTCAATTTATGATGCACCATGAACCCTGTGCACGGCTATCGAGACGTCACAAAAACTCGTTGTTTTGTCGTTTTTCGCGAGTTTCGTGGGCTATAGCGCACTGTGTTGGGGTCCCGGGTCAATTTTTGATGCTCCATGTGTTGGGGAACGTCGCATGGGAAACAAAAAATTTCCTACGCGCACGAAGACCTATCATGGTGATGTCCATCTACGAGAGGGGATGAGTGATCTACGTACCCTTGTAGACCGTACAGCAGAAGCGTTAGAGAACACGGTTGATGTAGTGGAACGTCCTCACGTCCCTCGATCCGCCCCGCGAACAATCCCGCGATCAGTCCCACGATCTAGTACCGAACAGACGGCACCTCCGCGTTCGGCACACGTACAGCTCGACGATGATCTCGGCCTTCTTGATCCAGCAAGAGATACGGAGAGGTAGAAGAGTTCTCCGGCAGCGTGACGGCGCTCCGGAGGTTCGTGATGACCTTGTCTCAGCAGGGCTCCGCCCGAGCTCCGCAGAAACGCGATCTAGAGGAAAAACCGTGGAGGTATGTGGTCGGGCTGCCGTGGAAAAGTCGTCTCAAATCAGCCCTAAAACCTCCGTATATATAGGTGGGAGGGAGGGGGCCTTGCCTTGGGGCTCAAGGAGCCCCAAGGGGGTCGGCCGAGTCCAAGGGGTAGGACTCTCCCCCCCCCAAACCGAGTTGGACTAGGTTTGGTGGGAGGGAGTCCCCCTTCCTTCCCACCTCCTCCCTTTTTTTTCTTTCTCTCTTGATTTTCTTCTCCTTGGCGCATAGGGCACTTCTGGGCTGTCCCACCAGCCCACTAAGGGCTGGTGTGTCTCCCCAAGGCCTATGGGCTTCCCCGGGGTGGGTTGCCCCCCCCCCCCCCGGTGAACTCCCGGAACCCATTCGTCATTCCCGGTACATTCCCGGTAACTCCGAAAACCTTCCGGTAATCAAATGAGGTCATCCTATATATCAATCTTCGTTTCTGGACCATTCCGGAAACCCTCGTGACGTCCGTGATCTCATTCGGGACTTCGAACAACATTCGGTAACCAACCATATAACTCAACTAACACCTTCAGAGATACCTGTAGAGCATCTTTATAGTCACCCAGTTACGTTGCGACGTTTGATACACACAAAGCATTCCTCCGGTGTCAGTGAGTTATATGATCTCATGGTCATAGGAATAAATACTTGACACGCAGAAAACAGTAGCAACAAAATGACACGATCAACATGCTATGTCTATTAGTTTGGGTCTAGTCCATCATGTGATTCTCCCAATGACGTGATCCAGTTATCAAGCAACAACACCTTGTTCATAATCAGAAGACACTGACTATCATCGATCAACTGGCTAGCCAGCTAGAGGCATGCTAGGGATGGTGTTTTGTCTATGTATCCACACATGTAAATGAGTCTTCATTCAATACAATTATAGCATGGATAATAAACTATTATCTTGATACAGGAATTATAATAATAACTATATTTATTATTGCCTCTAGGGCATAATTCCAACAGTCTCCCACTTGCACTAGAGTCAATAATCTAGCCCTCACATCACCATGTGAATTACATTGTAATAAATCTAACACCCATACAGTTCTGGTGTCGATCATGTTTTGGCCATGGAAGAGGTTTAGTCAGCGGGTCTGCTACATTCAGATCCGTGTGCACTTTGCATATATTTACGTCCTCCTCCTCGACGTAGTCGCGGATGAGGTTGAAGCGTCATTTGATGTGTCTGGTCTTCTTGTGAAAACGTGGTTCCTTTGCTAAGGCAATGGCACCCGTGTTGTCACAGAACAAGGTTATTGGATCCAGTGCACTTGGCACCACTCCAAGATCCGTCATGAACTGCTTCATCCAGACACCCTCCTTAGCCGCCTCCGAGGCAGCCATGTACTCCGCTTCACATGTAGAATCTGCTACGACGCTTTGCTTGGAACTGCACCAGCTTACTGCACCCCATTAAGAATAAATACGTATCCGATTTGCGACTTAGAGTCGTCCGGATCTGTGTCAAAGCTTGCATCGACGTAACCTTTTACGGCGAGCTCTTCGTCACCTCCATATACGAGAAACATCTCCTTAGTCCTTTTCAGGTACTTCAGGATATTCTTGACCGCTGTCTAGTGATCCACTCCTGGATTACTCTGGAACCTACGTGCCATACTTATGGCCAGGCTAACATCCGGTCTAGTGCACAGCATCGCATACATGATAGAACCTATGGCTGAAGCATAGGGGACGGAGCCCATATGCTCTCTATCTTCATCAGTTGCTGGGCACTGAGTCTTACTCAATCTCGTACCTTGTAAAACTGGCAAGAACCCTTTCTTGGACTGTTCCATTTTGAACCTCTTCAAAACTTTATCAAGGTATGTGCTTTGTGAAAGTCCTATCAGGCGTTTTGATCTATCCCTATAGATCTTAATGCCTAGAATGTAAGCAGCTTCTCCTAGGTCCTTCATAGAGAAACTTTTATTCAAGTAACCTTTTATGCTCTCCAAAAGCTCTACGTTGTTTCCAATCAGTAATATGTCATCCACATATAATATTGGAAACGCCACAGAGCTCCCACTCACTTTCTTGTAAATACAAGATTCTCCAACCACTTGTATAAACCCGAATGCCTTGATCACCTCATCAAAGCGTTTGTTCCAACTCCGAGATGCTTGCACCAGTCCATAAATGGATCGCTGGAGCTTGCACACCTTGTTAGCATTCTTAGGATCGACAAAACCTTCGGGTTGCATCATATACAACTCTTCCTTAAGGAAACCGTTAAGGAACGCCGTTTTGACATCCATCTGCCAGATTTCATAATCGAAAAATGCAGCTATTGCTAACATGATTCTGACGGACTTAAGCATCGCCACGGGTGAGAAAGTCTCATCGTAGTCAATTCCTGGAACTTGTGAAAAAACCTTTGCCACAAGTCGAGCTTTATAAACGGTCACATTACCGTCAGCGTCCGTCTTCTTCTTAAAGATCCATTTGTTCTGAATAGCCTTGCGGCCCTTAGGTAGTATCTCCAAAGTTCACACTTTGTTCTCATACATGGATCCTATCTCGGATTTCATGGCTTCTAGCCATTTGTTGGAATCTGGGCCCACCATTGCTTCTTCATAACTTGCAGGTTCATTGTTGTCTAACAACATGATTGATAAGACGGGATTACCGTACCACTCTGGAGCAGCACGTGATCTCGTCGACCTGCGTGGTTCAACAGAAACTTGAACTGGAGTTTCATGATCATCATCATTAACTTCCTCCTCAACCGGCGTCGCAACGACAGAGGTTTCCCCTTGCCCTGCGCCACCATCCAGAGGGATGAGAGGTTCGACAACCTCGTCAAGTTCTATCTTCCTCCCACTCAATTCTCTCGAGAGAAACTCCTTCTCAAGAAAAGCTCCATTCTTAGCAACAAACACTTTTCCCTCGGATTTGAGATAGAAGGTGTACCCAACTGTCTCTTTTGGGTAACCTATGAAGACGCACTTTTCCGCTTTGGGTTCCAGCTTTTCAGGCTGAAGCTTTTTGACATAAGCATCACATCCCCAAACTTTAAGAAACGACAACTTTGGCCTCTTGCCATACCACAGTTCGTATGGTGTCGTCTCAACGGATTTTGATGGTGACCTATTTAAAGTGAATGCAGTTGTTTCTAATGCATAACCCCAAAATGACAACGGCAAATCAGTAAGAGACATCATAGATCGCACCATCTCTAACAAAGTACGATTACGACGTTCGGACACACCATTACGCTGTGGTGTTCCAGGCGGTGTTAACTGTGAAACAAATCCACATTGTCTTAAGTGAGCACCAAACTCGAAACTCAGATATTCACCCCCACGATCACACCGTAGGAACTTGATCTTCTTGTTACGATGATTTTCCACTTCACTCTGAAATTGCTTGAACTTTTCAAATGTTTCAGACTTGTGCTTCATCAAGTAGACATAACCATATCTACTTAAATCGTCAGTGAAGGTGAGAAAATAACGATATCCGCCGCGTGCCTCCACGCTCATTGGACCACATACATCGGTATGTATGATTTCCAATAAGTCACTTGCACGCTCCATTGTTCCGGAGAACGGAGTCTTAGTCATCTTGCCCATGAGGCATGGTTCGCACGTGTCAAGTGAATGAAAGTCAAGTGACTCCAAAAGTCCATCGGCATGGAGTTTCTTCATGCGCTTTACACCAATATGACCCTAGCGGCAGTGCCACAAAAATATGGCGCTATCATTGTTTACTCTAACTCTTTTGGTCTCAATGTTATGTATATGCGTATCGCTATCAAGATTCAATATGAACAATCCTCTCACATTCGGTGCATGACCATAAAAGATGTTACTTATAGAAATAGAACAACCATTATTCTCAGACTTAAAAGAGTAACCGTCTCGCAATAAAAAAGATCCAGATATAATGTTCATGCTCAACACAGGCACTAAATAACAATGTTTTAAGTTCATCACTAATCCTGATGGTAGCTGAAGTGACACTGTGCCGACGGCGATTGCATCAACCTTGGAACCATTTACTACGCGCATCGTCACTTCGTCTTTCGCCAGCCTTCGTCTATTCCGCAGTTCCTGCTTCGAGTTGCAAATATGAGCAACAGAACCGGTATCGAATACTCAGGCACTACTATGAGAGCCGGTTAAGTACACATCAATAACATGTATATCAAATAAACCTGATTTTTCTTTGCCCGCCTTCTTATCTGCCAGATACTTGGGGCAATTGCGCTTCCAGTGACCCATACCCTTGCAATAGAAACACTCCGTTTCAGGCTTAGGCCCAGCTTTGGGTTTCATCGGCGGATTGGCAACAGGCTTGCCGCTCTTCTTCGAATTGCCCTTCTTGCCTTTGCTGTTTCTCTTGAAACTAGTGGTCTTATTCACCATCAACACTTGATGCTCTTTACGGAGTTCAGACTCTGCGACTTTCAACATCGCAAACAACTCGCCGGGAGACTTGTTCATCCCTTGCATGTTGTAGTTCAACACAAAGCCTTTGTAGCTTGGCGGCAATGATTGAAGAATTCTGTCAGTGATAGCTTCTTGCGGGAGTTCAATCCCCAGCTCAGCCAGACGGTTTGAGTACCCAGACATTTTGAGCACATGTTCACTGACAGACGAGTTTTCCTCCATCTTGCAAGCATAGAATTTATCGGAGGTCTCATACCTCTCGATCCGGGCGTTCTTCTGAAAGATAAACTCCAACTCCTGGAACATCTCAAATGCTCCATGACGCTCAAAGCGACGTTGAAGTCCCGGTTCTAAGCCATACAAGACTGCACATTGAACTATTGAGTAGTCCTCCTTACGTGCTAACCAAGCGTTCTTAACATCCTGATCAGCCGTAGCGGGTGGTTCATCTCCTAGCGCAGCATTAAGGACATAATCCTTCTTCCCAGCTTGTAAGATTAGTTTAAGATTACGAGCCCAGTCTACAAAGTTGCTTCCATCATCTTTCAACTTAGCTTTCTCTAGGAACGTATTAAAATTCAGGATGACTGTCGCGTGATCCATGATCTACAACACAAATATATTCAAAGTGGACTTAGACTATGTTCAAGATAATTAGAGTTCAACTTAATCAAATTATATGCTAAACTCCCACTCAAAAAGTACATCTCTCTAGTCATTTGAGTGGTTCATGATCCACTTACACTATCCCAAGTCCGATCATCACGTGAGTTGAGTATAGTTTCAGTGGTAAGCATCCCTATGCTAATCATATCAACTATATGATTCATGATCGACCTTTCGGTCTCATGTGTTCCGAGGCCATGTCTGCACATGCTAGGCTCGTCAAGCTTAACCCGAGTGTTCCGCGTGCGCAACTGTTTTGCACCCGTTGTATGTGAACGTTGAGTCTATCACACCCGATCATCATGTGGTGTCTCGAAACGACAAACTGTAGCGACGGTGCACAGTTGGGGAGAACACAATTTCATCTTGAAATTTTAGTGAGAGATCACCTCATAATGCTACCGTCGTTCTAAGCAAAATAAGGTGCATAAAAGGATTAACATCACATGCAATTCATAAGTGACATGATATGGCCATCATCACGTGCTTCTTGATCTCCATCACCAAAGGACCGGCACGATCTTCTTGTCACCGGCGCCACACCATGATCATCCATCAACGTGTTGCCATCGGGGTTGTCGTGCTACTTATGCTATTACTACTAAAGCTACATCCTAGCAAAATAGTAAACGCATCTGCAAGCACAAACGTTAGTATAAAGACAACCCTATGGCTCCTGCCGGTTGCCGTACCATCGACGTGCAAGTCGATATTTCTATTACAACATGATCATCTCATACATCCAATATACCTATTTCAATCTCGTTTACCGGCAAGTCTCTTTACTCGTTCCGTAATACAAGATCCCGCAACTTACACTAAGTTACATTGCTTGCAAGGCTTGTGTGTGATGTTGTATTACCGAGTGGGCCCCGAGATACCTCTCCGTCACACGGAGTGACAAATCCCAGTCTTGATCCATACTAACTCAACCAACACCTTTGGAGATACCTGTAGAGCATCTTTATAGTCACCCAGTTACGTTGCGACGTTTGATACACACAAAGCATTCCTCCGGTGTCAGTGAGTTATATGATCTCATGGTCATAGGAATAAATACTTGACACGCAGAAAACAGTAGCAACAAAATGACACGATCAACATGCTACGTCTATTAGTTTGGGTCTAGTCCATCACGTGATTCTCCCAATGACGTGATCCAGTTATCAAGCAACAACACCTTGTTCATAATCAGAAGACACTGACTATCATTGATTAACTGGCTAGCCAGCTAGAGGCATGCTAGGGATGGTGTTTTGTCTATGTATCCACACATGTAAATGAGTCTTCATTCAATACAATTATAGCATGGGTAATAAACTATTATCTTGATACAGGAATTATAATAATAACTATATTTATTATTGCCTCTAGGGCATAATTCCAACACCATGAACATTGTGCACCGCTATCGATACGTCGCAAAAACTCGTTGTTTTTGTCGTTTCGGGCGAGTTTCGTGGGCTATAGCGCACTGTTTTGAAGTCCCGGATCGATTTTTGATACTCCATGAAGCTTGTGCACCGCTATCGGGACGTCGCAAAAACTCATCATTTTTGTCGTTTCGGGTGAGTTTCGTGGGCTATAGCGCATTGTTTTGGAGTCCCGAATCGAATTTTGATGCTCCATTAACCTTGGGCACGGCTATCGAGATGTCGCAAAAACTCATTGTTTTTGTTGTTTTGCGCCAGTTTCTTGCGCTATAGCGCACTCTTTTGGGGTACAAGGTCGATTTTTGATGCACCATGAACCCTGTGCACGGACTATCGAAACGTCGCAAAAACTCGTTGTTTTTTCGTTGTTCGCAAGTTTCATGGGCTATAGCGCACCGTTTTGGGGTCCCGGGTCGGTTTTTGATGATCCCTGAACCGTGTGCACTGCAATCGAGACGTCGCAAAAACTCATTGTTTTGTCGTTTAGGGCCATTTTCGTGGGCTACAGCACACTGTTTTGGGGTCCCCGGTCCATTTTTATTGGTACATGAACCCTATGAACGGCTATCTAGATGTCTTAAAAACTCGTTATTTTCGTCGTTTCTCGCGAGTTTCATGGTCTATAGCGCACTGTTTTGGGGTCACGGGTCAATTTTTGATACACCATGAACCCTGTGCACGTTTATCGATACGTCGCAAAAACTCATTGTTTTGTCTTTTTCGCTAGTTTCATGGGCTATAGCGCACTGTTTTGGGATACTAGGTCGACTTTTGATGCTCCATGAACCCTGTGTACTCCTATCGAGACATTGCAAAAACTCATTGTTTTGTTGTTTCAGGCCATTTTTGTGGGCTATAGCACATTGTTTTGGGGTCCCCGGTCCATTTTCAATGCTACATGAAACCTGTGCACGGTTATCAAGATGTCTTAAAAACTCGTTGTTTTTGTCGTTTATCGTGACTCTCATGTCTATAGTGCACTGTTTTGGGGTCCCGGATCAATTTTTGATGCACCATGAACCCAGTGCCCGGCTATCGAAACGTCGCAAAAACTCGTTGTTTTGTCGTTTTTCGCCAGTTTCATGGGCTATAACGCACTGATTTGGGGTCCCGGGTCAATTTTTGATGCTCCATGAAGCTTGTGCACCACTATCGAGACGTCGCAAAAACTTATTGTTTTTCTTGTTTCGATGAGTTTCATGGGCTATAGCGCATTGTTTTGGAGTCCCGGGTCGATTTTTGATGATCCATTAACCCTGTGCACGGCTATCGAGATGTCGCAAAAACTCATTGTTTTTGTTGTTTCGGGCGAGTTTCATGTGCTATAGCGCACTCTTTTGGGGTCCCGGGTCGATTTTTGATGATCCAGGAACCCTGTGCACTTCTATCGAGACGTCGCAAAAACTCATTGTTTTGTCGTTTTGGGCCATTTTCGTGGGCTATAGCGCATTGTTTTGGGGTCCCGGTTCCAATTTTAAGGCTACATGAATCGTGTGCACGACTATTAGGATGTTTTAAAAACTTGTTGTTTTTGTCATTTCTCGGGAGTTTCATGGTCTATAGCGCACTGTTTGGAATCCGAGGTCAATTTTTGATGCACCATGAACCCCGTGCATGGTTATCGACACATCGCAAAAACTAATTGTTTTGTCGATTTCGCGAGTTTCTTGGGCTATAGCACACTGTTTTTGGGTGTCGGGTCCATTTTTGATGCTACATGAACCTTGTGCACCGCTATCGAGACGTTGCAAAAACTCGTTGTTTTTGTCGTTTCGGGCGAGTTTCGTGGGCAATAGCGCATTGTTTTGGAGTCCCGAGTTGATTTTTGATCCTCCATTAATCTTGTGCACGGCTATCGAGATGTCGCAAAAACTCGTTGTTTTTGTCGTTTCGTGCCAATTTCATGGGCTATAGCGCACTATTTTGGGGTACAAGGTCGATTTTTTATGCACCATGAACCCTGTCCACGGCTATCGAGACGTCGCAAAAACTCATTTTTTTGTCGTTTTTTGACACTTTCATGGGCTATAGCACACTATTTTGGGGCCCCGGGTTAATTTTTGATGCTCCATGAACCCTGTGCACTGCTAACGAGACGTCGCAAAAACTCATTGTTTTCTCGTTTCGGGCCATTTTCGTGGGCTATAGCGCATTGTTTTGGGCTCCCGGGTCCATTTTTAATGCTACATGAACCCTGTGCACGTGTATCAAGATGGCTTAAAAACTCGTTTCTGTCGTTTCTCGCGAGTTTCGTGGTCTATAGCACACTGTTTTGGGGTCCCGGGTCAATTTTGGATGCACCATGAGCCGTGTGCACGGCTATCGAGAGGTCACGAAAACTCGTTATTTTGTTGTTTTTCGCTAGTTTCATGGGCTATAGTGCGCTATTTTGGGGTCCCGGGTTGATTTTTTAAGCTCCATGAACCGTGTGCACTGCTATCGAGACATTGCAAAAACTCATTGTTTTGTCGTTTCGGGCCATTTTTGTGCGCTATAGCGCATTGTTTTGGGGTCCGGGGTCCATTTTGAATGCTATATGAACCCTGTGGACGGCTATCAAGAGGTCTTAAAAACCCGTTATTTTTATCGTTTCTTGCGAGTTTCATGGTCTATAGCGCACTGTTTTGGGGTTACGTGTCAATTTTTTATGCACCATGAACCTTGTCCATGGCTATCGAGACGTCGCAAGAACTCATTTTTCTGTCGTTTTTCGCCAGTTTCATTGGCTAAAGCGCACTGTTTTCGGGTCTCGGGTTGATTTTTGATGCTCCATGAACCGTGTGCACTGCCACCGACACGTCACAAAAACTCATTGTTTTCTCCTTTCGGGCCATTTTCGTGGGCGCATTGTTTTGGGGTCCCGGGTCCTTTTTAATGCTACATGAACCTTGTATACGGTTATCAAGATGTCTTAAAAACAAGTTGTTTTTGTCGTTTCTCGCGAGTCTCATGTTCTATAGCGCACTGTTTTGGGGTCCCGGGTCAATTTTTGATGCTCCATGAAGCTTGTGCATCGCTATCGGGACGTCGCAAAAACTCATTGTTTTTGTCATTTCTGGCGAGTTTAATGGGCTATAGTTCATAGTTTTGGAGTCCCGGGTCGATTTTTGATGCTCCATTAACCTTGTGCACGACTATCGAGATGTCGCAAAAACTCGTTGTTTTTGTCGTTTCGGGCCATATTCATGGGCTATAGCGCACTGTTTGGGGTCCCGGGTCGATTTTTGATGATCCATGAACCGTGTGCACTTCTATCGAGACGTCGCAAAAGCTCGTTGTTTTGTCGTTCCGGGCCATTTTCGTGGGCTATAGCGCATTGTTTTGGGGTCCCGGGTCCATTTTTAATGCTTCCTGAACCTTGTGCACGACTATCAAGATGTTTTAAAAGCTTGTTGTTTTTGTCGTTTCTCGCGAGTTTCATGGTCGCACTGTTTTGGGGTCCCGGGTCAATTTTTTATTGACCATGAACCCTGTGCTCGGCTATCGAGACGTCACAAAAACTCGTTGTTTTGTCGTTTATCGCGAGTTTCGTCGGCTATAGCGCATTGTTTTGAAGTCCCGGGTCAATTTTTTACGCTCCATGAACCTTGTGCACCGCTATCGATACGTCGCAAAAACTCGTTGTTTTGTCGTTTTGGACGAGTTTCGTGGGCTATAGCACATTGTTTTGGAGTCCCGAGTTAATTTTTGATCCTCCATTAATCTTATGCACGGCTATCGAGATGTCGCAAAAACTCGTTGTTTTTGTCGTTTCGGGCCAATTTCATGGGCTATAGCACACTATTTTGGGGTACAAGGTCGATTTTTTATGCACCATGAACCCTGTCCACGGCTATCGAGACGTCGCAAAAACTCATTTTTTTGTCGTTTTTTGCCAGTTTCATGGGCTATAGCGCACTGTTTTGGGGTCCCGGGTCGATTTTTGATGCTCCATGAACCGTGTGCACTGCTAACGAGACGTCGCAAAAACTCATTGTTTTCTCGTTTCGGGCCATTTACGTTTGCTATAGCGCATTGTTTTGGGCTCCCGGGTCCATTTTTAATGCTACATGAACCGTGTGCACGTCTATCAAGATGGCTTAAAAACTCGTTGTTTATGTCGTTTCTCGCGAGTTTCATGGTCTATAGCGCACTGTTTTGGGGTCCCGGGTCAATTTTTTATGCACCATGAACCATGTGCACGACTATCTAGACATCGCAAAAACTCGTTGTTTTGTCATTTTTCGCCAGTTTGATGGGCTATAGTGCACTGTTTTGGGGTCCGCGGTCGATTTTTGATGCTCCATGAACCCTTTGCACTGCTATCGAGACATTGCAAAAACTCATTGTTTTGTCGCTTCGGGCCATTTTTGTGGGCTATAGTGCATTGTTTTGGGGTCCCGGGTCCATTTTCAATGCTACATGAACCCTGTGCACGGCTATCAAGAGGTCTTAAAAACTCGTTGTTTTTATCGTTTTCGCGACTTTCATGGTCTATAGCGCACTGTTTTGGGGTTCCGTGTCAATTTTTGATGCACCATGAACCTTGTCCACGGCTATCGAGTAGTCACAAGCACTCATTTTTTGTTGTTTTTGCTAGTTTCATTGGCTATAGCGCATTGTTTTGGGGTCCCGGGTCAATTTTTACTGCTCCATGAACCCTGTGCACTGCTACCGAGACGTCGCAAAAACTCATTGTTTTCTCGTTTCGGGCCATTTTCGTGGGCGCATTGGTTTGGGGTCCTGGGTCCATTTTTAATGCTACAAGAACCGTGTGCACGGTTACAAAATGTCTTAAAAACTCATTGTTTTTGTCGTTTCTCGCAAGTCTCATGGTCTATAGCGCACTGTTTTGGGGTCCCGGGTCAATTTTTGATGCACCATGAACCTAGTGCACGGCTATCAAAACGTCGCAAACATTCGTTGTTTTGTCGTTTTTCGTCAGTTTCATGGGCTATAGCGCACTGTTTTGGGGTCACGGGTCAATTTTTTATGCTCCATGAAGCTTGGGCACCGCTATCGAGACCTCGCAAAAACTCATTGTTTTTGTCGTTTTGGGCGAGTTTCATGGGCTGTAGCGCATTGTTTTGGAGTCCCGGGTCGATTTTTTATGCTTGATAACCCACAAGTATAGGGGATCGCAACAGTTTTCGAGGGTAGAGTATTCAACCCAAATTTGTTGATTCGACACAAAACGAAGCAAAAGAATATTCTCGAGTATTAGCAGTTGAGTTGTCAATTCAACCACACCAGAAAGACTTAGTATCTGCAGCAAAGTATCAGTAGCAAAGTGGTGTGATAGCAACAGTAGCAATGGTAACAGTAGCAGCAGTGACAACAGTAGCGGTAACAGTAGCAGCAGTGAGAACAGTAGCGGCAAAGTAACGTACCAACAGTGACAGCAGTAGCGGCAAAGTAACGTAGCAAGGACCAGTAGGAAAAGCTCGTAGGCATTGGAACGGTGATTGATAATTATGTCGGATGACATTCATCATGCAACAGTTATAACATGGGGAGATATGTAACTAGCTCCAGTTCGTCAATGTAATGTAGGCATGTATTCCGTATATAGTCATGCGTGCTTAGGGAAAAGAACTTGCATGACATCTATTGTCCATCCCTCCTATGGCAGCGGGGTCCTAATGGAAACTACGGGATATTAAGGTTCTCCTTTTACTCATAACTGAAGGTGAATCAAGTGCAGAGCTAGATGGCAGTTCCTTACCTGTCCTCGTAGTTGAGGGCAAGACTTTAGTTCTTGGATCTATCAGATTCCTCATAGTGATCAGGAGACGTAAATCCCAAGTGACTCAGAGAAAATATTTGTGCTTCCCCGGCAACGGTGCCAGAAAATAGTCTTGATAACCCACAAGTATAGGGGATCGCAACAGTTTTCGAGAGTAGAGTATTCAACCCAAATTTATTAATTAGACTCAAGGGGAAGCCAAAGAATATTCTCAAGTATTAGCAGTTGAGTTGTCAATTCAACCACACCTGAAAGATTTAGTATCTGCAGCCAAATATCAGTAGCAAGGTAGTATGATAGCAGCAGTAGCAACAGTAACTACCATAAAGCAATAAATATCAACATGAAAGCATGATGCAAAATGGACGTATCAACCCCCGACCACCGACGCCACTAATCCCCGAACTCCGACGCCACCGAAACCCAACGCCACTGAGTGCGAAAACAGTTAATTGGCCAATACAGGGGTTGTGCATGATTTAAATTAGTTGTGTGGGGATGATGGAGCATAGCCAGACTATATGATTTTGTAGGGATAACTTTCTTTGGCCTTGTTATTTTGAAAGTTCATGATTACCTTGCTAGTTTGCTTGAAGTATTATTGTTTTCATGTCAATAGCAAACTATTGTTTTGAATCTTACGGATCTGAACATTCATGTCACATGAAAGAAGTTACAAAGGACAACTATGCTAGGTAGCATTCCACATCAAAAATTTAGTCTTTATCACTTCCCTACTCGAGGACGAGCAGGAGTTAAGCTTGGGGATGCTTGATACGTCTCCAACGTATCTATAATTTTTGATGGTTCCATGCTATTATCTTGTCAACTTTGGATGTTTTGTATGCATGAATATGCTATTTTATATCTTTTTGGGGACTAACCTATTAACTCAGTGCCGAGTGATAGTTTCTGTTTTTTCCGTGTTTTTGACCTTTTCTAGAGAAGAATATTAAACGGAGTCCAAACGGAATAAAACCTACGGGGTGATTTTTTCCATAACAGAAGATACGCAGGGGACTTGAGAACCAAGGCAGGAGACCCAGGGGGAGGTCACAAGCCCCCTAGCCGCGACTTGGGTGGCGCCTAGCAGGCTTGTGGGCCCCACGTGGCTCCTTTGCCCTACTTCTTTCGCCTATAAATTCTCTAAAAATCCAGAACCACCAGAGAGAGACACAAAAATACTTTTCCGCCGCCGCAAGCTTCTGTCTCCGCAAGATCCCATCTGGGGACCGTTCTGGTGCCCTGTTGGAGGGGGATTCGTACACGGAGGGCTTCTACATCAACACCATTGCCTCTCCGATGATGCGTGAGTAGTTCACCACAGACCTTCGGGTCCATAGCTAGTAGCTAGATGGCTTCTTCTCTCTCTTGGATCTTCAATACAAAGTTCTCCATGATCTTCATGGAGATCTATTCGATGTAACCTTCTTTTGCGGTATGTTTGTCGAGATCCGATGAATTGTGGATTTATGATCATATTATCTATGATTATTATTTGAGTCTCCTCTGATCTCTTATATGCATGATTTTGTATCCTTGTAATTTTCTTCGAGTTGTGGGTTTCGTTTGGCCAACTTGATCTATAATTCTTGCAATGGGAGAAGTGCTTGGTTTTGGGTTCATACCGTGTCGTGTCCTCACCTAGTGACAGAAGTGGTAGCGAGGCACGCATCGTGTTGTTCCCATCAAGGGTAAAAAGATGGGGTTTATATCTATTGCATGAATCTATCCCTCTACATCATGTCATCTTGCTTAAGGCATTACTCTGTTTGTTATGAACTCAATACACTAGATGCATGATGGATAACGGTCGATGTGTGGAGTAATAGTAGTAGATGCACAAAGTATCGGTCGACTTGTCTCAGACGTGATGCCTATATGTATGATCATTGCCTTAGATATCATCATGACTTTGCGCGATTCTATCAATTGCTCGACAGTAATTCGTTCACCCACCGTAATACTTGCTATCATGAGATAAGCCTCTAGTGAACACTATGGCCCCCGGGTCTACTTAACCTCATATTTTCAGATCCACAAAATTACTTTGTTGCACTTTTCACCTTCAGATCTCACCTTGCAAATAATCGTGAAGGGATTGACAACCCCTATATAGCGTTGGGTGCAAGTTTGTTTGTTTTTGCGCAGGTACATTGGTGCCTCATCTTGATACTCCTACTGGATTGATACCTGGGTTCTCAAACCGAGGGAAATACTTATTGCTACTGTGTTGCATCACCCTTTCCTCTTCATGGGAAAAACCAACGCAAGCTCAAGAGGTAGCAAGAAGAATTTCTGGCGCCGTTGTCGGGGAGTATTCAAAGTGAAGCTTATCCAAGTAACTATCGCAAACTCATATCTTGCATTTATATTATTTGCCTTTTCCCTCCCGTTTTCCTCTCCCCCACTTGTGAAAAAACAAAATTTACAAAAATATTTGCCTTTTTCATTCGCGCTTTTCTTTCGCTTGCTTTCTGTTTGCTTGTGTGCTTGTATGCTTGCTAAGTCACCATGACTGAAAACACCAAATTGTGTGAATTCTCGAATACTAATAATAATGATTTTATTAGTACTCCGATTGCTCCCGCCACTAGTGCGGAATCATATGAAATCAATGATGCCTTGCTGAATCTTGTTATGAAAGAGCAATTTTCCAGCCTTCCTAGTGAAGATGCCGCATCCCATCTTAATACCTTCATTGAGTTATGCGATATGCAAAAGAAGAAAGATGTGGATAATGATATGATTAAACTGAAGCTATTTCCGTTCTCATTACGAGATCGAGTAAAAAGTTGGTTTTCATCTTTACCCAAAAATAGTATTGATTCTTGGAACAAGTGTAAAGATGCTTATATTTCCAAGTATTTTCCACCAGCTAAGATTATCTATCTCTGTAATGATATCATGAATTTTAAGCAACTAGATCATGAACATGTTGCACAATCTTGGGAGAGAATGAAATTGATGATTAGAAATTGTCCCGCTCATGGCCTGAGTCTTTGGATGATTATACAAATCTTCTATGCTGGTTTGAATTTTGCTTTAAGAAATATCTTGGGTTCTGCCTCCGGTGGAACTTTCATGGAAATCACACTAGGATAAGCCACAAAACTCCGAGATAATATCATGACAAACTATTCGCAATGGCACACTGAAAGGTCACCTACTAATAAAAAAGTGCATGATATAGCAGAAATTAACTCTTTGAGTGCTAAGATGGATGAGTTAATGAAATTGTTTGCTAGTAAAAGTGCTCCTTTAGATCCAAATGATATGCCTTTGTCTTCCTTGATTGAGAATAGCAATGAGAGCTTGGATGTTAATTTTGTTGGTAGGAATAATTTTGGCAATAACAATGCCTTTTCCTAGTAATCCCAATAATAACTTTGGCAATTCCTACAACAATGCTCATGAAAATTACAGTAAATTACCCTCTGATCTTGAGAGTAATATTAAAGAGTTTATCAACTCGCAAAAGATTTTCAATGCGTCCATAGAAGAAAAACTTCTCAAAATTGATGAGTTGGCTAGGACCGTTGATAGAATGTCTCTTGATATTGATGCTTTGAAATTCAGATGTGATCCTCCCAAGATTAATATGGATGAAACTTTGAAAGCTATGCGTGTTTCCATGAATGAGAGTAAAGAAAGAACCGCCCAAATTCGTGATAGACATGAATGGCTTAAAAAGGCGTGTTCTCGTGATGAAAATCACGAAGATCTTAAAGTGCTTGGTGTGACTCCTATTGAATCCTTGTTTTCTAATGTCAATCCTAATGATGATGGGGCTCGATATGAATCCACTTTGGTTGAGAAACGCCCCAATGATTCAGAGTCTATTTATCTTGATGCTAAAGGCACTGAAAGTGGAGTAGAGGATATCAAAACTTTGAGTAGTGATGAAATTACTACTTTGGATTTCAAGGAATTCAATTATGATAGTTGCTCTTTGATTGAATGTATTTCCTTTATGCAATCCATGCTAAACTCTCCACATGCTTATAGCCAAAATAAGGCATTTACCGATCATATCGTTGATGCTATGATGAAGTTTCTATACCTAGAAAACTTCATGATGAGTGGGAACCTACTATCAAAATCAAGATTAAAAACTATGAATGCAATGCTTTGTGTGATTTGGGTGCTAGTGTTTCCGCTATTCCAAAGTCCTTATGTGATGTTCTAGGCTTCAATCATATTGATGAGTGCTCTCTTAATTTGCATCTTGCGGATTCTACTACTAATAAACCTATGGGAAGGATCAATGATGTTCTTATTATTGCAAATAGGAACTATGTGCCCGTCGATTTCATTGTGCCTGATATTGATTGCAATCCGACATGTCCCATCTTTCTTGTAGACCTTTCCTTAGGACTACTGGTGCTATCATCGATATGAAGGAAGGGAATATTAGATTTCAATTTCCATTAAAGAAGGGCATGGAACACTTTCCTAGAAAGAAAATAAGATTGCCTTATGAATCCATGATGAGGGCTACTTATGGTTTGAGCACCAAAGATGACGACACTTGATTCTATCGCCTTATCCCTAGCGAAGGGCGTTAAACAATAGCGCTTGTTGGGACGCAACCCAATGAATTTATCTTTCCTTTTTTCTTTCTGTTTTGTTGTGTACACACCATCATAATTCTGTTATGATTGTGTGTTTTTTATGTTTCTTTTTGTGTTTGTGCCAAGTAGCACCTTTATGATCAGTTTTGGCGATGGTTGTTTGATCATCCTGAAAAAGACAGAAACTTTGTGCTCACGAAATTATTGTTAATTCCTATCCAGAAAGATCTTTTGAGTTGATTCTTTTTTATGCTAGTTGATATGCGAATTTCCCTAATTTTCATAATTGTTCAGAATTTTTGGGATACCACAGGTGATGGGGTTATAGTCCTAGGGTAGGGTCATAGGCCTGCCCTATAGGTCCTACCCAGGGACTACCCCTCGGAGAGGACAAGACCCTTAGTCAACTCCGACTGAATTAAGGAATCCCTGTCGTCCAGTTGGTAACATACCCTCGGTCCTCTAGTCGGTGACTAGCATTCGGAGCATATCGAATCAACCGACTGTATACCACTCGGTACATCGTAACCCCCCTGGAAGGAAACGGTCGTACGTTTCCAGGTGCATTTATTAGCATTTAGGGCGTACGTTACCTGTAACGTACACATTCAATCGCCGCTACTCCACCCCTGTACCGGAACCGTTGTGAAGGGCAGCGCACTCTATATAAGCCACCCTCCCCCACTGGTAGAGGGGGTTAGCAAATCATTGTATTCTATATTCCACTCGACAACAAGCTCCGAGAGCACTGAGACGTAGGGCTGTTACCTCCACCGCAGAGGGGCCTGAACTCATACAACCTCGCCGTAGCTAGGACTCTGCCCATCTCATTCGTACCCTACACATCTACTGTCAGGCTTATACCCACGATAGTTGGCGTCCACCGTGGGGCAGGCGTCTAAGCGACTTCCGGCGAGTTTGCGACTACTTCCTTTCGTCATGTCGTCCGGTGGAGATTCGAGCATGGGTCACCAGATCTTCTTCGGCGCTCTCTCCTTCATCGTCGACGATTCGGCGTGGCTTCGGGAGGCTCCTCTCGACGTCGAGGCGCTTCCCCGTCGTGGGGCTACGCACTTCCGTGCCAGCGCCCACGGCATTCTTCTTCTCCAACAATCGGCTCCGTTGTCCGCCTGCACCTCCGTCGGCGTTGGGTGCAGCACGCCCAGGCGCGCCAGACCGCGTCTTCTCAGGTGGCAGTTCTGGAGTCTGTTGTGGTTGCCCCGCGTTCCTAGCGCTCGGGCTCAGTTCCGACTGAGTTTCCTTCCGAGTACGCGGGTCGCGGGCCTGCAGCAGAAGTTCACATGGCCAACTCCCATGAAGATCCCCGTCAAGCTGGCCGAAGCGAGCGCGAGGTCGGTGAAGCATCCAGTGCGCGCCGTCCACCTCGCCGTTCTGCCAGTCGACACACTCGGCGGAGCAACGTGGAGTTGTTCCGCACACCCCTCCTCAACTTGGCTGCAGCTGCCAAGATAGCCGATTCCCTCCAGCCGACTGATTCAGAGGCAGGAAGGGGGATCGAGCAGATCCGAGCCCTGTTGCACACGGCGCAGCAGCAGAATTCGGCGGTCTCCCAGTCGCACAACCGGATCTATAATAGTTCCGTCCACGCGAATACGCATCGGTCGGTTCACAACCCTGGTTCCCATCAGCGCCACAGGGGAGGCAGCCGTTCCATGATTCATGAAGATCGCCGCCGCTCACGCACCACTCCGCGGGGTGGGCCCTATGGGTCCCGACATCATGATGATCGGCGTTCAGTCGGCAACACTTACGAACCAAGACCCGATGGAAGAGGACGTATCGCCCAGCGAAGAGTCGACAGAGGTCGAGCCCACCGTGATGGTCACGATATGGACCGTCCAAGTGGAAGCAGGGCCATCGTGTCCGGTCCCGAGTGTTTTAGTCGAGCCATCCGCTCAGCTGACATCCCGCCCAACTTCCGGTTGGCAGCGGGAATCAGTAAGTTTACAGGAGAGTCCAAACCGGAAACATGGTTGGATGACTACCGAGTGGCAGCCCAGATCGGAGGAGGGGACGACCATGTCGCCATGAAGCACCTCCCTCTGATGCTCGACGGCTCGGCGCGAGCGTGGCTAAACTAGTTGGCCCCCTCGAGCATTTACAGTTGGGCGGATCTGGCCCGAGTGTTCATCAGGACCTTCGAAGGGACGTGCAAGCGCCCTGCAGGCCTCGTGGAGCTCCAGCACTGCGTCCAGAAGCCGAATGAGCCCCTGCGCGACTTCATCCAGCGTTGGACAACTCTCTACCACACGGTGGAGAACATCACCGAGCATCAAGCAGTCTGCGCCTTCAAGGCAGGCGTGCGGTACAGAGAGTTGTACCTAAAGTTCGGTCGAACAGGCGACATATCCATGAGCAAGATGATGGAGATAGCGGCTCGCTATGCAAATGGCAAAGAAGAGGACCGCATCCGGAGCGGCAAGCACAAGACAGTCGGTGATGGAGACGGGAGTAACACTCCGAAACAGAAGCATAAAGCTCCGTCCACTCCGCAAGCAGAGGCTGCAGCCGTGACCAATGCCAAGTTCAAGGGCAAAGGGAAGGCGCAGTTTACCCCCAAGAAGAAGCAGTTCAACAATCCCATCCTAGACCAGCCTTGTCCGGTTCACACGAAGATGGACGAAGAGGGCAACCCCATATATGCGAAGCATACCACTCGACATTGTCGTCTCCTGATCCAGGGTTTCAGCGAGGGGCAACCGAGTGAGAAGGACCCTGAACAAGATGAGGAGGATAAGGAGGATCCGTTCCCCCAAGTCCATGCAACCCTCATGATTTTTGCTCACATCGAAAGCAAGAGTCGACTGAAGCTGGTGAACAGGGAGGTTAACATGGCCACTCCAACCAGTCCCAAGATTCTTAAATGGTCTCAGACTGCGATCACTTTCGACCAGTCGGATCATCCAGCACATGTACCCACCCCGGGAAGACAGGCTCTGGTCGTCGACCCGGTAGTGGAAGGAGTCCGACTGCGCAAAGTCCTCATGGATGGCGGCAGCGGCTTGAACATCATGTACGCCGACACACTCAAGGGGATGGGCATTCCGATGTCCAAACTCAGCGAGAGCAGCATGCAGTTCCACGGAGTCGTCCCTGGACGGAAAGCCAAGTCACTCGGCCAGATCGCGTTGGACGTCGTTTTCGGCTCCGACAAGAACTTCCGCAAGGAGAAGCTGACGTTCGAAGTAGTCGATTTCCAGAGCGCTTATCACGCAATTCTGGGTCGCCCAGCTTATGCGCGTTTCATGGCCCGTCCATGTTACGTATACCTGAAGCTGAAGATGCCAGGCCCGAAGGGTGTGATCACCATCACGGGCAATCGACAGCGAGCCGAAGAGTGCCTACAGCAAGGTTCAAGAATCGCCGACCAGCAGATGGCCGTTCTCGAGCTCGACGAGTACAAGAAAACAGTCGACCTCGCCGACCTGATGCGCTCGAAGAAGCCAGCTTCTGAATCTGCGTTCCAATCGGCAGGAGAGACGAAGAAGGTCAACATCCACCCGACGGACGACTCTGTTGCACCGACGAACATCTCCACCACCCTCGATCCTAAATAGGAAGCCGAGCTCACCCAATTCCTCCGTGAGAACTGGCACATCTTCGCATGGAAACCCTCTGACATGCCGGGTGTACCCAGGGAGTTGGCTGAGCATCGACTGCACGTGGATCGTGCCGCTCGGCCCGTCTGAGAGCGCCTGTGCCGGTCCGCCGCGCACAAGAGGAAGGCAATCGGGGAAGAGGTGGCCAAACTGCTAGCAGCCAACTTCATTCGCGAGGTTCACCACTCCGAGTGGCTCGCCAATGTTGTCATGGTGCCCAAGAAGGACAAGTCGCTCCGAATGTGCATCGACTTCAAGCATCTCAATAAGGTCTGCCCGAAAGACCATTTTCCGCTCCCCCGCATAGATCAAATTGTCGATTCGACTGCGGGTTGCGAGCGTATGTCATTTCTTGATGCCTACTTGGGCTATCATTAGATCCATCTGTATGGTCCCGATGAGTTAAAAACAGCCTTCATCACCCCATTCGGGTGCTTCTGCTACATCACTATGCCCTTCGGTCTGAAGAATGCAGGAGCTACCTTTATGCGCATGATCCAAAAATGTCTCCTCGACCAGATCGGTTGGAATGTGGAGGCATATATGGATGATATCGTAGTCAAGTCACGCAAAGGTTCCGACCTGCTGACTGACTTGGTAGAAACATTCGCCAACCTTCGTAGGTACGATATCAAGCTCAACCCAGCCAAATGTTCATTCGGTGTTCCCAGCGGAAAGTTACTCGGTTAATTCGTTTCCGAACGAGGGATCGACGTCAACCCCGAAAAGATCGGGACCATCGTCCGAATGGAGAGGCCGGTCAGAATACACGATGTTCAACGGCTCACAGGTTGCCTAGCGGCTTTGAGCAGGTTCATCAGTCGACTCGGCGAGAAAGCACTTCCTCTGTACCGACTCATGAAGAAATCAGATACTTTCGAGTGGACAGACGAAGCCCAAGTCGCATTCGACGACCTCAAAGTCCTACTTTCCACCCAGCCGGTTCTTACTGCTCCGCTCAGTAAAGAGCCCCTTCTTCTGTATATCGCGGCTACAAATCAAGTCGTCAGTACTGTTCTTACAGTCGAACGAGAAGAAGAAGGCAAAGCATACAAAGTTCAGCGGCCAGTGTACTACGTCTCTGAAGTCCTGACTCCTTCCAAGCAGAGGTATCCCCATTATCAAAAACTTATCTACGGGATTTACATGACTGCGAAGAAGGTGGCCCATTATTTCCAAGACCACTCGGTGTCTGTCGTTTCTGATGCTCCATTGTCGGAAATTCTCCACAATCGAGATGCGTGAGGCCGAGTGGCGAAGTGGGCAATGGAGATGCTGTACTGCGACATCAAGTTCGAGGCCAAGAAAGCTATTAAGTCTCAAGCTCTAGCTGACTTTATAACAGAATGGGTAGAACAACAGCAACCGACCCACATCTGCTCGGCTCATTGGACAATGTTCTTCGGTGGGTCTAAGATGTTGAATGGCTCCGGCGCTGGCGTTGTGATCATATCACCAAAGGGCGACAAGCTCAAGTACGTGCTACAGATACACTTCGATTCCTCCAACAACGAGGCAGAGTATGAAGCTCTCCTCTACGGATTGCGCATGGCCATCTCACTCGGCGTCCGTCGTCTGATGGTCTACGGCGATTCGGATTTGGTGGTCAATCAAGTGATGAAAGAGTGGGAAGTCAGGAACCCCACCATGACCACATACTGCAATGCAGTGAGGAAGCTCGAGAAGAAGTTTGAAGGTCTAGAGCTCCACCATGTACCGAGATTGAAGAACCAAGCAGCTGATGAGTTGGCAAAACTCGGATCCACTCAGAGACCAGTCCCAAGTGATGTCTGCCTCGAGCACCTCCACCTTCCCTCAGTCAAAGAAGATCCTTTCACAGAGGAACTAGTACAACCCAAGAGCTCAACAGATCTGACTGAAGTCGATGTACCTGCTGTGGTTGATCTGGTCATGGAGATTCTGGTTGTCATCCCCGATTGGACTGTGCCGATCATTGCATATATCCTGAGGCAAGAACTTCCAGAAGACGAAGTCCAAGCCAGGCAAATAGTCCGCAGGTCGAAGTCGTTCACTGTCATCGACGGCCAATTGTACAAGGAAAGCGTCTCAGGCGTTCTTCAATGATGCATCTCCCCAGAGGAGGGGCAGCTGATCCTGGAGGATATTCACTCGGGAACCTGCGGTCATCACGCTTCTTCGAGAGCAATCGTCGCCAAGGCGTTCAGAGCCGGTTTCTTTTGGCTGCAGGCAAACGAGATGGCTAAAGATATGGTCGACCGATGTGAAGGCTGTCAGTTCTACTCCAACAAGTCCCACAAGCCAACATCTGCGTTGAACACAATTCCTCTTGTGTGGCCGTTTGCAGTTTGGGGATTAGATACAGTCGGACCATTCAAGACAGGCCAAGGGGGATACACACATCTCTTGGTGGCAGTCGACAAGTTCACGAAATGGATCGAAGCCAAGCCCATCAAGAAACTCGATGCCTCAACCGCCGTCAAGTTTATCAGGGACATCATCTCCAGATTCGGTGTACCCCACACCATAATCACGGACAACGGGACAAACTTCGACTCGGACAGGTTCAAAGGTTTCTGTGCAAGCCAAGGTATCCGAGTGGATTTTGCTTCCGTAGCACATCCTCAGTCCAATGGACAAGCTGAGCGGGCGAACGGGCTTATTCTTCAAGGTTTGAAACCCCGACTCCTACGAGAGGTGAGACACGCCGCTGGCGCATGGGTCACCGAGTTACCTTCAGTGCTTTGGGGTCTCCGCGCCACTCCGAACAGATCAACGGGGCGATCACCGTTCTTCCTCGTCTATGGAGCAGAAGCGGTCCTCCCGAGTGACTTGCTTCATAATGCTCCACGAATCGAACTCTTCTCCGAAGCTGAAGCAGAACAAGCAAGGCAAGATGGACTAGATCTTCTAGAGGAGGAGCGCGAGATGGCGCTAACTCGTTCAACCATTTATCAGCAAGATCTGCGACGCTTTCATGCGCGTCACGTCAGAAGTCGCACATTCCAAGCAGGCAACTTAGTGCTCCGAGTGGATCAGCAAAGACCCCACAAGTTGGCTCCGGCTTGGGAAGAACCTTTCATCATCTCCAAGGTGCTAAACAACGGAGCATACAGACTCTACAACATCCACAGGGAGACAGACGAGCCGCGTGCATGGAACGGAGACCTCCTCAAGCGCTTCTACACGTGATCGTCGACTGAAGCAGTGTAAAGAACAAATATTGATGAAATAATATAAAGCAGATTCAGTTCTTGTAGATTCGGGATTCTTCCGCGGTTGCTGACTCCGGTCACACACACACAAAAAAAACTTAGTTGCGTTCCAGAATCGCCTAAGTTCTAACTTCCTCCGAGCGTGCACTAAGCGACGCACTCGGGGACTTAGCTGTGATCAAGAATCACCTAAGTAATAACTTTCTCCGAGCGTGCACTAAGCGTCACACTCGGGGACTTAGGTGCGATCCTGAATCGCCTAAGTTCTAACTTCCTCCGAGCGTGCACTAAGCGTCGCACTCGGGGACTTAGCTGTGATCAAGAATCACCTAAGTAATAACTTTCTCCGAGCGTGCACTAAGCGTCGCACTCGGGGACTTAGTTGCGATCCTGAATCGCCTAAGTAATAATTTTCTCCGAGCGTGCACTAAGCGTCGCACTCGGGGACTTAGCTGCGATCCTGAATCGCCTAAGTAATAAATTTCTTCGAGCGTGCACTAAGCGTCGCACTCGGGGACTTAGCTGCGATCCTGAATCGCCTAAGTAATAACTTTCTCCGAGCGTGCACTAAGCGTCGCACTCGGGGACTTAGCTGCGATCCTGAATCGCCTAAGTTCTAACTTCCTCTGAGTCTACACTAAATGTCACACTCGGGGACTTAGCTGTGATCAAGAATCACCTAAGTAATAGCTTCCTCCGAGTGTACACTAAACGTCACACTCGGAGACTTAGCTATGATCAAGAATCACCTAAGTACTAACTTTCTCCGAGTGCGCACTAAGCGTCGCACTCGGGGACTTAGTTGTGACCAAGAATCACCTAAGTTCTAACTTCCTCCGAGTGTGTACTAAACGTCACACTCGGGGACTTTGCTATGATCCAGGGTCACCCAACTAATCACTTTCTCCGAGTGTGCACTAAACGTCGCACTCGAAACAACATTCAAACACAAGAGTACACGCTTTGATTCGGATTCCAAAATTCTCGCAAAGATAGTTAACTCGGTGCGGATCAAGCTTACCCGCACCGATTTAAGAATGTAACGGCCAACAGAAGTGGCCAAAGTACCTTACAGATAAACACTCGGCATACCGAGGATAAATTTTTCTTACGCGTCAGCTGGGCCAGCGCCAGGACTGGAGGGCTCCACGAAGGTGTCCAAGTCGATTCCGTCGGCGATGCGGGTAGCACTCTCAAGGAACGTCTCCATGAAGTCTTCGAATCGAAGCTTATTCGTGTTGGCGACCTTCAGTGTCTTCAGTTTCTCCTCACGCACCTCCTTGCAATGGACTCGAACCAAGGACAGAGCAACATCTGCACCGCAACGCGCTGCCGATTTCTTCCACGATTGCACACGGTTCGGAATGTCCTCCAGTCGCGCCATCAGGCCCTCCATCTCCTGCCGCGACTCATCTTCTGGCCAAAGTTCCTTGTCAATTCGGCCGACGACCTCTCTCAGTCGACCGATGAAAGGACCCACTTTGCCTACGCGGATATGCGCCCGGAGCAGATCCCGATTGGCATCCTCGCCAAGTGGCACGTTGTCGCGAATGGACCGCTCCACGTCCGTTGCTTCAGCTTCAGCATCAATGCAAAAATCTGCAACAAAAGGACAAGCATACAATCAATGCCGAGTGTCACGCACACAGTACAAGTACTTGGCAAAACATAAGACTTACCAGCCAGACGTGTCATCATCTGCCCAGCCCAGTCGTTGACATACTTCTCCTGAGCTATGCATCGTCTGTTCAGGACGGCCATCTGATTCGTGAGAGCAGTCCTCTGTTTCTTCATTCTTTCCACTTCCTTAGTCAACACCTTGTTCGCTTCACGAGCCTCCTCCAAGGACTTCTCTCGTCCCTCCAGAGCATCCTTCATGCCGGCCATTGCGAGCATAGCCGCATCAAGCTCACCAGCGAACTGGTTCCTTTCCGCTCTGAGAGCCTCATAGGCCGTCCCCATTTCACAAGTTTTCTGCCACCAAGCACCAAGAGACAATCAGAAAGTTCAACAGTTAAAAGTCTAAGTTCTTCAGACCCCTGCCGACGCAAGTAGTCGACAGCGGTCTCGGGGACTACACCCAGTGGGTTCACTGAGAGTGACCCCACTGGCATGCACCTCAAACAGGCCCGCCCTATTGAGATGCATGTTATCACCTACGCCTCCGAGACCAATACTACCCGACCTGAGTACAACTTACTCTCGGGGACTCTTACAGTAAGTGCACTCCGAATGCAACAACTACTCGTACTCGGTCATACTGTCGGTGCAAGCACTCGACACAACCAAAGTAAATACAATATGTATAAAGACAACTGTCGGTGCAAGCACTCGACAGAAGTCTCGGGGACTACACCCACTGGGTTCACTCAGACTGAACCCATTGCAAACGACAGCTGCTATTTAAATACACCCAGTGGGTTACAAGAGAAAAGTAAATACTTACAAGACCACTTACTCGGATATCATCCCGCAGCTCCAAGCTCCGCTGGTACAAGGCCGCAACAGAGTCGTAGGCCCTCTTGGCTTCCCCAGTCCTCAGTTCCGCCTGCACCATAGCCCCCTTGGTCGCTCCCACCTGTTCCTCCGGAAGACGCTGGATGCTGAATTCAGCATTCGATGAGCCTGGAATCGTCGGAGGTTCCTCGGGCATCCCAAGGTCCGCCCCAGTCGGCTCCTCATCCACCAGCACTGGTTCAGCCTGTGGCAGCGCCTCAGTCGGCAGCACGTCGGCGGCGAGAGTGGCAGCAGGAAGAGCAGCCTCAAGAACAGGCTCCACAGTTGGGTCGGCTCTCCCCTGGCCGCCCTCGTCCAGGCAAAATGCCCCTGACAGGCCAAATGACTCGAGGTCTCAGAAAAAGAAAGAAGCAGGACCTATGATAGAATTCAAGACGCGATAGTGAAAAACACTCGACGCCCCTACAACGCACCTGGCTGGGACGAGACGACGTTGTCCGTGTCCATGGGATCGTCTTCCTGACGCGCCGGAGAGGTGGCAGAAGTAGCGACCCTGTCGAGTGAAATCCATTCGGCCAGTAAACAGAAGTTCACTCGGATATCAGAAAGAATTGTAAGTTGGATACACTTACGTGGAGGTGACAGGGACAGCAACCCTCATTCGCGGCAGAGCCTTCCGAGGCTTAGGCCCACTCGGCTTGGCCGCCTTAGAAGATTGACCCGCGGGCTCAGTGGCGGCATCCCTGGTCCTCTTAGTGCTACGAACACTCGGGACCACCGGGGCAGTAGGCGGAGCACTCGACGACGCGGGAGGAGCCGAGAGGACGGCGGGCTCGTGTCGGCGCTTGGTCCGATGCTCTGGTTGCGGAGGTGGCGAGTCCTGCTCTTCGTCTTCTTCCTCCTCCTCGCTGGTCTCCTCCTCCGATTCCCCGCTGTCGGAGACGTACTCGGCACTCTCCACGCTGCCCTCCTGGCTGCCTTCCTCTTCTTCCTCCGCCGGATTCCCATTCGATACGGGGGAGAACCAGTTGGTCCACGCCTGCATAAATTTCAGTCGGCAACATCAGACATCACACAAAGATTCAAGCAAACGACAAGATTAAGACAGTTCAGTGCACTCGACAAGCGTCACTCACCTGATTCGGTGGAGGATGATCCGCGCTGTAAGGCTTCACTCGCCGAGATCCTTTGGGATTCTCGCAGGGGCCCGTGATTTGGAGCACCCACGAGGTCACCCTCTCCTCAGTCACGCCCACCACGTTGGTCCTGTTGGAATTATGCCCTAGAGGCAATAATAAATATGGTTATTATTATAATTCCTGTATCAATATAATCATTTATTATCCATGCTATAATTGTATTGAATGAAGACTCATTTACTTGTGTGGATATATAGACAAAACACCGTCCCTAGCAAGCCTCTAGTTGGCTAGCCAGTTGATCAAAGATAGTCAGCGTCTTCTGATTATGAACAAAGTGTTGTTGCTTGATAACTGGATCACGTCATTAGGAGAATCACGTGATGGACTAGACCCAAACTAATAGACGTAGCATGTTGATCGTGTCATTTTGTTGCTACTGTTTTCTGCGTGTCAAGTATTTATTCCTATGACCATGAGATCATATAACTCACTGACACCGGAAGAATACCTTGTGTGTATCAAACGTCGCAACGTAAATGGGTGACTATAAAGATGCTCTACAGGTATCTCTGAAGGTGTTAGTTGAGTTAGTATGGATCAAGACTGGGATTTGTCACTCCGTGTGACGGAGAGGTATCTCGGGGCCCACTCGGTAATACAACATCACACACAAGCCTTGCAAGCAATGTGACTTAGTGAAAGTTGCGGGATCTTGTATTACGGAACGAGTAAAGAGACTTGCCGGTGAACGAGATTGAAATAGGTATGTGGATACTGACGATCGAATCTCGGGCAAGTAACATACCGAAGGACAAAGGGAATGACATACGGGATTATATGAATCCTTGGCACTGAGGTTCAAACGATAAAATCTTCGTAGAATATGTAGGATCCAATATGGGCATCCAGGTCCCGCTATTGGATATTGACCGAGGAGTCTCTCAGGTCATGTCTACATAGTTCTCGAACCCGCAGGGTCTGCACACTTAAGATTCGACGTTGTTTTATGCGTATTTGAGTTATATGGTTGGTTACCGAATGTTGTTCGGAGTCTCGGATGAGATCACGGACGTCACGGGGGTTTCTGGAATGGTCCGGAAACGAATATTGATATATAGGATGACCTCATTTGATTACCGGAAGGTTTTCGGAGTTACCGGGAATGTACCCGGAATGACGAATGGGTTCCGGGACTTCACCGGGGGGGCAACCCACCCCGGGGAAGCCCATAGGCCTTGAGGGTGGCACACCAGCCCTTAGTGGGCTAGTGGGACAGCCCAAAAGGGCCATATGCGCCTAGGAAAGAAAATCAAAGAGAAAAGGAAAAAAAAGAGGAGGTGGGAAGGGAAGGAAGGACTCCCACCCACCAAACCAAGTCCAACTCGGTTTGGGGGGGAGCCTTCCCCCTTGGACTCGGCCGACCCCCTTGGGGCGGCAAGGTCCCCTCTCTCCCACCTATATATACAGAGGTTTTAGGGCTGATTTGAGACGACTTTTCCACGGCAGCCCGACCACATACCTCCACGGTTTTTCCTCTAGATCGCGTTTCTGCGGAGCTCGGGCGGAGCCCTGCTGAGACAAGGTCATCACCAACCTCCGGAGCGCCGTCACGCTGCCGGAGAACTCTTCTACCTCTCCGTCTCTCTTGCTGGATCAAGAAGGCCGAGATCATCGTCGAGCTGTACGTGTGCTGAACGCGGAGGTGCCGTCCGTTCGGTACTAGATCGTGGGACTGATCGCGGGATTGTTCGCGGGGCGGATCGAGGGACGTGAGGACGTTCCACTACATCAACCGTGTTCACTAACGCTTCTGCTGTACGATCTACAAGGGTACGTCGATCACTCATCCCCTCTCGTAGATGGACATCACCATGAGAGGTCTTCGCGCGCGTAGGAAAAATTTTGTTTCCCATGCGACGTTCCCCAACAGTGGTATCAGAGCTAGGTTCATGCGTAGATGTCTTCTCGAGTAGAACACAAAAGTTTTTGTGGGCGGTGATGTGCGTTTTTCTGCCCTCCTTAGTCTTTTCTAGATTCCGCGGTATTGTTGGATTGAAGCGGCTTGGACCGACATTACTCGTACGCTTACGAGAGACTGGTTTCATCGCTACGAGTAACCCCGTTGCTCAAAGATGATTGGCAAGTGTCGGTTTCTCCAACTTTAGTTGAATCGGATTTGACCAAGGAGGTCCTTGGATGAGGTTAAATAGCAACTCATATATCTCCGTTGTGGTGTTTGCGTAAGTAAGATGCGATCCTACTAGATACCCATAGTCACCACGTAAAACATGCAACAACAAAATTAGAGGACGTCTAACTTGTTCTTGCAGGGTATGCTTGTGATGTGATATGGCCAACGATGTGATGTGATATATTGGATGTATGAGATGATCATGTTGTAATAGAAAATATCGACTTGCACGTCGATGGTACGGCAACCGGCAGGAGCCATAGGGTTGTCTTTATACTAACGTTTGTGCTTGCAGATGCGTTTACTATTTTGCTAGGACGTAGCTTTAGTAGTAATAGCATGAGTAGCACGACAACCCCGATGGCAACACGTTGATGGAGATCATGGTGTGGCGCCGGTGACAAGAAGATCGTGCCGGTGCTTTGGTGATGGAGATCAAGAAGCACGTGATGATGGCCATATCATGTCACTTATGAATTGCATGTGATGTTAATCCTTTTATGCACCTTATTTTTCTTAGAACGACGGTAGCATTATGAGGTGATCTCTCACTGAAATTTCAAGACGAAATTGTGTTCTCCCCGACTGTGCACCGTTGCTACAGTTCGTCGTTTCGAGACACCACGTGATGATCGGGTGTGATAGACTCAACGTTCACATACAACGGGTGCAAAACAGTTGCGCACGCGGAACACTCGGGTTAAGCTTGACGAGCCTAGCATGTGCAGACATGGCCTCGGAACACATGAGACCGAAAGGTCGATCATGAATCATATAGATGATATGATTAGCATAGGGATGCTTACCACTGAAACTATACTCAACTCACGTGATGATCGGACTTGAGCTAGTGTAAGTGGATCATGAACCACTCAAATGACTAGAGAGATGTACTTTTTGAGTGGGAGTTTAGCGAATAATTTGATTAAGTTAAACTCTAATTATCTTGAACATAGTCTAAGTCCACTTTGAATATATTTTTGTTGTAGATCATGGCTCACGCGACAGTCACCCTGAATTTTAATACGTTCCTAGAGAAAGCTAAGTTGAAAGATGATGGAAGCAACTTTGTAGACTGGGCTCGTAATCTTAAGCTAATCTTACAAGCTGGGAAGAAGGATTATGTCCTTAATGCTGCGCTAGGAGATGAACCACCCGCTACGGCTGATCAGGATGTTAAGAACGCTTGGTTAGCACGTAAGGAGGACTACTCAGTAGTTCAATGTGCAGTCTTGTATGGCTTAGAACCGGGACTTCAGCGTCGCTTTGAGCGTCATGGAGCGTTTGAGATGTTCCAAGAGTTGAAGTTTATCTTTCAGAAGAACGCCCAGATCGAGAGGTATGAGACCTCAAATAAATTCTATGCTTGCAAGATGGAGGAAAACTCGTCTGTCAGTGAACATGTGCTCAAAATGTCTGGGTACTCAAACCGTCTAGCTGAGCTGGGGATTGAACTCCCGCAAGAGGCTATCACTGACAGAATCCTTCAATCACTGCCACCAAGCTATAAAGGCTTTGTGTTGAACTACAACATGCAAGGGATGAACAAGTCTCCCGGCGAGTTGTTTGCGATGCTGAAAGTCGCACAGTCTGAACTCCGTAAAGAGCATCAAGTGTTGATGGTGAATAAGACCACTAGTTTCAAGAGAAACTGCAAAGGCAAGAAGGGTAATTCGAAGAAGAGCGGCAAGCCTGTTGCCACTCCGACGAAGAAACCCAAAGCTGGACCTAAGCCTGAAACGGAGTGTTACTATTGCAAGGGTATGGGTCACTGGAAGCGCAATTGCCCCAAGTATCTGGCAGATAAGAAGGCGGCCAAAGAAAAATCAGGTATATTTGATATACATGTTATTGATGTGTACTTAACCGGCTCTCATAGTAGTGCCTGGGTATTCGATACCGGTTCTCTTGCTCATATTTGCAACTCGAAACAGGAACCGCGGAATAGACGAAGGCTGGCGAAAGATGAAGTGACGATGCGCGTAGGAAATGGTTCCAAGGTTGATGCAATCGCCGTCGGCACAGTTTCACTTCAGTTACCATCAGGATTAGTGATGAACTTAAATCATTGTTATTTAGTGCCTGCGTTGAGCATGAACATTATATCTGGATCTTGTTTATTGCGAAACGGTTACTCTTTTAAGTCAGAGAATAATGGTTGTTCTATTTCTATGAGTAACATCTTTTATGGTCATGCACCTAATGTGAGAGGATTGTTCATATTGAATCTTGATAGCGATACGCATATACATAACGTTGAGACCAAAAGAGTTAGAGTTAACAATGATAGCGCCATATTTTTGTGGCATTGCCGCTTAGGTCATATTGGTGTAAAGCAGATGAAGAAACTCCATGCTGATGGACTTTTGGAGTCACTTGACTTTGATTCACTTGACACGTGCGAACCATGCCTCATGGGCAAGATGACTAAGACTCCGTTCTCCGGAACAATGGAGCGTGCAAGTGACTTGTTGGAAATCATACATACCGATGTGTGTGGTCCGATGAGCGTGGAGGCACGCGGCGGATATCGTTATTTTCTCACCTTCACTGACGATTTGAGTAGATATGGTTATGTCTACTTGATGAAGCACAAGTCTGAAACATTTGAAAAGTTCAAGCAATTTCAGAGTGAAGTGGAAAATCATCGTAACAAGAAGATCAAGTTCCTACGGTCTGATCGTGGGGGTGAATATCTGAGTTTCGAGTTTGGTACTCACTTAAGACAATGTGGAATTGTTTCACAGTTAACACCGCCTGGAACACCACAGCGTAATGGTGTGTCCGAATGTCGTAATCGTACTCTATTAGAGATGGTGCGATCTATGATGTCTCTTACTGATTTGCCGTTATCGTTTTGGGGTTATGCATTAGAAACAGCTGCATTCACTTTAAATAGGGCACCATCAAAATCCGTTGAGATGACACCATTCGAACAATGGTATGGCAAAAGGCCAAAGTTGTCGTTTCTTAAAGTTTGGGGATGTGATGCTTATGTCAAAAAGCTTCAGCCTGAAAAGCTGGAACCCAAAGCGGAAAAGTGCGTCTTCATAGGTTACCCAAAAGAGACAGTTGGGTACACCTGCTATCTCACATCCGAGGGCAAAGTGTTTGTTGCTAAAAACGGAGTTTTTCTCGAGAAGGAGTTTCTCTCGAGAGAATTGAGTGGGAGGAAGATAGAACTTGACGAGGTTGTCGAACCTCTCATCCCTCTGGATGGTGGCGCAGGGCAAGGGGATACCTCTGTCGTTGCGACGCCGGTTGAGGAGGAAGTTAATGATGATGATCATGAAACTCCGGTTCAAGTTTCTGTCGAACCACGCAGGTCGACGAGACCACGTGCTGCTCCAGAGTGGTACGGTAATCCCGTCTTATCAATCATGTTGTTAGACAACAATGAACATGCAAATTATGAAGAAGCAATGGTGGGCCCAGATTCCAACAAATGGCTAGAAGCCATGAAGTCCGAGATAGGATCCATGTATGAGAACAAAGTGTGGACTTTGGAGGTACTACCTGAGGGCCGCAAGGCTATTCAGAACAAATGGATCTTTAAGAGGAAGACGGACGCTGACGGCAATGTGACCGTTTATAAAGCTCGACTTGTGGTAAAGGGTTTTTCACAAGTTCAAGGAGTTGACTACGATGAGACATTCTCACCCGTAGCGATGCTTAAGTCCGTCAGAATCTTGTTAGCAATAGCTGCATTTTTCGATTATGAAATCTGGCAGATGGATGTCAAAACGGCGTTCCTTAACGGTTTCCTTAAGGAAGAGTTGTATATGATACAACCCGAAGGTTTTGTCGATCCTAAGAATGCTAACAAGGTGTGCAAGCTCCAGCGATCCATTTATGGACTGGTGCAAGCATCTCGGAGTTGGAACAAACGCTTTGATGAGGTGATCAAAGCATTTGGGTTTATACAAGTGGTTGGAGAATCTTGTATTTACAAGAAAGTGAGTGGGAGCTCTGTGGCGTTTCTAATATTATATGTGGATGACATATTGCTGATTGGAAACAACGTGGAGTTTTTAGAGAGCATAAAGGATTACTTGAATAAGAGTTTCTCTATGAAGGACCTAGGAGAAGCTGCTTACATTCTAGGCATTAAGATCTATAGGGATAGATCAAAACGCCTGATAGGACTTTCACAAAGCACATACCTTGATAAAGTTTTGAAGAGGTTCAAAATGGAACAGTCCAAGAAAGGGTTCTTGCCAGTTTTACAAGGTACGAGATTGA
The DNA here is from genome assembly GCF_904849725.1 of Hordeum vulgare subsp. vulgare. Lineage (NCBI taxonomy): Eukaryota > Viridiplantae > Streptophyta > Magnoliopsida > Poales > Poaceae > Hordeum > Hordeum vulgare. The sequence continues at coordinate 1,467,777 of NC_058521.1, read as the reverse complement.
GTAAGACTCAGTGCCCAGCAACTGATGAAGATAGAGAGCATATGCGCTCCGTCCCCTATGCTTCAGCCATAGGTTCTATCATGTATGCGATGCTGTGCACTAGACCGGATGTTAGCCTGGCCATAAGTATGGCGGGTAGGTTCCAGAGTAATCCAGGAGTGGATCACTTGACAGCGGTCAAGAATATCCTGAAGTACCTGAAAAGGACTAAGGAGATGTTTCTCGTGTATGGAGGTGACGAAGAGCTCGCCGTAAAAGGTTACGTCGATGCAAGCTTTGACACAGATCCGGACGACTCTAAGTCGCAAACCGGATACGTATTTATTCTTAATGGGGGTGCGGTAAGCTGGTGCAGTTCCAAGCAAAGCGTCGTAGCAGATTCTACATGTGAAGCGGAGTACATGGCTTCCTCGGAGGTGGCTAAGGAGGGTGTCTGGATGAAGCGGTTCATGACGGATCTTGGAGTGGTGCCAAGCGCACTGAATCCAATAACCTTGTTCTGTGACAACACGGGTGCCATTGCCTTAGCAAAGGAACCACGGTTTCACAAGAAGACCAGACACATCAAACGACGCTTCAACCTCATCCGCGACTATGTCGAGGGAGAGGACGTAAATATATGCAAAGTGCACACGGATCTGAATGTAGCAGACCCGCTGACTAAACCTCTTCCACGGCCAAAGCATGATCAACACCAAAACTGTATGGGTGTTAGATTTATTACAATGTAATTCACATGATGATGTGAGGGCTAGATTATTGACTCTAGTGCAAGTGGGAGACTGTTGGAATTATGCCCTAGAGGCAATAATAAATATGGTTATTATTATAATTCCTGTATCAAGATAATCGTTTATTATCCATGCTATAATTGTATTGAATGAAGACTCATTTACATGTGTGGATACATAGACAAAACACTGTCCCTAGCAAGCCTCTAGTTGGCTAGCCAGTTGATCAAAGATAGTCAGCGTCTTCTGATTATGCACAAAGTGTTGTTGCTTGATAACTGGATCACATCATTATGAGAATCACGTGATGGACTAGACCCAAACTAATAGACGTAGCATGTTGATCGTGTCATTTTGTTGCTACTGTTTTCTACGTGTCAAGTATTTATTCCTATGACCAAGAGATCATATAACTCACTGACACCGGAGGAATACCTTGTGTGTATCAAACGTCGCAACGTAACTGGGTGACTATAAAGATGCTCTACAGGTATCTCCGAAGGTGTTAGTTGAGTTAGTATGGATCAAGACTGGGATTTGTCACTCCGTGTGACGGAGAGGTATCTCGGGGCCCACTCGGTAATACAACATCACACACAAGCCTTGCAAGCAATGTGACTTAGTGAAAGTTGCGGGATCTTGTATTACGGAACGAGTAAAGAGACTTGCCGGTGAACGAGATTGAAATAGGTATGTGGATACTGACGATCGAATCTCGGGCAAGTAACATACCGAAGGACAAAGGGAATGACATACGGGATTATATGAATCCTTGGCACTGAGGTTCAAACGATAAGATCTTCGTAGAATATGTAGGATCCAATATGGGCATCCAGGTCCCGCTATTGGATATTGACCGAGGAGTCTCTCGGGTCATGTCTACATAGTTCTCGAACCCGCAGGGTCTGCACACTTAAGGTTCGACGTTGTTTTATGCGTATTTGAGTTATATGGTTGGTTACCGAATGTTATTCGGATTCCCGGATGAGATCACGTACGTCACGAGGGTTTCCGGAATGGTCCGGAAACGAAGATTGATATATAGGATGACCTCATTTGATTACCGGAAGGTTTTCGGAGTTACCGGGACTGTACCGGGAATGACGAATGGGTTCCGGGAGTTCACCGGGGGGGCAACCCACCCCGGGGAAGCCCATAGGCCTTGAGGGTGGCACACCAGCCCTTAGTGGGCTAGTGGGACAGCCCAAAAGGGCCCTATGCGCCTAGGAAAGAAAATCAAAGAGAAAAGGAAAAAAAAGAGGAGGTGGGAAGGGAAGGAAGGACTCCCACCCACCAAACCAAGTCCAACTCGGTTTGGGGGGAGCCTTCCCCCTTGGACTCGGCCGACCCCCTTGGGACGGCAAGGTCCCCTCCCTCCCACCTATATATACGGAGGTTTTAGGGCTGATTTGAGACGACTTTTCCACGGCAGCCCGACCACATACCTCCACGGTTTTTCCTCTAGATCGCGTTTCTGCGGAGCTCGGGCGGAGCCTTGTGAGACAAGGTCATCACCAACCTCCGGAGCGCCGTCACGCTGCCGGAGAACTCTTCTACCTCTCCGTCTCTCTTGCTGGATCAAGAAGGCCGAGATCATCGTCGAGTTGTACGTGTGCTGAACGCGAAGGTGCCGTCCGTTCGGTACTAGATCGTGGGACTGATCGCGGGATTGTTCGCGGGGCGGATCGAGGGACGTGAGGGCGTTCCACTACATCAACCGCGTTCACTAACGCTTCTGCTGTACGATCTACAAGGGTACGTAGATCACTCATCCCCTCTCGTAGATGGACATCACCATGAGAGGTCTTCGTGCGCGTAGGAAAATTTTTGTTTCCCATGCGACGTTCCCCAACAGTGGTATCAGAGCTAGGTTCATGCGTAGATGTCTTCTCGAGTAGAACACAAAAGTTTTTGTGGGCGGTGATGTGCGTTTTGCTTCCCTCCTTAGTCTTTTCTTGATTCCGCGGTATTGTTGGATTGAAGCGGCTTGGACCGACATTACTCGTACGCTTACGAGAGATTGGTTTCATCGCTACGAGTAACCCCGTTGCTCAAAGATGACTGGCAAGTGTCGGTTTCTCCAACTTTAGTTGAATCGGATTTGACCGAGGATCCATCCCGCCGGCAGCGGCCGCTGTCGCCGCTGAGCAGGCGCCGCCTTCTTCCCCTTCTTCTTCCTCGCCTCCATCTTGCTGGTCTGGCCCTTGGTCATGGCGGCGGCTGCGAGCCCTCGGGAGGAAGGAGAAGGGAGGAGTATAGGAGCGCTGGGAGTGGCGAGAAGGGTGGAGCAGGCGAGAGCAAGGGATTCGGCGAGCGTAGCGGAGAAGCCTCGCCGCCGAGATTTAAATAGGGTTCCGACTGGGTCGCTGGCAGGTGGCCCCGAAACCTTATCCTCCCGACCCACCGCGGAGATATTAGTGGAGAGGTTGAAGGCGCGAGAATCGAGGCGTCAGGCGCTACTCGAGCACGCTGGCGTCATCCCCGCTGAGCGCGCGGAAACCGAAATTTGAGGATCCCGGAAAATCCGCTGTTGTCAGTTGACCGGTCGCGTCAGAAGATGCCACCGAAGCACTCGGCTCCCGACAGTCTGTTTCGCGAGTACTTCTACTCGGATCGTCGATCAGAAAAGTCGAAATGGACCGAGGCAAACAACGCCCAAGCCGAGTCTGTTCCAGTCGGATCCAACTTCAAACATCGCTTCGTCGTTCCAACCCCAATCCATTCGGGGACTAATGATGGGGTTATAGTCCTAGGGTAGGGTCATAAGCCTGCCCTATAGGTCCTACCCAGGGACTACCCCTCGCAGAGGACAAGACCCTTAGTCAACTCCGACTGAATTAAGGAATCCATGTCGTCCAGTCGGTAACATACCCTCGGTCCTCCAGTCGGTGACTAGCATTCGGAGCATATCGAATCAACCGACTGTATACCACTCGGTACATCGAAACCCCCTGGAAGGAAACGGTCGTACGTTTCCAGGTGCATTTATTAGCATTTAGGGCGTACGTTACCTGTAACGTACGCATTCAATCGCCGCTACTCCACCCCTGTACCGGAACCGTTGTGGAGGGCAGCGCACTCTATATAAGCCACCCTCCCCCACTGGTAGAGAGGGTTAGCAAATCATTGTATTCTATATTCCACTCGACAACAAGCTCCGAGAGCACTGAGACGTAGGGCTGTTACCTCCACCGCAAAGGGGCCTGAACTCATACAACCTCGCCGTAGCTAGGACTCTGCCCATCTCATTCGTACCCTACACATCTACTGTCAGGCTTATACCCACGACAACAGGTATACGAAGTATACAGATTACTACAGACTGGTCAGTTTTTGACAGATTCTGTTTTTGTTGTGTTGATTGCTTATTTTTATGAAACTATGGTTAGTATGGGGGGTACTAGCCATGGAAAAGTGAGAATACAGTAATATAACATCAATCTAAATGGAAATCAAGTTTACTACAGTACCTAAAGAGTTGGTGGTTTGTTTTCTTATGCTAATGATATCACGAGTTTCTGTTTAAGTTTTGTGTTGTGAAGTTTTCAATTTTTGGGTGATGTTCTCATGGACAATGAAATATAGAGTGGAAAGAGCTTAAGATTGGGGATGCCAAAGACATCCCAAGCCAAATTCAAGGACACCAAAAAGCCTAAGCTTGGGGATGCCCCGGGAAGGCATCCCCTCTTTTCGTCTTCAATCCATCGGTAACGTTACTTGGAGCTTGGAGCGTCGTGTATTATAGGAGTCTTTACCTTCTGTTTTGTCACAATCATCCTTGTTGCACACCTTTTTTATAAGGACATGCACTCATCGTGAATTTGTTAGAATACTCAATGAGCTTCACTTATATATTTTGAGTTAGGCAATTTAGCTCGCATGTGCTTCACTTATATCTTTTGAGCTAGATAACTTTGCTCTTGTGCTTCACTTAAATCTTTTTATAGCACGGCGGTGTCATATTTTGTAGAAATAAAAACTCTCGATCTTCACTTATACCATTTTGAGAGTGATCTCTCTAAGTAATTTGGTAATTGGCGTGTGCTATGAAATTAGTCCTAAATATGATAGGCATCCAAAGAGGATATAATAAAAACTTTCATATTAAAGTGCATTGATTAGTAAAAAAAGTTTGATTCCTCACAATTAGTTTTGAGATATGGATATGGTAATATTAGAGTTATGTTAGTAGGGTGTTGTGAATCTAGAAATACTTCTGTTGAAGTTAGTGATTCCCGTAGCATGCACGTATGGTGAACCGCTATGTTAGGAAGTCGGAGCATAATTGATTTATTGATTGTCATCCTTTGTGTGGTGGTCGGGATCGCGCGATGGTTAACACCTACCAACCCTTCCCCTAGGAGTATGCGTTTAGCACTTTGTTTCGATTACTAATATAACATTCGCAATAAGTATATGAGTTCTTCATGACTAATGTGAGTCCATGGATTATATGCACTCTCACCCTTCCACCATTGCTAGCCTCTCTAGTGCCGCCAATTTTCGTCGGTGCACAAACCCACCATATACCTTCCTCAAAACAGCCACCATACCTACCTATTATGGCATTTTCATAGCCATTCCGAGATATATTGCCATGCAACTTCCACCGTTCTGTCTCATGACATGTGTCGTCACTTTCATATTGCCATTGCATGATCGTAAGATAGCTAGCGAGATGTTTCAACGTCATACGCTAAGCTAGATCATTGCACATCCTAGTACACTGTCGGAGGCATTTCATATAGAGTCATCATTGTTCTAAGTATTGAGTTGTAAGTAAATAAAAGTGTGATGATCATCATTACTAGAGCATTATCACATGTGAGGAAATAAAAAAAGAGGCCAAAGATGCCCACCAAAAAAATGAAAAAAAGAGGCCAAAGAGCCCAAACAAAAAAAATGAGAGAACAAGAGAGAAGGGACAATGCTACTATCTTTTTCCACACTTGTGCTTCAAAATAGCACCATGTTCTTCATGATAGAGAGTCTCTTGTTTTGTCACTTCCATATACTAGTGGGAATTTTCATATATAACTTCGCTTGTATATTCCAATGATGGGCTTCCTCAAAATTGCCCTAGGTCTTCGTGGGCAAGCATGTTGGGTGCACACCCACTAGTTTTCCTTTTGAGCTTTCACACACTTATAGCTCTAGTGCTTCCGTTGCATGGTAATCCCTACTCATTCACATTGATATCTATTGATGGGCATCTCCATAGCCCATTGATATGCCGAGTCAATGTGACCATCTCCTCCTTTTTGCCTCACAACCTCCACCACACTCTATTCCACCTATAGTGCTATATCCATGGCTCACGCTCATGTATTGCGTGAGAGTTGAAAAAGTTTGAGAAAGTAAGAGTGCAAAAACAATTACTTGGCCAATTACTTGGTCCCGGGTCCATTTTAAATGCTACATGAACCATGTGCACGGCTATCAAGATGTCTTAAGAACTCGTTGTTTTTGTCGTTTCTCTTGAGTTTCATGGTCTATAGCGCACTGTTTTGGGGTCCCGGGTCAATTTTTGATGCACCATGAACCCTGTCCACGGCTATCGAGATGTCGCAAGAAATCTTTTTTTGTCCTTTTTCGCCAGTTTAATGGGCTATAGCGCACTGTTTTGGGGTCCCGTGTCGATTTTTGATGCTCCATGAACCCTGCGCACTGCTATCGAGACGTTGCAAAAACTCGTTGTTTTGTCATTTCGGGCCATTTTTGTGGGCTATAGCGCATTGTTTTGGGGTCCCGGGTCCATTTTCAATGCTACATGAACCCTGTGCACGGCTATCAAGATGTCTTAAAAACTCGTTGTTTTTGTTGTTTCTCGCGAGTTTCATGGTCTATAGCGCACTGTTTTGGGGTCCCGGGTCAATTTTTGATGCACCATGAACCTTGTCCACGGCTATCGAGACGTCGCAAGAACACATTTTTTTGTCGTTTTTCGCGAGTTTCATTGGCTATAGCGCACTGTTTTGGGGTCCCGAGTCGATTTTTGATGCTCCATGAACCCTGTGAACTGCTACCGAGACGTTGCAAAATCTCATTGTTTTCTCGTTTCGGGCCATTTTCGTGGGCGCATTGTTTTGGGTCCCGGGTCCATTTTTAATGCTACATGAACTGTGTGCACGGTTATCAAGATTTCTTAAAAACTCGTTGTTTTTGTCGTTTCTCGCGAGTCTCATGGTCTATAGCGCATTGTTTTGGGGTCCCGGGTCAATTTTTGATGCACCATGAACCCAGTGCACGGCTATCGAAACGTCGCAAAAACTCGTTGTTTTGTCGTTTTTCGCCATTTTCATGGGCTATAGCGCACTGTTTTGGGGTCCCGGGTCAATTTTTGATGCTCCATGAAGCTCGTGCACCGCTATCGAGACGTCGCAAAAACTCATTGTTTTATAGCGCATTGTTTTGGAGTCCCGGGTCGATTTTTGATGCTCCATTAACCCTGTGCACGGCTATCGAGATGTCGCAAAAACTCGTTGTTTTTTGTCGTTTCGGGCCAGTTCCATGGGCTATAGCGCACTCTTCTCGGGTCCCGGGTCGATTTTTTATGGTCCATGAACCGTGTGCACTTCTATCGAGACGTCGCAAAAACTCATTATTTTGTCGTTCAGGACCATTTTCGTGGGCTATAGCGCATTGTTTTGGGGTCCCGAGTCCATTTTTAATGCTACATGAACCTTGTGCACGACTATCAAGATGTTATAAAAACTTGTTGTTTTTGTCGTTTCTCGGGAGTTTCATGGTCTATAGCGCACTGTTTTGGGGTGCCGGGTCAATTTTTGATGCACCATGAACCCTGTGCATGGCTATCGAGACGTCGCAAAAACTTGTTGTTTTCTCGTTTTTCGCCAGTTTCGTGGGCTATAGTGCACTATTTTCGGGTACCGGGTCTATTTTTGATGCTCCATGAACCTTGTGCACCGCTATCGATACGTCGCAAAAACTCGTTGTTTTTGTCGTTTCGGGCGAGTTTCGTGGTCTATAGCGCATTGTTTTTGAGTCCCGAGTTGATTTTTGATGCTCCATTAATCTTGTGCACGGCTATCGAGATGTCGCTAAAACTCGTTGTTTTTGTCGTTTTGGGCCAATTTCATGGGCTATAGCGCACTATTTTGGGGTAGAAGGTCGATTTTTGATGCACCATGAACCTTGTCCACGGCTATCGAGATGTTGCAAAAACTCATTTTTTTGTCATTTTTTGCCAGTCTCGTGGGCTATAGCGCACTGTTTTGGGGTCACGGGTCGATTTTTGATGCTCCATGAACCTTGTGCACATATAACAAGACATCGCAAAAACTCATTGTTTTCTCGTTTCGGGCCATTTTCACGGGCTAGCACATTGTTTTGGGCTCCCGGGTCCATTTTTAATGCTACATGAACCGTGTGCACGGCTATCAAGATGTCTTAAAAACTCGTTGTTTCTGTCGTTTGTCGCGAGTTTCATGGTCTATAGCGCACTATTTTGGGGTCCCGGGTCAATTTTGATGCACCATGAACCCTGTGCACGGCTATCGAGACATCACAAAAACTCGTTGTGTTGTCGTTTTTCGCCAGTTTCATGGGCTATAACGCATTGTTTTGGGGTCCCGGGTAAATTTTTATGCTCCATGAAGCTTGTGCGCGACAATCGGGACGTTGCAAAAACTCGTTGTTTTGTCGTTTCGGGCGAGTTTCCTCGGCTATAGCGCATTGTTTTGGTGTCCCGGGTCCATTTTTAATGCTACATGAACCGTGTGCCCGGTTATCGAGATGTTGCAAAAACACGTTGTTTTTTCGTTGTTCGCAAGTTTCATGGTCTATAGCGCACTGTTTTGGGGTCCCGGGTCAATTTTTGATGCTGCATGAAATTGTGCACCGCTATCGAGATGTCGCAAAAACTCGTTGTTTTTGTCGTTTCGGGCGAGTTTCGTGGGCTATAGCGCATTGTTTTGGAGTCCCGAGTCGATTTTTGATGCTCCATTAACCTTGTGCACGGCTATCAAGATGTCGCAAAAACTCGTTGTTTTTGTCATTCCGGGCCAGTTTCATGGGCTATAGCGCACTCTTTTGGGGTACAAGGTTGATTTTTGATGCACCATGAACCTTGTCCACGGGTATCGAGATGTCGCAAGAACTCTTTTTTTTGTTCTTTTTCGCTAGTTTCGTGGGCTATAGCGCATTGTTTTGGGGTCCTGTGTCGATTTTTGATGCTCCATGAACCCTGTGCACTGCTATCGAGACGTTGCAAAAACTCATTGTTTTGTCGTTTTGGGCCATTTTTGTGGGCTATAGCGCATTGTTTTGTGGTCCCGGGTCCATTTTCAATGCTACATGAACCTGTGCACGGCTATCAAGATGTCTTAAGAACTCGTTGTTTTTGTCGTTTCTCGCGAGTTTCATGGTCTATAGCGCAATGTTTTGGGGTACCGGGTATATTTTTTATGCACCATGAACCCTGTCCACGACTATCGAGACGTCGCAAGAACACATTTTTTTCGTTTTTTGCCAGTTTCATTGGCTATAGCGCACTGTTTGGCGTCCCGGGTCGATTTTTGATGCTCCATGAACCCTGTGCACTGCTACCGAGACGTCGCAAAAACTCATTGTTTTCTCGTTTCGGGCCATTATCGTGGGCGCATTGTTTTGGGGTCCCGGGTCCATTTTTAATGCTACATGAACCATGTGCATGGTTATCAAGATGTCTTAAAAACTCGTTGTTTTTGTCGTTTCTCGTGAGTCTCATGGTCTATAGAGCACTGTTTTGGGGTCCCGGGTCAATTTCTAATGCACCATGAACCCAGTGCACGGTGATACGTCCATTTTGCATCATGTTTTCATGTTGATATTTATCGCTTCTTTGGCTGTTATTTCACTTCATGGTACTATTCTTATGCCTTTTCTCTCTTATTTTGCAAGGTTTACATGAAGAGGGAGAATACCGGCAACTGGAATTCTGGCCTGAAAGTGGAGCAAAGTTGAGATACCTATTCTGCGCAACTCCAAACACTCTCAAAATCAACGGAGATTTGTTTTCCCAATATATTAAAATATTGGGCCGAAGAAGCGCCAGAGGGGCGCCAGGGGGTGGCCACAAGCCTACACAGCGCGGCCACCCCCCCCCCCAGGTCGCGCCATGGGGGCTTGTGGGCACCCTGTTGGCCCACTTGCCCCCCCTCTTTTGCTATATTGAGGGTTTTGCCCAGAAAAAAATCAGACGGGAGCTTTTTCGTGGTTTCGCCGCCGCCACGAGGCGGAACTTGAGCAGAACCAATCTAGAGCTCCGGCAGGACGATCCTGCCGGGGAAACTTCCCTCCCGGAGGGGGAAAACATCGCCATCGTCATCATCAACACTCCTCTCATCGGAGGGGACTCGTCACCATCAACATCTTCATCAGCACCATCTCATCTCCAAACCCTAGTTCATCACTTGTAACCAATCTCCGTCTCGCGACTCCGATTGGTACTTGTAAGGTTGCTAGTAGTGTTGATTACTCTTTGTAGTTGATGCTAGTTGGATTACTTGGTGGAAGAGTTTATGTTCAGATCCTTGATGCTACTCATTACACCTCTGATCATGATTATGATTATGCTTTGTGAGTAGTTACTTTTGTTCCTGAGGACATGGGATAAGTCATGCTAATAATAGTCATGTGAATCTGGTATTCGTTCGGTATTTTGATATGGTGTATGTTGTTTTTCCTCTAGTGGTGTTATGTGAACGTCGACTACATAACACTTCACCATTATTTGAGCCTAGAGGAAGGCATTGGGAAGTAGTAAGTAGATGATGGGTTGCTAGAGTGACAGAAGCTTAAACCCTAGTTTATGCGTTGCTTCGTAAGGGGCTGATTTGGATCCACTAGTTTAATGCTATGGTTAGACTTTGTCTTAATTCTTCTTTCGTAGTTGCGGATGCTTGCGACAGGGGTTAACCATAAGTGGGATGTTTGTCCAAGCAAGGGCAGTACCCAAGCGCTGGTCCACCCACATATCAAACTATCAAAGTAACGAACGAGAATCATATGAACATGATGAAACTAGCATGACAGAAATTCCCGTGTGTCCTCGGGAGCGTTTTTTCTCCTATAAGACTTTGTCCAGGCTTGTCCCTTGCTACAAAAGGGATTGGGCCACTTTGCTGCACCGTTGTTACTTTTGTTACTTGTTGCTTGCTACGAATCATCTCACCACACAATCACTTGTTACCGACAATTTCAGTGCTTGCAGATTTTTCCTTGCTGAAAACCACTTGTCAGATCCTTCTGCTCCTCGTTGGGTTCGACACTCTTACTTATCGAAAGGACTACGATTGATCCCCTATAGTTGTGGGCATCACACGACTATCCAAACATCGCAAAAACTCGTTGGTTGTCGTTTTTCGCCAGTTTCATGGGTTATAGCGGACTGTTTTGGGGTCCCGTGTCAATTTTTTATGCTCCATGAAGGTTGTGCACCGCTATCGAGACGTCCCAAAAACTCATTGTTTTGTCGTTTCAGACCATTTTCGTGGGCTATAGCGCACTGGTTTGGAGTCCCGGGTCGATTTTCTATGCTCCATTAACCCCGTGCACGGCTATCGAGATGTCGCAAAAACTCGTTGTTTTTGTCGTTCCGGGCCAGTTTCATGGGCTATAGCGCACTCTTTTGGGCTACAAGGTCGATTTTTGATTCACCATGAACGCAGTGCACGGCTATCGAGACGTCGCAAAAGCTCATTTTTTTGTCGTTTTTGGCTAGTTTCATGGGCCGCACTGTTTTGGTGTCCCGAGTCGATTTTTGGTGCTCCATGAAGCTTGTGCACCGCTATCGGGACGTCGCAAAAACTCGTTGTTTTTGTTGTTTCTGGCGAGTTTCGTGGGATACAACGCGTTGTTTTGGAGTCCTGGGTCGTTTTTTGATGCTCCATTAACCTTGTGCACGGCTATTGAGATGTCGCAAAAACTCGTTGTTTTGTCGTTTCGGGCCAGTTTCATGGGCTATAACGCACTCTTTTGAGGTACAAGGTCGATTTTTTATGCACCATGAGCCCTGTGCACGGGTATCGAGACGTCGCAAAAACTCGTTGTTTTCTCGTTTTTCGCTAGTTTCACGGGTTGCGCGCTGTTTTGGGGTCCCGGGTCAATTTATGATGCTCCATGAACCTTGTGCACTGCTATCGATACGTAGCAAAAACTCGTTGTTTTTGTCGTTTCGGACGAGTTTCGTGGGCTATAGTGCATTGTTTTGGAGTCCCGAGTTGATTTTTGATGCTCCATTAAACTTGTGCACGGCTATCGAGATGTTGCAAAAACTCGTTGTTTTTGTCGCTTCGGACTAGTTTCATGTGCTATAGCGCAATATTTTGGGGTATAGCGCATTATTTTGTCGATTTCTTATGCAACATGAACTCTGTCCACGGCTATCGAGACGTCTCAAAAACTCATTTTTTTTGTCGTTTTTTGCCAGTTTCATGGGCTATAGCGCACTGTTTTTGAGTCCCTGGTCGATTTTTGATGCTCCATGAACCTTGTGCACCGCTATCGATACGTCACAAGAACTCGTTGTTTTTGTCGTTTCGGGCGAGTTTCGTGGGCTATAGCGCATTGTTTTGGAGTCCCGAGTTAATTTTTGATGCTACATGAACCGTGTGAACGACTATCAAGATGTCTTTTTGTTTTTGTCGTTTCTTGCTAGTTTCATGGTCTATAGCGCACTATTTTGGGGTCCCGGGTCAATTTTTGATGCACCATGAACCCTGTATACGACTATCGAGTCGTCGCAAAAACTCGTTGTTCTTTCGTTTTTCGCCAGTTTCATGGGCTATAGCACACTGTTTTGGAGTCCCGGGTCAATTTATGATGCTCCATGAACCTTGTGCACCGCTATCGATACGTCGCAAAAACTCATTGTTTTTGTCGTTCGGGCGAGTTTCGTGGGCTATAAGCGCATTGTTTTGGAGTCCCGAGTTGATTTTTGATGCTTAGTTAATCTTGTGCACGGCTACCGAGACGTCGCAAAAACTCGTTGTTTTTGTCGTTTCGGACGAGTTTCGTGGGCTATAAGCGCATTGTTTTGGAGTCCCGAGTTGATTTTTGACGCTCAGTTAATCTTGTGCACGGCTACCGAGATGTTGCAAAAACTCGTTGTTTTTGTCGTTTCGGGCTAGTTTCATGGGCTATAGCGCACTATTTTGATGTACAAGGTCGATTTTTGATGCACCATGAACCCAGTGCACGGCTATCGAGACGTTGCAAAAAAACTCTTTTTTTATCTTTTTTTCCAGTTTCATGGTCTATAGCGCACTGTTTTGGGGTTCCGGTCGATTTTTGATGCTCCATGAAGCTTCTGCACCGCTATCGAGACGTCGCAAAAACTCGTTGTTTTTGTCGTTTCGGACGAGTTTCGTGGGCTATAGCGCAGGCTTGATCTCCTTACTCCAAGGATCACATTACATAGGATGAAATGATATATGTATGCAGACCAGAGTATTTGAAAGAAAAGAAAAAGATCAGTAGAATCTGTATTCCCGACATTTACTTTTGAACCTCGCGCCAGCTGTAGCTCCAAAAACGAACAAACTAAAAACAAAGAAAATCAGCACAATGCCTCAAACATCGCTCACACTTTTGTTTCGATTTTGAAAGAGTCGACGATTGTATGTAGCCTGTCCTTCATCTTGTCCCATCTCCTCTCGTTTGCACCCGTTGCCAACGTGTAAAATTTGCCTACAACATCCCATGCACAATGAGGAGATGGTATATGAGTGAGCACCGACCAGTGGCATCACTAAACACGCATATGAAATACTAGACAATACTTCTTCCGTTCCTAAATATAAGTTTTTTTAAAGGTTTCACTAGGGACTACATACAAACGTATATAGACATACTTTAAAGTGTAGATTTATTTATTTTGCTTCGTATGTAATCCTCTAATGAAATTTCTAAAAAGACTTATATTTAGGAATGGAGGGAGTACAGGCTAGAGAGCATAAATCGTGTAAGAGAAGCCGATTGAAGTTCACAACTAACATGGCATCTTATCGAGAGAAAAATGATGATGAAAGATAGGAGTTAATACCATTTGCTATGGTAATTGTACCAAGCGCGTGTCTAGTGAAATTTGGAGCCTGAGCCGTGAACTCGAAAGTGTAATAAGCTCTTCCATCGATATCGGTCTGGACAATGAAAATGCACCTTATGAGTTTAACAACAAGCGAATAACATAAAAGTGATGCACAAAAGAATATCATATGACATTTGATGAAAAAAGAACTATTTGATACTACTACCCAAACCAAAAAGTATTAGACAATTTGTGTGAAGGCTCGATATATCAATGTTACAATGAAAACTCACGTTGCTACGGGTAACGTTTTTTTTTTTGAAAAAGGAGGAACCGAGCCCCCGACCTTTGCATCAATCGATGCATGCAGCCATCTTATTAGAATAAGTTCAAAACAAAGCGGTAGATCCATTCCCCAGGTAACATGCTAGGATGATACACGAGGTTCCTCGAAAACGATAACAAATACTATGACAAACAACAAGAGATGCATATAACACATATCAAGTAAGAGAAAGAACACTTTATCCCTAGACAAGTGCTGGTGACATTTACATTACAATCAGCATATATATAAGTAATGCATAATGCACACACGCACCTCTTTCGCCTCAATCAACTTGGTCTTCTGCGTGGGCGGAGATAGGACTTTCCGCACCAGTGCCTCGGCGACCTTAAGAAAACAACACATCATACATAGCAGATCGGATTTATATTCTGAGCAAACCGCACCGTGTAGACCGGGTTCGATATATCTGAAAAGGCATATGATCGAGTGGAGTGGCACGGAGGAAGGACCTGGTCGGGCGGGCCGAGGTCGCGGATGTCTTCCTTGGTGGTGGGGATCATGTTGATGCTGACGCTCTCAAGCGGCTCGATCACGTCCTTGTACACCTTGTCCTGCCCTTGGACAGACACCTCCTGTTCATTCAGCATCAACCTTGACCTTGTTATGTGACCATCACCAAGTCCAAGTGTATGTGTATGCATGCCATGCCATCCGAATGGAGCAGCGCAGAGGAGAGGAGATGATCAATTGAATGGAGTACCGTACCTGCCATCCGAATGGGTAGACGAAGGAGTAGCCGGCCTTCCTGTCGATGACCGGCATGAACTTGCCGTCCGCCGCCGCCACTGCGCACGATCGATGACCAGAATCGAGCTCAGACTACACATACGTACTAGCTACTACTGTCCTGCGTCGAAGAAGAAAGGACTCACATGCCGCCGGAGCGGGCCGGGAGACGAGCGCCGCGGCGGCCACGGCAGCCCCCGCCACGAGCACCTGCCGCCGCGGGGAAGGCGAGCTCTCCACCGCAGCAGCTTCACCTGCAGGCACGACACGGCACGGGGAGGAATTGAGACGAAGCGCCAATCAGGCTAGCCAGAGCAGAGCACACGTAGCGTAGGTACAAAAGCCAGACGGACGGACCTTTGGGTGGCGCCATGGCCCTGACGGAGAGCACCCTCCGCGTGGGCGTCTTTGCGGTCGGGGAAGGGAGGCCATGGCCGTGGAGGGATAAGGAGGTCGCGGTGGCCATGGCTGTGGCTAGCTGGGAGTGCGAGGAGCGACGAGCTCCTCTGCTCCTATCTTCTTCTCTTCTTCCATTCCGTGGCCACCGATCCATTCGCCGCCTTGCGTGTGCTCCCACCGTTGGATCAGCCCAAACTCAATCCGACGGACCACCAACAATTACATTCCTCCACTGGTTTTATTTGCGCTAAGAGCATCTCTAGCACACCCCCGTATACTCTGTCCTGTAAAAATTGATTTAAAAGATAACGAAAAATGTTTTTTTTACATTTTTACTACATGACTTTTATTCCGGCAGAACAGATTCTATAAAATATTTTATGGTTTTCATAAAAATGCAAAAAACCACCTAAAAGTGTCCCTTAAATTACAAATTGAATCTTCGCATCTTGTCCGTGACAGGGCGTTGTGGAGCAAGACAAGGAAGGCAAACAAAAACTATGCAAAATGTTGCCGTCACATGATCAATCTCCTCTCTTTGTTGCCTCCTGTGTTGTCACTTCAGCGCGCAGGGTGAATATAAAAAAAGTATCGACTTTTCTTGTTTGTGTAGCAGGTTTTGGTCACGCGGCAACGACGACCCTTTGACGGTGTCATCTCGAGGGCGCTTGTTGGGGCATTGTTGAAGAGCATGCGAGTTTTGGCACCCCAGTGTTATCCACGAATTACGGTCAATTATCTATGTTGAGTGTCGGCGTGACTCCATATACATTTGTTGGCGGTAATATCATCTTCTTCAATGACCTCTTCTTTCGAGCCTCCACACGCAAGATAATCGGGTTGTCACGCTGCAAATGAAAGTGAGGTTAAGTGAGGCTAAGCAGTCCATCCCACTTAAACTGCTTTAGTGGGCTGTCGTTGTATATAAGCAATGTACATTAAGTGGGATAGCTATATTATCCCATTGGGAACCACTTAACCCACCAGCACTTTCTCTTTCGTGGACAAGGGAACAAAGGATGCGATGCGACGCACTGAACACGGTCCCACCGCCGTCAGTGAGGGATGCACACCTCCACGCTTGATGTCCACCCCTGTCGCGTCCCCTCTTATTCCATCATTTGCAAATGCATTTGTTAAAAGGGATCCAATTATTTCTCAGATAATCTATGCTAGTTTTTATGGTATGCTTTGTGATGGGGCTCCCACCCACATTTCCATCAGCATCCCGGTCGATTTGATCCGGCGATACTAGCACGAATACTTTGCCTCCGTCCAAATTGGAATGACCCTCCGTCGACACTGATGCTTGTCACGATTGATAATGCCCGCCTTGCTCGACGGTCTGCTAGCACGGACAAAAATCTAGTTACTGTTTAGCTACGAATTTTATAGCATACTTTGCAATCATATTATCAATTTTATTATAATATGCCACCGTGTGTATACTTGCATGTATCCCGTTTTCTACTCATTTCGTTCCTAAATATAAGTCTTTAAAGAAATTTTATTAAGAGACTACATACAAATCAAAATAAATGAATCTACATTCTAAAATATGCCTATATATATATTCGTATGTAATGCCTAGTACAACCTTTAAAGACTTATATTTAGAAACGGTGGAGTATTTGATTTGATCTATAATAATATGAACCAGACATTCATTCATCAGTATCAGTAGTAGAAATATAAAAAAAAAAAAACTCCTCCTTTTCTTCGAGATTAGTGAAAAAAAACTCCTCCTTTGTGCTCTGTCCTGTCGTGTCTATCTCCCTCTTCCCCTCCCCGATCTCCCACGCGCGTCCGCCTCGCCGCCGGCCCGCCCAGATGGCCGCGTCTGCCTCCGCGTCCGGGTCCGGGGGGCAGATCCAACCGCTCAAGATCCCGGACGCCGTCGTCGCGCTCGCCCAGGCCGCCGCCAAGGCCAACAACAGCAGCAACAGCGCCGCCGCTGACGCCACCGACAAATGTACGTGTCTCATTCACAGAGCAGCCCGCCGGTGCCGTTTCCGGCTCCAGCCGTCGTATTGGTCAGTGGCCTGCGCCGCCGGCGAGATCTCATTTTTTAGTTCGTGTGCTTGTTTGTTTGTTTGGCCGCAGATCTCCCCGGGTGGCCGCTCTTCTCGCCACCCAAGATGCAGCTGACCAAGTGCGCCAAGTGCCCCCGAGAGTTCTGCTCCTCCGTCGCCCTCCGCCGCCACACACGCGTCCACCGCCGCGCCCTCAAGATCGACAAGGTAGCCTCCCTTCACTTCACTTGGGTGTAAAAAACAAACACTTTACCTGGTTCTAACATGTGTGTACCCCCTCTGTACACAAATATCAGATGTTCTCCGTGACCTTTTTCCAAATCGGATGTATATAGACATGTTTTAGCGTGTTTGTTCGCTCGTCTCAATTCGTACCTAGTCCATTTTGAAATGTCCAAACGTCTTGTGATAGCAAACGGATGAAATACTAGACTGATACATGCTGCTTTGTGCCTGCAATTTTTTGCCCGACTGTTCAACACATGATGTATCTAACTGAACACCCGTCAACATGTGGACTCAGCGGATATGGCCGTACGATAATATGTTCGAAAGAATGGCGTGACTGAGCACTTCGGATAATTAAAATGGCGTGACGTCCATTTGTCCACGCCTTCGGTTTTCTTGTGTTCAGCACTCCCCCCTTGTTACCCCGCATTGCCATGATGTATTTATTTGCTGATGGCTTTTGCAGGATTTCCCCAAGAACAGAGACCATCTTGCTGCATTCTGGGACAAAGTAAGAACACATGCTCTGTTGTTTTTCTTTATGCTCTGTTGTAATATAATTAAGAAAATCGAACAACTTGCTGACTGATTGTGGGCTAGTGACCTGTATAACCTATTTACATGAAGCAATATGTTTCCCTCTCCTTGCTAGTAGTGTGTTTATATGGAAATAACTTGTCATGCTCTTCAGCTCACGGTGGATCAGGCCCAAGCAATACTGTCTTTGGAGGGTGTGACTATAGAGGTAATGATCATAGACCAGTATATCCACAATATACAAGTTTTGTGTTTGCATATCAGTTTGTATTTCGGAACATCTAATGGTATGTACAACAAATACATCTTCAGGAAACCAGTGCTTTATTCATTTTGACATCATTGTCGTCATGGATGTGTAAGCCGGGCTACGCTTCGTTGCCGCTGCCATATGCCAGAGCTGGCAATGAACTTCTGGTAAGGCTTTTGACCCAAGTTGTTACTGTTCTACTGTATGCATTCTGTGTCGAGTAGTATCTTATGTAAGCTTCTTTCTCCTTCCTCTCTAGGACCTTATTCAGACAGCGTCTTCAAGACTGCCTATCTCATCAAATGAACTATTTATCATGCTCGACGAAGCAAGTGAGAACACATTTCTTTGTACCAACGCAGCCGATGCTGCCTGTGTACAGAAGTTCTTGTTTGATGGGGAGGTTGACAAAATCGCAACAGAGTTGAAAAACGTTGTTGCGTGCACTAGTTACATCCTTGAACAGAAGCTGGTACGATGTGTTTCCATTATGCAAAACAGAGTTAGTGCATTTATCCATTAGCTACATTTTTTTTACAATTTTAATGTATGACTGTAAATAAAATAATAGGTCGAAGCATGGTCTGCTGATAAGGCTGCTGAAGCGTTAAGATGCCAGAAATTGCTTGTGGAGGAAGAGGACGCTGCTCAGAAAAGGTTACTGTCTAATGTCATTGACGTGTTATAATTTCTCAAAGTTCTCGAGCCAATATTTGCTAGTTTATTGCTTATAATGCAGCATCATCTTACTCAACTTTGTGACGGAGACCTATATCTAAACTATCCTTGTATAACTTGAAGGCAAGCCGAACTCATGGAAAGGAAAAGGATGAAGAAACTGAGACAGAAAGAACAGAGGTTGAAGGACCTCAAGGACGAGTATACCACGGTCCAGTTACCTGAAGTGGTGGATGGAGGGACAAGCTCTCCTGGGATTCAGAGTCTCGAGGCTGTTTCAGGCCCTGGTCTCCATGAGCAAGAGGATCCACAGCATCTTCGCTGGCCAGCACCAGTGCCTTCAGAGGATAATGGGTGTGATGGAGAAGGTGCCAGTTGTGGTTCGGGACAAGTAATGGACACTGGGGCTGTTTTCAGGGAACAAGCCATGGCAGCAATCAATCTCGAGAGGGTAGAAAACCTTCCTCAGAATAGCACTGTCTCAGCTTCTTCCACGACTGCGTCGAAGCATCCATCTTCAGTAAGGCACTCACGCCATAGGGAACTGAATGTTGGTGCAGTTTCAAACAAAAGCAAGACCTGGGCATGGAAAGTGCGAACCGATACGGAAGAACGGTGCCCAAAAGTCGAGCCAGATGCACATGCTAATCAAGAGACGGCTCCGAACACGGACAAAAACTCGCAAGTGCTAATAGGGTCAATAAGCGTTGCGATTGAAGACGACAGTACATGTCTACAGGATTCCAAGGATTACACAGCCCCTGAATCTCATTTGAACACCCTGAACCATCCAGTGGCCGAGGCGATGCAGCCAGTTAGCCATGATGAGAACGGATGCGAAGACACTAACGCAGCAGAGGGTCACTCTCCCGCTAGTGTGGTGACAGATGAAAGCTGCTGCGGGGCAGAGCCGGCAGAGGGCGGAGGCCTACGTCAAGGCGCCGTGTCTTCTGGTCAAGAAGCGGCGGCCTTCCTTTCTCAAAGTAAGCATCGACCAGACCTTATTGGTCGTTGGTTCCATTTTGCATCGACCGTATTGTTCAATCTGGGTGTATTTTGTACATTTCCCCTGCTGAAGTAGAAATGGAATGTGTGGGGTTATTAGCTAGCTAGCCTATGAGATATTTTATAATTGTCTTGTATGATTTGGCACACAGGGTGGAAGGAAGCCATGGCTGGGGATCATGTGAAGCTTGTTCTATGCTGAGGAAACTGGAGCCGCTCAGGTTCCACTGTGAGGACCGATCTATTGCATACGAAGGCGTTCGACCATTGGGTCCTGATTACTATATGAGCTGGGCCGAGCCGACCCATGTAGCAGATTATTATGGAGTTGCAAAGCATGCATTCCATGTAGGGAAGTTAATTTGAGTACTAGACTTGGTTGGTTGGTTTGTAGATGGTAATGTCATGCTTTGTGCGGGCCAGTAAAATGCAATGCTTGCACGGCGCAGTTAAATTTGAGTGCTATACTACGTACTTGATAGTAGTTAACTAGTAGTCGAAGAGATGTGTGTTGTGTGGGGAAAGTAATCATGTGATGAAAAGATTGACCAGTAGAATTTCGTTCATTCTGTTTCCTTTTAGGTTTTGGAGGCTCTTCTAAGAAACAACAAAAATGTTGGTAGGTTGGTATAAAGTATGTCTAGTCTTTGGCCCAATCAAGATATACATCATGCACTAGTGCAACTACATTTTTTTTTTTCTGATGGTGGGTGTAGTACAAGGCATTATTCTTCAAGGGTCATTATTTCCTGGTACAGAAGATTAGCTCGTCAGTAAATAAAGAAGTTGAGAAACAGAAGACTCAAGTTCCTTGTTTGGGTTTTGCTTCATCAACTTGCTTGTATTTTCCTTGTTAGAATCATGTTTTGTAACATCCCGGCTACATCTGCATAAAACATTGATAAGGTACCATAACATAGAGGCCCATGGGCCGAATCGGTGGGTTTGAGTAGACTTAACTCTTAAGGGTGCTGCAAAATCTTCTAAGAAAAAACTGTTGCTAAAAAATACTGTAGGTGCCGCCAACTCAGCTACATGGCATTTTTTCCTAAAAATAATATATATCACACTTTCTTGTATAGATCTTGTCGTGTGTATTCATGTCGCCGTCGGGTGACACCGTTTGGATGCTAGTTTCTCCAAGATATTAATCTATAAATATTTATTTGTTTTATATTGATACAGATAAATGCTATTCATCTCGGCTTTTGACTATTCGCTAGGCTGACATAGCACGGATTTGCAAATCCAGGTGCTTACATATATACTTGTATTGTATGTGCCAACGCCAATTATACAACAACATACTCCCTCCCTCCGTAAACTAATACTCCGTAAACTAATACAAGAGAGAGGACTAATTTAGTAATCTAAACATTTATATTTTTATAATAGTTTATAGAGGGAGTACTTATTTAGGTGGCTAATACCACTGAAGCAAGACAACAACTTTTGAGATATTCATCCTTGATTGATTCGATGTAGCCTCTTGATCGATCGCCCGGCGGCGACCTCTTGGATGTTGATGCGTTCAGCTAAAAAATTGATTGGTGCAACAAAACAAAGGCATCAACAGCAAAGTGTGTACACCATTTTCCTTCACGGCTCCCTACCGGAGTTTCTTGGAGCTTCTTGGAGCTCTTGTCGCAGCAGCTCGGGATCGATCCACAAGACAAGAAACAAGAAACAAACAGTGCTCCGCCTCCGCCTCCAGTTCCATTCGCCGGAGATCGACCACCGAAGATGCTGCCTTGGATCTTCAGCCGCAAGGGCGCCTCGGGCTTCTCATGGGCCTCCACCGCCGACCAGGTCACCGCCGGCATCTCCGCGGCCGGGCTCACCGCAATAGTCACCGGTAGGTACCTACGCCAAGCCAAGCCGCCTCCTTTCTCCACCAATCCCAACCCCAATCCCAATCCATCCATTTGATTTCATTCGGTTGGCAGGTGCGTCGAGCGGGATCGGCGCTGAGACGGCGCGGGTGCTGGCGGCGCGCGGGGCCCACGTCGTCATGGCCGCCAGGAACCTCGCCGCCGCAGAGGCCGTGCGCCAGGTC
The DNA here is from genome assembly GCF_904849725.1 of Hordeum vulgare subsp. vulgare. NCBI lineage: Eukaryota > Viridiplantae > Streptophyta > Magnoliopsida > Poales > Poaceae > Hordeum > Hordeum vulgare. The sequence continues at coordinate 1,445,755 of NC_058521.1, read as the reverse complement.
GTCCTGGCCGAGACCCCCGGCGCGAGCCTCGACCTGATGGAGATGGACCTCTCCTCCCTCGCCTCCGTCCGCAAATTCGCCGCCGACTTCGCCGCCAGGGGGCTCCCGCTCAACATCCTCATGTACGTAGTACGCCCTTCCAATCACGCGGGCCACTGTCTGTCGCTGTTCCTCAGGTTCAGATGCAGGTGCAGGTTCAGGTTCAGGTTCAGTTAGGAAAGGGGCTGTCGGCCATTAAATTCTCAACAACAAGATGGCTTATGAATTTGGCTGCAAGGATAGTTTCAGTCAACATCGAGCAGATTTAATCTCTGGGTTTCTTTTCTACTTCAACCTGGAATACTTCTAATGCCCACAGGATACTACCTTCAATCACGGCGACGAGCTTGGTCATACAGTCAGTTACAAGTTGTCCTGGTAGTAGATTTTAATGTGATTTCACCTCTACAACTAGTGCAACAATGCAATGGTGTGACCTTCCAGTTTGGGTGAAAGTAGCTGCTTGTATTGTATGCAGATAGCTTCAGGACGTTTCCATGACTTCGTACCGATGTAATCCAGGTTACGGGACAGCTGCTAGTTTGCGGCATGTGATAGGAATCATAACGGCGACATAAGTTTGTATTGCTGGCGACGTACTTACATGGCCATGTCACTTCATCACGGATAAGCACAAGGCCCGTGTATTTAAGTCTAGTATTTTCATCATTGCACATCTGTTCACATTTGGAGTACTTATGTAAGTAATTGATAGCTCTGAGGATAAGCACAAGGCATGATGCATTACCTGATTACATGATGCTTTCTCTGGCTGGCAGCAACAACGCAGGGGTGATGGCGACCCCTTTCTCCCTCTCAAAGGATGGCATCGAGATGCAGTTTGCAACTAACCATGTTGGTATGATATGACTGCAAACAAACTCCCATCCCATCAAATTGACTAGCCGATGAACCCAATTAACATACCCTGATACAGAAACACTTCATTTCAACAAGTTTCCAGACAGCTGCAGACTTGCAATTTCTACTTCACCTGACCCTCCTAGTTCGTTTCTGCTTCACCACCTAGCTCTCGTCTCATAATGTTCAGGGCATTTTCTTTTGACACAACTTGTGCTGGAGACAATGAAAAGGACCTCTCGTGAATCAAACGTGGAAGGAAGAATTGTTAATGTTTCGTCAGAGGGGCACAGGTTTGCATACAAGGAAGGCATCCGGTTCGCCAAGCTAAATGACGAGGAAGAGTATGTTATTTCTGTGCAGTCATTATTATGTTTCCCCCTGCCATTTACTTGATTTCAAGACAAACGGGTCACTTGCTGTTTTAACCTTGCAGGTATAGCACCATCGCAGCATATGGGCAGTCAAAGCTCGCCAACATTTTGCACGCTAATGAACTTGCCAGGAGATTTAAGGTATGCCTCGTTTCGTCAAGATTTTGTGGTTGTGGCATCGCGCCATGTCTTGCTTCATCACTACTATTTCGAGCTTGTTAGGTCCAGCAGGCTCTATGGCTGCGTTTGTTCCAACATGTGTAGTTATGCTAGCAAACACCATCAGTTGCATTTTTTCTGAGAGTCTGCAGTTAGACTCTGAAATCACACCACTTTCCGAAATAAAAGAAAGCTGAGCAGTTGTTCCGCACGATTTTCATGACACGATTTCATTTGCTTCTCTGTTTGTCTGGGTCCGAAATTGTCGGAGAACAATCTGCTTATCTGCATCCAAACCCATTGTCTGAAAGCTGGACTGCTTGCTCTTATTAACTGGTTTTGCTTGTTTTCAGTTCTCTATCAGTATGATATAATAGATTTGTGTTGAACCCAAGTACGTCAAATCATGATTCAGTTTTTTGTTGATAACAGGAAGAGGGTGTTAACATCACTGCGAACTCTCTGCATCCCGGAGTTATTATCACGAACCTTCTTCGCCACCACAGCATCATAGCTGGTAAAAAGAATAGAAAAATACTCAGCAGAAATGGAATGCTTCTTCTGAATCCGAACAACTGACTTGATCGGTTTTTTGTTTTTTGTTTTGGATACCTGCAGTCATGACCCGGACGCTTGGTAAACTCGTGATGAAGAACGTCCAGCAGGTGCGCTTCTTTTGCAGTAGTATATATGATCGGTCTCAAGAGGGTCTTCTGTCCATCTTAGAGTATGTCAACGGAGACTCCATGGTTGGTGTTAAGAAACGATAGGGAAGTAAGTTGACGTAGAGTTCCGTGTTATGATAACGTGGCCTTGTGGTCAGCTGTCATCGTAGTGCGTCGATGACGATGATTGAGTTTGGTACTCCCTCCGGAGGGGAATATAGGTCGGGCAGCGGTTTTTAGATCCTCGATTTGACTAGCGGAACTTGTGTTATATCTATGCCATAAAAAATTATATCTCTAGATTCATATTCGAATGTACTTTCTAAATATATATTTGTGTGGCATATTATGCATGTTTCGCTAGTTAGATCGAGGACCTAAATACCCGTGCCCGACTTATATTCCCATCCTGAGGGAGTATGCTGCAGTGTCACGAGCAACTTGGACCCAGGTGCTCGAGCTTGTGCGGAAATGGCTCACCTGCACTGCACTTTATCTGCTGCCTCGGGTAGCCCCTGATATACTGTATATGATATATACTTGAAGATCTACAGTACTAGTTTATCCAGCATGTAGGGAGTTGACTAGAGTAGTAGAAGAGATCCAGATCTTGCTGGGTCATCATTTGTTGACGCTTGTGCTCTTCTGATACAAAACACTAGTCTGTCTGTCTGTCTGTCTGTGTCTCTGTCTATTGGGTTTGGTGATTTGATTTGGATTTTTGGGAATTGGAACTGAAACAGGGGGCTGCGACGCCGTGCTACTTGGCGCTGCACCCGGGCGCCAAGGGGGTGTCGGGGAAGTACTGGAGCGACAGCAACCTGTACGAGGCGGGCGAGAAGGGCAAGGACGCGGAGCTGGGGAAGAAGCTGTGGGACTACACCCTCGACCTCGTCGCGGACTGACCGACCTGAAGAATGCTGCCTGACCTGGTTTGGCTTGGTTTGCTTGATCGGGGGCGAGGAGAGTAGGAGATGAAGGACGTGCTGGAACTCAAGCCAGTGGTGTAATGCAGTAGTGTACAACAAACAGCTGAGTCTGAGTGTGTAGTAAAAGTAAAACAGACAGATAGATAGGGAGAGAATTTGGGAAAGTCATGTTCTGCTCCTGAGCTCATTTGAGTTCGGGAAGAACAGTAAGATCAAAACAAATGAAAAACTTTTCAAAGAAATCTGAATTTTCCGGGTGCGAACATTGACAAGAGTTTTCAGTGCTTGCGAAATTTCATCAAAAAATGATATCCAGACAAGTCATGGAAAAAAAACACTTCAAAATGTTATCGAAAATAGCACTCTTGGAGCATCTTTTTTTTTTTTTTGCTACGACTTCCACGAAAGTTATTTTGTGTGCACTGAGAACTTTTAGCATCTTCGACCAGACCCCCTACTCTCCCACATTTGTTCAGGTGGACAATCCAGACAATGTCCGGATCGAAAAACCGCACCCAATCGGACCCCTCAAACTGAGCTCAAATAATCGGGTTGTCTGACGCCCCTCAAACCCAGCCCATACGATGTGTCGGGTATGAGACACACCCAGATTCCACCGCGTTGGACCGGCCCAAGTTGGCCCCAACCCATACTGAACCCTAGTCCTCAATCTCGACTGCTCTGCTCCACCATGGTCTCACGTAGCGGAATCGGGTCCGAACCCGATCCAATCGACTGGGATGCGTTCTTGCCAGACTTCGAGCTATGTGTTGAATGACGAGGAGCTCACCCTCCACCACTCACGGACGGAAAAAAGGGGCGGCTCTTTTGTGAGTCCAATGATGAACTATGTGATGATCTCAAAGGATGGCATCGAGATGCAGTTTGCAACTAACCATGTTGGTATGATATGCTGCAAAAAAACTCACATCCCATCGACTTGATACTTCATTTAAACAAGTTTCCAGACATAAGTGAACCAAGATAACATACCCTGATACAGAAACACTTCATTCAAACAAGTTTCCAGACAGTTGCAACCTTGCAATTTCTACTTCACCTAACTCTTTATGTCATACTAATATTCAGGGCATTTTCTTTTGGCACAACTTCTGCTGGAGGCCATGAAGAAGACCTCCGATGAATCAAACGTGGAAGGAAGAACTGTTAACAAAATAAAGTGTCTTAACTCGTTGTGCTTGCGGTTGTGGTTGTACTTGTTAGACATTGTAATATTAGGCGTGCGTGTTTGTTTAAGTTAGGATTGATCTTGTAAATATATCCTTTGTATAGATAAAGATCAATCCTAACCACCTTGTAAATCTTGTGTATTTGGTTGGCTTATGCCTTATATAAACACGCACACGTCCCTGCATAACGCATACGTTTCTACCCCAGTAATCTCACATGGTATAAGAGCCTCTCTCTTCCCATCTATGTCCAACCCCTCCTCCTCCACCTCCACCGCCGCGATGAACTCCGCCACCTCCCTTGCTGCCCTCGGCCACACAATCACCGAGAAGCTTTCCCAAGAGAATTTTTTGATGTGGAAGGCACAGGTTCTTCCTCACATCAGGGATGCCGGCCTGATGGGGTACCTAGATGTAGATGTTAATCATGTTGCTCATGTAGGATTAGGAAAGAAAGCCAAACCGAGTCCTAGTAGTATTAGGATTCCTAGTCCTAGTCTATTTCCATAGTCCCTTGTGGACGTGTATAAAAGACACCCTAGGGGTGTTGATTGTAACACCAGAAAAACGAAAAGCAATACAAAGCAAAGGCTCGACACGGGCCTTTAGCCATCAAATCCATCGATCAGTTTTATTCGTATCGCTAGTTACGCAAGTTCCGTCAAGTAGCCGGCCGAAGCAAGAATCGCGTAGGCACGCCTGTACAGCTGCATACGCACGTTCAAAAGCCAACAATTGGTATCTAGAGCCTCGACGATCTACGATCTACGATGACGGACAGCGACGCTGAGTCGGTCAAGTCCGGCAGCGGCGGTGCCAAGGTGAACAAGAACGGCGACAAGGTGAAGAAGGGCGTCAAGTTAGCAACCAGTGGTGGAGGAACGAGCAGCGCCAACGTCCAGGCGCATCGCAACATCCCCATCCAGTACCCGATGCTCACCGACGCCAACTATGGCGTGTGGGCGGTGAAGATGAAGATTATTCTCCGAACCCTTCGAGTGTGGCAGGCAATCACGGACGACGACGTCGATGACGAGTCCGACGAAGGTGCCATGGCCGCCATAGCCCAGTCCGTGCCGGATTCCGTGCTAATGACATTGGCGGAGTTCGAGACGGCAAGAGAGGCGTGGAACGCACTCAAGGAGATGAGGATAGGAGAAGATCGCGTCACCAAGGCTCGGGCACAAGTGCTGAAGCGCCAATTTCACAAGTTGCAGATGGAGGAAACTGAATCGGTGAACGACTATGCCATGCGTCTTACTACTTTGGTGGGAGAGATCCGCGCGCTTGGTGCAAAGCTCGAGGAGACCGAGATTGTGGAGAAATTTTTCAGTTCAGTGACTGACAAATTCACGTACATCATCGGCACGCTCGAGCAGCTTTACGACATCGATGACATGACCATAACGGAGGCGATTGGACGCCTACGGACGTGGGAAGAGAATGCTCGTGGCTGTCGAAAAGGCAACGGAGGAGGTAGTGACCAACTCATGTACTCGCGTACAGATTGGGAGTCCCCAAGTAGCAAAGGAAGGCGTGACGGTGGCGAAGGCTCAAGCAACACGAAGGGCGATGGACAAACCGGAAAAGGCAAAGGAAAAGGCAAACCACAAGGTCGTGGTAAGGCGGGCCAATCTAAAGAGCAGAAACCATGGAACTTGGACTTGTCCGAGGTCAAGTGCTATAACTGCAATAAGATGGGTCACTTTGCGAAGGATTGTCCAAAGCCTAACAAGCGGGAGATCAAGGCAAATTTGGCAAAGCAGGAAGACGAAGGTCCAGGTCTTCTGATGGCCGAAGTTTGTGATCTCGCTGAAACGGTGGTTGTGAAACCAAGCCGGAAGGTGCTACTTCATGAGGAAAAAGTGACACCAAAGTTATCCGGTGATCAGAACGTGTCGTGGTATCTCGACACAGGTGCCAGTAACCACATGACGGGGTGCAAGGAGAAATTCCTCGAGCTGGAATACGATGTTGAAGGCTCGGTCAAGTTCGGTGATGGTTCAGCTGTGGAGATTTGCGGGCAAGGATCTGTCCTCTTTGAGGGTCTCACAGGCGAACATCGCATACTCACCGGAGTGTACTACATCCCACGGCTGCGCAACAACATCATCTCTATTGGGAAGCTTGACGAGAATGGATGCAAGGTGAATATAGAGAGCGGAGTGATGACGATCTTCGACAACCTCCGAAACGTGCTAGCTCGTGTTAATCGCACACGGAATAGGCTCTATATCCTCAACCTTGATCAATCTCAACCGGAGTGTTGGCTTGCCAAGAGTGATGATGATTCGTGGTTATGGCATGCTAGATTTGGACACGTTAACTTCTACGCCTTGAAGAAGATGTCAAAGATGCAGATGGTATCCGGGATGCCAGTTATCGACCATGTTGATCGAGTATGTGACGGGTGCTTGGTTGGAAAACAGCACCGCAGGCCATTCCCTGCTCAGTCTACCTATCGTGCAAGTGATGCACTCGAGCTGCTCCATGGTGATCTATGTGGCCCTATCACCCCGGCAACTCACGCTGGAAAGAAGTATTTCTTCCTTGTGGTAGACGACTACTCGAGATATATGTGGGTCATTCTCCTACGATCTAAAGATGAGGCGTTTGAAGCGTTCAAGAAATTGAAGGCTGCAACAGAGATGGAACACAAGCTGAAGGTTCGCGCTCTACGGACAGATCGCGGCGGAGAGTTTACGTCGAATGAGTTCAACGACTACTGCGAGAAGATTGGCATAAAGAGGTTCCTCACGGCACCTTACACGCCGCAGCAGAATGGGGTCGTTGAAAGGCGCAATCGAACCGTTGTTGACATGGCAAGGAGTTTACTCAAGAGCAAGAACCTGCCAGGGACTTTTTGAGGAGAAGCTGTCTCGACGGCGGTCTATCTTCTCAACCGGGCTCCAACGAAGGCGGTGATCGGCAAGACTCCGTATGAAGCAATTTACAGACGTAAGCCGAATGTGTCTCATCTACGGACGTTCGGGTGCGTGGCACATGTGAAAACGGCGGAGCCACATCTCTCAAAGCTTGCCGATCGTAGCACCAAGATGGTGTTCATCGGATACGAGAGCAGTTCTGGCACCAAGGCATACCGTTTCTACGATCCACAAACCAAGCGTCTACGGATTTCACGCGACGTCGTGTTTGAAGAAAACCAAGCATGGAATTGGAGCGCCGCAGCCGACGATGCTCCAAACAGTAACATATTTGCAGTTGAATTTCCAACTGATGATGATGCAGGGGAGGATGTCCAGGTGATTGGCAAGACACCCAACCAAGGTGACCACAATGGTAGTGATCATCATGGTGCCGACACCGACGATGACGCGCATAGGTCGCAAGGAGATAGCGACAACGGCGCGCACGACACAGGCGGAGATCTCGACGACAACATCGACAACGAGGCGCATAGTGACGACGACAATCAAGATGATGGTCATGGTCACGACGACTACGCCGACGACACGGATGTCGATGACACAGTAGGGTCTCAGCCGTCTTCCTCAAGTGCAGCAACACCGACACAATTTGTGTCGCCTCCTTCGCAAGCCACAACGGACTCCTCAGGGCCTCGTCGCTACAAGACCCTCAAGAAAGTCTACAAGTACACAAAGCCAGTTACGCTCGAGTACTCCGGACTATGTCTGTTCGGAGTTGAGGAGCCGGCGAACTTCGTAGAGGCGAGAAAAAGTCCTAGCTGGACGCACGCCATGGATGAGGAGATGAAGGCAATTGAGAGCAATGGCACATGGACTTTGGTAACCCGACCTCCAAACCAAAAGACGATAGGTTTGAAGTGGGTTTACAAGTTAAAGAAGGACACGGAGGGTGCCATTGTGAAGTACAAGGCAAGACTCGTTGCAAAGGGCTACGTTCAACGTCAAGGAGTTGACTATGATGAGGTGTTTGCACCGGTTGCTCGAATCGAGACGGTGAGAGTGCTCCTAGCTTTGGCAGCACAAGAGGATTGGAAGGTTCATCATATGGATGTTAAATCCGCTTTCCTCAACGGCGATCTCACAGAAGAAGTGTACGTGGAACAACCCCTCGGCTACGAGAAGAAAGGCGAAGAAGGGAAAGTTTACAAGCTCAAGAAGGCACTTTACGGGTTGAAGCAAGCGCCAAGAGCTTGGAACTCAAAGTTAGACCGAAGTCTGGTCTCGCTCGGGTTCAAGAGATGTCCCCTCGAGCACGCAGTCTATACAAAGAACTCCAAAGGCTCAAACCTGCTAGTTGGAGTTTATGTCGACGATCTGATTATCACCGGAGATAGCGTACAAGAAATTGAACGTTTCAAGGCACAAATGAAGAACAAGTTTAGCATGAGTGATCTGGGATTACTCAGCTATTACTTGGGCATCGAAGTGAAGCAAAGCTCCAGAGAGATTTCCCTATGTCAATCGGCTTACGCGGTCAAGTTATTGGACAAGTGTGGCATGTCAGATTGCTACGCGACACAAGTTCCAATGGACCAACGTCACAAGTTGAGCAAGCGTAGCTCAAATCCGCCGGTGGACACCACAATGTATCGAAGCGTTGTGGGTAGCCTAAGATACTTGGTGCATACCCGACCTGACTTGGCTTATTCAGTCGGGATCGTGAGTCGTTTCATGGAGAATCCGACAACCGAGCACATGAGCGCGGTCAATCAAATCTTGCGCTATGTGAAAGGCACCATTAATCTTGGTTGCACGTACAGAAAGGGAAAGGAAGGATTGATCCTTCGTGGATATTCAGATAGTGACATGGCAGGTGATGTTGATGACCGAAAGAGCACAACGGGCATGGTTTTCTACCTTGGCCCGAATCCGATTAGCTGGAATTCTCAGAAGCAAAAGGTGGTGGCACTGTCTTCATGCGAGGCAGAATACATAGCGGCAAGCACGGCGGCTTGTCAAGCAGTGTGGCTGAGAAGACTCCTAGCTATTCTTGCAAAGCGGGAGGTGCAGAAGGTGTCACTGAAGATCGATAACCAAGCTGCAATCTCGTTGTGCAAAAATCCGGTTCATCACGAAAGGAGCAAGCACATAGATACCCGGTTCCACCATATCCGGGAGTGCATTGAAGAAGGGTTGATCGAGGTTCAACATGTGAACACGAAAGACCAACTTGCCGATATTTTCACCAAGTCCCTCGGTCGACAGAAGTTCATCGAGATGAGGAGGAAAATCGGAGTGCAAGAAGTGAAGTCAAGCAACAAGATTAAGGAGGTGAATGTAGATGTTAATCATGTTGCTCATGTAGGATTAGGAAAGAAAGCCAAACCGAGTCCTAGTAGTATTAGGATTCCTAGTCCTAGTCTATTTCCATAGTCCCTTGTGGACGTGTATAAAAGACACCCTAGGGGTGTTGATTGTAACACCAGAAAAACGAAAAGCAATACAAAGCAAAGGCTCGACACGGGCCTTTAGCCATCAAATCCATCGATCAGTTTTATTCATATCGCTAGTTACGCAAGTTCCGTCAAGTAGCCGGCCGAAGCAAGAATCGCGTAGGCACGCCTGTACAGCTGCATACGCACGTTCAAAAGCCAACACTAGATGCCGACGACTGTGTGTTGATCTATTTTTTACACAGTGTTGCAAGGGTTGTATGGTTTTAATGGTGTGGATATGAAGGACGCGGATGTGGGAGACAACAAATAAGACGCGCCCCGGTAGTATCCGTGGATGTGTCCGGACGCGTCTGTCCGTCCTTGGACGTTTAAGAGGCCGGATTTGTAAGGTTCAGATGTAAATGCTGTTATATAGGACAGGATGTGTTCATGTTCGGTCCTCAATGATATATATATATATATATATATATATATATATATATATATATAACTCATTTCAGACCAAGACAAAACAGTAGCTAAGCTGAACTCCTGGGATGTATATTGTACTCAAGGTACGTAATTTATCTAGAGAGATGGATCGAGCTGGGAAAGGAATACGTACATTAATTAGCTAAAATAATAGTCTCTCTTTAGATAAATACTTGCAAGTATTTAGCAATGTTTTGAATAACGTGCTATGACAAATAACGGTGAGCCTCTAAATCAGACATAGCGAGTTATAGCTGTCTATTTGTATATGATAGCATTTAACATGCTCCGTTGAAAAGGCTATAACCGACTATTTAAAACTATATATGATATTTAGATATAGAGATAGTATACTATAGTATGTATGGTTGAATTATCGCTTCGTCTTCTTCTTCTTGCAGCTGCCGCCGTTGGTGGTTGACGTTTCGCTTTCAGCACTGCAAGAAGGAGGAGGAGCAGCAGCAGCAGCTGGTCTCGTCCTCTCGCTGAACACCGCGTCCAGCTCCTCCTCGGAGACGGAGACGGAGACGGAGATGGCTTCCGGCGGCATCTCAAGCAGCTGCCTCCTCCTCTTGCGCGGCTTCATCTTCCTTGGCGCCGGCGGGCAGATCATCATCTTGCCTTGGAACGGCGGCGAGGTGGGCGTGTGGTAGCCATCGTCGGGATTGTGCTGCGCGGGCGAGGCCACGGGATTCTCGAGAAGTGTAGTGAGGAGTGGCAGTGGTAAGGCCGACATGGCTTGATACCTAGCTAGCTAGCTAGTGTAATCTCTGTGTGGAGTGCTACCTGCAATTAGTACGTAGTACTACTCGAGCTGAATTTAAGCTGCGTGTACGTGCACGCACGCCGCAGGTGTCGGTGCACGTATGAATGCATGCATGCATGCCAAAGAAGGGTTTCATTGGATGCTTCGAACGTACGCTTGGTTGGAGTGTTGCGCGTGCATGGCATGACTCATCGATCCGGACGGACCTACGCTCCATCCGTCCAACCATGCACGTGACCCGGTTCGATTCTACCTGTCGGTTCGGTTCCATAGGATTCGGGCCGGCCCACAGCCCTGATTTTCAATGAGGGTGGGGCCCTCATCCCCCGTTATCAATCACAATCCTCCTCCTCACTTTATATGTATAAATCTATATGTAAAAAAAAATTAACAATAATCACCGGAGGAAGAGCATCTCCATCTAAATATATTACTAAAAGGTAAATGTTTGTGGTTGGTGGGTCGGTCGAAGATTCGGCCGGTCGCACGCTATCACATGCTCCCGTTTCCAACACTGTAGCGGCGAGCGGTGACGGTGCGCGGCCCTGGCGAGGCTGTCTACTACGCCCGCATCGATGGGGAGCTACGACAGTGACCAACCCCGGCGGCGATGACGAGCTGCGACGACGCGCAGCCCCGGGAGCGATGACGGCAACCGGCCCCGGCGAGGTTGTCGTCTCCCTATCTGATGCTTCCGATTCCATGTCTTTATTCGTTCTATTTTTATTTTCTCATGAAAAGCAAAGTTCGTCCAATTTTTTGAACATTGAATTTGTTTTGAAGATCTCAACGCAAAAAATTAAATGTTGAAAACAGTTTCGGATTTCAACGCACGGTTTAAGATATAAAACATTTTGGAAAAAAAAACCTCAAGTTCCAATAGATAATGCACATGCAATACGTCACTTGTCATCGTCTGAAAAAGCATAAGTATAATTAATGATCTCATAGACAGAACCGCCCACACTCTTTTTCATGGTAGACAATCCCTAGATCGGACGGCCCAATGTAGGATTCTGGGAGTCGGTGTTCTAAAGTTTTTATGATCGATTTTACAAGATTCTACGCATAGTTTATTTTCCATTAATATATTTAGGTTTCTTTTTATTTTTATTTTACGACTCATTTAATTTTTTTTTCGTTTTGCCTTCTTTTATACCCGTTTGCTTTTTTTCCATTGCAATTTGTCTAATTTTTGTTTACATGGCGTGCATTTTATCGATACACGTCGAACATATTTCAAATAGACTTTGTGAATTTTATTTCAAAAGCATGTTTGATTTTTTTTCAAATATAGTTAAAATATTTTTAATACATGTTTACCATATTTATAGTGGCACGAAACATTCTTTTAACTATGCAAACATATTTTTACATTGTAGAAATATTATTTCATAAATAACATGAATTGTTCCTTGGAAATGCGTAAAATTTTTCTGAAATATCAAGAATATTTTTTTACATTGTATAAACAATTTTAAAAATATCAAAAGTATTTGTTTACACGCGTGAAACAATTTTTAAATGTCATAACATTTTTAGTAATATAAAAAACAGTTTCATTAATATGTTGATAACATAGATATCAATAATAATTCATGATGCATAATGGACATATCAGGGAGCCGTCGACCCCCGGAAAGCAGATGTGGAGGAGGCTTGCCGTGACCGCGGAGGAGTAGATCGGCTTCCACGCCCATGGATTGTAGGTCCTCGTGGAGGTGCATCGCGAGTGCATCGCCAGAAGTACGCTTGGTGTCCCTGTGTGAAATGATCCACGGACACCATTCCCCTTCCGCGGCGGCCGTCCTTTCACATTCCTCTTCGGCCCTCATAATGTGTTGATTTCAGTCGAATTTGGTTGTACCGAACCCCAATAGTAGGTTGCATTCCTTCAGATTATTGCAAAATATCGTTCTTGTTTTTCTTTGTGAGATCTCTTCACTCTTTTTTGACTATTTATATTAAACTTGTTTACTTATTTTGAGTAATTTATTAACATAATTTTTCATCATTACAATTTATATTATATTTAGCAAAATTATGGTGTTACAATTTTTTTAAATACAATGGCATGTTACAATGCAGACAACTATTTTTTACCACCCTACCAGGCATCCGTGGCCAGCAATGTTTAAAACAGTAAAGAAAGCATGGATGCATCCCTAAACTAAAATAGTACTTTTTCAACAACAATTATGTTTTTGTGTCGATAAAATTGTGTTTAAAATTTTGGTAAGAAAATATTAGTTGTATTGAATCTTTCTTAGATGTGAAACAATACTAGTGAGGTGATTGCATTGTATATTATTAGTACGCTACATTATATAAGTTATTAAACATATTTTGTATGCATTTACAACTTTCGTGGTATATTTAAACATGTTCATAGGGAGCTATATTCATAGAGAGATGTAGAAACCTACGTGTCTAAAAATCTTGATATCTGTGGCTTTA